>NC_063452.1:31838934-32530262 GCF_020379485.1 Brassica napus
ATCTTTGAAGATAATGATTTGTTTTCCTGGTAGATGAAACTGCAATCTCTCAACGGGTGTTGATCTATAGTGAATAGGAAACGTAAAAATCCTCCAACCACCTTCACAGGCTGAGACATATCTGAAAAAATGGCAGATAACACAGAGATAAGGATCAATATCAACACCAGTTTCATTCAAAGGAAATGACGCATTAGTTTTTCAAAATCGACAATAGACCTTATTTCTGTAGAAAAAAATACCTGCAGTTGAAGAAGTCCTTGATTTCATTTTTTTTTCTTTTCGTTCAACTCTCCATTTCTTGAAGTGTTCTGGTCTGGTGCTTCTTTATCAGGGGGCTCAACAACAATAGTGGCACGATCCTGGCCTTTGTTAATATACTTGAATAAGTATTTTATAGAACCTGATTGATTGCACCATTCCACATTGATGTGAGCTCGAAAACGAAGAGACAATTCCTTGTTGTATGGTATCACATATCTGTTGTCACACTTGAAGCCGTTTTTCTCAACAAATCTATTTGTCTGTTCTCGTCTTCTATAAACAGGAAACCCTTCTTTGTTGACAGTAGTTACATCTGCATAAGCCTTAGGATACAGTTTAGAACACAAACCATTTTCCATGCATGGTGATTTCATGTTTACAGCTCCACAAGGACCATGAATCATCATATCTTTGATAATATCATAAAGCTCTGGCTCTTTGTCTTTATCTGGAATTTCAGCAGAGATAACCTTGTCAATGTCATCAGTGGTTGGAAATTTGGAATTAGGATGCATGAATAAGAGAATATGAGCATGAGGTAGGCCACGTTTCTGCCACTCCACAGTGTACATTGCTGAAATTGAGAAATGGAAGAGATAAATTAGTTACAGTTTAAGAAAACGTTAATAGATAAAAGAACAACTAAACACATAATAACTCACAAGAGACGGTCTTCCCTAGAAGCTCTTTGTCTGTTAAATCAATCATCAGAGAATCAAGCTTGATTTTGAAAATCCTTCCAATAATATCGGGTCTATCATCAGCAGTGAGGCAGCGTTGTTGTAGATATCTGGTGATTTCTGGCCATTTCGGATTGCAGGTGAATGTTATAAACAAATCAGGAAACCCAAAATATTTGCATATAGCCATTGCATCAAGATAGTTGTTCTTCATGTATCTTGGTCCTCCTGTGAATGAGGCTGGTAGCAAAAATCGACTTCCTTGGTCATGCATATCTTCTTTTCCTGCGTTTCGTGATTGTTGTATAGAGTCATAGCTATCCGATCTAAGGCTTTTTTGGTTCATCCGTAGATAACACAGCCTGTTAGACTCTATGGAAGTATAAGAATCGACCAAAAATTGCTGAAACAATCGCTTTGAATGCAGTAGTGTATGACACTCATTCTCTCTTTCCTGTAGACGGAATGCATACCACTGCCTCATACTAATAGTCTGCCTCTTTAGTTTAGCTGTAGCCTCTGTCTCTTTTTTTTTAATCCCAAGTCTGAACCCATCTTCACCATAAGTAAATATCAGAGGATATTGAAGTGCCAAGTAAGAAGGGTGAATCTCACTTATCCGCTTTAGCCAGCCAGTTTGTTTCTCTTGCAAAACAATATCTCTTTTATCCATGTCCAAATTGAAATCTCCTGGAATTAATGCAGCAACCTCAGATGCTGTAGGAGTGTCATACGTCCTTCCATCTTTTGCACGACTGCTAATAATGCGCATATGGAATGTTTCTTGGGGATTAGTCTCAAATCTATCCTTTGCTGATCTAAACTGATGGACATATGGATTGACCTCGTTAAGCATTGTCATTAAAGACTGGATAACTTGATTCCGAATCGACTCCTTTTTAGCTTTTTCTGCGGATTTTTTGTACTTTCTGCAAAAACAAAAGCACAGTTCTTAATATACACACAATCATATGAATTCCAAATATATATAAATTAGGGGAAACCAGAATACCCAATTATAGAAGCACGGTTGGTAACTTCATTTTCTGTGTCTACAATATATAGTTGCCCAAACTTAGCAGGGTCTCCTGCTGGAGGCTTCAAACTACCCATTAAATGATAGTTTTCTCCTTGAAGTACAATCATTTTTGGGCCAGAGCCTTTTGGAGCTGAGTGATCGAATTTTCCCCCAAGGGATGTAAATGAGAAAACCATATTTATAGCTCGGATATTGTCACGAAAATATCTACTCTGTTCATCACTGCCATGGAGTAATTGTTTCAATATAGCTGGTGAATCCTTTAACAACGGAAGCTGGACTTGTCCTTGACCACAACAAAGAGCAAATTTAGGTTTGCGTGTATGTTTTTTGTTGTTGATCCTTTCACCATACCACATTATAGCCCCACAATGTTCACATTTGTAAGTTGGATCACCGTCATCAATGTAACCTGTATTTAAAAGAATAAAATCACGAGCTGAATGTAACGAAAAGGTAAATGAATAATTTGACTGTCTTGATAAAAATAACTGATTACCACGAGATTTTCTAGAAGAAGTAGGTTTCATCATCTGGGCAGACGAAGAAGTTCTCTTCACCATCTTGGCACAGGAAGAAGTACGCTGTGTATTAATTTCTTGATTCCCTTCTTTTGATAAGACATCAGGTGATCTTTGATTGGCATTTGAATCTTTAGATATAGGGTTGCAGTTTATGGTTTCATTGTCACTTGTGTCACTTTCTTCGCTACTGCAATCATAAACTTGTTCTTTGTATAATTCAGATTCTTCTGTAGACAAAAAAAGTTGTTTTAATATAATTGGTTTATATCCACATTTTTATAAATATATAATCAGTGGAACTTAGGGGTACCATTAAAACGTTTATACCTTCATAGTCACATTGGAATGCTTGGTCCTCATCATCCTCACATGACGAATAATCATCTACACAACCATCAAATTGTTGTTCCAATGTTTTTCTACACTTCTTGGTTCTAGTATTACTCTTTAACTTGTTATCTTCAGCAACAACCTTATCTTTCCCTTTATGTGATTGAGCCAACAGACGTTAGGAAAAAAGAACAAACTCTGAGAAATCAAATCAAAATCAAAATTTCAGATTTACACTATATACCCTTAGTAGATATCTTGGAGATACATGAACCACTTGTAGAAGGTGTGCCAAGCATTGAAGGCAAGGTGTTGGTAATATCAGCTAGAACACCTGGTTTGGAACATTTTTTCTTACTGGAATAAGAAGATGGTGTATGTTCAGTGACATCTATGCTTGTAGATCTCTTTCTCTTAACAGTTTCTTTATTGTTGTTAGATCCTCCAACGATGTTGCTGACAGTAGTTTGATTGCTTGATTGTGCTGTTTTCATAAACATAACATTGAGTCATTCAAAACTATTACAAACAACTAAGAAAATGTTCTGGAGTTAAGTACACTTACACATAAACTTATATGAATTGCTCTTTAATCTTTTTGCTAAAGCTTTCTGATCCTTTACATTTCCACTATCTGAAAAAAAAAACATAATTTTGCAGTAGTGAGGTTAAGCTTCAAAATTTATCTAAAACATTTGATGTTTTGTGGAAGGTCTAAACCATTAGTAGGGTTTGTCCCAATAGAAACTGTCGAGAATCGCAAATTAGTAGGAATATTGGAGATATCATTTAGAACCCTCGTAAAAGCTTTCCTAAGAGGCACAGAAGTTGAAATGTTGTTCGAAGCTTCACCACACGGCTGTGTATTCTCGGATTCATTGTTGTCTGCTCTTCTCTTTCTTTTTCTCTGTTGGGATGATATCAAATCATGTGATCCTGGAGGGACCTCTTCGTTTTTCTGTGTCATTGAAATTCTAAACGTAATTAGCAATCGCGTTCATCAGTTTTTTGTGTAGGTTTTTAAATCTAGATTTTGCCAGAAAATATAGGAACAAAAACGACAACTAAATATATTGGTATCTAATCAAATTGTTGAGTAGTCTTAAAGTATATGGTCAGAATATACATTCAAACGACAACTAAATCTTGCAGTATCTAATAAAACATTTGATTAGTCTTAAAAGAATATGTTCAAAATATTACACTTGCTATAGTTACATTTGATTAGTCTTAAAAGAATAGGGTCAAAACATTTGATTGTATAATGAAGTCTTAATAAATAGAATAACATAAATTTTAAAAGCTCAAAACGACACGAGATGTCTTCTTCCAACTTTAACGTTTCTTATTTTCCTCTTCCACCTTGTTAATTTTGATTGTCATTGTGCATTGGATGTTGAATTGATGTCAGGGAGAGAAATATTCTTGTCTTCTTTTCTCTTACTGGATGGTGTGGACACTGCGTCAGTAGTAAATAATCTATACGTTAAGTAAATAGATTATTTTGTTTCCAGGACTTGCTTATAAGAAACGAACTATCAATTAAGCAGATTATTTTGTTTTGATAGGAAAAAAACAGAAATCAAAGAAAACTTAACAATGCATTAGTCTAAATAGACTTATTGAAAAAAACACAAATCAAACATAAGTTTCGAAAGAAGCAAAAACCCAACAACGTAAATAGGAAAAACAAAAACCAAAATACTGGAAAACATCAAAGCAGTCTGCTTCCAAATTAGCCAAGTTTCTTAGCAGCTTCTTCCGCCTTCTCAATTTTTACTGTCATTAAGCATGGTTTCTTTGATGTTGAACTGATGTCAGGCAGAGAAATAGAATCATCTTCTTTTCTCTTACTGGATGGTGTGGTCACGGAGTCGTTAAGTTCTTGACTATCAGTGAAATAAACTGAACCCTGTAAAAAATTACATTGATAGTCATGTTAAGACAGAAAATCTCAAAAAAAAAAACTTAATATAACCATAGATTAGACAATGGTACCTCATCACCACTTGTAATTGTCAACGGCTTTTCAGAGTGACTGGATGTGATTCCACCAGTTAAGCAAATCATTCTGTCTTTGTAGACTTTTCCAACTTTGAATATCTCAGCACCATAAGATACATTATCCTTCTCAACATAGACTCCAAATGTGAAACTTTTTCCAATCAAATCAGTAATAGCATCTGGTATTAAGCTTGGGTCTTCAAGCTGCCAAATAGATTGCATAGATTTAGTGTTCTATTGTCAGTAAGATGACGCAAATTAATTGCCATATTTGCTTAAAAAATACCTCATCCCAGCTTCCATTCAACAATTTGAGAGGAGATTCAGGAACAATCCCATTAGCCACCTTGTCCAGAATCATTATTTTTGACACACCGGTATCATCTTTGACCATCAAGTGAAGCCAAAACCTATAGATTAGACAGCCATAAGTTACAGTTTTAACTGCTAAACATCACTCTAAGTTGTTACGTATGCATGTTTTTTCTTAAATTTGCACAATCATACCTTGGTGAAACTTTGAACACAGTGTCGTTGCATGTCTCACACCACCAAATATGAGTGGTTATTTCAGTTCCTTTTACTATCTTAATGTTGGTTCCGGTTTTGATCACCCTTTTTTGGCATGCATCACAACCAAAGTAATACCAGGACCAATCCATATCAATTGCATAGACTATGCAAGTGACTAAACATTTATCAACCTAAACAAAATCAAAAAAAAAATAGTTAACCACCCACACGAGATACACAATGTAAGATAAAGGACTTAAAATGCTTACTTGAGTTGACGCTACCATTTCTTGGATGGTCTTAGTGGGGAATATCAACCACTTATCACGCTGTCCTCGCTTGCCTGGATGATTTACTTGCTTGTTGTTGTCCTCTTGACTCTCCTCATTACTTTCAAATGTAATTAGAGTTGTGTCATCCCCATTGTCGCTGATAACCATGAAAATTTTCCCAAATAATCAGTATGATAGGCAAATAACTACTGTAAAATAAGCAATGGATTATGGCCTTACATATCTTTAAATGCTTCAGCCTCTGGTATTGCCGGGTTAATGATCATTCGAGAGGCATCAAAGGAATTAGAGATTTGTAGTTCTCCTGTCATTTTAATAATCCAGCAGTGTATATGTAAGATAGTCTTATTTAGAATATATATATTTTGTTTACGCTAAATATGTACCTCTAAACTTTCCAAGTTTAGCAAACCTCAAAAGCAATGTAACCATTCCATCGTCTTGGTTGCAGGCAGAATGGAGAATATCGGTTAAGTTTCCCCAAATGCAGCATGGTATTCTTGAATCACTATGGGGTGGCGCCAGTCAAAAAGCGAGGTTAGTTGTAACAATATTCGACCAAAATAATGTCTTGAATAGTTTTTCATGTGACAGCAAACTTACTTGATGTCTCTTAGGATGAATTCCAGTTTTTTACGCTGGTTACCCCCAGAACACTGAATGGTTTCGACATCACCACAATCCAACACTTGGCCAAGCTCATCTGTTTTAAAAAACATTGCAAAAGATATTAGTAATAGCAAGCACAAAAAAATATTTTAGAAATCTATAGCTTATATATTTACCAATTAAGAGCTTGTCATCAAGTGTGCCAGATAAAATTAACTGGAAATCGACCAAATTAAGATACAACTCGTCATTCATGAAATTTGACCGAGTAACATTTGTATTTGGATTAAAAACAATCTTGTAGGCATGGTTTGTTGTGCGATAAGCTCCTCCTGCAGGCCTAACATGGAAGTTTCGGATGTAGCGCCATGCTCCAACCGGAAGAAGGCTTCCTTTACTCTCAATGTAAGTTTTTTTGCAGGTTGCATGAATTTTATGCCCCTTGTACATGTTCCAAATACATTTAGAATATTAACATCATTTAGAATAATAACATTCTAATAAAAACGTTAAGGGAATAATTTAGGATTGCTTACATTCTCATCAGCCAAAACGAATTCCATGGTTTCCCCCCCTAGTTGAATGTTTTGTTTCCAAGAATGTAGAACCTTCGCATGAACCATCTTAGCGGTGTGCACTGGCTTCAAGTTGTTGATGGGGATGGCTTGTTCATTAGAAACAATAGATGTTTTGATTTGCTTTTTAGAAGCCATTTGTTTGTTTGATGGTATGAGTTTGTTTAGGAAGAAGCGTCGTTATTTATATAAGGAAGTGGCGATGGGGAGAGTTGTTTAGGTTTTGAGGAAAACTTGGTGAATACTCTAAATATTGGCAAGATTTTCTAGTAGTATTTAATAGTAGTAAATTCAGTTACCAATTTGAAACCAAAGATATTATGTGAGTATTATATAGTAATACGATCTCTGCTTGTTTTTTTTAAACCGTGAATGTAGCTTAAGCATATATTCGTTTTCTATATTTGATGCATACTCTAGATCGTATCTCTCAAGATTTTATGGTTTTGATTTCGATATGAATAATTGTAAATATTAGGAAGGTTCAGTCCCCTAATTCGAAATCCAAAGATATTCTGTGGGTATTGCACAAGCAATATGAGTATATGTAATTCTTTAAAGCGTGATTTTAGGAAGAGGAAATCATGGAATGAGCTAAAGAATATACTTGGAATGGATTTGGCATTCTAATTTAATTTTCTGCTTTTAATTGATTATGAAAATTAGGGGATTAGTTGAAAAATAATTATATTTGTAAATAAATATTGTTATAAATTTTTTGAAACATACCATACTAAGTTGTGGTCAAATATATTTTAATTATTTTGTTTGATTAAAGTGTCGACCATTATATATTGCATTTTGGAAAGGAGACAACATATATGTAGGTTTCATGTTGTATGTAAATATAATTTAAATAAGCTTATTATTATTATGAACATTGATTCATCTTGGTTAGTGTTTTCATTTCAGGGCATAGGGTTTGCCAGTAAAAAGAAGATGATGTCGGTGGGGTTTCAATGGTATAGGGTGTTTCATCATGAAGATAGTTTTGATGGACTGAACATTCATTCATGTTTGGATTTTCTTTAAAAAAGCCTAGATTTAATCGTAAATGGGCTTAAAAACGATTTGAATATGTTTTAAAAATCGAAGGCTTGAGATTTGTTTAAAATAACTGTCGACATTTAATTTTTTAAAAGGAAAAAAGGCAATGGCAGAGACTTGTAAATAACTTGAAAAGGTAAGGGCAGAATCCTAGTAGGTATTCTGCTTTAATAGTATAGATTGTAAAATGTGAACTTTTAATACAGAAGTTGGAAGTATTGTACTACACTCTTTAGGAATCTGAAAAATGTTAACTTTTTTTTTTTTGCTCGTATGTTTTCATCTGTATATTTTATGCAAATATGAAAAAAAAAACAAGCTGCATATAACATGTTCGACAAAATGTCAGCAAGAACAAATATATCTACAAATTTATTTGTCTACAACTATCATGTCCACGATTTATTTCATTTATATTTTTCTATCCATAACTAGTGTGTCCACGACTTTTATATCCATATATATAAATGTCAAAATTATAGAAAAAATATATGAAAATGGACGTTGAAATATAGAGAATAAAAAATTACAATACATTTTATCCAATTTATTTAATTTTATATTTCTAAATTCGATAAAAAAATGAATAAAGAAACAAAGGGTGAACTGACAACAATAAAAAAAATATTTAGAAAGTAATTAAACCAAAAATAAAATAGAACAATGATGTTTCTCTTCACATGGGAGAATGGGCATTTGAGTCTAAAACAATCCTTCAGCAGATTGTGTCTTACAACGTAGAGAAAGACAATAAAGTGTCTTATAGAGTAATGCACTCTATATTAATAACCATGGGTACAAGTCAGAGGCGGATCTAGAGATATATTTTATATAGAGCACAAATATATAATTTAATTAAAATAATTAGACAGTTTTATGGTATTATTATAAATTATTATATTTTTACAGTAAATATTTTAACTAATTAAATATTCATTATTTTCCAATTTTTTTTTTTACTAAAGTTAGAACGTTTATCTTTAAAATATATATATATATATATATATATATATATATTAAGTTTTTAATGCATTTTATATGAGTTAATAATAGTAAATTATAAACTCTTAGAAAATATATTAAATCACTGAATAGTTAATCAAATAAAATAATATATTTATTATCGGATTTAATGCTATGTATAAAGCAGAAAATATTTATCTTCTAGAAATAGAAGGAGTACAAAATAAGTAATTGGAAATTCAAAATTGATATTTAATTGATATTTACAGTGCAAAGCTGAATATATTAGACATGTATAACAAATTTAATAAAATTTAAGAGAAAAGAAATGAGAAGAATTAAATATGAAATCAGACCTTTGACAAAGAAAGTGTAATTGCACACGCTAAATTTGACAACAACAAAATAAATAAGATAAAAGATGGGTGATAATTTGGTCAAACGTGAAGTGTGTGGCACCATTGACCTCATTTATGATTTAACCAAATAAGCTTGATTCACATACTCAAAATTATGTTACAAACAAAAATTTATAAAGTTAGTATGGGGCACGTGCCCCACTTTCTATACAATTAGATTCGCCCCTGGTACAAGCATTACATAAAGGAAATTTTAAATATAAAGAAACTAAAAAAGAAAAAAAAAAGAAGAATGAAGCATTATTGGACAATGATACAATCCAACAAAAGAAAAGCCGAAACAAATCGCTAAAACAAATGGAATGCAAGAGTAGACGTACATAATTTGAAAACAAGTGGTATTTTAGTTTTTCTTTGATTCTCTTTCTTATGGTTTTCTTTAAAAATTTCTATTTTATTTTTGTAGGCCTTACATGCTTGAAATTTTTGCTTAAGTTAAAGAATAATGATTGTGATGCAGCTTTCAAAGATGGAAAGACAACAAGAACCAAACACTTTACCGAAGAAAAAGAGTTTCAACAACGTTGATGATACAACTGGGCATCAACAAATCTGTGTGTTATGGTTCGAGTGTTTTTTTAATTACAAAAGAGAATGTTCGAGTCTATTATATACAAATTTAATATTCTAAATAGATGTTTAGTTTCATTATTATTTTCATTATATTAAATCTAAGAAGTTTTATATTTTAAAGAAGACTTATTTACAAAAAAAAAACAAAAAAAGAACTGAATAGACCAAATATAATATTTTTAATTATAGTTCTACATTTTCATGTATATATATTAAATTTCTATAAAAAATTGCTTCTAGATATGTATATTCTCTTTCTTAAAAAGTCATAATAGTCTAGGGCTGGGCAAAAAACCCGGATCCGAAAAACCGAACCGAACCGGATCCGAAAAAGTAGTATCGAACCCGAACCGAAATTGATTAAATATCCGAATGAGTTCAAAATTTTGGTATTTAGAGAACCGAAACCGAACCCGATCCGAACCGAAGTATTTCGAGTACCCGATTATATCCGAAATTGATTTATATACCTATATATATTAATTATTTTTAGATTTAATATATATTAAGAACATCAAAATATATAAGATACTTTTAACTTATCCAAAATACTTATAAATATATACAAATTGTCAAAAGTAACATGTCTAAAATAGCTAAAGTATACTCAAAACACCAACAATACTTATTGATTCTCAATCCAAATATTCAAACCAAACCAATTTATATGTTAATTTTAGGTACTTTGACATATGCTATTCAAATTTATAAGTAATATATTGTTTTGTTTATAGATTTTGAGAAATTTAAATTATATAATGAATTTTAAAAATTTTAAAATAATTTAAATGGGTTATCCGAACCCGAACCGAACCCGCAAAGATCCGAACCGAACCCGAACCAAAATTTAGAAATACCCGAATGAGGCTGAAATCTTTGAACCCGAAAATCCGAAACCCGAATAGATCCGAACCGAACCCGAATGTGTACCCGAACGCCCACCCCTATAATAGTCTTTAAAAGCTTTCAATTCTTTGTTTGAATACATCCACTTTTAATTTTAGAAATCCGTGTGTGATCAATATAATGTTTAATTTTGATAAGAAAACAATAATGAAACAACAACACTATAATTTTATAAGTAAAAGATCATTTAAATTTTTTTAAAAAATTGATCCGTGCGCGAGGTAGTTGCATTCAAACTAATTTTATATATGTTTGTATATATCTTAATTTTAAAACATATAATACTTGCAAACATATATCTATATATCCATTTTAAACAACCAGAAATATTATTTTACCGTTTTCAACTTTTTAGTTTGTATGCAACTATCTCACATGTTATTCATATCTATTTTTGTATAGTATTTAATTACAATTATAATTTATTCCGATTGATAATTACAAAGTTACAGTTTTATCATCAAATAATTTATAGTAAATTATTTCAACCCATGCGTAGCATGGGAGTAATGCTAGTATATTAATAAGCCTTGGTACAAGCATTACATAAAGGAAATTTTAATTATAAAGAAACTAACAATATATGTGAAATTTCTAGATACTCTAAATTTTAAATGTTCCTCTACAAGTAAATGTTTTAACTTTTCAAAGAGTTTGAGGTCTATCAACACTTTCACCTTGTCCTCATGGTGAGACTGGAATTTGCTTCGACAATGCCTCATGTGATTCCCTTGTTTGGTCCTTTGGGGATTGTTTCTTTCTTTGGTGTTGTTGATTTTTCTTTTGATTATTGCACATCATCATGTTTAAGGACACTTGTAATCTGAACAGTTTTGGATCTCCATTCTCAAAGCTGTCTTCACTATTCCATGTCTCTACCAACATTATTTTCAGCTCTTTACCCGAACATTGATGCCCATGATTATCTTTGGCACAACATCAATAACAGATTCCCTTGGCTTTCTTGTTTTCAATTTCTTGGAGAGTCATTGTATGAACAAAAGATGGAGGGACTTGTTGTCTGCAAGCTTTGGAGTTGCATTGTTGATACACCTTTACAAGTGTATTACCGGAAGAAGAAACAAGGGAAAAGGGTGATGGATTCAAAGGAAGTAGAGAACCAAGAGGAAGAGGTGGAAACTTCTAATCAAGTTCAAACAAGCAGAGGAAAGAAAGACTGACTCGTAAAGAGTCTTTGGCAGTTAAAAACTTAGCAATTCATATAAGTGTTTGTAATTGTATTCTTTTATTTTAGTGTTATCCGATCTGTGATCTGAAAATAACAGTGGAGAAGAGAGTCTTGAGCCGATTCTCTAGTAGAGTTTCGTACGAGAAGAATCGATATTGGTAGGTTGAGATTCCTTCTTGAGTTGTTGTCTAAGGTTGTAATCGGAGTTTGTTATTGAGTAACGAAGTTGAGTTTGGATTGGAATTTCAAACTAATTGTCTTCGGTCCACCCCTTTTTTAATAGTTTGGACTCTTTGATGGTTGTTGAAAATACGACAATTCCGGGAAACTCTTCTCAGAGTGAACGACTTGGTTTTTGTTTTCAAGTCTCTGCGCCATCTCTTTCAGTCATGATTAACCAATAGAGAAAAATAGCTTGACCTTCAGTGATTTCTGGTTTCAGACCATTTAAGAAAGCTTCCTTAAAAAATTTTTGTGGTAGTTCACATGATGTGGCTATAACGTTTTCAAATTGTCGACGAGACTCCACTACTAGATTGGTCTGCTTCAGATTCATCAAAGGAGTGTAGGGAGATTCTCTCTGCCCACTCCCAAACAATGATAATAATCGTTCCTTCGAGTCATTCCAAGATAACATTGACTGTTGTGACTCCTCAATTTGAAACCATATCAATGCTTATCTGTTCATGCTGTAGAAGGCGATCTCTTCTTTTTCTTCTTCAGATGAATGATAAAACATAAAATTCCTTTCAGCTTGTAACACCCATCCTTCTCAATTATCGTCGATGAATTCTGAAATATTCACCTTGTGACTTGGAGCCTCCCTTGTCTTGACAGATGTGTTTTCCCTCGTTGTTTGTCTTCCTGATTCTCCAATCATCTCCTTCTCAGATTCTTTACTCATCTCTTCTTCTTCTTCGAAGTCTTGAGCATGATCAATGCCACTTCAGTATTGAGCATATTTATGGCTCACATCACCTCCATCCTTTTAGTCTCAGCCATCTCAGCATGTTCGTTGGAGGATGTATGCTCCTCGTTCCCGAAATTAACCTCCCTTGACTTGGTCCCTTCAGAAACCTTTGGTTCTACAGCTGTCATGTTTCGAGTTGTCACCATGGTTGAATTTTTGTCATCAGCCCTGGTACCAATTCGGTAAACACCCTTAAGAAGCTCTACCAAGATGTTAGTTTATTCATGAATATTAGCAAAACTCTTACTTCCGTAAATTGAAAACCGAAGCACTCCTCGTTTATTAGAGGAAACACTGCTCGGAAGAGAACAGTTCTTAGCTGACTCGAGAGGCTACAACAGAGGAAATTCAAAAGGTTCTCTTCTCAATGCCACAGGATAAGTCCCCAGAGCAAGATGGCTAAAATGTTGAATTTTTAAGGCCGCTTGGGAGATTGTAGGGCATGAATTCATCACAGCAGTAAAGTCTTTCTTTACTATAAGTTTCTTACCGAAAGGTATTAATGCTACTATTTTGGCCCTGATACTAAATAAAATATAAGAACAAGAGATAAAGGATTATCACCCAATCTCTTCTTGTAATGTACTCTACAAAGTGATCTCGAAGATCATCGCCAATCGACTCAAAACTACTCTTCTTGAGTTCATTGCCTTGAATCAATCAGCCTTTGTGAAAGGAAGACTTCCAATTGAAAATCTACTTCTCGCCACTTAACTTTTCAAAGACTACCACAAGGATTCAATATCAGCTAGATGTGCCATAAATTTGACATATCAAACGCTTTTGATACATTGCAGTGGCCTTTCTTGATAAACACATTGAAAGCGATGCAGTTCCCACCTGAGTTCATTCATTGGATAACTATTTGTGTCACAACGGCTTCTTTTTTGGCTCAAGTTAAAGGATAGTTGGCTGGATATTTTAGGAGTAATAGAGGCTTGAGACAGGGATTTGAATTATCTCTTTACTTTCTTTTGTAATCAGTATGAATGTACTATCAAAGTTGTTGCACAAAGCCTGCAATGGAAAGACGATTTGATTATCACCCGAATTGTCAAAACATGAGTCTCAACCATTTAAGCTTTGCGGACGATATTATGGTATTCACGGTTGGGAAAACAAGATCTCTGGATAGTATCGTTGAGGTGTTCGACCATTTTTTTAAGATAGCGTGGTTAAAAATCAGTCTGGAGAAGTCAAAAATCTATTGTGGTGGAGTATCTGAAATGCTAAGAAAGAAATGAAAGATCAGTTCTATTTACAAAAAGGCGAGCTCCCGGTGAGGTTTCTGGGACAGCCACTGCTCACAAAAAGAATGACTGAATCCGACTATAAACCATGTGTGGATCGAATCAGAAGCCGTATAAGTTCTTGGATAGCGAGACACTTGTCTATGGTGGAAGACTACAGCTGATACAATCTCTCATTGTAAGTACCACTTACGTTTGGCTATCTGCTTTTCGGCTTCCACATGTTTGCATAAAAGAGAGAGAACAGATTAGTGCAGCGTTCCTGTGGTTGGTCCCAATACTTAATGCGAGGAAAGAAAAGGTCTCTTGGGAGAGTGTTTGTAGGCCAAAAACAGAAGGAGGTCTAGGTATCAGATCTTTTAAAATAGTGAATGCAGTCTGCTGTCTCCGTCTAATCTGGAGAATATTATCTCAGGTTCCTTCTCTATGGGTCCGATGAATACATACTTATTTGATTCGGGACGAAAACTTCTGATTCATGAAGAGAAGCAAAATAAATGCTCTTGGATGTGGAGGAAACTGCTTAAATACGAAACCAATAGAAAATAGTTAGACTCATGCTTGCTATAGAAAGCCTCACAGAGGAATTCCCGAGCAGCTTAGGTCGGAAAGTGTTTGGGTAAGTTCTTTTGAGTTAACTTTCCTTTCCGGCTTAGTTTTCTGTCCTGGATCCAAATATGAGGTTAGAATTTTTTTTTCTAATTATTGTTGGTCTATCCTAGAGCCCAGGTTTTGTTTAGGAGACCCGAAAACCGATGACCCATAAAGTATCTTTATCTCATTCTGAAAAGCCAAGGTGAGTTGTGGTTGTGCTTGTTATTTTACTTTAAATCAAGTATGAGATATTGTGATGTTGATTTATGTTATGGTTGTTGTTTATTGATTGTTCTTGCTTGATGCAGATATTTTTGGTAGCATGACTAGGTGGCTAGTTAAGTAAATGAACATGATATGTTGTAGCATTGTTAATTAAAATTAGATAATACTACCATACTGAGATGTTGTATTGATAGTTATAAGTAACGATGATGGTCCTGAATATTATTGATTGGTGTGATGGATATGCATGATTGCTTGTTGGTCTAGATGATTAGTATGTGAAATGATTATTATATGCATGGATATTATTATTCGATATTAGATAATACTATTACTATGAATTATGAGTGGTGTGTGGAAAGTGTTGTTATGGTTGTTTGACAACCCATTAGTATGGAAACACGGAGGGACGGGGTTGCAGCTTAGGGCCCGTGCCACACATGACGATGTGCGATTCGAGCGTACTGGTTTTAGAGGCAGCCGGATATTTGTAGACCATCGGTCATTTAGAATTTGCGACTATGATCTGTTTGGGTGTGTTGGGTTAAATGGGATGGGAAATGTCAAATGAGGAAAAAGCCTCTAGGTGGAAAAAGCCTCTCTTCTCTCCTCTCTCCTCTCTCCATATCATCTCCCTCTATCTCCTCCTCTTCCTCTTTGCTTAGAATTACCCTTTTCTTTAGCATCACATCTCCGGTCAGCATTGCATGTTCCCTCTCAGCATCGCCTGTTCCCTCCGAGCATCGCCCGAACTCTCTCCTCTCCTTCAGCATCGCCCATGTCTCTCTCTACTTCTCAGTGTCAGCCACTTCTCCTTTCATCGTGTTCTTGTTCAAATGTCGCCTAAAACGTTCTTTGTTTCACTGTAAACGAAATTGTCCCTGAAATTTTGCGGAAAATCTGAGAAATACTTTATTCCCTTAAAATCTAGCTAAACGTTGAGTCAAAAACAGTTAACTTAAACACCTAATATTTTTTTTGTAAAACACTAATTTTATCGTTTTTTTAAATTAACGACATAAAAGATGCAGTTCAGAGCGAAACAACCATTGCTTTGGGAAAAGTCGTAAACTGTCTGAAACGACCTAAACACACAAAACGGCTCATTTTGGCTAACATGTAAAGAAGCCCAATTTAATGATGGTTTGCCTTACGAGAAAGACGATAAACATAAATGGAAAACTGATAAATAGAAAGAGCGAAAAAAGAGAAACATAGAAGAAAGTGTAAAGAAGATCGACGTGAATATTCAAGAGGATCAAAGTATGACCATTCTAGAGAGAGTATCTAAGCTAGACCTTTGACATTCGAGTAAGGGATCCAGAGATGAAAATATTAAGAATTTATGTTAGCTTTAGAGAATTTAAGGTGTAGGTGGTTAGACTACTGAACTTAAGACTTGGACGTTTTTTCACTGCGTTCTACTATTTTTATTGATGACGAATCTCTGTACAATATTTTGTGTAACTTTTTTAAATCGTTTTTGTCGCAGTCAATAAAACGTCAATGTGGAATATTATATTATTTACTGCTTTTTCATTTTCATGTTTTTGTGATTATAGTAGAGATTCTGGATCTTCGAAAAAAATATGCTTTTCTTATAAATTTTGATTGTGTGAGTTTTGTTATATTAATGGGTCTAATCGAAGTTAGTATTATATTTAGATGGTCAATAGTTGGTTGGTAAAACAATAAACCAAAGGATAAGGGTTACGCAGTTTCTAATTATAATTGTAGGGAGATTTTGAACTTCCATTCTGAGTAGATCTAGGCTTGAAACTTTAATTTCGGAAACATATAGCATGATGGCTTAATTTGGACATGTTATACAATATAGGATGTAAAATAGTTCTTACCTCAACTGTATAAGATAATTTGAGAATATATCTGTGTAATAGTGTTTTCATAATCAATGTATACCGCCAGTAATTTGGGTGACTTGAATTCTCAATCCGAGCAAAGTAGATTGAGTTTAGAAAATAAGGTCTCCGACTAGTTCTGGGCAGAAATACGGAATCGAAGGCCCGAACCAGAATACTGAAACCAAAATCGGACCAAAACTTTCAAATATCCGAATGGTTTCTATATTTTTATATCTGAAATAACTGAACCAGAACCGGAAACGGAACCCAACGAGTATCCGAATATCCGAGGAAACAAGTTTTAATTTTCTGATATAAGGTAAAACGCACCAACCTCACTCGAACCTTGATTGGACACAAAAAGTGAGAATATTGTTACCACCAAACCACATTATTTTTTATGAACTCTTATATTATAAATATATATGATATTTCTATTTTAAATAACAAATTGACGGATATGCAAATGTGTAACTACTAGACCACTTAGATAAACATGTTAACTAATATATTTTGTATTTATATATTTCATTCACATATTAAATGGGTTCCCGAAACCGACCCGGAACCGAAGAATCCGAACCGAAATCTCATAAATACCTATTAGGCATAAGAATGATTTATCTTATATATCCCGGAAAACCGAATAATTCCTACCGAAACCGAACCGAATACCTAGGGCTACCTCAGACCTAGCAAACTTGTTAAAGGTAGGTAGGGACCATAGGGCCTATTTTTACTGATTGAACAATGAACTTCTGAGCTTTGGTACTGATTACAAGTTTATACAAGTAAATAAGTAGAACTGTAGAATGAAGGATACGGAATCAATATAAAGTAAACTGAGCCATCCTTTCAATATAACGAAGAGGTGAGTAACTAAAAAGCTTTAATGTGAATAACCCCATCTCATTTGAATTCTTCTTCAACAGTTTGTGCTTTAACTTCTTCACTTCTTTTTTGTTTTGGTCAAAACTTCTTCACTTCTTTTGTTTCTTATGAATCAACTTGAGTTGACCAAAAAAAAAAAAATGAATCAACTTGACATCTCCAATTCTATACATATACACATTCCTATATATATCTATATATTATATAAAATATGAATCTAAACATCACTAAGTTAAAGAGAAACACAAAAGCCAAGAACCAGCCCGGTTAAAGATTAGAGAAACACGAAAAAGCCAAACAAGTTTCAAGCAACACATACAGAGAGCAAAGACGCATATGAGGCTAAAACCCATGGTAGAAGCAACTTTGGGGTAGAGAGCTACGACCATTACAAGACCTGGTTCATGGAGATGGCGGCCAAATATGGGGTTCCCTGTCGATATTCACTCTATCCGCATAAAAGTTATCGTCCCAACCATGCTCAAACTCATACTCTCCCATTTCACCATCCTCAAGGAACTCCCATGCCAAGTAATCAGATCCATCTGAGAAATAATCCGAACAGCAATCCTCCCAGTCGTTTATCATATCATAGAATCCAATCACGCGTGGACCCAACACTTTCATATCTGGAAACTTCTCTTTGAAGAACTTGTTGTCGAGTTGCACGTCCCAACAGCCTCGGAGTTCCAAGAACTGAAGAAAAATGCAAGATGATAAGATTTTGAGTACTCCTTCTACGCTGACTCGATGGTATGCAATTTCTAACCGCTTCAGCTTCGGCATCGTCCTGGCAATCGCATAAGCTTCATCGTCGTGAGAGACGACACTCGCTACGTCCAAAGGATGCATGTTTCTGGAGAACTCTGTCAGGGATTTACAGTGTTTGCCCATGGCTTGTATCGCCTCTGGGCCTAATTTACAGCAGTAGCTCAAGTCCAAGAAAGTGAGAGATGAAAGCTTTTCGGCCACGTTTACAACACCTGAATTGCTCAGACAACTTCTCGGCACCTTCAAGGTTTTAAGTGAACCAGCACTTTCAAAAATAAACAAGGAACAAAAGAAAGTGTTAAGTCAGAAACTAAAGTATGCTATAAACACTTAAAGCTTCTTAAACTGATTCTAACATGACAACTAGTCATTTTGAAGGCAAATGACACAAATGTAGATTATGACTGCTTCGAGCTTCTTCCCACTGTGTTCATAATAAGCAAAATAAGCCAGAGATAAACTCACTGTTGTGCAATGAAGGAGAAGATAGAGTCATTTTGAAGGCCAGTGACTGAGAGTTTCCGCAAAGAGCCAGAGCTTCTATTGATCAACAACTGAAGCATTCGATCGAGATGATCGGACTGGTGGCAACGGTTACACCACAGCTCAATGTCTATCTCTTGCCAGCAATAAGATCCAGTTACAGCTCTGTTCCATGCTTTGCAAACCCTAGGCACAACTGTTAGCACCTCTTGAAGAGGTAAGTGGCTAAAGATTAAGCCAAGAGCGTCAGGGATAAGCTCATCCCAGTTTCGCAACTTGCAATTTTCTTCCATCCTACAAAAAAAAACAATACATGAATGATCGTTTATACTTTAGATAACACAAGTCTTCAAAGTCTTGTATTTGAGAATCACAAAATTTCTTCTTTTCTATCAAGATCCAGCAGAGATGTTTGAACCGAGACTGTCGATAAACTAGTAAAGAGAAAAGGACGAGTTCTCGTCGGTGGGTCAAGACAAAGACGTGTTTTATTAGATCAAGTGAACGCTCAGTCGTGTTACAAGGAGGGAAAAACAAGGAAATGAACCGGCGAAATCTAATTTTCCGGAGAATACAGGTCGGCGAGAATAAGATGTAAAACCCTAGTTTCTAGCCGAAAGTAAGTGTGTTGTGATTTGCGGATCCCCTCATCGTTGTCTCTCCTCCTCTTTTTATAGACGGTCTTCTGTTGACCTAATTCGACTTGACCTATCGGGCCTTCTCGACGATTGGGCCGAGGTGTCGGGCCGCTGAACCGAGTCGTCGAGCCGAAGACTTACGGTCGTTCGCTCTGCCGGCTAAAAGTAGTCTGAAGTCGAGTCGACTACTAGCTCGCAAGTCGACGAGCCGAGCTCATCTGTTTTGATCATGTGTCAGGACAATCATCATGTGGGCCTTTTGGGAGGGTCAGGCCCATACCCAACAGTAAGTCCCCCAGTTCGTTGGTGAGTAGCGTAGCCGACTCAGCGAATTTGGAAGTAGGGTTTACAAGATAATTGTTCTGGACCCGCGATCCCGCTTGACTCCTTGACTACACGGACGACTCGCTTGCTCGTGACTCGCAGTTTCATTGGATTGGTTCGAACCGGCGGTTTCCTTTGGCTTTGGTTGCAATCGCTGGATTTGGTCTAAACCGGTTCCGGTTTACCTCGAGAAGTCGAACCGTCGCGAGATCCGGTGAATTTCACGCGCCTAAATGGGCCTACATAGGCCCATCTACGTCTAATGATGATGCCTCGGGGTGCGCAGTCTCTCCTTATAAATATCCCTCTCGCCTCTCATTTTCTTCATTCTTCACCCGACTCAGGTACTTTCTCTCTCTTCCTCTCTGCTTCTCTCTCTACCCCTTTTTAGTCATAGATTCCTAGAAACTTGCCATGTCGTCGTGCGGTAGGCTTTCCAAGGAACAGAAAGGGAAGGATGTGGCGACGGAGACTTGCCGTACGAGTCGTCGACTCGACCCCGCCTTCTGATTTTGAGGTGATACATCGTGAGGCCATGATGGACACGACGAATATGGATGCGTCCCAGCGGGTTCTGGTCGCCGAGTCGGCGCGCCTAATTCGCGAGGAAAGGGCGACCGTTGAGTCGGTCGCGCAAGATTGTGCGAGAGATGGTCGAGGTGGAGCCCATGACGGAGAGATTTCTCCTCCTGATTTTGTTCCATGCTGCTATCATCCTGAGGGGATTTTCGAAGATCTCCCGGCGTTGGCACTGGGGCTGTTACGTCCTCCGGTCGTGGAGGGACAATCGTGGAAGAATGTTGAGGCGACTCGTTCGACTCCAAGCAGCGTGAAGATTCTGTTAAGGGAGTGTGTTGGAGTCGGGGTGACTTTTCTGATTCCAACTAAGACCCAGAGGCCATGGTCACCCCCGGTGGGATTCCAATGTGTTTATGAATCCTATTTTCAGAATGAGACAAGGCTTTGGTTCCCGATCCCTAGGCTCGTCACGTCTTACGTGAGGCGTCGTGATGCGGCGATAAGTCAGTTCTTAAATGGTTCGTTTCGTCTCCCGGTAGCATTGTTTGTGATGGCGGCGGAGATCGACATGTCGATGAATGTTCGAGCCTTCGAGGAGTTGACGTATCTTAAGTCGATGGGGGGGAAGGGTTGTACTCGATCCAAATGAGGCCGAACTACAACGTTATCGTCGGGCATCCAAACAGGACGAACAACTGGCAGCGTTTTTATTTCTACATCAAGTCAGATGAGTTTGCTTTCGAGGAGCCGCCCGGCGACACCTTTCTTTTTTTATGGAACTCTGAACTTGGTAGATTGTTGCTGATAACTCGCGATTGATTGCTTCCCTGATCTTACTAGTTTTCTTTTGAATGCAGTTGATCATCCGGATACGGCGGCTTATCCCGAAGAATTTATAGAGAACGTTCGGGCTGTCGCACTACTCGCTCAAGAAAGTTGGGATAACATTACTGTGGAAAGGATTCGGCGAGTCATCGACAGGATCTCGCGAAGTGAGTTTTCTCTTATTTCACTCGCGTTTCTTTGTTATTTCATCGTTCTTACTTGTCGATCTTTCGCAGAGGATTGGAGATCTGATCTTTTGTCACTAGTGACTGGTCGCAAACGTCGGTTTTCGTTATTCACGAGAGTGAAACAGAGAAAAATCACCACCGCAAAAGAGATGAAGGCCCTTCCAGACTTGAGTGCAATCATCGAGAAAAGACTTAGTGGCTCGTCTAGTGACGTGCCGTCGAGGACTCCTGACGGAGTTGATCGCAGGGAGTCTCCTCCTGCGGTCATTCGACCATCGCCGGTTCCTGACCCTGTCGGTTCCGAACCTTCAAGGGAAAGTTTGGTGCCAGAAGTTGACGAGTCGGCGCGTACTAAGAAGAAAGGAAAGAAGAGACCGGCTCCTGACGCATCTATCACTGTGGTTCAGGGGGGTTCATCGGAAATTGCTGCCGAGGTTCATCAGGATGAACCTCCCCAAAAGAAGAAGAAGAAGGATAAGAAGAAGAAGCCTGCTGAAAAGGACCCGGTGCCAAGTGTCGGGGCAGAGAATCGAGAGCTCGTGGTTCAAGAAGAGTCGAGTTGTGGTAACGCGGCTTTGACTGATGACGAGTTGAGCAGTTTTCTGGTCGTTCCCTTGGAAAGGGGGAGAAGGGAACCATCTGTTGATCGAGGTTCCGACGGTCGAGACCATTCTAAGACACCCGAAGGGAGGCGCGAAGCATGAGTTTCTCAATCGATCACTGCCACCACTTCTCGCTCTACGCCGTCGGCTCCCGGAGGCAGCTCTACTCGAAAGAAAGGTCCCGTCAAGTTCCTTGATTACGTGGGGTTCAAATACGACGGTGACACACCGCTCGCCTACGCCCGAAGGAATGCGCCCAGTTAGTTTGCCAAATCCGAGGCGGTGCGAAAGATATGCCGCCGGTTAAAGAGCTTATCTTCAAGGACGCTTATGTCGATGCGGCAATGACCAAGGTTCTGGTAAGGGTTGCTTTCCTCCTTCTGTCTTTTTAATGCTTCTGGTCCTGACTCTCAATCTTTGTTTACGCAGAGTGATGGTAGCGTGAATTACGTCGTTGAGCTGTACGACACTGCCTTGAAAGAAACTATCTCCAAGTTGAAGAACGCTGAAAGGCTCGTGCGAGTGAAGGACTCAGCTCTTAACCGTAAAACGAGTGAGTTCAAAGCAGTGATCGAGAAGGCTGAGGCAGAGCAGAGTCGACTACTCGCAGAGAAGAAGGCCCATAAGGCGAAGTTCACGGAGAAGTTTGGAGAGCTGAAGGGCAAATTCAAGACTGCTGGCGAGAAGATCAGAGTTCTTGAGCGAGAGAATGCCTCTCTTGAGGAAGAGAAGGCCGCTTGGGAGAAGGAGAAGGCTGCTACGGCCTTAATGCATCTGAAGGAGATTAAACGGTTGAGGGACTCCCGAAGCTACGAGGTTACCCTTGAGAGGGTCCGCGTCCAGATTGAGATGGTCGTGAAGTGCAATAGGCGCTTCAACAACATTCGCGAGCGGGAGGCTCGTTGTCAAGATTTCGACACCGCGAGGTGTATCTACAGTCAAGCATTCGGGACGAAGAAATGTCTTCAGGCGCTTAAGGAGAATGGGATCGACATCCCTCAGGAGTCGATCGATCTGTTCGCCGGGCAGGAAAAAGAGTATGGTGAAAAAGCCGCTCGCCTTGATGTGGGTGAAATTCCTGAAGAGTATCTCTGCCTGTCTCCTCTCGCTCTAGCGTCTAAGTTCCCCAACGAGAACGTCCTGGCGGCGATCGATCTGTATGGGTCGAATGCTGGTTTGATCGATGCCGAAACCGCTGCTATCCTTCAGACTCCAACCAGCTCACAAGGCGAGCCGTCAGCTGAGAGGTCGGCGGTTCCGTTGGTCGAGGGATCGACAGTTCCTCCCGTACTTCCTTCGAGTGATCCTGGTTCAGCTCCCTTAGGAGAAAGCTCTTTTGTTAATGAAGAAGCACCAGCTCGATAGGTCGGTCCTGGTGACGCAGATCCGGTCCTCCCCGCCGAAGGAAGAGAAACGAGACCCGGTCTTGATGACCTGGTCGAGTTGTCTGATTCTTCGATCGAAAGAAGTGGCCAGAACGAGCCCAGCGAGGGAGCACCTCCCGGAGTAGGGGAAGATTCGAATGCATCATCAGTTGAGAGGGGGGAGCGAGGGAGCGAGGACGCGATTGCCGAAGTCCCCGAGGAACCTGAAAGCAGGTCACTGGAGGCTGACCCACCCATTTCCGACGCGGGAGTTGTCGAGAATGCTCTTGATCCGGTTCCTCGACATTCAGTGGACGACCCTGGCCGTGTCGAGGGCTGACTCTTTATGTTTGTTGTAATCTTTCTTAGTTGTTTTGTCTTTTGTCCCTTCGAGGTCTTTTGTTGTTGTAACTCCGAACCTCTTTGTTTTGGGGCTTTGTTTTTTTTTGTTTTGAACCTTCAGTAAGCCTTATGACTATTTTTGGACTTAGAAATTTTTCAACGAAGTTTGCCTTAGTCGTGAAATGAGGCTTCTTGGACTCGGAACTGCCAAAGGTCTTCCGACGAGTCGTCGAATTTTGTTTCTGACTTTAGATTTTGGCGATTTTAATCTAGCAATATGGTCGGCGTCTCGAAGTAACACTCAAGGCTGATCAGATGGTTTATCGAGTTTTGACGCGTTGTGCCATCAGTTCGAGTCATCGAAAAGTTAAAATTTCCGATTTCGAAGATAATCGTTTGTTTTTCGAGCGACAGCGGTTCTCAACCGATCTCAATGTAAACCTAGAATATAAGTTTTGCCAAACCTGACTTTAAAGGATCATAAGATGATTGAAAGCCGTCGTCTCGATCGTATCGGCTGGGGCCGTGATACGACCGGGAGTCCCCTGAGCACGTGTCTGATCAGGACATGCCCGTTAGATGGTGCGAGTGCTAGTACGTTCGTCCGAGAGACAGGGTCGTGCTCGTGCGTAAGCATCGCCAAAACAATTCGCACTTCCTCTCGTCGAGGGAATTTGTTTTGATTTTTTTGGTTATAGCTGCCTACGTACCTCTGGGAGAGGATCAAACCATTTGTAGTTCCTTTTTGATGAGCGAAAGTGGCAGTGGATGATGCGCATTCACTAGTTTTTTTTTTTTTTTTTTTTTTTTTGCGAGTGAAAGTGACTGATTGTCATTCACTCGTTGGTTTTGAGGTCTGATCGAGCAAAACTGGCAGTTGCTCGATCGTTAGATACGTTTTTCAAGAGTAGTATCTTCGGAGATGCATGGAGTTCCATGCTCTGGGAACAGGTTCGCCTGTTGATGTCTCGAGTCGATAGACTCCTGGTTTAATGATTTGGGCGATCTAGTACGGTCCTTCCCAGTTAGTTCCAAGCTTGCATGCGTTCAGCTCCTTAGTGTTTTCGAACACTTTGAGGAGTACAATATCGCCCAGTTCGAGAGGTCGAGAATTGACCTTCTTGTTGTAGTAGCTCTCGATCTGATGCTGATAGTTCTGGATGCGGAACAAGGCTTGGTCGCGTCGTTCTACGATAGCGTCCAAAGCATCTAGCAGCATGTCGCTGTTAAGCTCAACGTCCTGTGGCATTTTTGACCGACGTAGACTGGTTACGTTCACTTTGGCGGGAGCCATAGCTTCGACTCCGTGGGCCATTGAGAAAGGAGTTGATTTCGTTGCTCCTCGAGGAGTCGTTCTATGAGACCAAAGAACACCGTCGAGTTCATCGGCCCAGCATCCTTTTTTCAATTCGAGGCGTTTCTTTAACCCGTCGATTATGATCTTGTTAGATGCCTCAGCTTGACTGTTGCTCTGCGGGTACCGCGGACTCGATGTGTTGAGTCGGATTCTCCATCTTTCACAGAACTCTTGAAACTTGTTCGATATGAATTGGGTGCCATTGTCAGTCACTATTTCCTAAGGTAGGCCGTGGCGACAGATGATGTTTTTCCACACGAACCGTTGAATTTCTTTTTCTATTATGCTGGCGAAAGCTTCCGCCTCGATCCACTTTGTGAAGTAGTCAGTTAGCACTAGGACGAAGCGTTTCTGTCGAGAGCTTGGCATAGGGCCGATTATGTCCATTCCCCATCGCATAAAAGGGTATGGTGCCGTCATCGTCCGTAGCAGCTCTGTCGGGGAATGGATTGTCGAAGCGTGTCACTGGCATTGGTCACATCTTTGAGCGTATGCCTCGCAATCTGCGTTCATTGTTGGCCAGTAAAAGCCGAGGCTTTTGACTTTTAAAGCTAGTGCTCGACCTCCGTAGTGATTTCCTGCAGCGCCTTCATGCGTTTCGGCCATGACAAGATGCGTTTCTTCGCCGTTGATGCACTTCAAGAGTACTTTGGTTGTGGTCCATCGATGGAGTTCTCCATCCAAGACGACGTAGTGGGCACTTCTTGTCTTGAGTCGTCTTGCAATCCATTTATCGGGAGGTAGCTTTCCATCGACCAGATAGTTGATGGATTTTGTCCTCCAGTCGGTAGCTTCAACTTGTTCCGCTGCGGGGTCCTCGTCCATGGGGATGGCTTCGGTTATGGGTGCTACGACGGTCGCTTCGCTAGGCGGGAGCTCAATGCTTGATTTGTCGATCTTGTGGATGGGGATGGTCCGTTTCACCTGATCGCGCAGCCTGCTACCCAAGGCAGCGAAGGCGTCGGCGCACACGTTCTCTCCTATGGGGACTTTGGTGAGTTCGAAGAATTCAAAGTCCTTAGCGAGTGTGTGAACGACTTTAAGGTACACGTCCATTCATTTATTACGAGCTTCGTAGTCGCCGCTAAACTGACTGGTAACGAGTTGTGAGTCGCAATATGCACTGAGGCGTTTTGCCTTGACTGCCTTAGCGAGTCGTAATCCTGCGATCAATGACTCGTATTCCGCTTCATTGTTTGAAGCGGTGAAGCCGAAACTGAACGACTGTCTGATTAGCTCGCCTGTTGGAGACTGCAGTTGGACTCCTGCTCCTGATCCTTTGTTTGTTGACGATCCATCGACGTGAAGTATCCAATTCTGGCATGGTAGGATTAGGTCTTGCTCTAGCTCTGGTGCGAGCTCGATCAGGAAGTCAACGAGGACTTGGGATTTTGCTGCTGTTCGATTTTTGAACACAATGTCATGCTCGCTGAGCTCGATAGCCCACTTTGATAATCGTCCGGACTGGTTGGTGTTTTGCATTACTGTGCAGAGCGGTTGATTTGTTAGTACTTCGATCGTATGCGATTGGAAGTAAGGACGCAGCTTCCTCGCTGACGTGATAATTGCAAGAGCCATCTTCTCGAGGGTGGGGAATCGTGTTTCTGGGTCGGTCATCCGCTTGCTCGTGTAGAAGAGAGGCTTTTGCTCTCCTCGATCCTCTCGGATGAGGAAGCTGCTGACCGCGGTGGAGGATACTGCGATTTAAAAGGAGAGTGTATTACCGGCTTCTGGTTTCGATAGCACGGGAGGAGTCGTAAGATACTGTTTGAGTTGTCCGAACGCCTCTTAGCACTTCTGTCCCAGACGAAACGCTTGTTTCCATGCAGTAACTCGTAAAAGGGGAGGCATTTATCCGTGGACCTCGAGATGAAGCGGTTCAATGCTGCAATCCTCCCCGTGAGCCGCTGAACCTCTCTGCTGTTTTTTGGGCTGGGAAGGTCAAGTATGGCGGTGATCTGCTTAGGATTCGCCTCGATCCCTCGCTGGGTGACAATGTATCCCAAGAACTCGCCTGAAGTGACGCCGAAGGTGCATTTTGCAGGATTGAGTTTCATTTCGTACTCATTCAGCATTTTAAAGCACTCTTTTAAATGATTTAGATGATCTGCCGCGCGGAGTGACTTAACCAGCATGTCGTCAATGTAGACCTCCATTGTGTTCCCCAGTTTGTCGGCGAACATTCGATTGACGAGTCGTTGATAGGTCGCACCGGCATTCTTAAGACCGAATGGCATCACTTTGTAGCAGTACGTCCCTCTATCGGTGATGAATGCTGTCTTCTCTCGATCGTCTGGGTGCATCATGATCTGATTGTAACCCGAGAATGCGTCCATGAAGGTCAAGAGCTCGTTTCCGGCAGTCGATTCGACTAATCCATCGATATGCGGAAGCGGGTAACTATCTTTGGGGCAAGCCTTGTTCAGATCGGTGAACTCGATGCAGACACGCCCCTTTTCGTTCTTCTTCTTGACGACGACCAGGTTAGCCAACCACTCCGGGTATCGCACCTCGGCGATTGAACCGGCTGCGAGTAGTCGATCGACTTCTTCGTTGACAGCCTTGCTTCATTCAGGGCCAAGCTTGCGTCTCTTTTGGCGAATAGGCTTGATGGTTGGATCCACATACAACTCGTGGGATGTTATGGCGGGACTTATTCCCTTCATACTTGACGTTGTCCAAGCGAATGTTGATGTGTTCTGCTTCAGGAAGTTGATGATCATGCGTTGCATCTCGTCGGAGAGGAAAGCGCTGACTCGGACTATTTTTCTTTGGTCGGAGTTGTCGATTGTCACTTCTAGAATCTCGCCTTTTTGAAGTTGGATTTGCTTTGCTATTGCGTTGATGCGAGGAGTCGATTGTTGCATCTTCACTGTTGCAATCAGTAGGTCACGGGCGGCCTGCTGATCCCCGCGAAGAGTCTGTATTTGACCGTTCAGTCCAGGAAACTTCACGCACTGATGATACGTCGATGATATTGCCTTGATTGACACGCGTTATATGGAGCCTTTATTCGGATAGCGGATTACTTGACCGTGCGTGTTACTCCGCATGCGTAGACCGGAAGCTTGATTGTTCCGATCATCGTCTCAGAAGCTCTGTTGAATCCCGTAAGGGAGTGAGATGATGGTTTCATATCGCGCAGGTCGACTCCCATCTTATCAAGTGTATCGCGAAAGATCAGATCAACCGAACTGCCAGTATCGACCAGAACTTTGGCGACGTCACACTTTGCATTTCCTACTTCGATGAGTAGGGGGTCGTTATGAGGTAGATGGACGCCGATGGCATCGTCATGTGAGAAAGTGATCGAGAGATCATTCTCAGGTTTCGATGGCCATTTCTTTGAGGTTATTGCCTGTCGTCGATGGTCCTTGATCGATCGAACCGAGTCGCCGCAAGGAGGCGAGCCTCCCATAATTACATTTAAGAAGGGAGCGCGCTCGATCCGTCTATTTTGCAGTTGGACCCTCAGGTCTCTAGGCGAGTCCTCGATGATTGGCTCATGTTTATAGCCTTTCCTAGCTTTCATTTCCTCCAACTTTCGTCGTAAGTTGGAACGTTTAGGTCGGTTGAGCTTGATCCTAAGGTCTTCTGATTTCGAGTTTAGCTGATCACGAAGGTCGAGGACTCGAGGCATGAGCTGTGGTTGAACACTGGGGTCCTTGACTCTTTTAGCCTTGGACTCTTCGATGATTGAACGAAGATCGTTTTTAGAGTCGTGCACACGGTCGATTGTCTGCGACTTTCGCCTGAGCTTGTTTCTCAAGTCATTCGACTCTTCCGGTCTGCCGTTTTCACTTGGTCGCTTATTGGAGCGTTCGTGCAAATCACGGACTTTTCTGTCCTCTTCTTCATCCGAGGAGGAACTTGGTCGTGCGAGGATAACTTGGATGCGTCGACGATTACGAGGTTGCTCTTCTTCGACTTGTGCTTCGCCCTCGTCTTCGTCTTGCTCTTCTTTCTTGTTATCTTCTGCGCGTTTGGGTCGGGCTCCGGCCTTGTCTTGACTTTTCTGAGCCTTCTTTTCTTTGTTTTTGCTCCAGCTCTTGGTGTTGTTTTGCCTAGGTTTGGGGAGCTCGACGTTGGCTATTCCGTTTTCGTAAGATGAGAAAAGGGCATCGACCAGATGCCTGCTGTTTCTTGTGTCGTGTTCCTTGGACTTATGGTAACTGCACCACAGGTTTGGCTCGGTCGTGCCAGGATTCGAAGTTGAAGGCGACAAAGAAGTTTGCGGCTTCTCGTCGTTCTCCCAGACGTTCCAACCTTTCTCGCGCACAACGACAGTCGATCCTGGGGGTGGGTTTTTATCTTCGACGACATAGACGAAGTTTTTCTGCTGATTAGATTTGCTGCCTGTGGCGTGCTGTCGGGGTTCTTGGCGTGCCTCAGGAGCTTTTGGAGCAGTCGTCGGTTTTGCGGCCGCATTCATTTTCTTGAGTATCGCTGCTGTGTCTTCTTCCATTCGGATGAAGTTGTTCGACCTCGCGGTAGCATCTTGAAGAGACTTGGTAGGGTGTCTGTAGAGATCCTCGCGAAACAAGGACTTGAAGTAGAGAGTATCCATCAACGCGTCAACGGCGATGCTGTCTGGGATATGTACCTTCGAAGCGACAGCTTTGAACTTCTCCATGAAGTCGCAGAGGCTTTGGTCCGCTCCCTGAGATAGGTTCCAAAGGTCGGATAGGGTCGCTCCTTGTCTCGTAAACATGATGTACTGCTTGAGGAATGCAGACGTTAGGTCGTGAAAGTCATTGATGGAGTCTCGTTCCAATCCAGTGAACCATCCAAGGGCTGGTCCTTGAAGACTCTCGAAGAAGAGCCGACAATAGCCAGCGTCTCTTTCCTCATCAGAAAAGTTAGTTCGACCAATCGCCATGTTGAATGCGGTGATATGGTTAGTCGGGTCTGCCTTTCCGGCAAAAGTCGGAAGGCAGATTTTCTCGGCTGGTCGGTACCGTACGTCGGTGATTCACCGGGAAAAGGGGGTTTTTAGGGTTTCGGCGAGGACGCGTTCAATCAACGGCGCTGAAGTAGGTCCTTCAAGCATTCGGTCTTTCATGTCCAGGAACAACTGCTTAAGCTCAGCGAGTTCCCAGATGGTAACGAGATCTACGCCACCGGGTGTTTGAACCTGGGCGGCGTTTGTGTTCGTCGTGTTTTCTGCGCCGGCTGTTCGGTAAGTGTCGAATAGCTGTTTTCGGACCGTCGAGGCTGGATCTCCTGAGTTTCCGGCCAAAGGAGCCAAGATGGCGGCGATGACGGCGAGCTGCTCGTTCGTCGCCTTCTGGACGGCGTCTTGCTGCGCCATCCTCTCGAGTATGGTGTCTTTGAAGGCCGCTGCTGTCGGAGAGCCTTCAGTCGTAGGTGACTCGTCGTCGAACGGTCAATCAGATCGAGCCATGATCTTTTGCTGATGCTACTCTGTCTGCCCCACGGTGGGCGCCAACTGTTTGAACCGAGACTGTCGATAAACTAGTTAAGAGAAAAGGACGAGTTCTCGTCGGTGGGTCGAGACAAAGGCGTGTTTTATTAGATCAAGTGAACGCTCAGTCGTGTTACAAGGAGGGGAAAACAAGGAAATGAACCGGCGAAAGCTAATTTGCCGGAGAATACAAGTCGGCGAGAATAAGATGTAAAACCCTAGTTTCTAGCCGAAAGTAAGTGTGTTGTGATTTGCGGATCCCCTCATCGTTGTCTCTCATCCTCTTTATATAGACGGTCTTCTGTTGACCTAATTCGACTTGACCTAATGGGCCTTCTCGACGATTGGGCCGAGGTGTCGGGCCGCTGAACCGAGTCGTCGAGCCAAAGACTTATGGTCGTTCGCTCTGTCGGCTAAAAGTAGTCCGTAGTCGAGTCGACTACTGGCTCGCGAGTCGACGAGCCGAGCTCATCTGTTTTGATCATGTGTCAGGAAAATCATCATGTGGGTCTTTTGGGAGGGTCAGGCCCATACCCAGCAAGAGATGAGACATAAATAAAGAACACTCAAAGATCCAAACAAACCAAGATGAATAAAGAACTGAAAAAATCAACAAAATGACAAACCCAATGAGGCATAAGCATGTGTACAATCATTACTAACATCTCTTACCCAGTAGCTTCCACTGTAGAAAGATCAGATAACAGAGATCTGAAAAAGAGTAGAAGAGCTCAAAAACCAGTTATTCTGAAGCATAGATATTACTAGAATGGAAAGACATGTCCTAAAAGGAAAAAAAGTAGAGACTTTCTATCCCACAAAAACCATCAAAAAGTATATATATAAACTTTATTCATCACAAATCTCTATAGCTCCAAATATTTTTTCCACGTTTGGATTATCCGCCACAGAAGCTTGGGTAAGTTAAGAGGGAGAGGAGAGAGAGAGATCTGACCCACCTAAGACCATGTTTAACGGCGTCTCTTGCGTGGGCTCTTAAGCCCAAACCCATTAAAAAAAATGAAAAGGGGTAAGAGGCGGGTGTCGTGAAACCCTACGGGAGAGGCACCTCTTCGACGAATCGACTTCGTCTCTCTCTCTCTCTTCCCACCAAAAATCTCTTCTTCTCAGACGAAATTCACTAGAAATCAGGTTCTACAGAGAGATATCTTCGTCTTCTTCGCCTCTGTGGCCGTGTTTGCGCAGCCGGCGAAGCAAAGCTCCTATCAGACCACATCGCCGAAGGTATTTTCTTCTTCCATCGTCTTTTGTTCTTCATCTATCGTCTTCTGTTATTCATCTATCATTTTCTTCCTCTATCCTCTTCTTACATTGTCATCAAAACCCTCGGATTGAAACCCTAATAAGAACTGATTTGATGATTTATTTGTTTCAGGTGAGCCAAATCAGTGAGCAAAAAAACAGAGCTTGCAGCTTTTCTGTTTTGGTGTATCTCCGAGTTGAAGAAGAGAAGGTAATTTGTGGTCTTTTCATAGACATGCATGTGTGTTGAGTTGGTTAGGTTCAGGGTAGAACACAATCATGATGTTTGGTGTGTATTTCAGGTTCTCAAGTGTGTTCTCGTGAATCATACAGGGAGCCACAACAAGATTCATCATACAGAAGAAGATTCGGGTAAGCTTTTGGTGTATTTGAATTTGTAGAGGTTGAATGAGGAACATGGTTAAAATGATGCTTTTTGTGTATATTTTGAGGTTGTGCCGAGTGTTCTACTGGATCACAGAGGGAGCGGCAGGAAGATTCATTGAACTCCATAACATCTGGTAAGCTTTTGGCCTTTTTGTAAGGATATAGATGTTGTTTGATGCTTGCGACAGGTAGATAGACATAGGAATAGACATGATTAATTTGCAGCCTTTTAATTTCTTGATCGCTTCTTATAGTTTGCTTGCTTGCTTGTGAAACAAATAATGTCAGTAAGAGTGATTCTTCATTCTTGTTATCTATAATCGTTTCTGTACAATCTACTTGTGACATAATAGACATGAATTGCTTGATCGCTTCTTATGGGTGTAGTCTGTTTCTATTTTGGTCATCAATTCGAAATTGCATAAAGTTTTTTGAAATGTAAATAATGAAAAGTCCTCATTCTTGATGTCTGTCATTTATGTATATGTCCTTTGTTAGATAGAAGCATTAAATCATGAAATTAAAAAACTTAACTAAAACATTTCTATAACACACAACTACTTCCTAAACCAATTAAAAGCAATTAAAAGCAACCTTAAAACTTCATCTACTTTCCTCTATTAAAGCTTCATTGTTAATCGTTTTCTCCAACTACTTCATCTCCTTCATCTTTGTTCTCTACTTCTTCTCGGTATGGATTCTCTTCAAAGCCAGTCCTCTAGCTTTTTACACTTACTAAACAGTCAACTTCCTAACAACGAATCCCCAACTCAGTTAATGAGTTTTTCACCAACTCCAGACCTTGGAGGTTCTCCTTACCATGCACAAAGTGGTGAGGACCGTAAGCAGAGGGTCAAGTGGTCAACAGCTGAAGACCTGGTCCTCATCAGTGCATGGTTGAACACCCCCAAGGATCCATTAGTTGGAAATGAGCAAAGAGCAGGAACCTTTTGGAAGAGGATTGCCGCCTATTATAATGCAAGTCCCATGGTGGTTGGGTTGCCTAAGAGAGAGCAAAGCCACTGTAAGCAAAGGTGGGGAAGATAAATGAGGGTGTCTGCAAGTTTGTGGGGTCATATGACGCTGCAACAAAACAGAGGACCAGTGGCCAGAGTGAAGATGATGTTTTAAAGGCAGCACATGAAATATTCTTCAACGATTACAAGGTGAAGGTCTCGTTGGAGCATGGCTGGAGGGAGCTCAGGAATGATCAGAAATGGTGTGGGACATATGGAAGTACTCAACAAAGCTCTGGTTTTAAAAGAAAGAGGGTGGGGGGAGAACAATCTTTTCAGTCATCGGCATCTATGCCGAGTGTGAATGGAGAGGATGAAGCAATGGCTAGGCCTACTGGTGTTAAGGCAGCAAAGGCGAAGGCTAAAAGGCCAGTGGGAGAAGGAGTGAAGAAGCTGGAAGAGTATCAGCAAATGTGGGAGATCACGGAGAAGGACTTGGCTTTTAAGGATAAGCTTAGCAACAAAAAACTGCTTGACAGTTTGCTTGCAAGAACATAGCCACTTAGTGAATTAGAAGTGGCGCTTAAGAACAAACTGATAACTGAAATGCTATCAATTTAATCTTGCTTTGAATTTTAAGTTGATGTGTAATATAGGTAGTCTTTTGTGGGAACCGAAATTCGCACTGTCGATTTCCGTTTAAATTAGGAAAGTATGAGAACCCTAATTTCCCAGAGGTCCCGGATATCTGCTAATACCACACGCCAAGCAATAAGAACACGAAACGAGAACATTAATAAAATAAGAAATCGAAAAAAAGAGCAAGATAGTTCTTATTCCGAATCTACGTTTGAGCGTTTACAACAAGGTAAGTGTCTGGGCTACGAGAGCTGTCGGCGAGATTCCTAGTTCTAAAACCCTAAGACGGCAAAAACCTAATTGAGTCGCAGCTCGAATAACAAAAACAGAAAATTGCCAAAAATCGCTCCAAGTGCTAAGTTTGCTGTGAAAAAGTCCCCCTCCATGCCTCTCGCCTAGGACTCCTTATATACTGGCTCCAAGCCGCCATAGCATAAAAATGGAGATATTCTATTTTTTCCGATTTTCGTAATTATCTTCAAAATTTCGTATTTATCCGCGGAAACTTGACATTTATCTTTCCTTGCGAACCAAGCGTAAACCGTCATGCGGCTTACGGGCTGTTGGTTAAGAAATCGTAAGTTGGGCCTCGAGTCATGTCTTAGGTCCCTTTGGGCCGTCTTCCGACTCGAAGGTTTATTACGGCCTCTTTCGATAAAGAACGAACTTTTCGCGGTTTTTACAGTAAAGTTTGATCGATAACTTAGAATGGCGGGGAATCGTGAAATGGGTTCGCTACGGTATTCGGGAGATAGCATCGAAGAGTAGACGAGAACGCATGGACTAATGTCGTATCGACGTTTCGGAAGAGCTCGGTCGCTACGTAGCGACCGGGTGCACGATCACTACGTAGCGACCGGGTGCACGATCGCTACGTAGCGACCGGGTGCACGATCGCTACGTAGCGACCGAACTTCGGTTCGAGCTCGGTCGCTACGTAGCGACCGAGCGGAATGGACGTTCGGTCGCTACGTACCGACCGAGCTTTGGCTCGAACTCGGTCGCTACGTAGCGACCGAGCGGAGCACGTGTTCGGTCGCTGCGTAACGATCCTTTTCGGGCTCTTGTCCGATGACTCGTGTTTCCTCCGCAAACCTTTTCGTAAAGAAGAATCTATTTCGAAAAAGTATTTGTTGAAGAAGGTTACTACGTTTTTCTTCTTCGGGGATTTGGACGTTAACTTTGTCGTAACTGTTTTCGACCCCAACAGTTAGCCCCCCAGCTCGTTGGGAGCGTGGATTTCTAGCGAGGTCCCAATGCGCGGTATGGCGAGTTCGGACGAGATTGGTGTATTTGGGCGAAGTTCGTATCCAAAAATCCGCAACTAAATAGTAATTTCTCATGCCTATAAGAAGGGAGATAATTTCTTCACAATCTTCACACTTACTCATTCTCATAGAGAGGTTTTTCTTGAAAAGTTCTTTCTCTTTCTCTCTATCATTTCCTTCTTGATTAAAAAGAGAAACACGAGATGTCGAGTAAGACGAGGAGTTCGAAGAAAGGGTCCTTGCCTGCGAACGTTTCTGAAGAGATTCGAGTGCCGAAGATGGAATTCGTTCCTCATTCGGTAGACCCAGCCGAGAACGAGGCATGGTGGGTGGCGTGTTACGGTTCGATCACGCCTCCCAAAGAAAAATCGTTCCCGGTCATGAACCATCGCCCGGTGGAGGCAGGTGCACCGAGTAGGAGTACTAGTGAATTCCTCGAGGTCATGCGGTCGTTCTACCATATTTCGGACGCGGTGGAATTCAGGGTTCCTCGTCAAGGAGAATGCGCTAGTAGTCCCCCGGAGGGCTTCTTTACTTGTTACGAGGCATTCGTAGCGCACTGTCGTTTGTGGTTCCCGATCCCCGAGATTATCGTCCGTGTGTTGGGTCGTTTCGGGGTGGCGATAAGCCAACTGAATCCTCTTGGCATCCAGCACCTCATAGGAATCCTGGTCCTGAGCTACGAGCATGGTCTCTCTCTCACCGTCGATCACTTCGAAGCGCTTCTTCGATTACAGATCATCAGGGACACAGACACGTACAGGCTGGTTCCTCGGAACTTCATGTCAGTGGTAAAGGGGTTTACTTCTAACTTCAACTCGTGGAGGAAGTTTTTCGTCTTCATTCGTGTAGACGCAGCGTCCGTTGAGGAGAGTTGTATCCCACTGTTTCGGAGGTTGCCGAACGATCGTCCCTTTATCAACCCTCTTGCTCCGTTTCCTGAGGACATTATTGCGATGAGGGATCTGCTCAGGAATGGTCCTTTTTTCTGGACTTCCTTTACGCCGAAGAGAGTTCGAAAGGCGTTGAGGTTTGTGCACCCTAGTCCTGCTTTGGGCGGAGAAACAAGGAGTGATTCCGAACCTGAAAACCAAGGTCCCAACGCCACTCCCACGATTGTGACGGGGCTGAACTCTTCGAAGGGGAAAGGTATTGATCTCGGCGACCTGGAGTTTTCGGTGGACGATTGCATGCTTCAAGGATGGGATCCGGACCTTGCTTTCGGCGATGGGAGCGGTACGAGTGAGGTACCTATTCAGGACTTTGATGATTTCTTCGCTGGTCTTCCGTCGGGCTTTGATGCTCCTCCGGCCACGAGTGAGTCAGAGAGGCCGAAAATCGTCGCGGAAGAATCTCGTATCATTAACGGGTTATAAACTTTAAGAATTTTGACGATCGTTATTATTATTTTTTGCTTATAACGTGTCAATCGATTTTATAGGGTTTGAACTTCCTTGGATCGACCATTGAGGCGAGCCATAGAGAGGCCATGATCTATCGCTTTAAAGCGGAGAAGGCGGAAAAGGATCTTGCTCGCATGCGAGACGAGATGTTGGCGCGAAATGCTCAACTCGCTCGTGATCATGCCAGGGCCGTTCGTAGAGTGGAACAGAAGGGCAAGAGGGAAATTGTCGAGGTGATGAAGACTCGCGCTTCTCAATTCCAGGTTGAGTACGGGAATCTTAAAGGTGCTTTCAACTCGCTGGGCGACTTCCATGAGTGTCGCGGCTCCGTCGGGAGCCTTTGGAAGACGCAGGCGGATGATTACGTTTTCGAGAGGGAGATGGAGTTAATGAAGGGTGGCATGAAGGATCATGCTCACGCTGAGGCGATCATTCCTCCGATCGATGGGAAGATTCAGGGATTCTGGGATCCCATCCCGGTTTCTCCTGATACCGTAGAAACCGCGGCTGATTTTGCCGATGACGATGAGGAAGTGAACTTTCCCGCGGATGCATTCGGAGCTTCCTTGTCCGGAAATTTTAACTTCGATCTGTGAGTGTTTTGACGGGAAGGAGTTTTTTTCCTTTATCTAGTATTTAGCGGCTGTGTGTGGCTTTTGTTCATATATGTCTGGCCGAGTGTGGCCTTCGAACTTTGTATGGGCCTATTTTGGCCATTTTTGTTGGGACTGACCGTTGGTGGCTTTGAATCCCTACCGCTATGCGGTTTATATAATGGATGTTTGTTTGAGTTACTTTGTTTAGAGTGGGTTTGAAGTAAATATGAGTTGTCGTCTCATATTTAACTTCGTTGAGGCGTTCAGTCTGTTAGTTTGTTCGAGACGTGAGTTTTCGTAAAAATTATTTACGATCTTTCGGGAACGTTGAGATACGAACGAAGAGACATGTTTTAGGATCTCGTATCGTTTAGATATCATGTCTTTGAGATGTCTGAGACCAATGCGATGAGTTTAGGGCAAGACCTAGGTTTACTCTCGGTTTTAAGGTTTGTGCGGTGACTAGCCGGCTATCGGTTTTCCTGTTGCGATTTCTACCTGATTCGTACCGATTTAAAGTCCGCGATAGGTTCTCGGCTTATACGACTTGTATGGCACGAATCGAGCATCTTTCCTGAGACAATTTGTAAGCCAACTGGAAGTGCTAGACCAAAATTTCGGATTTTTTTTTTGTAGCGCGCTTTCGTCCTTGTGTTGGACGTTTGAAGATCAAAAGAGTGATCAAGTTGCGTTTGTTTAAGACGGCTGATGTGTTCGTCGGGGCCAATCGACGAACGGAGTGTAAGATTTGTAGTGGTCGCGTTCGGACAATTTGTTCGTATCATCTCGATTTTTAACTTGGCGACGTCTCGCAGTTATTTCGAAGACTATACGTATATTTTGGTGCTGAAGTGAGATTGTTTTGCGATTTTGGGCCGTACGAGGCTGCTGGCAAGAGTATTAACGTTCGTAGATTTTCTAGGTGTGTTATGAGACTTTTGCAAGTGTCTTAAAAAGGAGCGGAGCATATTGATCGTAAAAATTTTCGAAAACTCTATAGAATTCGATTACAATAACGCATCTTTTCCTATGTGGGAGTATACGAGTATACGCACCCACTCCCCCCCCCCCTTTTTAGAGAGGGGGATAGCTTAACTCGTCTTTCGTCGAGCTGCCTACGTACCCCTTTAAAGGATCAAGCCATCTCGTAGTTCTGTTTTATGCCGCGAGCGTTTTCACTCGGTGGTTGTCGCCGTGCTGACCGCCTTGATCGTGATGATCGTGGCTGGGTCAGTGTTCTCTTCCGGATGTTCCGGTTGGGTTGAAGTGTCGGCTTCGGACTCATGTTGAGTTTCGACACCCGAAGCGTCTGCGTCTGCAGACGATGTTAAATCGTCTTTTCTCAAAACGTTGTTGGTCGAAGATTTATCAATCTTCGTGCGTTTGCAATTTGCCGTTACAGAGGTCGTCATCTGTCTTAACTTCTGTTCCGCGAGGAAGCACAGTCGCGACTGTTTCTGACATCCCCAGATAGCTGCGACCCCGTCTGGGGTCGGGAATTTGACGCCCAGGCGGTACGTCGATGGAACGGCTTGCATAGCGTTGAGCCATGGGGTTCCCATGATCACGTTGTAGATGGCAGGGTGATCGACTACCGCGAACTCGATGATTTTTGTGATCTCCTTGGCCATGACTGGTAGCTGAATCGATCCGAGGTTCATCGATACTTTGCCTGAAAAAACTATGAGCGGTTTCGGAGTTGGAGTTACTTCTCCGAGTTCGATGCTCATCCAATTGAGAGTGTTGCGGAAGATTACATTGACCTTGCTTCCCGTGTCAATGAGGACTCTTCCGACTTCCAGATCTCGTATGACGAGGTCTATGACGAGCGGATCGCAGTGAGGTTGATCGATCCCGCCGGCTTCCTCCTTTGTGAAGGTGATTGAGCAGTTCTGATCATCTCGGGTAGGAGACCATGTAGGCCAGTTTGCGCTTGACTCCACCTTCCGCTGGTAAGCCTTGATGGCCAAAACCGTATCGTTGCAGAATTGCGATCCTCCGATGATCATGTTGACTCTACAACGATTGTTATCATTCCCTTTGTCATCTGGCCTCCTGCGCGTTTATCCCCAGATTGGTTTCTTTGAGGAGATCTCTCCGCGGGAAGATTTCTGTCCGGCTTCGGGGGCCGATCGGTCTCGAGGATGAGATCTTTCACACTGGTCACTTCCGACAATTCTCCGGCTAGAAGCTTCGCGGCCAGCCTTGCTCCCAGGACCTTGCAGTTAGTCGTGGAGTGTCCTCGGGACAGGTGGAACTCGCAGAAGGTGTTTTCATCATATCCTTGATTGCGAGTCCACGTATTTCCCGTGGTTCGGCCCTGGTCTGAGCCGATCTCGTAATTGTGTGCTCCTTGGAGTTCTTCCCCCTCGTGATGGTCATACTTGTCGTTACGAGGGTTCTTTTTCCTTGTTTTTGGGTCTACATCTTTCGAGGATGATCTCGCCGAATTATGTTTTTGCGATAAGATTTTTCGTTTCTTCCTCGATCATGATGAAGTCTGTCGCCTTGTGGAGTGCGTCTTGGATTGTCTGCGGTTTTTCGAGGGATATCCATTTTCTGAATTTCGACTTGTACCAGAGCGCCTTTCTGAGCGCATCGATGGCCACCTTTTCGCTTATCCTGCTGACCCTAGACATTACCAACTTGAATCGGCTGATGAACTCTTGGACGGGTTCGTCTTCCCTCTAGGACAGACTCCAGAGATCGACATCGGAAGTTTCTCTATCTATGAACATAGAGTATTGCTTGAGAAATTCCGATGCGAGCTGTCGGAAACTTCCGATAGAATTTTGCTTAAGGCGCGCGAACCATTCGAGGGCTGCTCTTTCTAGATTCTCGACAAACAGGCGGCAGTAGCCGGCGTCTCTTTCGTCGTCCTTCAGCCTCGCTCTTCCTATCATGATGTGGAAAGCCTGAAGGTGCGCTCTCGCATCGGTCGTACCATCATACTTCGGTACTTTGATTTTTCCTGGATCGGATACCCTCGTATCTGAGATGCGAGCGGTGAAAGGGGTCTTCCGAGCCCCTTCCAGCAGCCTGTCGATCTCGGGGGCCGCGCTGGTAGCGTGATGGATTTGGTGATATAGTCGCGAAGATCGCGTATATCCGACTTCTCGTTAGCAGATTTCCGAGCTTTTCGGTGTTTACTGCGAGTGAGCTCGGTTTGCTTTTCAGCCAGCTCTTCTTGTTCGTTCCAATAGAGGATTTCCTCCTCTTCTGTCATTGGTTTGTCGAACGGAGAGCTTTCCCGAGTGAATCGGCTTCTGATCCTCCTTGGATGTCTGTCGACGTCCTCATCAGTATTTTTGGAGACTTCGCTAGGATCCAGGTCGACTTGCTCGACTCCGTTGTCCTCCGAAGCCTTCGCGGGAGGCGGAGGGCTTTCAGAGTTTCCCTTTTTGATGGGAGATTTCTCGCTAGGGTTTTGACTCGAAGGTCGTTCCTGCGCGGCTCCAGGCCTGTTGAGTGGGGTTGCAAAGTTGAGTCTTTTCCCGCGGACTTTAGTGGTTCCGCGGGGGCGGATTGCTCAAGTCCTTGCCGTTAAAGATTCAACTTGTTTGGTCAAGGTGCTCACGAGCTTATCCTGTTCTTCCGACCTTTTTTCGTAGGTGGCGAACATCTTTTTAAACTCCTTGAGCGCCACGGCGTTGGCTGGTTCGTTGGCCACAGATACGTCCGCTGCGGGATTGTGGAGATCAGTGCCTCTGCCTCCGTTAAGAGGAGTCTGCACGTTATCCGTGTCGTCAGTTGACATGTTTGGTTGAGTGTGATGTGGTTGAGAGTTAGATTGATCCGTACCCCCCTCCTTCTAGCGCCAAACTGTGGGAACCGAAATTTGCACTGTCGATTTCCGTTTAAATTAGGAAAGTAGGAGAACCCTAATTTCCCAGAGGTCCCGGATATCTGCTAATACCACACGCCAAGCAATCAGAACACGAAACGAGAACAGTAATAAAATACGAAATCGAAAAAGAGAGCAAGATAGTTCTTATTCCGAATCTGCGTTTGAGCGTTTACAACAACGTAAGTGTCTGGGCTACGAGAGCTGTCGGCGAGATTCCTAATTCTAAAACCCTAAGACAACAAAAACCTAATTGAGTCGCAGCTCGAATAACAAAAACGGAAAATTGCCTAAAATCGCTCTAAGTGCTAAGTTTGCTGTGAAAAAGTCCCCCTCCATGCCTCTCGCCTAGGACTCCTTATATACTGGCTCCAAGGTCGGTTTACGCTTTTCCCCTTCTGCCCTTAAGCCGCCATAGCATAAAAATAGAGATATTCCATTTTTTCCGATCTTCGTAATTATCTTCAAAATTTCGTATTTATCCGCGGAAACTTGACATTTATCTTTCCTTGCGAACCAAGCGTAAACCATCATGCGGCTTACGGGCTGTTGGTTAAGAAATTGTAAGTTGGGTCTCAAGTCATGTCTTTGGTCCCTTTGGGCCGTCTTCCGACTCGAAGCGTTTATTACAGCCTCTTTCGATAAAGAACGAACTTTCCGCGGTTTTTACGGTAAAGTTTGATCGATAACTTAGAATGCCGGGAATCGTGAAATGGGTTCGCTACGGTCTTCGGGAGATATCATCGAAGGGTAGACGAGAACGCATGGACTAATGTCGTATCGACGTTTCGGAAGAGCTCGGTCGCTACGTAGCAACCGGGCGCTCGGTCGCTACGTAGCAACCGGGCGCTCGGTCGCTACGTAGCAACCGGGCGCTCGATCGCTATGTAGCGACCGAACTTCAGAGCGAACGCTCGGTCGCTACGTAGCGACCGAGCTCCGGTTCAAGCTCGGTTGCTACGTAGCGACCGAGCGGAATGGACGTTCGGTAGCTACGTAGCGACCGAGCCTTGGCTCGAACTCGGTCGCTACGTAGCGACCGAGCGGAGCACGTGTTCGGTCACTGCGTAACGATCCTTTTCGGGCTCTTGTCCGATGACTCGCGTTTCCTCCGCAAAACTTTTCGTAAAAAAGAATCTATTTCGAAAAAGTATTTGTCGAAGAAGGTTTCTACGTTTTTCTTCTTAGGGGATTTGGACGTTAACTTCGTCGTAACCGTTTTCGACCCCAACATTTGTGATCAATGTTATCAATCTTGCTTTCAATTATAAGTTGATGTGTAATATTAGTAGTCTTTATGCATTTCTAATGCGTTTCTGCGTTTCTGTTTTCATATTTTGCTTTTCAGGAGAACAAGTCAGACACATCCAGTAATGGAAGCAAAAAAACCGATTGTTTGTGGCCTCTCAGCAAGTGGAATCATACCACCTCTCCAACCAGAAGTTACGGATGATGATGTTGCGGAGATCACACCAACTGAAGTACAAGTGGTGGAGATATCAGATGAAGATGAAGAAGATATGGTGGAGTTATCATGCGAAGAATACAGGAGGAATATGGGCTATTTGATTAGGATGGAGGAATCAGAAGATGACATTGAACCTGAGTTCAGAAGAATGTTGCACAGGATGCATGAGGAAGAGAAGAAGCTGAGACGGGGTATCAAGGTAGAAGAAGGACAATCCTCTAAGAGTACGAAGAGGAAGAGAAGAAGGTGAGAGTCATGGGTTTGCATTGTAGTCACGAGACGCTTGTTGCTTTGTGTAGTCATGGGACTACTTTTGTATTGGAGTCACGAGACTTGTATGTTTGTGTCTGTCACGAGACTTGTATGTTTGTGTCTGTCATGAGTCACGAGACTGTGGTTTGATTGTGTCTGTGTGTGTAGTCATGAGACTACTCTTGTCTATTTCTGTATTCACAAGACTCTTTGTATGTTTGGTAGTATGTTAAGTACTCTTCTATAAATTAAGGTGAACTTCTCATTGTACAACACACAACTGTTCTTCTCTTCTTCTCTCATTCAAGACACACCACTCTTCTTCTCTTCTTCTCTCATTCAAGACACACAACGCTTCAACTCTTCTTCTCCTCTTGTTTTCACAAAAAAAAAACACAACTCTTGTTTTTTCGATATGGCATCTTCTTCTCAAAATCCTTTTGAGGGATTGGATAATCAATATGTTGAAGAAACATTTGATCAATATTTTGATTAATATGTTAGAAGAAACATTTGACCAGTCCTTCGAGAATTTTACCATTAATTCTAGTAATCAAGAAAAAGAAAAGAAAAAAAGAAAAAAACGAGTTTACATTGAAAGAATTCGTGAAGAAGGCGATCAACATTTATGGAATGACTATTTCAGCGAAACTCCAACATATCCTCATAATCTATTCCGACAACGTTTTAGGATGAACAAGCATTTGTTCGTTCATATTGTTGATCGACTCTCCAATGAAGTTGAATTCTTTCGACAAAAGAAAGATTGTCGGGGAAGGCTTAGTCTCTCTCCTCTTCAAAAGTGTACAGCAGCCATTCGTTGCTTGGCATATGGTACTGCGGCTGATACGGTTGACGAATACCTCCGACTCGGTTCAAGTACAACTCGATCATGTTTGGAAAATTTTGTCGATGGAATAATATATTTATTCGGCGATGAGTACCTAAGAAGACCTACACCGGCTGATCTTCAACGTCTACTTGATGTTGGTGAGCATCGTAGATTTCTCGGGATGATAGGAAGCATCGATTGTATGCATTGGGAGTGGAAGAATTGTCCCACCATTTGGAAAGGTCAGTATTCTCGTGGTTCGGGAAAACCCAAAATCGTTTGGAGGCGGTTGCATCGTATGATCTATGGATATGATATGCATTTTTTGGACCTCCAGGTACCCTAAATGATATCAATGTTCTTGATCGCTCACTTGTTTTTGATGACATAATAAAAGGTGAAGCTCCGCAAGTGACCTTCTATGTCAATGGAAGAGAGTATCATATGACTTACTATCTCACCGACGGTATTTATCCGAAATGGGTAACTTTTATCCAATCAATTTCAATGCCACAAGGGCCGAAAGCGGTTTTATTTGCTCAACACCAAGAAGCTGTCCGAAAAGATGTCGAACGTGCGTTTGGAGTCTTGCAAGCTCGCTTTGCCATTGTTAAAAATCTGGCACTTTTTTGGGATAAAGTCAAAATTGGGAGGATTATGAGAGCATGTATCATACTCCATAACATGATAATAGAAGACGAACGAGATGGATACACTCTATATAATGTTACAGAGTTCCTACAAGGAGAAGACTCCGGAAGTTCACATGTCGATCTCGAATTTGATACGGGTATGCCTACAAATATCGCCAATATTATGGATGCTCGAACTAGAATTCGTGACAAACCAATGCATGAACAACTAAAAGCTGATTTGGTTGAACATATGTAGGATAAATTCGGACGTGATGAAGACAACAATTGAACTCAGATGTTTTTTTCAAATTATTCCCGTTTATTTTACTAATCTTTGTTTTAGTGTTTTTTTAATTAATGTTTAAAATTTTTTATTTAATAAATAAATTTAATCTTTTCAAAATTTTAGTTTAATAATTTTTTTTCTTAAGAATCTCAAATTAAGACTTTTACCATTGGAGCCAAAAAATTAAGTGTCTCTTAACTACAACCTCTTAACTATCATTAATTATTAAAAAATTATTAAGAGTCCAATTACAACTCTTACGGTTGATCATGCTCTAAGCAAAGAAAGCATCGACAATTTTTACAACCAAACAACAAGAACAAACCAACAACAGTAAAAGAACAGCGAGTTAATTCTTTGACAACAAAAGGGTCCCTCAAGAAACAGTTTTTCTTTTTCACTTTTTAACTCCTCAATAAGCAAGCAAAAGAGTAACCCTTTTTACATGAGTCCGTACCTCATAACTAGAACCCAATCTCTGATGAGAGAATCTGCCAAAACTTTTATGTAATTCTCTCCAACCAAAAACAGAAAAGAAAAGAATCCTTTTATTCTTACTTATCTTGGGACTTTAATCTACTATGGGACAAAAGAATGAAAAAAAATCTTGCACCACCTAAAGTAATCTCCCATAAAACAAGGGAGTGGTTAATGACAATTTTCCCCATTAATGAGATCAATATGAATCATTGGATCAGAATTGGAACAAATGTTGTAATGGACCACAGGGGGTCAAAATAATCTCATATGGACCTCTTGCCTTTTTATTTTAAAAATGAATTAAAATTAAATCAAAAATAGGAGGAAAAGACCATGAAGCCTAGAAAGTTCTACTTATTTACTAACCCAACCACACACTATCCTAGCCCACTAACCCGATCCTACTCAATTAATGGGGAAAATTGTCATTAACCACTCCCTTGTTTTATGGGAGATTACTTTAGGTGGTGCCAGATTTTTTTTCATTCTTTTGTCCCATAGTAGATTAAAGTCCGTAAGAATAAAAGGATTCTTTTCTTTACCATTGGAACAAATGCTGTAATGGACCACAAGGGGTCAAAATAATCTCATATGGACCTCTTGCCTTTTTATTTTAAAAATGAATTAAAATTAAATCAAAAATAGGAGGAAAAGACCATGAAGCCTAGAAAGTTCTACTTATTTACTAACCCAACCACACACTATCCTAGCCCACTAACCCGATCCTACTCAATTCGGATCCCTAAATCCCCAAATCTCTGTTTCTCAAACATCCTCCCTCTCACGATTTTCACCTTCATCTTTCATTACTATTTTTTCAAAATCAAACTAAAATCATGTAACATCCACCTGATTCCTCTTGTGTTACTCAATTTCATCTATTCCATAATCAATCCTGATTCATAATGCTAAGAACCAGATTTTAATTTTTTTTTTTATCAAAATTGCTTCATCTCATTATCCAAATCAAAATCGAAAAATTCTTCAAACTTTATGAAATTTCATTCTTATCCCAAATCGATCAATTCTCCATCTTTCTCAATCCATTTTCTCTTATATAAAATTGAATCTCGTGTTCAATGTACAAAATTTCCGACAATGAAAAACACATAGTATTACTAGTACAACTAGAACGTGAATAACTAATACAACTACGACAAATTTAGCTAGTATGACTAATATAATTAGAACGTGTATAACTAGTATAACTTTACATTTAATATGGTATATTAGCTTTTTGTTTTCAGCATGTGAATGATGTTATAGAAGAGGATGATGTAGAACCAATGAAAAAATTGGTATAATCTTCCACTATATGGATTTGTCGAAATATGTTTAAAGTTATTTTTGTTAATATTTATTTGGATAGTTCTTGTTTACCAATTGTACCAGTTGTACTAGTTATACTATTTACGGAAAAAAATTATCTTCACATGTAGTTCAACCATAATTTTTAAAATATGATACACGTTTAAAACATGATGCACAATACAAGATGAAATAACATAGTTGTACTAGTAATTGAATTGTATTGGTTTGTACATAGTTGTACCAGTTTGTACATAGTTGTACTTTGACATTGAAATCGAAAAAACTAGTTGTACCACTTCTTTATGTATACATGTCTTTGCCCCAATAAAATGAAATCATCAATTTTGTTAAAATACATTTCATGTATGTTTTCCAAAAATTATATGGACAAAGAAGTTAACAAACCTTACAAGAATAAGGTAAATCATGCAAACTTATGAAATGGTGTAAAAACTGCAAAAAAAAAAAAAACAAAAAATTATCACAAATAAAAAGGAACCTATCTAAATACTTACCAAATTGGCCAGCTAATTGTTTTTACCATATAGAATATCCAATGGAATATATCAATTTCAGAACCTGAATAGTTGTACTAGTTATATCAGTATCACCAGCTTGATGTACATATGAGGGATGTTCACCTTCTCATCTCTCCCCATCACCACACTCATTATCACACACAAGTAGATCAGCCTCATCCTGTCACGCCGAGACCAGCTGTGAACTTCTTGTAGATGCACCTTTTTGATCGACTGCAAGGTGATCTTACCACCTGTCCTTAGTGGATGTGTCAAAATATGTTAATAGTTTGTTTATATAATATTTGTTTTGATAATGATTTATTTTTCGGTTTGTACTAGTTGTATTATATATGGAAGAAAATTATCTTCACGTTTTTGCTCCCGAAGCCGAATAAGACAACTGCCGAGCGAGAAAAGATTGCAGTTTAAGATCTGGAAGAGTATAGTCCAAAAGATAATGCATAAGCCATCACGAGTTTGAAAAAAATACATAAACATTAATATTTGGTATTTGGACTACAACAATAATAGTTTAACCGGTTTAACTACAGTAGTACTATTACTAGTTTAATTGTGGCAACACTTGATTTGTGTTTTTCTAGTGTTGGTTAGTAGGTTTCTCGCCTCAAAGTTCATTTTCTTGATATGGACATGAAAATATTACAAGAAATAGAGCAATTGTAATCACATACACAAAAAGAACATGGTGAAACTTGCATATTTTGATATAAAATATGATATACATATGTTTGTTGTATCTAAAAATTTGATTTCAAATAGTTTTTGATTCTTATGTTTGCAAATTCGTACATTTCACTCAGTTTATTATTTAATTCTATTTTATAATATAAATTTTTTCCTACAAAAAAATAAATCTTTAAAAATCTATGAAGTTTTTAAAAATTATAAAATTTATAATCCCAATACCATCAGTTTTTAATATCTATTTTTTTATAAATATTATTTAGTTTTACGTGTTGTATTTACGTACCTAACAAATTTTTCTCTTAATTTTATCGACTTTGATTTAATGTATTTCAACCAAAAGAAATAGATAACAGGTTAAACTACACAAAAATATTTAGGAATAGTACAATTAGTACAACGACTTGATTTAATATTCAACCATAATGTTTAAAACATGATACACGTTTAAAATGTAATGCACAATATAAAATGAAATAACATAGTTGTACCAGTACTCGAGTTGTACCGGTTTGTACATAGTTGTACTAGTTTTTGAGTTATACCAGTTTGTACATAGTTATATTTTGACAGTGAAATCGAAAAAACTAGTTGTACGACATAAAATTTAAACTTACCTCAGTTGTAGCACTTCATTATGTGTATACGTCTATGCCCCAATAAAATGAAATCGTAAATTTTGTTAAAATACATTTCATGTATGTTTTCCAAAAATTATGTGGACAAAGAAGTTAACAAACCTTAAAAGTATAAGGTAGATTATGCAAACTTATGTGATTGTGTTAGATTTGCAAAAAAAAAAACTCCCCCATGAAATATCATAAGGAACCTTTATAAATACTTTACAATTTCGCCACTTTATTGATTTTTTTCATATGACATACTCGAAGGAATATTTAAATTTCAGAGCCTGAGTAGTTGTACTAGTTATATCAGTATTACTAGTCTGGTAAATACATTTCATAACTGTTTAAGTACATTTCATGTATGTGTTTCCATAAATTATGTAGACAAACAAGTTAATAAACCTTAAAAGTATAAGGTAGATCATGTAAACTAATATATAATAAAAAAATATACCAAATTTTTTATATGTTTAGTTTTAGGAGTTGTACCAAAATATTCACATTATAACTTTGTAAATATATTTTTGATGTTTATTTTTCATAATAATATGGTCAATCTAATTAACAAACCTTAAAAGTATAAGGTATCTTATATAAAATTGATAGTGTAATTTAATAATTTAACAATAATTGAAGAACCTCAGAAAAAATAGATGAAATTTTATCATCATATGTTAAAAATGATTTAATAGTTGAGTTAATTATAGTAGCTGCAAAATGTACATGAATTATAACATTTATATACCAGTTGTACCAGTTCTATTATTTTTAACATGTATAGTTGTATGAGTTATACTAGTTGTACCTAGTCGAATGAGAGAATGAAATAATGAAAATCGTGTGGCTCTGAGTTATTTATACGCCAGATTAAAGAGGGGGGAGAGGATAGAGAATGAGAGATCTGTGAAAACGTGTGGCCAAGATTAAAACATAGAAAAGATGATCAATGGCTCTGGTTGGAGTTTCATTAATGGCATTTTTGTAAATATAACATTCATCTTTTCTTCTCTTAATCCGACGGTTCTGATTTATAGAAAGATAATAGAATCCAATGGTTCATATTATTCATTCATTAAGGGTAAAATGGTAGTTTACAATCACTTGGTCCATACAGATTTTTTTTGGATGTGTGAGACTTATTTTTGGCCTTTTGGTCCATTTCAGATTTTAGTCCATCAGAATTCTATGTGATATAACGTGAGCCGTCAGATCATTAGAAGAAAAGTGATCAATATTTACAAGAATGCCATTAATGAAACTCACCCTTAAGCCGTCGGATCTTATGTCTTTGTTTCAATCTTGGCCTTCGGATCTCACATCCAAACCCTTCTCTCTCGCCTGGGTCCCACAGATGCATTAATCCTTCTTCTTCTTCATTTCTCCTACAACCATACTCAACTACCACGAAAATTCATTTTCCTCACCAACAAAAGCTTTCTTCTTCAACTCTTCATCCACAAACCTTCACCTCTGTTTCTTGGGGTCTTTCGACAGGTTAGGACGCCGTGAAACAGGTCATGTACGTCGTCCTTAGTTCTGAAATCGGTTGATAAGTGTAAACTCTCTCCTTCTCTTTCTCTTATGTTTCTCTCTCTTTTTATTGTTGTTTGTTTCAGTTTAGTCATATAAAATGTGTGTCAACCATATGAGTCAGATTATAAAGTTTAATATAATTTGGTTAAAGTATGAAGCATGATATTGTAGAATAAATCGTTTTTTGTCTATGGTACAACAAGTACAACTCTAGTAAAATGGAATGTAGTAAAACTGGCAGAACTAGTATTACTAATATTGTTCATACGAAACACACCACTAGTAAACCTGGTACAACTTGGAGTAACACATTGAATATATCGTATTGGTACCACTCGTATAACTTATAGTAGTCATGTGCAAAGTTGACATAGTATAACTGGTCTTACTAGTATAACTGATAACTACTGTTACATGTAAACTAGTCCAATTGATAATATTAGTATAACTGATATTATTGTGACCGTAGAACTGGTATAACTGAACTAACTAATAAATGATAATGTTGGTTTTTAGTCATTTTCAGGAACTATGGATAGTAATGGGTCTGTGGTGATACATTTTGAACATGGTGAAGAGCAACATATTTCTACACTAGAGATGAAAGGAAGATATGAGGAGATTACTTATTCTCAGTTGGTTGATAGAATAGCCAAGAAAATGAAGATCGATGTAGTTGGGACGAAGCTTCAATTGAGTTACTTTCCGCTGGTATTGAATAATAAGAGGCCTTGTTATATCTTGGATGATGAAGATGTTTTAGGATATTTAATGAAGGTAGATAAGAAAAACCGACGTAGTGTCTTGCATGTGGAGCTTAAGGAAATCGTCTCAGAAAATCAGAGTAACGAGATGTTTTTTATGAATGAGGAAAATCTGAGTGATGCCAGAGCTAATGATGGCATGGTTGGAGTTGGAGAGTTGGAAATTATTCCTCATATTCAGGAGGATGAGTTTGAGCATGAGAAAGTCAGTGAATAGGGTGATGAAATGGATGATAGGGAGGAGTTGCTGGCTGTTACAGCAGTTGAACCTCCTGTTGTCAATTCAGAGTGGGATGATGGCATTGATATGAGTTTGCATCAAGAATTTGCGACTAGAGAAGAAGTGAGGGATTTAGTGGACAAAGGTGTGCATTCCAATTGTTTTGAGGTTGATATAAAGAAGTCGAATCCTCGGGTTTACATATTGAAATGTCATGGGGCTGGATGCAGATGGTATTTACGAGCTGCAAAGCTGAAGAACTCTGCTTTTTTCTCTATCAGAACGTATAGAAAGATGCATACGTGCTCTCGTGGAGATGCAAGTGTCAAGAAGAAGAAGAAAAGAGGCACACCAAGCTTGGTCGCATCAGTGGTGCACTCTGATTATTCCGGCAAATACAAGACTCCGAATCCAAAGACTCTCATAGATTTGGTGAAGAACAGACTGGGTGTTAAGGTTTCATATTCTACGGCTTTGATAGGAAAAAATAAAGCTTTGAGTGATTTGCGTGGTAACCCAGAGGAGAGTTTTGCTAGGCTACCATCTTACTTGTACATGTTACAAAGGATGAATCCTGATACCATTACACGATTAGAAGTGGATGAGAAGAACCAGTTTAAGTATATGTTCTTTGCGCTCGGAGCTTGCATCGAAGGGTTCAAGGCGATGAGGCAAGTGATAATAATGGATGGAACTCACCTGAAGGGTGTGTACAAAGGAGTGCTTCTCATTGCCACTGCTCAGGATCCAGATCATCATCATTATCCCCTTGCTTTTGCGGTAGTAGATGGTGAGAAAAATGCAAGCTGGGAGTGGTTTCTGACTATATTAAAAACTTTGATACTAGATGATCCTCTGCTTGTATTTTGTACTGATAGAAACCAAAGCATCATCAAGAAAGTACACGAGGTTTACTCATTGGCGATCCATGGATATTGCATTTGAAGGTCACTACAATGTGCTTGACGAGGATGGTCATGGTTATTTGGTTGATTTGAGCAACATAACATGCTATTGTAGGTATTTTGATATTGATCGGTATCCTTGTGTGCATGCACTTGCTGCCATCATGGCGCGTGGAGAAATGGCTGAACATTATTGTTCTAAGTATTACTGGATGGAACAGTGGACGTTGGCATATTACAGGACAATATATCCAGTGCCTCATCATCCAACATGGAAAAGTTCTGAAATTCCTGAGGAAATCCGATCTCAGGTTGTCTTCCCTCCGTATGTGGAGAAAACAAAAGGAAGACTACAAGTTACTAGATTCACGTCTGCCGGAGAATATCGGAGGAAGAGAAAGAAGAAGTTTCCACCATTGATTGGTGAAAACGAAGAAAGTGGGAGTGATGGCAGTGGCAGTGGCAGTGACAGCAGTGGCAGTGACAGCAGTGGCAGCGAGGGAAATGGGGACGAGGGAGGTGACAACGAAGGAAGTGGTAACGAAAAAATGATGAATGAGTCTTACTTGTTAACTTGTTATGGAACTTTCTTATTTGTTGTGGAACTTATTTATGTGTTGTAGAATTTATTTATGTGTTGTGTTGTTTCAATCAGGTAATACATGTGCAACATGGTAAAACTTCATAAAACATAACACTCATATTTCTGTGTTATCATACTGGTACAACTAGCAAAACTAAAATAGGTTCGACTGGTATAACTAGTACAACTATGTCTAGTTTACTAAAATAGGTTCTACTGGTATAACCCTTGTTCTAAAAATCGGCCGACTAGCCGCCTAGGCGCTACGCGTCACTCTTCCGCCCCGATTTATGCCAAATCGGTTTAAAAAGTCGGATATGATTTTTTTCCGCCTAGACCGCCTAAATGACCGCCTAGCCGCCTAGGCGGCCGCCTAATCTATTTTTTAAATTTTTTTATTATTATTTTATTTTTTTTTATTTTTTTTTATTTTAATAATATTTTTATTTGTTTATTTGATCTAAAATTTTATAAATATCATTTTTATTCATAATTTTGATGAAAATTACACTATATTAAGTTTATATATTCTATTTGTGTGTTTTAAACAATCTTAAACATGAAAATGTATTAATGTTATACACGATTAAAGATTAACATGTTTTATAACATAGTAAACCATCTAAAAATTCCGCCCCGCATTATTTCTGATTAATCCCTGATTTTCTCTTTAGGCGCTAGGCCCAACCCGACCGCCCGACTAGCGCCTAGCGCGTTTCCGAACATGGGGTTTAACTAGTACAACTATGCAGGTTCTGAAATTTAAATATTCTTTTGGGCTTTCCATATTAATAAAACAATCAAATAGTCTAATTTTTAAGTGTTTAGATAGGTTTCTTTGTGTTTTGTATTGTTTTTTTTTTTTTTGATTTCTAACTCCATTATAAAAGTTTGCTTGATCTACCTTATACTTTTAAGGTTTGTTAACTTGTTTCTCCACATATTTTTTGTAAAACATATATGACAAGTATTTTAACAATAGTGATGATTTCATTGTATCCGGGCAAACAAATGTAAACATAAGTAAATGGTACAACTTAGATAATGGTATTTTTTCTTTGGTACAACTAATATTTTCAGGTTTCACTGACAAAGTACAACTCTGTATAAACTAGTATAACTAAATAACTAGTACAACTTTGTGCAAGCCAGTATAACTAATAAACTAGTACAACTTTGTAGAAACTAGTATAACTAAAAAACTAATACAACTTTGTGTGCATAATGTGTTTCAAATAAGTGGATTCCCAGATAAGTCCTACACGTTTTAATTCAACACTAGTTGTACTAGTTTTTCTAGTTGTACTAATTTTATATTTTTTGGCAAGTTGATGCAGTTTTACTTGTTCTAGTTTCCCGCCTGTAAATGCAACATGTTCAACCACCAAATCAATTACACACATACAAGTTTGGATTTAAGTTTTAAAACACACACACATACAAGTTTTAGGTTTTAAAACACACACATACAAGTTTGGATTTAGGTTTTAAAACAAGCACATACAGGTTCCGAAAACAACAACATAGTTCAGCACTTCGCCAAATCAGTTTGGCGTAAAAAGAGACCTCAACAAATGAGAACGCTTGGGCACCCTCTTTGGCATCTTAGCAGCATCATGTGAATCTGCAACCGAAGCTGCGTTCTCTAAAGCGTCATCAACTCCAACCGAAGCTGCCTCCTCTAAAGCGTCATCAACTCCAACCTCACCTTCCTTCTCTAAAGCATCATCAACTCTAACCTCACCTTCCTTCTCCACAGCATCATCATCATCTACAACCTCATATGTCTTGTCCGCAGCAGCTTTTTCCGCAGCAGCCATCTCAAATCTCTCTGCAGTGTCTGTCATAATTTGAAGTGTAGATTGCTCATCTCCATCATCATCAAATCTCTCTTTAGTATCTACATTGAACAAAAATACATCCTGACTTAGATCATCATCATTAAAAATATAATTTGAACTTATATGTTGTCATGACTTACCTTGCATCAACTTCTCAGCCTCTGCCTCGATCTATTTCTCACCATATTTCTCACCATCCTTCTCAGCCTCTGCCTCAATCTGTTTCTCACCATCCTTCTCAGCCTCTGCCTCATCACCATCCTTCTCAGCCTCTGCCTCATCACCATCCTTGTCACCATTGTCCTCGCCCTCCTTATCAGCCTCATTATCATCCAAGCCCTGCTTCTCAGCCTCTTCATCACCCTCCTTATCGCCATGCATCTCAGCCTCTTCATCACCATCCTTATCTCTTCTTCTGCCTCCTGAAGCATATCCGGTTTCAGCTTCACCAAACTGGATTGACCAACATTCTCTCTGAATCTTGTCTTGTTCCAAGTCCTTTACTCTTGCTGCTAGAAGACGAATTGTTTCTTCTCTCAATGCAAATCCATCGTCCATTCTTTTTTTCAACTTCAACTCTAATTCTCTTAAATTCTCACGACCTGCCTCGCCCCCTGCCTTGCCCCCTGCCTCAACTCCTGCCTCGCCCCCTGCCTCACCTCCTTCCTCGCCTCCTGCTTGCTCTTGTTGCTTTCGGGTTCTCACATCCATCTCGAATAGATCCGGCCATAAAATTTTACTCCCTGGTTCTAGTAGGATCTTGTTCCAACTGTCAGCAGCTATGTCTGGCGTATCCGAATCATCTAACAGCTCCAAGTCTTCATAAGTCCCTTCATCCATTATTTCATACAAAAGGTTTGCTTCATATCCTTTTGGTTCCAAAATACTGATAATCTCCTGAAATATGACCAACAACAAATTACACATTTAATTAACTTTGAACTTTGAAGAAAATGAAATAAAAACACTTAAAAAATTATAAGCTTTTACCTTTGTGTTTCCTAGCGTTGGATAAATCATGTCAAGTGGAAATCCTGTTGTTCTGGTCCTCTTGAACTCTCATTTGCACATTCTTGGACAACCATCAAGACAGTTTGGAACATGCTCTCTGAATCTTTCCCTCAGGACAGAGATACATTCAAATGCTAATATCTGCACATCATTTATTAGTTATATTATAACAAATATGCTTATGAAAAATACAATTCATATACCTCCAAAGGGTTGATAAACCCAGGAAATACCCACTGTGCCTTCTCTGGGATCCCATCACGAAAATGATCCCTCACATGAAAAATCTCCTTCATGCAATCATCAAATGTGTAACGGCCCCATGGAAATTCGGTGCAAAACTCCAGATCTTCTACTACTTGGAGAATGAAATACTCAATGAAGTATCATGATTTTGACCTTCCTCTTAAAACTCTAGCCAGAAAGTAAAGAACCGCCATCCTCAGACGATCTCCACTACCATCAAACTTCATCTTCTGAAGTTTCTCTTTGACATCCGCTTCTGTCACTTGCAGACCCTTTTACTTCCCATCCTTTGTCTTCTTCACCTTGCTTTCTCGCAAACTTCATGCTCCCTATGCTCGGATAGTTTTCTGGATATGAGTGGCAGTATAAACCAGAGAAGAGGCTATGTTCCCTGATGGAGTATCTAATTGGAACACCGTTTACCCCAAACCAAGCTTGTCGACCCTTTCCTGTATGCAAAGTACGAAGTAGCAACATCCACAATCCCATCACTTTTCTTGCTGAGGTACAATCCATGTGGAATATATGCTTGAACCGAGGATGATTTTGAAACCAACTCTTCTCTAAGGCCTCAAACTTATCAATCGTCTTCAGAAATTTGTGTTGCATGCACCTTGAGGAGAGCTTGCAACCCTTTCCAAAGTCGCTCGGTTTGAAGAAAAAACCAGCAGGTCTGTCTGCTTCTACGGTCATATCATCCCTCTCAACCTGAAAAACACAAACAAAATACACTGAATACATAGCTGAGTTATACAACACAAAATCACTTAGTTGTACCAGTTACACTAATTTATTAAAAATGACATTACTAGTTCTACCAGCAAGCCTAGTTATACAACAACAACACCATCTCATAAAACAGTTATAAAAAATATTTCTCTAGTTATACCAGTCAGACTACGAATAAGAAGGGTAGTTGTACCAGTTATATTACTTATAAAAAAAGTAGTTTTACTAGTTATCTTGAATTTGTGTACAACATATTATTACCAGTTGCACTATTTTCACTCTTTTAGTTGTACTAGTAATTTAATACTCAGTTGTATTAGTTAGACTAATTATATTTTTCATAGTTATACCAGTTATATTAATTATAAGAAGTTTGGTTGTACTAGTTATACTAGTTCCATTGATTCTGTTTTAGAACATATTATTACCAGTTGAACTAGTTTCATTCTTTTAGTTGTACTAGTTATTCAATACTTAGGTGTATTAGTTAAACTAATTATACTTTTGATAGTTGTACCAGTTATATTGTTTATAAGAAGTGTGGTTCTACTAGTTATACTAGTTCCATTGATTCTGTTTACAACATATTATTACCAGTTGAACTAGTTTTATTCTTTTAGTTGTACTAGTTACATTACTTATATAATTACTACATATTTCTTAGTTCAACCCTATCATAAATAATTCTAAAACCATTTTTAATTGACTTGTTTACCGTTCTTGGCGCATCATTATCAACGGGAACCTCAGGTGCGTTTGAATCTCTGTTGTGAGATCCAATCTCCTCACCGTTCAGCTCGTCTACACGATGTGAAGGACTCTTTGTGGAAGAGCCTGAGGTTACTCGATTCTCAGCCTCACTCGCTGCATGAGTTGGTGTTGGCGATTTTTGTGGCTGACTCGGAAGTACTGGGCGTGGTGTACCCTCGCTATCGCCCTGAGAAGGCAATTCTGCTGCTGGTGTGGAGGATTGAACGCCTTGATGTTCCGGTGGAGATGCTGCGGTTTCTCTCACAAGGTTCCGAGCCCTCTTGGTTGGATTCGACGAGGACCCACCGTCCAGACAACTGTCTCGCTTCCTCTTCTTCTATGTGGTCTTACTCCTCTTCGCCGCATCTCTCATTTTCTTAACGGCGGCTCTCCTTTTCGCTGCCGCTTCTTCTTTTTTCATGCCGGCGTTCTTCTTCTTCTCCGATGCTCCTGCTTTTTCTTTCTTCTCGGCGAGCCGAGTTTTTGGCGACATTTCACACACAAAATTGAAGATGGGGATTGTTGTTTTGAGATGATTGTGCTTGAATCTGAGTTTGATTAGAGATGAGAGTTTGAAATCGTGGTGGTTATGGGAGAGAGTTTGAAATCGTGGTGGTTATGGGAGACAGAGTTTGAAATCGTGAGTGGGGAAAGATGAAATTGGGAATTTAGGGTTTTGAAGTTGGGTCGGGTCGGGTTAATGGGTTTCGGTGGTTGGGTTTGTAAATAAGTTGAAATTTCTTGGTTACTTAGTCTTTTTCTCCTATTTTTGATTTTTCTTTTTTAATTTTTAAACAAAAATACATGTGGTCCAGAATATATTTTTTTTTACCCTTTTGTCCCTTCCCAGCATTTGCCCATATCTTGGGACTAGGCCTGTGACGGATCGGATATCCGGACAATTTTAAGGTATCCGGATCCGGATCCTTATCTGGCGGTTCCATAATTTTACTATCCTTAGCCGGATCCGGGGTTCTCGGATATCCGGGTGTCGGATATCCTTAAAAAAATTGTAATATCCGGCGTATATCCGGATTTGGATTTGGATCCTTAAAATAAATAAATAAAATAATATTAATATATATAAAATATAAACAATAATTTAAAATAAAAATATATATTTTTTTAATTATTTCTATGTATAATATTACAAAAATTTACATATACTGTCATAAAAATGAAAATATGTTAAATAAAATTAGTTTATATATATATATATATATATATATATATTACTATTTTTGAAATAGTTATTAATAAAACTTACGGATCCAGATATCCGGACTAAAAAATCAAGATATCTGGATCCGGATGCGCCTTTGACAGATCCAACATTTTACTATCTGGATCCGGATTCGGCTCCTCCGGATATCCGGATTTTCGGATCGGATCCAGATCGAATGTCGGATCGAATCAGGATCTTGGATAAAAGTGTCAGGCCTACTTGGGACAATGCACGAGAATTATTAATTTAAACTAATAAAGATGATTTAAAAAAAATGATAACGATGTATATAGGTGCCCTGGAAATTGGGTATAAGAGCATCATTAACAGGGTATTTTAGGGGGGTTTGTTAGCATAATTTTAGATTAAAAGAAAAGAAAAAAGACAAATAAAGAAAGCGCGTTTTTTAATTAAGAGAACAAAGACACGGATCTTAAAAGACACGTGTCATTAGGCTATTGGGCAGAGGGTCGGTGTCGTCTCTTTCTCTCTTTTGTTTCTCTCCTCTCCGCAACGAAAGGTCGATTTCTGTCCTTCTCGGTGGCTATCTTTGACGACACGGCGATGTCTCGGTGGGTGTCGTCGACGAAGGAAACGACAACCTCTCTATCGGTAGATCTCCTCGACGAAGGAAAACTGCGTCCTATCTGTTCGGTGGATCTCGTTGAGGAAGGAAAAACGGCGACCTCTCTCTCTTCAGTGGATCTTGTCGGCGAATGAAACGAAGACCTCTCTATCAGTGGCTGGCCTCGAGGAAGGTAAACGGCGAGTGTTCTCTTCTGGTGGCTCTCCGAGACGAAGAAAACGCCGACGGTTGATGGTCAGTCAAATCGAAAGGCAAGGTTTTGTTAATTTGTTATTAATTTTCAATCTTTCAATTATGCATGTCTTTAGATTGTTATCCTTCTTCTTATGCGTGAATCTTAAGATATAAAATGCTCAGATATTTTGAATTTTTTCTGTCTTTGTTGTCTTTAGATGGATGGACGAAGAGGCATGATCCTGGTTCGTCATACAAAACGCGTACGATTCAGCCTCAGAGGTAAAACGTTTTTGCTTTTATCTGTTCAATAAAGCATTGTTTTCGATTTTGTTGCGATTGATATTGATTTTGATTCTTGCTTGCAATCAATTGAAGCGTTGGTAATAAATGTTTTATGGTTGTGTAATAGTTAGATAGAGAACAAAGTTGTAGTGTGTTGAATGTGTTTGAAATCGATTACGAAAGTGTTAATGGTTAATGGGTGGGACATCGTCGGTAATAAATGGTTGTCTAATGGTTGTGTAATGGTTGTTTTAGGTAATAAATTGATTATGGCTGTGTAATGGTTAGATAGAGAACGAAGGAAGTGTTTATTGAACGTGTTACAAATCGAAGGTGTTGTGTATGGCAGCAATTGATTATGGTTGTGTAATGGTTAGATAATAAATTTATTACCTAACACAACACCATCGTGATCAATGCGTTTGTCTTTCTATTCACTCTTAAAAACACTTTCCTTCTCCTCTTTCTTTAACAGATTCCAATTTGTGTTCTTCTTTTCTCTTATTCTCATCTTTGTTCTTCTTTTATTTCTCTCTTCTAAGCTTCTCTCTTCGGATATGGATTCCAATCCATATAGGCAGCATTCAAACTTTATTGAACTACTCAGTAGTCAACGAAATATTCCCTTTGCTTACGTAGAAGATAATGTGGAACTATCTTCATCACAAGTTCTTTTTCAAGGAACTCAAGGTACAAAAGATTCAAACTTCAGTCAAGACACTCCTCCAGAGCGTACAGAACGACGGAAGTGGACTCCAACGGATGATACTGTCCTCATCCGCTCGTGGTTAAACACCAGCAAGGATCTTGTCGTTGGCAACGAGCAAAGATCAGGCGCATTCTGGAAACGGATTGCAGCCTAGTTTGCTGCAAGTCCGAAGGTGGGTGGCTGCAAAATGAGAGAGGCCAGTCACTGTAAGCAAAGATGGCACAAGATGAACGACCTCGTCTGCAAGTTTTGTGGCCCGTTTGAAGCCGCAACTCGAGAGAAAACTAGCGGGCAAAATGAGAATGATGTTTTGAAACGAGCCCATGAAATCTTCTACAACAATCATAAGAAGAAATTCAACCTCGAACATGCTTGGAAGGAGCTCCGAAATGATCAGAAGTGGTGTGACCTATCTACCGCTAAAAACAAAGGAAACTCTAAGAAAAGGAAGGGTGAGTACGTTGCACAGTCATCAGGCCCTCAAGCTCTTGAAACCGATCGCCCCATAGGTGTGAAGGCAGCAAAGGCTCGTCGTGTTAAGGAGAAGTCAGTGGCTGAGTTTGAGAGTATGTGGTCCATAAAACAGAAGGACTTAGCGATGAAAGAGAGGCTGTCGAACATGAGTCTTCTTGACAGCCTAATTACCAAAAAAGAACCATTAGCTGACTACGAAGAAGTCCTCAAGAAGAAGCTAATTACTGAGCTCTTGTCTACTTAGTTTAAGTCTCGCTTTTAAGTCTGAGTTGTTATGCTGTTAAGGTTGGAATGTTCTTGTTCTGTTTTTAAGGTTGGAATGTTCTTGTTCTGCTTTTATGGTTGTCTTGTATGCTTGTTCTGTTTTCTGACGTGTTGTTCTTCTTATGGTTTTAAGGAATTAATGAAGTTTATGTTTTAAATGTTCTATTTAAAATGTCCTTCTCTTATTATGGCTCAGGTTCTGGTTTAAAATGTTCTTCTCTCTGTAGTTCTTGTCATATAAAATTTCTCACCTTATTGTTTTTTCATACTGCAGGCGAGAGAGTAGGTGAGGCTTCACTAATGCAGGCGAGAGAGCAGATGAGGAATCACGGACTAAAAGAGTCTTGTCTGGTTCTGTCTAGAGTCTTGTAGGCATGTGTAGTATGTCACGGTCTGAAAGGGTCTTGTATGCTTTTGTCTAGAGTCTTGTATGCTTGTGTAGAGTCTTGTATGCTTGTGTATGTCCCGGACTGAAAGAAATTATTGTATGTCACGGACTGAAAGAAAGTCTTGTGTAGAGTCTTGAATGCTTTTGTATGTCATAATCTTGTATCATCATCAGTTTCACGAGACTTGTATCATCAACCAGTATAAAGTATTCAACCTTCTCTCTTTTTTGTATTCAACCTTCTCTCTTTCTCATCGTTTAATCTTGTATCATCATTTGTATTCAATCTTTCTTGTATCACCAAACAAAGATCATTGTTCGATCACAAAGTCATATTCTCTCTTCTCACCACACCAACATCATTCAAAAAAAAAATATGGCATCTTCTTCTCAAAACACTTTTGAAGAATCAATTGATGATACATTTGATCAATATTTTGATCAAACCTTTGAGAATTTTACCATTGGTCATCAAGAAGAAGCAAGGAAACAAAGAAAAAAAAACGAGCTTATATCGAAAGAAATCGTGAAGAAGACCATGTTCGTTTATGGAATGATTATTTCAGTGAAACTCCAACGTATCCTGAAAATTATTTCCAATGGCGTTTTAGAATGAACAAGACATTGTTCATGCACATTGTTGATCGACTCTCCAACGAATTTCACTTCTTTCGCCAAAAGAAAAATGCTCTTGGAAGAGCAAGTCTTTCACCACTTCAAAAGTGTACAGAAGTCATTCGTGTCATGGCATATGGTAGTGCGGCTGACACGGTCGACGAATACCTCCGGCTCGGTGAAACTACAACTCGGTCATGTTTGGAGAATTTTGTGGAAGGAATAATTTATTTTTTCGGCTATGAGTACCTAAGAAGACCAGCACCGGTTGATCTCCAACGTCTACTTGATATTGGAGAGCAACGCGGATTTCCCGGGATGATAGGAAGCATTGATTGTATGCATTGGGAGTGGAAGAATTATCCCACCGCTTGGAAATGGCAATATTCTCGTGGTTCGGGTAAACCAACAATCGTTTTAGAGACGGTTGCTTCATATGATCTCTGGATATGGCATGCATTTTTTGGACCTCCAGGTACCTTAAATGATATCAATGTTCTTGATCGCTCACCTGTTTTTGATGACATAATAAATGGTCAAGCTCCGCAAGTCACTTACTCCGTCAATGGAAGAGAGTATCATTTGGCTTACTATCTCACTGATGATATTTACCCAAAATGGGCAACTTTTATCCAATCTATTCCAATACCACAAGGGCCGAAAGCAGTTTTATTTGCTCAACGTCAAGAAGCTGTCCGAAAAGATGTCGAGCGTGCTTTTGGAGTCTTGCAAGCTCGCTTTGCCATTGTTAAAAATCCATCACTTTTTTTGGGATAAAGTCAAAATTGGGAAGATTATGAGAGCATGTATCATACTCCATAATATGATAGTAGAAGACGAACGAGATAGATACATTCAATTTGATGTTTCAGATTTCCAACAAGGAGAAGACACCGGAAGTTCACATGTGGATCTCATGTATTCTATAGATATCCCTTCAAATATCGCCAATATGATGGGTGTTTGAACTAGAATTCGTGATAGACAAATGCATCAACAACTGGAAGCTGATTTGGTTGAACATATATGGCGTAAATTTGGACGTGATGAAGACTACAACTGAGCTCGGATGCTTCTTTCAAATTATTCTCGTTTATTTTACTAATTTTTGTTTTTATGTTTTTTTTAAAAAAATCAATGTTTAAAAAGTTATCTTTTACTATGTTTTATTTAATAAATAAATTTTATTTAAAAAAAATGTTTAATAATTTTTTCTTAAGAACTTTTAATTAACAGACTTGAATTGGAGCACATAAATGTTACCGTCTCCTAACGGAGTCTCTTAACTCCTATTTACTATTAAAAAAATTAAGAAATTTTTAATGGGTCTTGAGGTTAATGATGCTCTTACACGCATAACTGTTAAAATGTGTGTGGTGGCACTTCAATCCAGAGAACAGAGAGTTACTTCCGGATGAAAATAATGACACGTGTATATAGATGCTATCGTTGGGTCTCTGCCGACGTTGACTTATTGACTGCTTCCGCGAATGTAAACATCTAGAGGTGAAAATAAAGTTTTTTATTAGATAAAGGGTGGAAAAAAAATTGATTGTCTAGTTTTTGGAAGCATTCATGATCCGTTCCATTTGATTTAATGAACACAAATCATTTTATCCATTCCGTAGCAATTCAGATACTCAGAGTTCTGATATCTAGAAAGTTTTATACTATTTCCGTTTCATTTTAGTTGTGTTGTTCTAGGTTTATCCACACAGTTTAAGAAAATATATGATTTTATATATTTTTAAAATAAAAACACAATTACCTATACACCTAACCATATTTTAACTAATAAAAAACTAAAGTTGAGAATTTTATTAATAAATTTTGCATTAAAATTATTTTTTTAATGATAGTCACTATTTATTTGAGCTATATTATTTTCTAGAATATCAAAAATATGATGAATTCTAAATAGATAAAGAAAAATATGAATAGAAGAATTAATACGACATTTATTTTGAAACGAAAATTTTTATCTACAATAATAATTAAATTGAAACGGAGGAAGTATTTTTTATCTGAATAACAATTTAAACTATGTAAATAATATAAATAAATAAAATCTCCAAAATATTGCAGAAAAATGTTTATTTTTAAAATCGAATAACTAAAATAATAAATTTAAGAGATAAAATATTATAAACCCAATCCCTAAATCCTTCTAACCATAAATCTTCGATTGCTGATCTTTTTGAATCAGCAAATGGGCTATGGAACCAATGACACCGGTCTCAAACGGGCCTATAGAGAACTTTCAGAAGGCCTAAAGGACGGAATGTTGGGTAAACTGGGTAATAGATTAGTTATGGGGACAGAAATGGACTCATGTGGAAAACAATCACCATTAGGCTATGAATACAATTACTTATTTAACGTGAAACAGCTTTTTTTATTTGGCAACCACAAACATCGTTCAAATTTAGAGCATACCCGGTCTCTTAGCCGGGGTTCTTAACTCATGATTTGATAAATTTTTTTTTTTTTTTTTTTTTTACATTTTTCGGCTAAGAAATGGCTCTTATATCTTGTATTTAAGAGACGGTTCTTAGCTTTTTTTAGTTAAAATCTAAGAAAAATTAAGAACCGTCTCTTAGCCGAAGCTAAGAACCCAACTTAAAAGACTGGAGTTAATCATGGTTTAATCATGGTACCAAGTAGCAACCCGTGCATATTTCCCTGTTTAATGTTTGTTACCGGTAGTTGGAACTTTCCTTTTTATAAATGGAAAACACACAAAATATGGTAGCTGTTGTTAGATTGAACATTCTGCAGAGAAAATTTAAAGTTTAAAACTAATGTTTCTTCAGCTCGGTGATTTGTGTGTTTTAAGGTCCTTTGGTTTCGGTGAATAGGCTTAAGAAGAATTTCTACCCTGTGTCACGGATTTTGTATTTGTCATTTACTCTGCTACTGAGACTTTCAAAGTAAAAGTCAGATGGGACTGGAATCACCAAAAAACAAATAAAAAACAAGTTGAAGTATCAAACCCAAAGGATACAATACGAAAGATAGTATAAGCTATTAAAGGTTCCTATCTATCTCATCTAGCTATCCGATACATGCAAAAGCAAAAACGTGTCTCTATTACATTATAAGCCATCTCTCCAAGTAGAAATCGACGTCCCTGCTCCAATGTATTATGCTAAAGTAATTCACTCCTCCCAGTTTTGAGCAATTAAATTAATTACATTCCAAGAACCTAATGACTCAATTAGAGAAGTTAGGTATGACTCTGAGTGGCAAAGAACAAGCCGTCTCAGTTAAGTTCATGTCTGATAATGTCAAGCGTCAATAGATAATGTAACTTCATCTGTAAACTACAAGTTTCTCTAACTAACAGTAACAGGTTTGTAACAATCAAGAAGTTACTGCTTCCCGTCAAACACATTGATACAAAAGATCACCAAACTATATCTCCTTTAGTTCTAGATATCAATCAGTCCCGTGATACAAAACCCAATCCACAAACCACATTATACAGCCAGAGGTTACTATGCTTAAAAAACGAGATAAAACGAAAGAAGAGTCATACCATTTGATAAGCCAGCCAAAGAGGAAATGCTGCATAATGGGAACCTTCTGGAGCACATCAACTTTGTACATCTTAAGCAAGCCGCTATTCACTTTCTTCCAGTTGGGTACACCGCTTATATCATCAAGCAACGGGGAGTGCTCAGCAAACAACCCTTTCTTCACCTTCTTCACAAACCCAATACAAGACAAGTACATATACTCACTAGAGAAATTGTCCAAGATATCATCGTTATGAATGGATTTGGGCTTCATATACTTATGATCAATCAACTGAGAGCTCCCAAATATAAAGGGCAAGAAATGGTAATCATCAAGTCCCCATACTCCATGAGAACCAGCAGGCTCTAAGCAATAAACCATCTGCAACTTTCGCATCAATTCAAGATACTTCACAAAAACCCTAGCCACCACAGCATGGTAATCTTCTTCCTTGATGATCCCCATCTTCGCTAAGCAATACAGCCACGCCGCGAAGTTCGTCTCGTGCCCTGTTCCGTAATCGATTCTGCTTGCGTTTCCGAAGCTATCGAACAAGTAAGGAACGATCTCGATCGTGGATTCTTTGAACTCATCGGGGAGAAACTCATGGACAAGCGATTCGCCTTTCTCAGCGAGGCGATCGTGCCATGACCTAAACGAGATGTTACCGTATCGAGAGGACATTGGAACAGGAGGGATCTCGTCGATCCATCGCAACAAGGTCTCGAGGATTGAGACTATGGTGGCGACGGTGGGTGAAACATGGCAAGGATCTGCGATTTTGTGTCCGTCGATCGATTCCGATAGAGAGACTACGAATCCTAAGAAGTTCTTGAAAGAGGCTGATTCCTGGAAGCGGCGAATATCATCTGGGGAGTGGATTCTCTTGACGGGACGTTGGAATTGATACGGCGGAGTGACGACGGGGACTTTCTCGGCATGAGGAACGGGGGAGAGGATGATCGCCTGAGGGTTGTGGGGGACATTGATAGCCGGAGCTCGGATCGGGCGGTAGTTTGGTGGCGGTGACATATCGGGTAATGAAGCTTGAGGTGCCGGCTCGGAAATTGTTGGTCCGCCGCAGTTGTTACAGGAACCAGAGGGAGGATAAGCGGAGGATGGTGGTTGGTCCTTCGGTGGCTCCATTTCGCAGTTGACGGAGAAGGCCAGGCTCAAAGGGGAGAGAAAAGTTGGTCAGAAATGCAAAACTATTGTGTTTCATTTTTCAAACATTTTTTTTAGAAATTTAATTTTTATATTTATGTTTTTAGTCATATTTATATTTTTTGTATCATATTTTTTTTAAATGATTAATAATTTTTTGTAATAATTACATCAAAATAGTTGGACTAAACCTATATCAATAGGTCATGTTTCTGTTTTAATAGAATAGATAAAAAAATTTTAAGAGTCGTTCAAAAAAAAAATTTCTCTGGACAATTGGTTGGAATACCTTTAAATTTATAATTTTTTTTATTTTCAACAAATTTAAATGTTATTTAATATATTCTCAATGTAAAACTAATTTCCCTTTTTTTACCTTTTTCCTAATTCGAAAATCATTTGTCAAGTATAATTTGAAAAAATTACTTAAGTAAATTCGTACCTGAATCACATTTCAAACTAGTTTCCAAAACCAATTCATTCGATTATTTAACGAACGTCTATTATATTAATCAAAGTTAAGGTGGTATGATTCAGAAGAGAACAACAATTATGACAAAGATCAAAAGACCGTGCAGACCTAGCTAAAGAATCATCAATTCCATTTCGTGCTCTTGGAACATAAGAAATCTTGAAGTTTGGGAAGGAAATCTGAAAAGTTTGTATCGTCTCTAATTTGTTGCAAAACTTGACTAGGCTTGAGGTTCATTTATCATTGCAATTAAATCCATGCAATGTGTCCCAAAGTCATGACATGTCAAATGTTGGAACATTCATTCCATAGCTCATTTCAGTGCTTCCAATTCTGTGTGCAAAGCAGCCTCTCGCCTTCTTATGTTATGCATCTCCATGAGTTCAATCTTGCCCAAGCTATCCATCAAAACCCATTCGCATCAACCATACAAATATTATCCAAGCTTAAGACTTGTTGCTCCTAAAGGGGATGCTTATGTGGAGGTAAGGGTATCGACTCATTTGCATTACACCAAGCTTGACATTCACCTTCTGCATATCAGACAAGTTCTGTAAGCTTATAGAATTGCTTGATCTTATTCATGTACGTACAAGAGTATTTATACAACCTCCTTAACCGACTTGGTTAGGATAAACACTTCAACTAATTACATAGTTATCTGTTACATAACTTATACTTATCTCCTAAATATTCTCATCCTTATCTCCAATACTCCCCCTTAAGTTGGGAAGATGAAAGTTTCGAACTCCCAACTTGAACAACAAGCACTCAAACTGAACTCTCCCAAGCGCCTTCGTTAAGACATCCGCCAGTTGCTCCGTTGTCCTGACATGCACTGTTTCCAACAGTATGTCTTGAATCGCATCCCTGACTTGATGACAATCAGATTCTATATGTTTAGTTCTCTCATGAAACACTAGATTGGCCGCTATATGTATAGCTGACTTGCTATCACAAAACAACTTAGTTGGTTTTCGTTGTGGAGCACCTAAGTCGCGCAACAGTCTCCTGAGCCACTTTATTTCTCTAGTTGCTCGCGCCATTGACCTGTACTCCGACTCAGCTGATGAATGTGACACCACTCCCTACTTTTTAGTCTTCCATGACACCAGCGAATCACCAACCAACGCCACATACGCACTCAAAGATCGTCTAGAAACAGGACATGCAGCGTCGCAGTAGACTGACAAACTCGTATCAACCTGAGACCTCAACAATATCCCTTGACCAACTGTTCCTTTTAGATAGCGAACAACCCTCATAGCAGCACCCCACTGCAACTCTCTAGGTTTCTGCATAAATTGTGACAGAATATGCACTGCATACGAAATACCTGGTCGCGTAATGGACAAGTAAATTAAACGACCAACTAACCTCCTGTATTTTTCAGCATCACTCAAAAACGGACTCAAATCCAGAGCCAACTTGTGTTGTATTTCCATGGGTGTAGCAACCGGCTTTGAGCCTAATAGCCCCACATCTGCAACCAAATCAAGAGTATATTTGCGTTGCGTAAGCATGAAGCCTTCTGCTCCACGACCAACCTCAATGCCTAAGAAATACTTCAACTTCCCTAGGTCCTTCATATGAAACCATCTCCCCAAATGATCTTTGAACTTAGTCAAAAAATCGATGTCATTTCCACATATGAGTAAATCATCAACATAAATGAGCACCTGAAGTTCAACGTTCCTTTTTGAATAAATGAACAAGGAATAATCTGCATATGAATGTTGAAACCCGAAACCTTTAAGTGCATCTGTGAGGTTCTGGTACCAACATCTGGGGGCCTGCCGCAGCCCATATATCGCCTTATGCAGTCTACAAACTTTGTTTGGACCTGTCGCTTGAAACCCTTGCGGAAGCCTCATATACACTTCTTCTCGAAGATCTCCATGCAAGAAGGCATTGTGCACATCCATCTGATGTACAATCCAGCCTTTCCCTGCTACTATTCTCAGCAAACACCGAATGGTTGTCATCTTAGCTACAGGCGCAAACGTTTCTTTGAAGTCTCTGCATCTAACTTGCCGATTACCCAACGCCACTAGTCTAGACTTTGGTCTCTCCACAGTTCCGTCCGCATTATATTTGTATTTATAGATCCACATATTGCCAATGGCTTTCTTACCAGGAGGCAAGTCCCCAATGCCGAATGTTTTGTTAACTTCAAACGCATCAACCTCCTTCTTCATCGAATCACGCCATATCTCCTGCTGCACAGCTTCTTTATAGCTTCTAGGCTCCTTTCCATTTGTTATAGCCGCTAGGAAAGCTTTGTGTGCAGGAGAAAATTTATCATCAGAGATATAATTAGTAATAGGGTATGGCGTTTTACCTTGGACTGCCTCCGATGACTCTGATTTTTGGATGGAAGCGGTGGTGTGATCGTGATGGGGTTCTTCTGTGAGACAGCGTGTATTGTAGTTTACGTAATCTCGCAGCCTCGTTGATGGCTTTTTCTCTCTGCACTCTCTACCCATCTTTGGTTCTGACCCTGCATTCTCCACTTTCTCGGCTTCTACCTTATCAGAGCCACTATGTTCCTCACTACTTTGTACTTGAGCCACGTTTGGTTCTGAAACTATGGGTGTACTAACCACTCCAGAGACTTCTTCAGTTGTGGTAGAAACACTCCCCCTGCCACCAGTGGTAACATCAATAACCCAATCATCATCTGGACTACCAGTCAGTTCCCTAATCTCCACGTTTTTCTTTGTTTCTTACGCAAAGGGGAACACATTTTCAACAAAAGTTACATCTCTAGACACCAAGAACTCATTCTTTTCAATGTCATATACTCTCCATGCCTTCTTTCCAAACGGATACCCTACAAACACACATCTTCTGCTTCGTGCGCCAAACTTATCCTTATTTTTGTCTCGTCTATGCATATGACACAGCGAGCCAAACACACGCAACGAGTCATAAACCGGTTTTGCACCAAATAAGACTTCATACGGTGATCTATCTTTCAGCAACTTTGTTGGAGTCTTATTGATTACGTGTGTTGCTGTTGTTATTGCTTCTCCCCAGAATTTCACCGGCATGTGAGATTGAAACAGCAATGCCCTCGCAACATTCAAGATATGTATGTGCTTTCTCTCCACGCGCCCATTCTGATGAGGCGTGTTCTCACAACTGGTTTGATGGATGATCCCTTTATCTTGAAAGAAACCTCTCAAACACATGAAATCCGTTCCATTATCACTCCTCACCATTTGAACAGGCTGACCAAACTGCTTTTCAGTATAGGCACAGAACCGTTGAATCACATTCCTCACTTCCGACTTTGCGAGCAAGAGGTGTGTCCATACAGCTCTTGAGAAGTCATCTACCACAGTAAGAAAATACACACTTCCACTCGAAGCTGGTACTCTATAAGGACCCAAAAAATCCACATGAATCAACTCAAAAATCTTTCTTGTTTTATTGATACTATCAAGAAAAACATCTCTTGTTTGCTTTCTCTAAAACACACGTCACAAGGACTAGAGCAAGCCTTATTTTTAACACCAGAAAGTTCAGGTAAAGTAGAAAACACTGAAACTGCAGGATGCCCAAGTCTCTTATGCCATAAAAGCTGATCGTCAGTTCCCTCAGCTTTGCAGTCACGAGCAACTCTCACATCCTTGAAGAAATAAACCCCATCACGTTCTTCACCGGCTCCAATCAGAGTCTTCGAAGAACGGTCCTGCAAAAAACAAATAGTGTCTGTGAATAAGGCAAAACAATTCGTGTGTCTCAAGAGTTTGGATACCGAGATAAGAGTACAATCCAAATTTGGTACTAAAAGCACATCTCTCAGACATATATGATCCATGAGAATCATGTCACCCATTTGAGTAGACTTAGATCTCCCTCCATCCGCAAAACCAACAATGCATGGTCGGGTCTGTCTCACGTTAACCAGGAATGACACGTTCCTGTCATATGGTACGACGCACCAGAGTCAATAATAACATCACCAATAGGGTTACCAGAAAGCTTCTCAGACTGACCGCCTGATCGTCTTTTATTGGGTATCTGAGTGACGGCTTTCCATTGTTTTGGTGACAAGTCAGAGGCACTAGACCCATGTGAGTTAGTCGCATGAGCAGTGTTTGCAGCACCACGTCCACTTGCTCCCCCACGGCCATAACCACCATTAGAACCTCCACGTCCACCTCTGCCTGCACCTCTTCCTCGTCTCTCGTTCATCCACTCAGGAAAACCAATTAGCTACCAACAGTTGTTCTTATCGTGGCATGTCTTCCCACAATGAGAACACACTCTGTCTCTTGTTCTGTTCCCATAACTTCCATTAGTATTTTCCGATCGTGTCGTCAAACTGCTTGCATCTTGATTCTCACTTCTTGAACGTGAGTTATCCTCTATGTGTAACTCTCTCACTTCCTTTCTACTAGCAAACCCAATAGCCTCTTGTTGAGCAACTTCTCTAGACTTGGATGTGTTTAGCCTCGCCTCCTCTCGGATCACCTTTGCGTAGGCTTTTCCCAAATCAGGTAGCTCATTTGCTTCTATTATAGCAGTCACAACGTTGCTGAATCTTGAATCGTCCAGTCCCATGATGAACTGATGCACGCGCTCATCCTCTCTCTCTTTCTCATAGATCGCAGCCGCTGAGCAGCTACACGCAGGAGGAGGTTTGTATGTTTGCAGCTCCTCCCATATCATGGCAAGTCGACCATAATAAGCTATCACTGGCTGTCCGTTCTGTCGACAAGACGCCAACTGTTCCATCAGCTGGTGCACACGTACTTTATTCCCCACTTCAAAATACTTCTTTAAATTATCCCACAGCTTGTGAGCTTCAGTTATGAATGTCACAGTAGATCTTACCCTCGGTTCTATTGAGGATCGGATCCATCCCACTATCATCGAGTTAACGCTCAACCACGCCTCCAACTCAGCGCTATCATCGCTTGGCTTTGGCAGAGTTCCGTCAACAAAACCCATCTTCTTCTTTGCTCTCAGAGCATTCTCCATCTCCATAGGCCACTCGTTGTAATTATCACCCTTCAACTGAACAGATGTAATCAAGGCACATGGATTGTCTGATGAGAACAGAGCGTATGGCGACGTCACCATTACATCACTTTGTTTCGTAGTCAGTTGTTTCGTATCATCACCCATTGTGAAGCTTGTTTGTCACGTAACAATTCTTGTACGAAGAGATTATACAGATCTCCGCTCTGATACCATGTAAGCTTATAGAATTGCTTGATCTTATTCATGTACGTACAAGAGTATTTATACAACCTCCTTAACCAACTTGGTTAGGATAAACACCTCAACTAATTACGTATTTATCTGTTACATAACATATACTTATCTCCTAAATATTCTCATCCTTATCTCCAATAAGTTCCAAAGGATCCCTGTTTATCCCTCTAAATTGTTTATCATTTCAGGTCTTCCATATATACCAGATTATCCAGGGATAAGGATCTCTTTCTAAGTATGGATCTTCAATATTGTTCTTCCTCCAGAATAGATAGTCATATTGGCATAAGTGCTTGGTAGCAGAAAAGTGTTAGGACTTGACGGAGTTGTTGATAAAGACCATATGTGTAAAGCTGGTGGACATTCAAAGATAGCGTGAGTAACAGTTTCTTCTGGACCTCCACTTCTTAAACCCATTAGGACATATTCAAAACCAACTCATTCACTAAGCCAGACCGAGTGGGCTTCACCACTCATACCAACTGGATTAAATCCATCTGTTGCTAATCCTTAATATATATTCCGATTTTCTTCAGCGAAATTAGGATATTCCCTATATATTAGTTGAGAATCATTTGAAAAATAGTAACATTATATTTTGTAATATTTACAAACGAAGCTTGCTGATGTGTCACTTAATTACCTCTCAATTTTGCTGATGTGTCATCATTAGAATTGATTTAAAAATTTGTTAGTCCAATTTCAATTCTCTGAGAAACTTTATGTTAACCCAAGATAGTACCTACATATAAAATTACATAGGGTTAGAAAGCCATTCAATTAACCATGCTTTAAGTGAATTGGCGGACAAAATTATTCCGGTCTAGTTACCCAGACCACCTCAAACTTGAATAATAGAATGGCCGTTCGACGTAAAAAAAAAAAAAATAACCAAATTATTTAAATATTTAAATCCATAATCACTATAACATAATCCTATTACCCACCATTTACGTAGTTAACAGTATGCAATTAAAATATAAATTCAGAAGTCTAATTCTATGTGCGTTTCAAGATCCATGCCTTTGAATCCTGGTGTATATCATTATAAAGGTTAACAAATGCGGAACAGCCATCACAATGAAGGTTCAAGAATGCAAAAACAAACTGCATATATTCGAAGCTTCAAATCCTGTACTCATTGCAGCCATGACTATAAAGGCTCCAGAATGCAAAAACTAACTGCATATATTGTAGTTCAAAACGTATACTCTGTCATCAGAATTCCTTTTTGTTTCAATACATACATATTCATAAACCGTGCATTGTTAGCACTATATTAGATCAGTTCGGGAACCTTACTATACAGAACAATCTGCACATTAAATTAGACGAATAAGTATTTGAACCAAAGTTCTTTGGATATATTATTTGCTTTCGTTTTGTATGGTTCACTCAAGGAACTGACTTGACGTTTTCACAATTATGACGCTGTGTTGCGGTGAATTTTATTGTATACAATACATTGTTGTTTTCATATGGTTAAGTTAGTCATGAATGAGAAAAAATAATGCTTTGGTTTAACCGGGAAAATCGTCATCCTGTATATGGATATTTCCTTAGGAAGATACAGCCTTTTAATAGAGTATACCTCTGTACTGATTCGCCAATTAAAAATAAAGAAAGTTATCATTTTTGTTAATCTTGGTGAGCAATCTTTTAGGCTTGATTAAGAAGTCTAAATCTATAATAAGTTTACTAATATTGCAAAATTCAATGTAGACTTTTCATTCAAATCTAAGTTTCTTATTTTAATCAGAAAGTTAATATAGTTTATTCCATAAATATCCGGGTTCGGTTTGGGTCTATTTGGGTTTCGGATTTTTGGGGTAAAAAATTTCAGCCCCATTCGGGTATTTTAAAATTTTGGTTCGAATTCGGTTCGGATCTTTGCGGGTTCGGTTCAGGTTCGGATAACTCAATTAAATTATTTTAAATTTTTCAAAATTTATTATATAATTTTGAATTTCTCAAAATCTATTATATAATTTTGAATTTCTCAAAATCTATAAAAAAATAATATTTTACATATAAATTTGAATAACATATGTAAAAATACATAAACTTAACATATAAATTGGTTTAATTTGAATATTTGGAAGAGAGTCAATGGATATTTTAAGTATTTTTCATGTTTTGAGTATATTTTAGCTATTTTACTTTTGGCTATTTGTATATACTTTAAAGTATTTTGAATAACTTAAAAGTATCTTATGTATTTCGGATACATTCGTGTACCCATAATACTTCGGTTCGGGTCGAGTTCAGTTTTGGTTCTCTAAATACCAAAATTTTGAACCCGTTTGAATATTTTATCAATTTCGGTTCGGATTCGATACAACATTTTCGGTTCGGTTCTTCGAATTCGTTTTTTTTTGTCCAGCCCTAAAAACACCCATAAATTCCTTCCCAATAATTTGTATTCTTCTTTATCAAGCAAAACTTAATATGGGACCAAATTCATTAGAAACAATTCATTGAATATTTGGAAAATTCTAAAAAACTACCCAACTAAATTTTGTTAACTTTTTTAATATCCAAATTTTTTTGCTACCCAGTTTTAACCCCAACTAATTATTCTGCTCACTTTAATACATAAAATTTTAAAATTGCACCAACTTTAATACTCAAAGTTTGTTTATTTTAGTTAAAAATACTAATAAGTTTCAAACAAAATTTTAAAAATCTTCAAAATCTAAAAATAATGTAAAAAAAAATTTATTTTAAGATTTAGGAAATAAACTATGGAGAATTTTGTTTGACATTATAAATATTAATTTTAGAATAAAACAAATATTTTTTTTTGTTTTCACAAAAAATAAATTCAATATTTACTACTTAAAACTTTTATTTCATAATTTAAGATTAAATCAAATTTAGATACTTTTAATTCTGAAGCACAAGATAAAACTAATATTTTCTGATATTTTTTAATAAATTTTACTTTTTTTAACTTCAATTGAAATTTATTAGTATTTATTATTAAAATAAATAAATTTTGGGTTTTAAAATGGGCACAATTTTTAAATGTTTATGTGTTAAAATGAGTAAAATAATTTGTTGGGGTATTAAATTGTGAAAAATTTTGAGTATTAAAAAGCTTAAAAATTTTAGTTGGGATATTTTCCTTACAATTTTCCTCAAATTTTTCATGTATTTAATTTGTATATTTTGTTGTCAATAAAAGACACTTCATGTGGCTTTTAATATTTTATTATTGGAAAACCCTTGGTATTATGACTATATATATAGTACGATAGTTCGAGTTCCAATTCACAAATACGATCATCTCTAATTCAAGAAAGAATATAATGTCATCTATGATATAAAGAACATCTATACTGAAATTCTTAAAAATAGTGAAAAAAATTTAAGCCCAAATCGACTACCCCACATTAAATTCAAAATAGGTTTTGATCTACAGTTACAATTAAAAATGGTCACGGTCTAATTTATACAATCCAAAACATAATAGTATAGATATATATTAAAAATTGAGCATATATAAATATTTAATTTGTCAATAATATATATTTTAAATTTTTATTTTATAAACTCATTTGCGCTGATCTTATCCTAGTACCTTGTTAAAATGCTTCCAAGCTGCTCCATCAAAAGGGTAATGGATTTCTCTTTTGGGCAACTCATGTTCTACGTGCCACCGCATTTGTGATGCAGTCGCTTCAAGTTGGTACAACCGCTTCAACCTTTCTGTAATAAGCATGTAAAACATTCTTTGTTTTGGCCAATTTTTTTCTCTTTCCATGGTTCTGGTGATATTGATCTTCCCCACAAAACCGACATACCAACAACTATTTATCTTCCTTCCAGAATAACATGCAGTTATCTTTACAAATATCAATCTTCATAATAGGGAGACCAAGCTCCTTTGTTAACTTCTTCATTTCATAATATGATGCAGAATCTTTGTTTGGTTGTGGCAGAACATCTCTAAAAGTTTGTGATATCTCATCCAAACATGACTCGGGTAAATTATGATCGATTTTTACTTTCAATAACTGTGACGCCAAGTATAGCTGAGAAATACCTTCAACACATCCTTCGTATAATGGTTCATTAGCGGTTTCAAATGCTTGAAACACGCCATCTTCATATTGCTCTTCATTGGGTGCTTCCATCACATCCTCTAATACATGAGTTGGTCCAATGTCTCCTCCCATAACATTCAGAAAGTTCTCCTGCTATGTCTCTTTTTCTGTATGCAGTGTATCTTCTCCCATAAATTGACCTCCCGTCGATGATTCGCCAACGTCATAGTAATTTTTTCCATGGCTTGACAAGAAATAATAATTACTCTTGAACCCGACTCAGTAAAGATGGCGAGATAAGGTTCTCGAGTCACGTTGTTTTCGGTTTTGACATCTTGCACAAGGACATAACATGGTTTTTCCCTCTATAAAAGAATTTTGATTGGAAGAAAATGTGATGAAAACATCAACACCTTCCTTAAACTCACGAGAAACACAATTATTAATTGAATCAATGTGTCGATCCATCCACTCTCTTGAATAAAAATAATCAGACATTAAACTCTCAAATTTTGCCACAACTATATCAAACTCTCTTGAATAAAAACTCGCTTAAGTTGATATCGAACTCGTTGCTTGCTTTTATATAAAATAGCTTGCCACGATTTTGCTACGGTTTGCTACGATATTTGCTACGTTTTTTGCCACAAAATGCTACAAAAATTGCTACGTTTTTGCAACGTTCCCATTTCGTAACAAGCTCAAAATATCTTGAATTATTTGTCCTGCACATTGTCAGACCGAGGAGACGTCACATTCAGAGTAAGCCATGGGCTTTGTTACGAAAACATGTCGTGGCTGTGTGAATTGTTTTTTATCCCCGACATTTACACATGATTTGACTGGTGGGACGTTTTTCGGTGGATTTGCTACGAATTTGATACGGTTACATTGCCGTAGCTAACGTTTCCATTAAAAAAAAAGAAACTAAACCAACGATTGGAGCGAAGCGTAGATTTTTGACACACGAATGACACGTTCTTATTTCGTAGCAAGTTGCCACGTTCTTTTTCGTTACTAATTTGTAGCAAAACTTTGCCACATTTAGTTTTCGTAGCAAAAGCATAGAAATTTTGCTACGATTTAGCTGTGATTTGCTGCATTTTTTTTCGTACCAAAAACGTGACAGGTTCGTAGCTTTTTTGGTTTTACTACGAATTGTAGCATCTCCGTTGCTATTTGCGTTTTATTTACTAGTGATTATTTATTGTTAAATTTCAGTACGTATTGTTATATTTTCTTAAAATAATTTATTTTAATACTTGTAAATAGTATTTTAATTTTTAATAAAGATTTAGTGATTATTGTTAATCATTAATAATGTATATATATTAAATTCTTTTAAAAATCAGTATGTAGATGCTCACTAAGAGCATCTCCAAAAAGACTCTCTATTTTAGAGTTTGCAAAACTCTAAATTTAAAGTTTCAAAGTGTTCTTCTCCAAAAGCAAAACTTCAAACTTAACTTCAAAAGTATTTGTATTTTACATTATGATCCTTATATTTGTTATAATTAATAAAAATCCATAAAACATTTATAAATAACTATCACATATTTAAAAATATTACAACAATATTAATTAATAAAATCTTACATTAAATATATAAGATTATATATAGAAATACATAATTAAATATTAAACTACAAACAAAATACGATATTATTCCATAAAATTATTTTTGTACTCCATTTTTGGTTACACAAAAAAAATTGGACAATGTTTTAGAAATTTTGGAGGTTTCGAAGCAAATTTACCAGACTGTTAGTATTGTTGTAATATTTAAATTTGTGTAATAATTACGTCGACGTGTTCAAATTTAAAATTTTATTACTAAGAGTTTTGAATTTTTTTTTCTGAGTGAAAAAAATTATATATTTGGAGTTTTTTTGGAGAGAAGCGGTGTCCGATAATGCTCAGCTACGGTTGCGATAACCAAGGTTTAACTCACAGAAATGGCTTGGCTCCGTCTCTTCTCTAGAACCCTAAAATCAGGCAAGCCAATAGTTCGATCACTTCCCAAAATCTCCTCGTCTTCCCCAAAACCAAACCCTAATTTAACAACCCAACCTTTCTCCACCTCATTCCTCATCACCAAAACGCCAGATAAATTCAAAAAGAAGCGGAAGAAACCCGAATCCGCCAGAACCAAACCCGTTCAACACGACTCAACCCGACTCCAACATTTCGAATCCCTCGTCACACGCGACGCCCATTTACGATTCCTAACCCGATCCAAAGAATTCATCACGAAACAGCCGGATCGGATTCTCCGCCTCGACGACGCAGGGAAGCTTTACCGTGAGCTAGGGTTCCCACGCGGCCGTAAGGTGACTCGTTACATCCCTAAACATCCTCTTATCTTTCAGACGTATCGACACAGCGATGGGAAGATGTGGTTAGGGTTTTCCGATTTCATGGAGGATTTGTTAGAGGAAGAGAGAGCTTTAATGGACTCGATGGAGCTTGATAGAGTTAATCGTGTACGGAAGCTCTTGATGATGACGAAAGATAAACGGATCTTACTTAGCAAAATCCATCACACTAGATTGCTTTTTGGGATTCCAGATGATTTCAGAGACCGGGTTGGGAAATACCCGGATTATTTCCGGGTTGTGACGGGTCAAGATGGGAACCGGATTCTTGAGTTGGTGAATTGGGACCTGAATCTTTCGGTGAGTGAGCTTGAAAGAACATTCATGGTGGACGAAGATAAAGCGAGAAGAGCGTTTAAGTTTCCATTGAAACATGGTATAGAACTGGAACTGGAAGAGAAAGATACGAGGAAGCTGAACCAGTTGAACACTTTACCTTTGGTTTCGCCTTATTCTGATGGTTGGAAGCTGGATGTGTGGACATTGGAAGCAGAGAAGTACCGTGTAGGGATCGTGCACGAGTTCTTGAGCTTGACGTTAGAGAAAAGAGCTTCGATTCATCACATTGTGGAATTCAAAGACGAGTTTAGCTTGACTAGACAGACTTACCAGATGCTTAAGAAGCAGCCCTCAACCTTTTACTTGGCTGGTACTGAGATGAACTGGACCGTGTTTTTGAAAGATGGTTACAACGGGGATGGTGTTTTGATCCGTAAAGATCCGCAGGTTTTGTTTAATGAAAAGCTGTATAAGATTGCAGATATGCAGCAGATGGACAATGATTCTCACCCAATAGAAAGATAATCCTTTTAGCCGAAGGACACTTATAGTCATTTCTCTAAAACTGATATTGGTGGCATACAAACTAGTGGCTTGATTCATGGCAGGTGGAAGCAGTGAGGTGGGCAATCTTGTGCATGGCCCCTCCTTCAAGCCCTCTGATAGATAAACTTACTCATTTTGCTATTTGTTAAGTTGAGATATACAACGTTGGTTAAAACCTCTGAACGAGTCATCGAGGTGATTAGTTGTATCTTTTACATTTGCTGGATTAGTGAAATCGTTGAGACAAAAGGGGAGACATTATGGATTTTAATCTTTTCGGACAGTAAGAGGTTTTAAAACCTGGACATATGTTGCTGCTATACAAACAAAAATATCTAGAAAGTACAATCCGCAAAAGCTGGTTTTAACAGCAAACCAGAAAGGGATTTAAAATCGTGATATTGTCGGAATATCAAAAGAAACTTGACCCTCACAAAAGGCCCACTTGATGATTGTCCTAACACACGATCATATAGGAGAAATTCGGCTCGTCGACTCGCGAGCGACCGATCGGTTCGACTTGAGACTGCTTTTAGCCGACAAAGCGAGCAACTGGAAGCAGTCGACTCGGTGACTCGAAGCAGTGGCCCGACAGCTCTTCCCAATCGACAAAAATGCCCATTAGGTCAAGACGAATTAGGTTAACGAACGACCGCCTATAAAAGAGGGAGAGAGGCAACAAGGAAGGGATCCCCAAATTACTACACACTTACTTTCGGTTAGAAACTAGGGTTTCATTTCACTATTCTCGTCGAATTGTATTCTCCGGCGAACTAGCTTTCGCCGGCTTGTTTCCCTGTTTCTTCCCTCTTTTGTAACTCGACTGAGCAATATCTTGATCTAATAAAACGCCTTTGTTTTGACCCACCGACGAGTCCTCGTCTCTTTTCATTCACTGGTTTATCGACAGTTCTCAGTTCAAACAGTTGGCGCCCACCGTGGGGCAGACAAAGTAGTGTCAGCAAGATCATGGCTCACTCAGGCTCGCCGTCTGGCGACGAGTCACCACCGACAGAAGCTGCTCCGACAGCAGCAGCTTTCGAAGACACTATACTAGAAAGAATGGCTCAGCAAGACGTCATTCAGAAGACGACGAACGAGCAACTTGCCGCTATCGCCGCAATCTTAGCTCCCTTAGCTGGAAACTCGGCAGATCCGGCCACAACGGTTCGAAAACAGCTGTTCGACACCTATCGAACAGCCGGCGTCGAGACCACGACAAATACAAACGCCGTCCAGACCCAAACACCTAGCGGTCTAGATCTCACAACTATCCCAAACACCACGGCAAATACAAACGCTGTACCGACCAACAGAGAAAATCCGTCTACCGACTTTCGCCGGAAAAGCTGACCCAACAGACCATATCACCGCTTTCAACATTGCGATGGGTCGAACTAACTTTTCTGATGAAGAAAGAGACGCTGGCTATTGTCGACTCTTTGTCGAGAGTCTTCAAGGACCAGCGCTCGGTTGGTTCACTGGATTAGAACAAGACTCCATCAACGACTTCCACGACCTGTCGGCCGCTTTCCTCAAACAATACATCATGTTCACGAGACAAGGAGCAACTCTCGCCGACCTGTGGAATCTTTCTCTGGGTGCAAACCAGAGCCTCCGCGACTACATGGAGAAGTTCAAAGCTGTCGCCTCGAAAGTGCATGTCCCGGACAACATCGCCGTTGACGCTCTGATGAACACCTTCTACTTCAAATCCCTTTTTCGCGAAGATCTCTATCGAAACCGCACCAAGTCGCTTCAAGATGCTATCGCCAGATCGAATAACTTCATCCGGATGGAAGAAGACACAACAACGATACTCAAGAAAATGAATGGGACCACAAAATCAACAGCTCTGAAAGCTTCTGAGGCCCGCCAAGAACCTCGACAGCACACCCTGAGCAACAAGTCCAACCAGAAGAAAAACTTCGTCTACGTAGTCGATGAAAACGATCTCTCAGGATCGACCGTCGTCGTACGCGAGAAAGGTTGGAACGTCTAGGAAAACGACGAGAAGCCGCAAACTCCTTCGGTGCCTCCAACTTCGAGTCCTGGCTCAACCAAGCTAAACCAATGGTGCAGCTACCATAATTCCAAAGCGCACGATACGAGAAACTGCAGGCATCTAATCGACGCCCTCTTCTAATCCTACGAAAAAGGAACGTCGAATGTCGAGCTACCCAAGCCAAGACCGAACAACACCAAGAGCTGGAGCAAAAACAAAGACATAAAAGCCAAGAAGTCTCAAGACATGGCCGAAGCTCGACCCAAACGCACAGAGGATGACAAGCCAGACGAGCAAGACGAGGACGAGACACATGCTGAGGAAGAGCAACCTCGTAATCTTCGACGCGTCTAGGTCATCCTCGCGCGACCAAGTTCTTCATCAGACGAAGTGGAAGATAACAAAGTTCGTGACTCGCACGAACGCTCCAGCAAGCGACCAAGCGAGAACAGCGGACCAAACGAAGCATGCGACTTGAGAAGTAAGCTCAGGCAAAAATCACAGACAGTTGACAACATGCATAACTCCAACGACCATATCAGCGACGATCTTTACTCAGTCATCGAAGAATCCAGAGCTAAAAGAGTCGAAAGCACCAGCATTCGACCTCATCTAAAGCCCCGAGGCGTCGACCTTCGCGATCAGCTTAATTCGAAATCAGAAGATCTCAGGATCAAGCTCAATCGACCTAAGCGTTCTGACTTAAGACGAAAGTTGGAAGAGACGAGAGCCAAGACCGACGACAAACAAGAGCCTATCGTCCAGGACTCGTCCAGCGACTTGAGGATCCAGCTGCATAACAAATGGGCCGAACGCGCCCCGTTCCTAAATGTAATTATGGGGGGCTCACCTCCTTGTGGCGACTCGGTTCAATCAATTAAAGATTATCAACGACAGGCAGTAACCTCAAAGAAATGGCCATCAAAACCCGAGAATGATCACCGGTCACTTTCTCGCCTGACGATGCCATCGGCGTCCACCTACCTCATAATGACCCTCTACTTGTTGAGTTGGGAATCGTAAAGTGTGACGTCACCAAAGTTCTGATTGATACTGGTAGCTCAGTCGACCTGATCTTTCGCGATACACTCAATAAGATGGGAGTCGACCTGCGCGACATGAAGCCGTCGTCTTGCTTTCTCACAGGATTCAACGGAGCTTCCGAGACAATGATCATGACAATCAAGATCCCAGTCTACACGTGTGGTGTAATGCGCACTGTTAAGTTCTCCGTCATCCGAACAAGGGCTCCATATAATGCGATCCTCGGAACCCCTTGGTTGCATTCGATGAAGGCGATATCATCCACGTACCATCAACGCATGAAGTTCCCATGGCCCGACGGTCAAGTACAGATACTTCGAGGAGACCAGCAGGCCGCACGCGACCTACTGATTGCAATTGTAAAGATGCAACAATCGACTCCTCGCATCAACGCGATATCAAAGCAGATCCAGCCCTAGAAAGACGAAATTCTAGAAGTTCCGGTTGACGAATCCGACAAGAGCAAAGTAGTCCGAGTCGGCGCATTCCTCTCTAATGAAATGCAATGCGCGATCATCGACTTCCTGAAGCAGAACATGTCAACTTTTGCTTGGACAACCTCAGACATGAAGGGAATCAATCCCGCCATAACGTCCCATGAGTTGAACGTGGATCCAACCATCAAGCCTATCCGCCAAAAAAGACGTAAACTCGGCCCCGAGCGAAGCAAAGCCATCAACGAAGAAGTCGAGCTACTGCTCGCAGCCGGTTCAATCGGAGAGGTGCGATATCCAGAGTGGTAGGCCAACCCGGTCGTCGTCAAGAAGAAGAACGGAAAATGGCGTGTCTGCGTTGATTTCACCGACCTAAACAATGCTTACCTGAAGGACAGTTACCCGCTTCCGCATATCGATCGACTAGTCGAATCGATTGCTGGAAACGAACTCTTGACTTTCATGGACGCCTTCTCGGGCTACAATCAGATCATGATGCATCCGGACGATCGAGAGAAGACAACGTTCATTACTGACAGGGGGACTTACTGTTACAAAGTAATGCCATTCGGCCTCAAGAATGCCGGCGCGACCTGCCAATGACTCGTCAATCGAATGTTCACCGACAAACTCGAGAACACGATGTAGGTTTACATCGACGACATGCTGGTCAAGTCACTCTGCGCGGCGGACCATCTGAATCACCTAAGGGAATGCTTCAAAACGCTGAACGAGTACAGTATGAAACTCAACCCGGCGAAATGCACCTTTGGCGCCACTTCCGGCGAGTTCTTGGGTTACATTGTCACCCAACGAGGAATCAAAGTGAATCCTAAGCAGATCACCGCAATACTTGACCTTGCTAAGAATGGCCGAGAAGTCCAGCGACTAACTGGGAGAATTTGCAACGTTAAACCTCTTCATCTCCAGATCTACGGACACGTGTCTCCCATTTTACGAGCTGCTACACGGTAACAAGCGTTTCGTCTGGGACGAAAAAGTGCGACGAAGCGTCTGGAAAGCTCAAACAGTACCTAACGACTCCTCCCGTGCTATCCAAACCAGAAGCCGAGGATACACTATCTCTCTATATCGCAGTATCATCTACCACGGTTAGCAGTGTCCTCATTCGAGAAGATCGAGGTGAACAAAAGCCTATCTTCTACACGAGCAAGTGAATGACCGACCCAGAAACACGATACCCCACGCTTGAGAAAATGGCCCTTGCCGTTATCACGTCAGCAAGGAAGCTACGCCCTTACTTCCAATCGCACACGATCGAAGTACTGACGAATTAACCCCTTCGCACCGTAATGCAAAACACCAACCATTCTGGACGGTTATCGAAGTGGGCTATCGAGCTCAGTGAGCATGATATTGTGTTCAAAAATCGAACGGCGGCAAAGTCACAGGTCCTCGCAGATTTCTTGATCGAGCTCGCGCCATAGTTGGAGCAAGACCTAATCCTTCCAAGTCAAAACTGGATTCTCCACGTCGACAGTTCGTCGACAAACAAAGGATCGGGAGCAGGAGTCCAACTACAGTCACCAACAGGCAAGTTAATTAGACAGTCGTTCAGTTTCGGCTTCACCGCTTCGAACAACGAAGCGGAGTACGAGTCGCTCATCGCAGGATTACAACTTGCTAAGGCAATCAAAGCAAAACGGCTCAGTGCGTACTGTGACTCGCAACTCGTCACTAGTCGGTTCAGCGGCGACTACGATGCCCGTAACGAACGAATGGACACCTACCTTAAGTCGTCCAAACACTCGCTAAGGACTTTGAGTTCTTCAAACTCACCAAAGTCCCTAGAGGGGAAAACGTGTGCGCCGGCGCCCTCGCCGCCTTAGGCAGCAGACTACGCGATCAGGTGAAACGAACCATTCCAATCCATAAATCGAAAAACCGAGCATCGAGCTGACATCTAGCGAAACGACCATCGTAGCACCCATAACAGAAGTTGTCGCCATGGAAGAAGATCCAGCGACGGAACAGACTGAAGCCCCCGACTGGAGGACAGAATTCATCGATTACCTTGTCGATGGAAAGCTACCTCCCGAGAAGTGGATTGCGAGACGGCTCAAAACACGAAGCGCTCACTATGTCATCCTGGATGGAGAACTCCATCGGTGGACCGCAACCAAAGTACTCTTGAATTGCATCCATGGCGAAGAAACCCGTCTCGTAATGGCCGAAACGCACGAAGGTGCCGCAAGAAATCATTCTGGAGGACGAGCACTCGCCTCAAAAGTCAAAAGCCTAGGTTTTACTGGCCAACGATGAATACGGACTGTGAAGCATACGCTCAACAGTGTGATCAATGCCAGCGACACGCTTCGACTATCCATCGAGCAACGAAACTCTTGCGGACAATGACGACTCCGTACCCTTTCATGCGATGGAGAATGGACATAATCGGACCCATGCCGAGCTCCCGACAAAAGCGTTTCGTCCTAGTCTTAAATGACTTTTTTACGAAATGGATCGAGGCAGAAGTTTTCGCCAACATAACATAAAAAGAGGTTCAAAGGTTTGTCTGGAAGAACATCATCTGTCGCCACGGCCTGCCTTATGAGATAGTGACCGACAATGGCTCTCAGTTCATATCGAACAAGTTTCGAGGATTCTGCGAGAGGTGGAGGATCCGCCTCAATACATCAAGCCCGAGATACTCGTAGAGTAACGGTCAAACCGAGGCGTCCACCAAGATAATAATCGATGGACTGAAGAAACGCCTCGACTTGAAAAAGGGATGCTGGGCCGATGAACTTGACGGCGTCCTTTGTTCACACCGAACGACTCCTCGAGGAGCGACTAAGTCAACTCCTTTTTCGATGGCCCATGGAGTCGAGGCTATGGCTCCCGCAGAGGTGAACGTAACCAGCCTACGACGATCAAAAATGCCACTAAACGTCGAGCTTAACAGTGACATGTTACTCGACGCCTTGGACGCTATCGAAGAACGACGCGACCAAGCACTGCTCCGCATCCAGAATTATCAACATCAGATCGAGAACTAATACAATAAGAAAGTCAGACCTCGACCTCTCGAGCTAGGCGACATCGTCCTACGCAAAGTGTTTGAAAACACCAAGGAGTTGAATGCCGGCAAACTCGGGACTAACTGGGAAGGACCATACAAAATCGTTCAAGTTATCAAACCAGGAGTTTACCGACTCAAAACATCCACCGGTGAACCCGTTCCCAGAGCATGGAACTCCATGCATCTCCGAAGATATTACTCTTGAGAAAGTATCGAGTCATCGAGTAACTGACACACTGCCACTTTTACTCGATCAAACTTCAAAACTAACGAGTGAATGACCTACCATCACTTTCACCCGCATTAAAAAAAAAACCCCTTGTGAATGCGCATCCACTGCCACTTTCACTCATCAAAAAAGAACTACGAATGGCTTGATCCTCTCCTAGAGGTACGTAGGCAACCTTAACCGGTCCAGCTATAACCAAAATCAAAAAAAGTTCTCTCAACGAGAAGAAGCATGACTTGCTTCGGCGATGCTTACGCACAAGCGCGACCCTTATCCCTCGAACGAACGTACTAGCACTCGCACCCCACGATTGAACACGTCCTGATCAGACTCGTGCTCGGGGGACATTCGGTTGTATCGCGGCCCCAACCAATACGATCAAGACGATAACTTTCAATCATCTTATAATTCTTTAAGTCAGGTTTGGCCGACCGAATACTTTAAGACTATCCTAAGACTGACCGAAAACCGTTGTCGCTCAAAAATAAGACGATTTTCTTCGCAGTCAGAGCTGAACGCTACGATGACCCGAACAGTTGGTACTGAGCATTCAGTCTCGATAAACCGTCGAACTACCAATCGATTATCTGCTTTACTTCAAGACTAACGAAACAACTTAACTAAAAAATCGTTAAAATTCCTAAGTCTAAAGCAACGTTTAGCGACTCACTGAAAAGACCGTCGCAATTCTGAGTCCGAAAACTTCGCCTTACGGCTTACTGGAAATTTCGTTGAAAATTCTGTCAGGAAACAACGAAACGACTTACTGAAATTTAACGAAGTTCAAAGTAGAGTTTAAACAAAAAGAGTTACAACACCAAACGCCTCTCAGGGCCAAAAGAAAGCAAAAGACTAAGAGGAACAACAACAACATTTGGGGTTAATCTTCAGAAGCATTGGCAACTGGAGGAATTGATCTGTCTGGGACGTCGGCGGAAGAATTTGGGTGGTCTACGCTGATCCCTTCTGTTTGTTCATCGACGGGTGTGGCTTCTATAGTCTCGATAAGTTTCGACCTTGCGCCCGGGCTCTTCTCCGCGTCACCCAACTCCGAACCCGTTGTCTTCTCAACTGGGTCCCCTTCACTCCGATCCTCTGAAGAAGAGTCTGAAATCTCCAAGACCCCTTCACCAACTTGCGTACCTCCCGGAGAGGTTACGACCTTGCCGCCTAACTGCGGAGCATTGTCAGAGGTTTCTTTGGAGGCAATAAGCTCGTCTGCAGCAGGCGCAGTCTCAAATTCAACGAAGGGTGCGGGATCATCAAGACGATCACCCGACTGTTCGCCATGAGAGCTACTCGGAGTTCGGAGAGAAACCACAGTCCCGGGATCGACAAGTCCAGTGTTCGACCCGTAAGGATCGAGTCCCGCCAAGACATGTTTGTTGATGAACGGTGAGTCGAGTAAAAGCGGAGAAAGAGATAGATCGGTCTCAGGGATCTCACCGACGTCAAGTCGCTTGGCCTCAAGTTCAAAATGCTTTTCCTGTTCGGAGAACACATCGATGATGTCTTGCGGGATATCACGCCCATTTGCCTTCAAAGCTTCAAGGCATTTCTTCGTACCAAAGGCTTGACTGTATAAGAGACGGGCATGATCGAAATCCTTACGACGGACCTCCCGGTTGCGAATATTGTTGAACCGACGATTACTCTTCGCGATCATTTCTGTATGAACCCTTACCCGTTCGTGGGTAACCTCGAAACTCCGAGACTCTTTCAGCCGGTTGATCTCCCTCACCCGGTTGATCTCCCTCACCCATCTAAGGGATGTGTATCTCTACTCTTCCTCTAGAGTAGCTTTCTCTGCTTCCAAGACGGTCTTCTCTTGTTCGAGTTCCTTAACCCTTTCACGAGACGATCTAAACTTGTCTTTCAACTCTCCAAATCTCTCCAGAAACCTCTCCTTCTGGGCTTTGTTTCCCGCGAGCAGTCGATCGCGCTCTACAACAGCCAGATCAATGGTCTTCTTGAACTCACTCGATTTACGGGCCCCTCGCCCCTCACCCGCGCCAGCTTCTCGGCCTTACCCAGCTGAGCCAGTGTGTCCTTCAACGCCGTGTCGTACTTCTCGATGGCGAAATTCATGCTCCCGTCACTCTACACGAAGCAAGAACAACGATCAATAAAAGAAGAAAGGGCAAAGGAGTTCAAAAGAAAGGAGTCTTTATACCAGAACTTTGGTTCAAGTCGCGTCAACATAAGCTTCTTTGAAGATCAGATCGCTCACCGCTGGCATGTCCCTCGGCCCGCCCCGCATCTGGCGGATAAGTTCAGCGTACTCAGCCGATGCGTATGAGAGAGGAATGTCCCCGTCGTATTTAAACTCTACGTGATCGGGAAACTTGATCCGAGATTTCCTCGGAGCCAAACCACTGCTCCCGATCGTCGGCGCAGCAACCCGCGGAGGAGTAGGACGACGAACTCCCGCCTCACCTCTCTCCTCTGACGCGTGAGAGTTATCTCGCTCGGTCAGAACCGGTGCATCATGGTCGACAGACTGTTTCTTTCTCTTCTTCCTCTCTAGAGGATCACCCGGCGAATCATTCGATCCACCTTCAGCACGTGCAGCAGCATCGCGGCCAGAACCATCGTGGACCACAATATCTCAACCTTCCGTACCCTCATCGGGCTCGGCCTGTTCTTCGACAGACTTCTTCTTCTTCTTCTTCTTCGTCTTTTTCTTGGAAGGCTCGTCGGATTGCGCCTCTGCCGAAGTCCCTTCGACCGATGAAACGGAAATGCCAGAAGCTGCCCGCTTCTTTCCTTTCTTCTTGGTTTTCTCCGGTTCGATGACTTCTGGAGCGAGACTCCCCTTCGGGAGCTCGGAAACCATCGGATCGGGGACCATCATCGACCGAGGGCTCACAGTCAAAGTTTCTCCTCGAGTCGCCTCACCAGAAACCACAATCGGTTCATTGCTCGACGAACCTCCCAAACGACTTCCTAACAAAGCACTTAGATCTGGCAAGGTTGTCATCTTCCTGGCCGCACTTATCTTCTTATGCTCTGCTCTGGTAAAGATTGAGAATCTCCCGTTTCTTGCCAGTCACCAACTGTTGTGGGCACAAGGGGGGGGGGGGGGGGTAACCCACGAATTGATAGATAATGGATCCAAGGCTACAACCTGAAAACAATGAGAACCGATTTTTATGAGTTTTAGAGTTTTTGTGATGCAAACAGAAACAAATATAAATATGAATCAAAATGATAATATGAATAAGATCAAATAGAAAAGGGATAGATTTATGGAGATGGGATCTTTGTTGCTGGATGTGTATCACTCTCAACAAGGATCAATGGATGGAAGATAAATGAAGATGGAACCGGTCTTGCTGGATGTGTATCACTCTCAAGATCGATTGGTGGATGGAAATGGGATGATGGACGCCACAAATCTCTGTGAAAGGAGGCTTTGATAAGTCTGGATGGATGCTCAAGAGCTGCTTCTCACAATACTCTAAGACTTAGAACAATAGTTTTGAGAAACTAGAAAAACTGAATAATTCATAATACTTTCAAAGATGGGTGCTTTACAATGATGGACGACTGGAGCTTATATAGGCTCTCCTAGGGGACTCTAGACAAGACCAAACGGTCATAAAAAATACAAGGAAAGAAATTAACTTGAAAATAAAGTTTAGTCTTCAATGGAGGAATATGGCCGTTGGAATGAGATTTGCTTGGCCATAAATGGGGAATTTGATTCCTCTTGAACCTGGACGGTTTGAGTGGATATGAGAGCTTCCTGGGAATCTTCTTGATGGATTTGATATGTGCTGAAGTCGTGCACAACCTGTTTAGGTAGCTGTTGGAGAGTTATTGCCAAAGACTCCAAATAAAGCAAACTGAGGTAAATGAGAATCCGCCTGATCTCTGGGTGCTGGTGCAGCTAAGGACGTCTAGGATGTCTTATGGATGGTTGAGATGATCTGCTGTCTTCCATAGATAACTCTGGATCGACCCAAATCGAATTGGTTGGAGACTTTCCCAAATTGTTGTCGGTTTGGTCGGTTTTGGGAAATTGATTGCATCTTGGTTTTTCTTTGACCAATTCGGCTGATTTTGGGCTTTATGGAAAGCTAAGACATCTGTCTTGAATCCCATGGCTGGTTCTGGAGAAGGCCACTTCATGGTTGGGCTGAAATCCACTTCTAAGGGCTGATACTCGCAACTGGATGGGCTGGAGAAGCTCCAGTTTGTAAAATTCATAACTTTCTTGTCCTTGAAGATTTTATTGAAATTCCAAGCCTCACCGAATCCTTGGTTAGTTAGACTTCTATAAAAGTTGATTTCATAAACAAACTCCTTCTGGTTGTTGAGATAGGCTCCTTGGACTGAACGTTTGTCGCTGGTGTCTCCTAGGTGGCCGGTTTGGGAGGTTTGGGAGGTTTGGTGAGGCTCTGGTTGAACCACAGATTTCAGGGCTACAACACCAACGGTAGCAGATCGGACCTCCAATCCTCTGTAAAAAGGTTGACAAGTCAAGACACGAGAAGAGTGAAGAGCGGTACATACAAAACATTAAAGACTCACTCTTCGAGATCCTATCAACGGCTCGTCGAATCCTCTCGATGGTAATGTTCTTCCAACTCTCCTGAGCAAGCGATGCGACAGCGCGAGCGTTCGCTATGAACTCTTCGGTGTATGCAGCTGTGTTTGGATGATCAACTGCATCGAAAAGAGAATTAATGAGATTAAAGAAGGAAACAATTGCAAGTTATCAGCGACAATCTACCAAGTTCAGAGCTCCACAAAAAACGGAAGGTGGCGCCGGGCGGCTCCTCGAAAGCAAACTCGTCTGACTTAACGTAGAAGTAGAAGCGCTGCCAGTTATTCATCATGTTGGGATGCCCAACGATAACGTTGTAGTTCGGCTTCATTTGAACCGAGTATAGCCCTTCTCCCATCGACTTAAGATACGTCAATTCTTCGAAAGCTCAAACGTTCATCGATACGTCGACCTCAGCTGCCATCACCATCAATGCTATGGAGAGGCGAAGCAAACCGTTTAATAATTGACTGATCGCCGCATCACGACGTCTCACATAAGACGTAACGAGTCGAGGGATCGGGAACCAAAGCCTAGTCTCGTTCTGAAAATAGGATTCATAAACGCATTGAAATCCCACCAGAGGAGACCACGGCCTCTGAGCCTTCGTAGGAATCAGAAAAGTCACCCCAACTCCTAGACAGTCCCTCAACAAAATCTTCACTCTACTTGGAGTCGAACTAGTCTCCTCAACGTTTCCCCACGTTTTTCCTTCTACGGTCGGAGGACGCATCAGCTCCGGCGCCAACGCCAGAAGATCTTCGAAAATTCCTCCAGGATGGTAACAGCACGGAACAAAGTCGGGAGGAGAAATCTCTCCATCACTCGCTCCACCTCGACCATCTCTCGCGAAGTTGACGCGCCGACTCAGCAACAAGGACTCGCTGAGGCATATCTGTTGGGGAAAAATTCTCAGGTATCATTTTCTTCTGAGCCCAAGGTACGACCCTGATCTCCGGATCCCCGTTCCAGAAACGTTCTGGGTCCCCAGTATCGAGTACCCCGGTATCGGTTCCAAGAACCGCCTCCAGCTCCAAGAAAAGGCAAATTGCTGATAAGGGGAATCTTCCATATTTCAGAATATGGAAGACTTCCATCTACTCCAACCGACAAGAACCGACCTATATACGACTATATAAAGGGAACCCAAACCCTAGAATAAGGGATCGACACTTTTAGGCTTAGAGATTATACTTAGACGGCTAGGGTTAGGGTTCATAACAAAAATACTTGTAATCCTTGCTTGTCTACTCAATAAAGATCTCTTCAAGTCTCTTTTTCTCTAATCTCTCATAAACCCTTACAAAATACCTATAAATCTATACGAAACCCAACTTATCCATCGTTCCGTAATACTCTAAAAGATCTTACACAAAAATCCCCTAACAGTTTGGCGCTAGAAGGAGGGGAGTAATCTAAACTACGTGACGATGGCGGTAGATGAGCAAGACAACCCGTCAGAATCTACACCAAGAGAAGCCGAGCTACAAAGGCAACTCGAGGATTACAAAGCCAGGTAACCGACTTGCACAAGGCTCGGGAAGCTACCGAGAACCCTGAGCTTTCCTCCGAAGTCCAAAGCCTGAAGGAAAAGCTAGACGAACACTCGAAGCAGCTGGAGCAAAGTGCTGAGAAGCTTACTCAGCTCGATTCTGAAAACCTTGTTCTCCGAGACAAGAATCAAGCCATCAACACGGCAAGCAACAAGAAACGCCGCTTCCGCACACAGGTCCGATCCATGCTGCGCCTGGACACACCCAACACCGCAAGAGGTATCGCCCGACAACCTTCAGATGAAGCCGGGGCATCAGGAGAAAAAGTTGGAGATACGCGAGTCCATGAAACAATATCCAGCGACTCTGAGCCAGACTCCAAGAAGGAAGCATCTGAAGGAGCCGTGGCATTGCAGTCCTCATTGACCACCTACCTAGAGCAGTTGTTCTCCAAGAAGCTCGACGCCATGCAATGTATGATAGAAAGGCTCCCCGGGGTGGCACCTCTGATTCGGAAAAGTAATCCCGGTTCTTACGCCGATACTCCTTTCACAGACAACATTGGCCTGATCAAGATGCCAAGAAAGTTCTCCTTCCCCAACATAAAGATGTATGACGGCACCGGTGACCCAGACGACCACATCGCTCAGTACAAACAAAGGATGCTAGCTGTAGCACTCCCAAGGGAGTTCCGCGAGGCTACCATGTGCAAGGGATTCGGCTCAACCCTGATCGGACCCGCATTGCAATGGTACATCAACCTACCCATCGGATCCATATCTTCATTCGCGGCCCTCAGCGATAAGTTCGTAGAGCAGTTCGCAAGTAGCCGGAGCCTGGAGAAAACCTCGGACAGCCTCTACGAAATCCTCCAGCATCGGGTCGAACCCCTTCGCGATTATATAGCTCGCTTCAATCAGGAAAAGGTATCGATCCCCGAATGCAACATCACAACGGCAATCTCAGTCTTCAAAAGAGGCTTGCTCCCAGACGGGGATCTCTATAAGGAACTCACCAAGTACCAGTGCAAGACCATGGAAGACGTATTGTCTCGAGCGTGGGCCCAAGTGAAATGGGAAGAGGATGTCACAAGCCGCGCCAAGGCTCAACAGAAACAAGATCAGAAAGCAGCCAGGCAAGACCGAAATGATAGAGACGAGAGGTCCTCCAAGAAACCCACGAAAGACCAAGGAGGCAGGAACCGGGGCAGGTACATGAGCCGTCCACTCGAGAGAGCGGAAGGGATGCCGGTGTCTACCTGGCCAGATATCTCACACTTGTCTGTATCCCAACCAGAGCTAATTAACGCCCTAAGGCAGATGGGTCAACAGGTTAAGTGGCCCCCGAAGATGAGGGCACCCGATTCCTTCCGGAACCGCGACCTCTAGTGTGAGTTCCACCGTGACCATGGTCACAAGACGGAGGACTGCATCGCATTAAAGATCGAAGTCAACAAGCTCCTCCAAAAGGGATATCTCCGGGAATTCCTCTCAGAAAAGGTGAAGAACCTCCTAAGCAAGGAGACACCCACGAAATCTGCTGAAACGAAGCCCGCGTCACCACCTCGCCAAGACCGAGTAATCCATGTCATATCCGGAGGTTCAGAGATAAGCGGCATAAGCCATGCAGCTGCAAAGAAGAGCACTCAAAACGCCAAACTTGGTCTGGAGACGTCTAAATCAAAATGGCTACTCTTGGGAACAGACAAGATAAGCTTCACGGCGAAGGAGAAAGAGAAGGTCCTGGCTCCCCATCATGACGCTCTAGTAGTATCGCTTACCGTAGCAAACTGCTTGGTAAGGAGGATCCTAGTAGATAACGGAAGCTCCAGCAACATCATCTTCCAGGCCGCCTATCAGGACATGGGGTTGGATGAAAGTGCCTTAACTAGAAAGACAACCACACTCGTGGGATTCAGCGGAGAGGTGAAGCGAACCGCCGGTGAAGTGGTCCTTCCAGTCTATGCTGAAGGAATCAACATGTCAACTATGTTCCTGCTCGTCGACTGCCAATCATCCTACAACATGATCTTGGGAAGACCATGGATCCATGATATGGGAGCTGTCCCCTCAACACTCCATCGAATGGTGAAGTTCCCTACTCCCTGGGGCATCAAGGCCGTCAGGAGTGATCAAGAAAATTCTCGATCCTGCTACCAGACCACCTTAAAGGGGAAGACAAAGGTCTTATAGCAATTACAGCGTGGGTCTCGAGCTCCACACGTATTCGGACTAGAGACTAACAACAGGAAAGGTACGCGACGAGTTAGAACGAGAGAAGGAGGCCGAGGAATTCTCCCCGGCTTAACATCGACTGCTTCGCATGGTCTCTTTTGGATTCGAATCGAGCTAGTTCGGAGGTAGTCAAAACCCAGAGTCCTTTCGATTCAAGGCCCAGATACAAAGCATCATATCTGAAAAACCGGATCCCCGCGAGGATAATCCCAAGGAAAGAGTTCAGGGTCGAGGATCCGCGCTAAACTCACAAGCTCCAGCAGGTTCGGCCCAGAGAAGCTTCATTCCCCAGCTGGGAGAGGGCGACGGTCCGCAGGTGTCATCTCCACATGTTGTCAGATACCTCGGCACCCCGAAACTCCGGCCAGATAAGGAGTACCAAGAAGCAGGATGAGATACCTCATTTTCCCCTTAAAGGACCACTCGGGAGACCAATCTTCTGCGTACACTCGGAACGGATCAGACCTCAGAAAGCTTTTGAAGTCCTCAATCAACCAGGTGTAGACGATCGCAGACCCAGTCCAAGGAATCCTAAATCCCCGACGACACCTTGGCCTTTCCAAAGGAGGGGCACGCACCTCGAAGCAGGATCATCCATGACGCCGGGGGAGATGATCTCTAAACCCCCCAAGGTCCCGAAGAAAATAGCTATCATTATAGAATCCCTGGGGCAAGCTCAACCTACGAGCAATGCAAGGACCCATAGGTCATAAGAGAACCCGATAAGCCCTGGGAGAAAACTAGTAGTGAAACCACTTGTAGTATTCGATCCCCGACGGACTATCCCTCAGACAATGAAAGGAGGAACCCTCTCTTCATTGAGCACAACCCCTAGGCTCATCATCCAAGGAAACGCCAAGCTGTCGGCCTGGGACCAACCCAACTGATGGCACACGGCCAGGAGCCATGATGAACAAGCTGAGACGGGGATCTCCCAACAAGGGGACGAGGTTCTACGACAGGAAAGAGTCCACGAGCTATCAAAAAGCAAAGGTAAAACGTAGTCTACCTATTTGGAACACCTTGCAACCAACTATTCTATATTAGGATCTCCAGATCTCGATTTATATTACTCTATTATCTATTGTTTAAGCATTTTGGTTTCCTACTTATATGTATGCTAAGAGTCTCCAGACAAAGCTTATATAATGAAATAGTTCCGACTATAAAAGTTGTAGGAAAGCCACAATACTTAAAGGGGCATATAGGGCTGGATCAGGTTCCACGAAACCTTCGAATCCCAGCTCAGCCTCACTGATACGTGGTATTTCCACGTGAAAACAAATGGGTATGAGACATAAAGCAGGAATGGGTCTGCGCAAACCTGAGTATGCTGTCGATACTACCTAAAACCCATGTATAGCCTAAGACATATCGGGGTCCCCAAAAATCATACGCGCAAGTAGCTGTATTAAAACGCTCCAGGCTATACGATACATGGGACACTATATAAAAGTGCCAAAGTACTGTGACATACAGGGAGCACTCGACTGCTTGACCAGACGTGGAGAGTGGTAAAGTCTGGCACTTAGATTTTCATCCACACCAGTAAAACTTTAATAAGTCTGATAGTGGCTTCTGCAGAGGCAGCATGCAGCACAGGAACTCGATAGTGACCAGTTTCTGAGCGGTAGAATGCGAAATCCCAACAGGTACCGGTAGTAGTCTCTCCTAGGGAGGCGGAATACGGTCCATGCAAAACCATAATTCCGGGTTAATACGAAACCCGGGTCCAGGCCCACGCGTCCTATAACAAAACTTTCACGAGAAATCCCAAGAACTCTCGAAATCTTGAAAGACCTCAGGGTCCAAATACCTATAAACTACGGACCCAAGGTCCATAGTCATGCTAGGATTCCAGGGGTCGGTCCCAGGAACCCATAAACTTCAGGGTCCAAGGCCGACCGGATCCCCGAATTCTCCAAAAAGCCACACGGCCCCAAGGAATAAGGAGTGATTCCCACCAAGAAACGATTCAACACGCACGAAAGGAGTCAAAAGCAACAATCTCTTAAAAAGGGACCGCAAAGGATCAACGTTCAAAATAGTAGAAGACATTACTCAAAAGAAAAAATCTCAAAACACCAGCATAAAAAAAAAGGCGTCTCTAAACGTTCAAAAAGATGGATCTCCCGAGTATCGCGATCCCGCTGCAGATCCCGAGGTAGCTGCTTGAACCGGTCCTCTAGTCATCAGCTGGTCAACTCCTTCAGCCCAGAATAGGTAACGGCGATATTCTTCTTTCGGATTCCTGTGATCCACTTTCTTCTCTAGCCACTCCTTCATAAGCTCCCATCTAGCCGTAGCTCTCGCCCGGAGGACTGATTGGTCCCTATAGAACGCCATACCCCGCACTTGGTTACGAAGGAAAAACAATTCGGTGAGCAATCTCAGATGAACAGCCATAGGAGAGATACGAGCGGGTGGAGCTTCAGTACCAGCCGGAGGAACAAAAGAAGGACCAGAGACCGACGAAGCAGCTCTAACCAATCTTGGGGGAGGAGTATAAAAGGGTCGTCTCTTTCGGGTCTTTGCCTTTTGATACTCATCATAGATAATCGAAACCGGAAGCCTCGCAACGTTCCCTGAAGAAAGACAGCACGAAAAATTAGAAGAAAGAATTGCAGCAAGAAAAAAACAAAGAACGGAATCTCACCCCACACACGACTATGGCGTAGAGCCTCCTTGTTCATCAGGAAGTTCACCCACCGGAACCATTGAGGAACTCCCAACACGAGCTTCGCCACTACCTCCCCGATGAAAGACACTGGACGAGCTACATCTGTCATCATAATAAAACATCAGTTCCGGACAAGCGGCAAAAACAAGACGAAGAAGGTAACTTACCCACGGCATGCCAAAACGAAGGATATGGAGACGATCCTGGAATCTTCACAAATAAATACCGTTTGTCCCAATCGTCTCCAAAGGGATAGTTACCCTTGATTCCCCTTGAAGGCTCCTCTACCAAAGGAGTACCATCGCGAGACCGAAGGTGATAGAATCCCGGCTTGCTCACCAATGGAGCAAAATAGTAGAAGTACAAGATCTCATGTACTCCAACGACAAAGCCATGAAATTCCCCCAAGAACTTGAATAGCCATTAGAGTTCTCCAGGTCAGGGGAGTAAGCTGAGAATGACCGAAGCCAAAAAATGAAGTCACCTCGGCAACGATAGAGGGGACGCCAACTCGGAAACCTGCCTCCAGATACCCTTCATAGATAGCTATCTCATCAGATCCTCCATCCGGAGCCCGTTCAAACTCGGAAGGACATCTCATCACCACCGAGGGAGGAATCGCAAACTTCTTTTGGATATTGATAAGGCTCTCCTCCTGGATCTCGGAACGTGGGCCATCATCGAGGAAGTAGGAGCAACGCTGCCTCAGGGGTGCCATCGGAACTGCCTCATTATCAGCTTCCGAAATCTCTCCCCAGACGGAGTTAGGAGATGAGAAAGGGTCGGCGGAGAGACGACGCGGTCTTGTACGTCCACCCACGAACGAAGACGGGAAAGCTGAGGTATTGGGATTCATCTCAGAAGATTAGAAGCTCAAGACGGGTTGGAGCTACTCGAATGCGTTGCAAATCTTTATATACACCAAGTTTATCTTCCCCTAGAGCTGAAAAGAGGAAATATTCATATTGTCCGATATTCTGAAGGATCCTCAAAAGTGGCCAGGCCTGGAAGAAAAGGAAAGGACGATCTTCGCGAAAAAGGAATACGCCGCGAGAAAGGATTAAAGGCCGGAGATGTCCTCTTCAAGATATCGGATCTCAAGAATCTCCGGAAGAGATCATCGAAACTCCAGACTCTGTCCTCCATGGCAGATTCAAAGAACCTGAAGAAACACTACCAAGGCTGGGTCCTCTACAGAGAAACCGTCTCTCACTTGGGTCAGAAGAAGAAATTCCAGCCTACGAAGAACCCAAAAGATGAGAGCTCCTGGAACGCTGTCCTGCCCGAGGGATACCTGCTGAGAGCAACCCCAGTTGACTTGAGTGCACAGGTTATTCCCCGAAATCGATGACGAAATCGAAAAATAAGGGGCAAACTGTTGGGGAAAAATACTCAGGTATCATTTTCCTCCGAGCCCCAGGCAGGACCCTGATCTCCGGATCCCCGTTCCAGAAACGTTATGGGTCCCCAGTATCGAGTACCCCGGTATCGGTTCCAGGAACCGCCTCCAGCTCCAAGAAAAGGCAAATTGCCGATAAGGGGAATCTTCCATATTTCCGAATATGGAAGACTTCCATCTACTCCAACCGACAAGAACCGACCTATAGACGACTATATAAAGGGGACCCAAACCCTAGAATAAGGTATCGACACTTTTAGGCTTATAGATTATACTTAGACGGCTAGGGTTAGGGTTCATAACAAAAATACTTGTAATCCTTGCTTGTCTACTCAATAATGATCTCTTCAAGTCTCTTTTTCTCTAATCTCTCATAAACCCTTACGAAATACCTATAAATCTATATGAAACCCAGCTTATCCATCGTTTCGTAGTACTCTAAAAGATCCTACACAAAAATTCCCTAACAGTATCCATATTCATTGTGTCCATCATAGCTTCACGGTGTATCGCCTCGAAATCAGAAGGAGGGTCCGAGTCGACAACTCGCGCAGGACTCGATTCAGTCGCCACCGCCTTTCCTTTCTGTTCTTTGAAAAGTCTACCGCCCGACGACATGACAAGATTCTCGAAATCTATGACTAAAAGGCTAGAGAGAGAAGCAGAGAGAAAGAGAGAGAAAGTACCTGAGTCAGATGAAGAATGAAGAAAATGAAAGGCGAGAAGGGTATTTATAAGAAGGAAGCGCCGCACGCCCCGAGGCGTCATCATTAGGTCTAGATGAGCCCATTTAGGCGCGTGAACTTCACATCGTCTCGCGACGATTCGACTTCTCGAGGTAAACCAAGACCGGTTTGGACAGAGATTAGCTGTTATGACTAAAACCAAAGAAAACTGTCAGTCAGACCAAACCGGTGAAATCACGAGTCACAACAAGCAAGCCACGCATCCGATCGAAGAGTCGAGTGAGATCACGAGTCCAGAACATCAATCCTTCAGACCTTACTTCCAAATTCACTGAGTCGGCTACGCTACTCACCAGTGAACTGGGGGAACTTACTGTTGGGTATGGGTCTGACCCTCCCAAAAGGCCCACAGAATGATTTTCCTAACACATGACCATATAGGAGAGACTCGGCGTGTCGACTCGCGAGGGACCGATCGGCTCGACTTAAGACTGCTTTTAGCCGACAAAGCGAGCGACTAGAAGCAGTCGACACGATGACTCGAAGCAGCGGCCCAACAGCTCGGTCCAATCGACGAAAAGGCCCATTAGGTCAAGACGAATTAGGTTAACAAACTACCGCCTATAAAAGGAGGGAGAGAGGCAACGAGGAAGGGATCCGCAAATCACTACACACTTACTTTCAGCTAGAAACTAGGGTTTCATTTCTCTATTCTCGTCGAATTGTATTCTCCGGCGAACTAGCTTTCGCCGGCTTGTTTCCCTTTTTCTTCCCTCTTTTGTAACTCGACTGAGCAATCTCTTGATCTAATAAAACGCCTTTGTTTTGACCCACCGACGAGTCCTCGTCTCCTTTCATTCACTGGTTTATCGACAGTTCTCGGTTCAAACAGAACCGATGTAATTAAAAAAAAGAAGATATATAGACAGTAAAGAACCGATTGGCACATACGATACTTAATATTAATACGTATTCACAAAAGACAGAATTTTCTAATTTATTAATTTATGGTCTATTTAAATTTTACCTTAACATATTTTTAATTTAAATTTATTAAATATATTTTGACTAGATATAAAGACAAGCTTCTTATACAATTTTATATTGGCTCAAATCTTCAAAATTTTAATCTATGTATTTATATTTGTAATGATTTCATTAATGTTAATTTAGTTTTTAACGTAGTTTTATCTAGAGAGCTTTGTTTCATTGGTTGTTATCCAAACCATTTCAAATTTGAGTAATAAAATATTTGTTCATTGTCAAGAAAAAAAATATAGTTTTACCTTATGTTCAAAAACGCGCCCGTCTAGACGTTTATTCGCCTGATTAAATGGTGGTCGGAAGGCTGCCATGGTGAGGAAGAGGTATTCGCTGGTTCTAGGCACTGAAACAAAAAAACTTTCAAAAATCGAAATTTCAACGCTAAATATGTGTTTATCTCATGAATCTACTATATATGGCTGAAATTCACAAGAATTAGTTGTAAATACTATGAAATCGTGAGAAAAAAAATGAAGAAGAAGATATTTGAGATCTGGAAAACGCAAGGAAGAGGTTGAAGATAAGAGTAAAATTGTATTTTCTCATTCATTAAACTAAAATTATAAAAAAATGATGCAAATTGCATCGTTGCCTACTTGAACTCGAGTCCCTATATACAGGTTGACAAGAACACGGACCACTAGAATGTGTTATCTAAATAATTATTCTTCGCATACTTAATATATTAGCCTAAAACTTGGCGCCGAGTACACCCAGCTTAAATCCAGATTTTTTGGTTACTGGCTAGGCCCATGGTTCCCGATTCATAAGATTTAGTTTTGACGGCTGTAGTTTTATCTAATCATTAGATTAAACCTATTTGTGTTTCCTCAAGCTTACTGTCGCCGGAGCTTGCGTCAAAAACCTCTAAGCAGTGTAAAAAAAAAAAGGTAATCTTATGTGTTTCTGTGATTTCTAATTTTGTGAATCTTATGAATACTAAATTGGATTGGAATTTATTATGATGGTTGAATCATGTGGAGAGGTGAGAGAGTAATGAAGGTGAGATGGGGTTAAACCATAACTGTGTAAGTATATGGATGTTCTGATTCTACTATTGTTCTGAGAGCTGCTGGCAAGATATGGAAAATATACTCCTTTCTGTTTTTCTATTTGTTAGCGAATTTCAACTTAAATATGCAGTGAGGCAAAATTTATGTTTTGTGCATCTGCGCAGGCAATAAAAATTGAGCATTCTGAAAGAGTTCATGTGATTGCAGTTACCAAACCAAACTGCACCGCCAATTGCCAAGAATGTGTATTCTTTTGGAAAGTCAATTAGCATCCTCTTGGCTGTTAGTGTCGGTGACAACCGCAAACTACATGTGAAGCGTCTCTCTCAGATTGGGCGGTGAAGCGTCTCTCTAAAATTGGGCGGGGGGGGGGTTAATTTTCAAGTTTGATATCAGGCTGCATACGCAACTCTTTTATCATGTTCTGATATTAAGCTGAATTAAGTAACGAGACCACATATTTTAAAGCTTTAGTTAGGTTATATCTTTTGTGCTGAAATTCTGTTAGACTCATGATCATGTTAACTGTTCATGGTGTTTGAACAATCGAACATGCTCATAGATTCACTTATTCAGTTGAGTTTAGTACAAATATTTTCTGATGTGTTGTTTATAGAACTTCTGACATTGTTTGACACTGATCTGTTTCAAGTAGCTCCATTTCATACGTTTTACTCACATTTGTATGAACACATGACCGAGGTAAGTATTATGCCAACTATCAAAAGATGGAATAAATCCCTAGCACTTGAAGACAATATCTTATACTATTTTCTGTTAGAGCTGAGTTAAATTAAAAGTGTGTAGAAGAAGAAATTTAAGGATGAAGATGCTCAGGAAGTCAAAAGATTTCAGTATGAAGATGGTCAGGAAGAACCCTTTGAACTAAGCTTTGTTGTTTGATTACGTTTGGCTACTAGTGACTGATGGGAACAAAGATAAGATTCGACAAACATAAGAGAGTCCTATTGATAATGTTCTACTTGCCAAACAGAAACATATTGGCAAAGATACATAGGTCAAAAATATTTTACTGAGGAAGTGAAACAAAGCTTGGGGTAATCAAAAATATTTTACTGAAGCAGCCAAGACAAAAAAAATGAACCTCTTCTTGAGCATGTAGACATTAATTTTCGCTCTTCTTGAGCATGTAGACATTAATTTTCGTGCACTTGTGTTATAACTGTTGATACAGTTTGTTCACTTCCCTTTCATTAAAACAACTAGCCACAATTGTAAGGATATAGTGATGATTGGTTTTTGGATTACCGAAGATTTAATCTATTACGTATTTGAGATTATTTAGAATATCGAAACCTTGAAATAATGTGAATTGTAGTTTTGCCTACCTTTGACTAATGTTTGATAATTTTATTGAACAAAATAAGATAAATGATTAGTTCATATTTCTTATTGACATGTCTTTATCTCTAAAAAATACACAATTTAATTAATACTAAATATTGATTCCCCCTTTAAAGGTGCAAAATTATTTTGTATATAAACAATTTCAATATTTTTATGTTTATGTAGTAGAAACTCTATAAATCAATACTCATAAATTAATAAACATTATAAACTAATAAATTTCTCTGATCTCGAGTTGAACCGGTTCAAAATATGACACATATCGATAAGATAATAACTTCTTAGAAAAAATTATGCACACATATTGTTCCTTTAAAATAAAAAACCAATAATTTTGTATATATACATTATATATATATATACAAACAAACAATTGTATTGTTTGCTTAATATTCACAGTAAAATTATCTATATATTTTCTTAATACTTCAATATATTTTGCAAATATTTAATAAAATTATATCTAAACCATATTTAAATTTTATATTCACCAAATAACACAATAAAATAATATAAATATTGAATTTAAAAAATGTAATTAATGTATATACCGTAAAAAAATATTATTTTTTTCTTTTAAAAACTATTTTAAAATTAAAAAAAATGAAATAGCTGATATTTAATATTAATTTTCAAGTTTGATATCAGGCTGCATACACAACTCTTTTATCATGTTCTGATATTAAGCTGAATTAAGTAACGAGACCACATATTTTAAAGCTTTAGTTAGGTTATATCTTTTGTGATGAAATTCTGTTAGACTCATGATCATGTTAACTGTTCATGGTGTTTGAACAATCGAACATGCTCATAGATTCACTTATTCAGTTGAGTTTAGTACAAATATTTTCTGATGTGTTGTTTATAGAACTTCTGACATTGTTTGACACTGATCTGTTTCAAGTAGCTCCATTTCATACGTTTTACTCACATTTGTATGAACACATGACCGAGGTAAGTATTATGCCAACTATCAAAAGATGGAAGAAATCCCTAGCACTTGAAAACAATATCTTATACTATTTTCTGTTAGAGCTGAGTTAAATTAAAAGTGTGTAGAAGAAGAAGTTTAAGGATGAAGATGCTCAGGAAGTCAAAAGATTTCAGTATGAAGATGGTCAGGAAGAACCCTTTGAACTACGCTTTGTGGTTTGATTACGTTAGGCTACTAGTGACTGATGGGAACAAAGATAAGATTCGACAAACATAAGAGAGTCCTATTGATAACGTTCCACTTGCCAAACAGAAACATATTGGCAAAGATACATAGGTCAAAAATATTTTACTGAGGAAGTGAAACAAAGCTTGGGTAATCAAAAATATTTTACTGAAGCAGCCAAGACAAAAAATGAATCTCTTCTTGAGCATGTAGACATTAATTTTCGCTCTGCTTGAGCATGTAGACATTAATTTTTGTGCACTTGTGTTACAACTGTTGATACAGTTTGTTCACTTCTCTTTCATTAAAACAACTAGCCACAATTGTAAGGATATAGTGATGATTGGTTTTTGGATTACCGAAGATTCAATCTATTACGTATTTGAGATTATTTAGAATATCGAAACCTTGAAATAATGTGAATTGTAGTTTTGCCTACCTTTGACTAATGTTTGATAATTTTATTGAACAAAATAAGATAAATGATTAGTTCATATTTCTCATTGACATGTCTTTATCTCTGAAATATACACAATTTAATTAATACTAAATATTGATTCCCCCTTTAAAGGTGCAAAAATTATTTTGTATATAAACAATTTCAATATCTTTATGTTTATGTAGCAGAAACTATATAAATCAATACTCATAAATTAATAACATTATAAACTAATAAATTTCTCTGATCTCGAGTTGAACCGGTTCAAAATATGACACATATCGATAAGATAATAACTTCTTAGAAAAAATTATGCAAACATATTGTTCCTTTAAAATAAAAAATCAATCATTTATGTATATATACATTATATATATAAAAACAAACAATTTTATTGTTTGCTTTATATTCACAATAAAATTATCTATATATTTTCTTTATACTTCAATATATTTTGCAAATATTTAATAAAATTATATCTAACCCATATTTAAATTTTATATTCACCAAATAATACAATAAAATAATATGAATATTGAATTGAAAAAATGTAATTAATGTATATAAAGTATAAACAATATTTTTTTAAAACTATTTCAAAATTAAAAAATGTAAAATAATTTTTTTTAAATTAATAAAATGTTAAAATCCCAACATTATTAAATTACAGAGTTTTTACTGTAGTTATATTTTAGAAACAACCAATGTTATTTTGTATACAATAATATAAAATTTGTTTTATAGAGGGAAATATCATTATATCCAAATTATATAAAAATATATAAACTAAAAATTTGAAACACTTTTAATAGATTATACAATATCATGATAAAATTGAAAATGTATATCCTAACTTTTCTCTTGCTTATCTTCATGTCCTCAAATTAAACTCTATGGCATTAAATATTCCTGCAATGAGAGGTAATTGAAATTTAGATCAATGAAATTATCAGAGAAATCGAAGAGGTAACTGAAATTATAGAGAAATCGAAGATACTTTCAATTAGGAATTAAAACTAGGGTTCATAAACAAAAATTCAAACTGGGTTTCACTTAGAATTAAATCGCCTGTGGAAGAGAGCGGCCAAGACAAGAGCAGCTCAGGCAGGAAAGGATTTGATTTTAATTTCAGAAAATAATTGAAACTAGGTTTTGTTTTTGCATGCTCGAGTCTGAGAATGGCGGAAAATTATAAAAAAAAATGGCTAAGTATTTTGCCTCCAAAAACACTTTACAGCTATTGTAGTCATTTATATGTTTCCGCTTAATAAAATATTTTCCTAGCACTTATTTAATGCTACCAAAAAGTTGAATCAGATTTTAGCAGTTTTAGTAGCAGTTGGTGAATTAGTGCTACAATGCACTACTACTAATACCCATATTTCATGTGGTGGTAACAGCCTACATATAACAGACATATTCCAATAAATTATAAGCGGTCCAATCATTGATAGAGAGGCTTCCATGTATTGCTCCCCCAATTAGAAGAAGTGCTTCTGATTCATACACAAACACTCTCTTTGCGGACGAGATCACCCTGATAGAGATGCCAAAGAATTTCTCATTTCTGAACATGAGGATGTATAATGGAACCAATGACCTGGATAATGAAATGGCTCAATATAAAAATTAGATGCTTACTATAACTATCCACAAAGAACTCCGGGAAGCTACCATGTTTCTGGCTCAACTCTGACCGTACCCGCCCAACAGTGGTACATCAACCTGCATAAGGATCGATACACTCCTTTGCATAACCGACCAGTTTGTAGAGCAGTTTGCGAGCAGCATGAACCTAAAAAGACGGCGGATAATCTTTACAAGATCCCGCAACACCGAGATGTACTATTGCGTAGCTACATAGTGCACTTCAACAAAGAAAAGATATTCATTCCCAAATGTCAGCCATCTCCGTTTTCAAGAGAGGCATGCTACAAGAAGCTGACGAAATATCAATGCAGAACCATAGAGAACATATTCCCAACCATGTGCGCAAGTAAAATGGGAAAGAAGATTCAGCGAATTGATCCAAGCATTCTCAAAAGCAGTAATTAAGGGGCACGAAGAATGATTAAAGCACCAAAAACGAAAAACCCTATCAGAAACTTCAAAAATAGGCATAAGGAGGAATCATGGTAAATACCATAATTGTCTTGTAGAAGAAACTGAAGGAATGACATTGTCGCCCAGACATCTCCAATCTCTCCATCTCAAAACCAAAATTGATCATGTTCTGAGATAGATGAACCCACATGTAAAATGAATTTAAAAGATGAAAACTCTACGGTCTCGAATATTTATGTAGAAAAGGTCTTGTTCAGAACTGTTTGAAACTGATGAAAGAATAATTAACTGGAAAGCAGCAATAGCCTTTGGACCTGATGTCTTCTATTTTTGTAATCTTCTATTTTATGGATTTGTATTAGGCAGCTTTACTGGTATTTGTTCAAATATATTTTGGCTTGAAAATACATTCACAAACTTTTTTTTTGTGCAACTCATTCATTCATTCACAAACTTCTAACTATTCAAATTGTAGCTAGAATAGGTACAATTGTGTCAATACCGTGATCCCCCCCCCCCCCCCCCCCCCCCCCCCCCCCCCAAAAAAAAATGCGTTCACTTCTAATTACCCAAATGAAAGCACGATGTTGAGATTGTCTGATTTGAGCTCCTTAATCCCCATGTGTGTGTGTGGTCTCAATAACTGATATTCATATCCCAAAAGAGAAGTGTTCTACACACACTTGCAAACTATTAGTTAATCATAAATTTACAATACTAGATGTTTTTTATGGTCTCAATAACTGATATTCATATCCCAAAAGATAAGTGTTCTACACACAGTTGCAAACTATTAGTTAATCATAAATTTACAATACTAGATGTTTTTTTAAAGATTATGAATTGGCAGGAGTTTTTGACTATGACCAAAACTTGAAAGCCAACAAGTATGAGATTTGGTCTATTACCACAGTCGAGATACTATACAGTATTTTATTACAATATGAAACCTGATACATAGCAAGATGTACATCAGATAAGGTCCTACAAAGTTTCACTCCAGTTCCATAACCGGAAATACATTAACCATAACAAATGTATACTCGGCTTACAAGTCCACCCACGTTTAACCGGAGTTACAGTCCTTATGAAGTTCCTCTCCTTGTGCCTCGTTACCTGTAAAGTCAGACGGACCACAAAAAGTTTTTTGGAGATTAAAATCGACACTAATTGGCTTAACAAGTGTTACCACGTGCCAAACAAGTATATCAGGTTACTTGAATAATATAGGAAAATCGTACTTTTAACTTCACTCCTTTGAAAATATAAAAGACTTTCGAACAAAGTGAGATTTGCAAGTTACGTACCCGGTTTGTGACAGCCGTCTCCAGTTAACTATTTCATGGTGGTTCTGCAAGTAGCTAGATGTTGTACTTCCTCCTCCAATCCCATTCTCTTCACTAGCAAACTGTTCCGAGTACCCTGACCACTCGGGGACAATGCCTCCGTCCCTCTCTCTTCTTCCGCTGCTGGAAGATTCTGCTGTCGACTCTTCAGTGTTTTCTGCAACAATTCTAATATTGAATTCTGGAATCATAGCAGTGACTTGGTTCGAAACCTGTTCAGCTCTTGCCTCCTGCTGCTGAGCTTGGTTGGTGTTGACCATGTTCCTCGGAACCTCTGCTCTGCTATCTCCTACTGAATTTCTCAAATTCAGAGACGACTCTTCGTCTTCTTCAGGTCTGATCAACGAAGTAGTAATGCTTGGAACCATTTGATCCTCATATCTCCTGACTGGGTTGAGTCTGGTTGGTTCAGTCTCTTCCATTGTGATGTCTCTAGGGAACTCGATAGGAGCTTCAACAAACTCGGTAGAATCTCCAAGTCCTTCTTCGGTTCCGTTCTCTATTGCAGCTCTTGAGGCAGCTTCTAGTTGCCACATCTGTGAAAGTGCTTCATGAAGCCGTGCTTTTGCTTCATCTAATCCAACAATTGGTCGAGGGTAGTTTGATCCAAGCTCAATACCAGCAGCTTGAAGCACAGATTCAGGCGCGTTCCATGGATGATGTATCCACTCCGTGGGGAGTCTTGAAAGTTCTGGAAGCCATCTTCTTACGTACTCACCGTTTGGATCAAACTTGTATCCTTCAAACTGAGGGTTATCTATGCGATCAAACTCCCGGCTATCCGGCAGAGTACCGGTGATGTATTGCCAACCGAGAGCATCACTTTCTAAATCTGCATCAAGAAGTGTGTCCCAGAAATACTTCATCCCCCATCTCCATGGCAACTGAAGCACTTTGACAAAGAAGCTTGAAACAACTACTCTTATGCGATCGTGCAACCAACCAGTAGCCCATAACTCTCTCATCCCGGCATCGACCAGGGGATATCCCGTCCGGCCTTGCCTCCACGCCTTGAAATAGTTCTCATCCACAGCCCAAGGGAAGAACTTAAGATGGCCGAGAAGTGGTCTTTCATGTGAGTAGGGGTGGTTGAAGCTTATGTACCTAGAGTATTCCCGGAGACCGATAGATTTGAGGAAAAGATTCACGCTTTCTTCCCCGGCTTGGTTTCCTTCGTTTGCCCACGCAACCTGTTTGATCCGAAGAAGATGGAAAACTTTTCTCACACTCACTTCCCCAAAATGCAAGTGTGGAGAAAGGAACGAGGTTGTGGCACTGTCAGCTTTCCTGCGGTTCTTAGAGTATTCAATCAGTGGTCCGTTTATGAAGGTTGTGAGAGCCTTATCAGCATTACTCCAACCCGGAGACCAGGCACGAGCTAGAAGTGCATTGCTTCCTTTCTCTGATTCATCTTCGAAGATCAATGTATCCGCAACACACTTGGACACATCACCTGCTAACATAAAAGAGTTATCAAAAGTGGATAAGATACATTTCAGATAGTCACAAGTGTGTGTGTGTGTGGTGGAGAAACAAACCAGAAATGATCTTCTTGGGTGGGAGAAGAGGAGACTCAGGGTCATAAGGCATGCTAAGGCACCTTTCCCAAAAGGCAGCAAACATTGAGAAAGGACGGCCTAATTCATCAGTCACTTCCCATGGCTCGTAAAGCAAATCTGCGTTGAATGATTTAACCGCTATCCCTTCCGCTGTCAGAGCGTCCTTGGCACGATGATCACGGACCAAGGATAATGGATCTGAAATATCAAAAACTTATATCTTTTGAGAGTGGATAAATATCTTAAATATATATGGAACATAACAGATGCATCTAAGTACACCAAAAAACAAAACTCAGAACAAGAGACATAAGTACACCAAAACAAAACATAACCCATAAGAGTATATAGACTATTTCAGTCACAAAAATGAAATCTTTTAAGTAAACCATTAATCTAGATTTGAAAGAGAGGGAAGGGAGATGGAGGAACACAGACCATACAAATGGTTGAAGAAGATCTGAGAAGCACCAGTGGATTTAACAACTTCAAGAAGAGAAGCAACACTATCGGTAGATCTCTTGGTGATGAGACAAGTACCAAGGCTTCTAAGAGAAGAATCAAGCTGAGCCAAACTGTTCTTGAGCCACCACCTTGAAACCCTACCAGGCTGATAGTGTCCTTCTTCCTCTGGTGCCCATACAAACACAGCGATTACAGGTCCAGCTCTTACAGCTGCAGCTAAAGCTGGATTATCTTCAACTCTTAGATCTCTCCTAAACCATACAATACTACACCCACCACCACCTGAACATGAATTAGACATCTCCCAATCCTAAAGCTCTTACGGCTGCAGCAAACTGATTTTTTTTATTCAGTCTGCAGAAGAATCGAAGCCCTTTGGTGTATATTTTTGATGAGAAAAAAAAGAAAAAAAAAGCTTATCTTATCGAATATCTTTGTGTGAGTGCCTCTCTGGCAAAATGCAACTATACTTTTGGAAATTATTCACCCAAAAAGATTTTTTTCTAATTTTGGACTGAAATTTAGTATTCATCATTGTATTTAATATTACGTTACACTTAGAAATATAATTACTAACTAGATTTAGATTTTGATCCGCACGCCCATGCGGGTGTTTGTTTTTATAGTTATATATATCAATATTTTTCTATAGTTTTTGTTAGTGTATATTTTTTACATTTATTGGTATTAAATATTTGTTTAATATAACATTTATACACCAATTTTTTTATTTATATGAGTAATTTATTTATTTATCTAACTGTCAATTAAATTAGTGTTTATAATTTGTCTTATTAGATTCGCATTGGCATATAGTTATATAAAATATACATAAAATAACATATTTAAACAAGCATTTTTATTTAATATTTTTTTTTCAAGTTGATTATTTACATGGGTTTGTAAAGTTTTATTATTAGTGATAGATATTAAAGAATAGACTATAATACTATAAATAATATTTTGTTGGACTATTATCTCATCTGCTTAAGGTGAAACATATAGCTAATGAAAAGATTATAAGTAAGCTTAAGAAACTTCCATCTACATTAATATTTAGCGACTGTTCGTTATTAGCTAAAAAGCAATAAAAATATGAACTACACATAAAATATGTTATATCAGAAAATTTAAATTTATTGGTTTATTATTTCAGTTATATATAAATCCATGTGGGATTTATATTAGACCAACATTATCGGCGTCCTTAGCCTGATTTCTAAGGAATATTGGGCCAAAAATTAAATCAAAAAGGCTTAATTACAAAGAAACGGAAGTCGATTGTCCTTAATTAAGAAGTTTTGTCGATGGTCCTTAGTGCTAGCTGGCTGAATACGATTGGGTGTGGAAGTGGTGTAGAGCAATGTCGTTTTGCCGTCTGAAAATCAATTGCATGTTCTCCCGACTCTCTCTCTCTCGACGGCGAAAGAGTTCGACAGAGATCGTCCCCCCCCCCATTTCATCCCGATTTCAAAATCCTCTCGGGTATTTCGCTCCCTCGACACCGATCCATTGTCTCACCGAAAGCTTCTCCACCGATTTCAATCGAAAAGGTATGTCTTCCTCATCCGCTTTGAGATTATGTCTTGTTATTGTCGCTCTACCTCCTTCGCATCCGGGTCTTGTTGGTTTTTGTTATGATGAAAAGAATGCCGTTTGTGATTGTATGGTTTGCGTTTTAAATAAATTAATTTGAGATCCAGTAGTTCTTATTGTTAGATTCATAGATTATAGGTATTGGTTACTTGTCGTTTGTTAGATTCGCCGATGATATGATTCCCGTTTGTTGTAATTTTCGATCTACTTTCATGAACAAGAACACCCATTTGCACATTCATTCGAGCTCGAGTTAGAGTAGTTGTTATTGGTAGATTTGCCGATCGTAGGTATTGGTAAATTGCTAGTGATTTGACTGTAGTTGTTAATGCTAAACTGAATATACAAGGCAACCAAATCCTCTTTTGCGCTAGATAGTTGCTAAAATGAATTGACAAGGCTAGAAGTTAAGTATGTTTTGAACGATAGCTTTGTAGTTCTGTTTTGATGTAACTAAATTGCATTGCCAAGTCTGATTGTATTTTGTATTGAAGTTCGTATGAAACCAAATCTCTTTTTAATTTAATGAAATTGTGAAATGTGTAATAACTTCTGATTAGACTTTGGTAGATAATGGTTAGGTGGTTGTTACTTATTACTTGTTACCGTTTCACATATTAAATCCCTTCCATAGTTCATTCTTTCATATAATCTCCATACTCTTCTTTCTCTCCTCTTTGATAACCATTCTGCTTTATTTTCGAAACTCTCATCTCTGTTCTTCGTACTATGGATTCAAGGAATCCATATAGCCAGTATTCTATTTATGTAGGGCTTCTTAACAGTCAACGAGAAAATGTAGTGAATGAAAACTTTCCTTATGAAAGTTTTCCTTCTAGTGTAAACATTGGAGCCTCAGAAATCCCTCCTTTCAGTTCCCAACAATCTGAGGCTCCAACTCTACCTGAAGACACACCCACGGAGCGTCGGGAGAGAAAGAAATGGACCCCAGCTGATGACGAGGTTCTAATCAGTGCCTGGCTAAACACATCTAAGGATGCTGTTGTTGGAAATGATCAAAAGTCAGGCACCTTCTGGAAACGAGTAGGAGAATACTACGCAGCAAGTCCTCATGCTAGACAAGTCCTCATGCTAGACAGGGTGGTGAGAACAGAGAGCATATCCATTGTAAGCAGAGGTGGCATAAGATTAATGACCTGACAAACAAGTTCTGTGGAGCATTCGCTGCTGCAGAGAGACAAATCACCAGCGGACAGAATGACAACGATGTTCTAAAGGTGGCTCATGACATCTTCTACTCCGACCACACCATGAAGTTTACCCTTGAGCATGTGTGGTGTGTGTTGAGGTCTGAACAGAAATGGTTAAGCCTGAACACTCCTAAAGCTACTGCCAGTTCTAAGAGAAAAACAAGTGAGGCCGGTTCGCAATCTCCAAGCACCAATGGTGGTGACCATGAGATGCGGCTCGAAGGTATCAAGGCTGCAAAAGCAAGAAGGAATAATGCTAAAGGGAAGGCTCTTGAGGAGTATAAGAGCGTGTGGGAGCTCAAGATGGAAGATTTGGCGATGAAGGAGAAACTATCCAAGCTCGCCATACTTGACACTCTCCTTGCTAAAAAGGAATCACTTAGTGAGACTGAAGAAGTTGTCAAGAATAAACTCCTTGCCGAGTATTTCTAACTATGTTTGTAGTTTATAATAAAAATGTTTGTACTTTCGGGTTGTTTCTTGTGTAATTTCTAAAATGTTATGTTTTAAGTTATGATGATTGTACTTCTTGTTTTATATGAATGTGATGTTCCTGCTTGCTTTATATGCTTGTTTCTGTGATGCAAAAATTTTAGTCATGCTTGTTTCTTTGCTTCCGGCTTGTGTACTTAATAGAGTATTGAATCATGGTTTTTTTGTGAATGTACTTATATTCTAAATTCTTTGCAGGTTAAGGAACTAATGGGACTGGATTACAGCTATACCCAGCCTTCTGAATCGGAGGAGTATGGTGAAAACTCAGCAGACAGTGGCTACAGCCAAACAGAAGATGATATACTACTGGACCAAGCTGAGATTGATGCCGCGCGACGTCAGTACCCTCCGCAGCCTGAGGTTGAGTTTGGATTCCCGAAGACATGCTACTGTGGTGGCGACCCTCTTGTAGCAACCTCTTACACCAGAAATGATCCAGGCCGAAGGTATTACACGTGTGAGAATGTTGACGACGGAGAGTGCCATGTTTGGAAGTGGTGGGATGTGGCGGTTATGGAGGAGATGAGAGCCATGGATAGACAGTATGGGAAGCTGTCTGAAAAGGTAGATTATCTTAACTTTATGAGTGATTATGAGACACACCTTAGGCAGGTTAAGGATCTCCATAATGACAATAAGCAGAAACTGATTAGGCTTGAGAAGATAGTATGTGACTTAGCTAAGAAGAAATCAAGGGTTAGGAATGGCTTAGAATTCGTTGTTGGTGTAATGGTTTTCGTTGTAGTTGTTGCTGGAATGGTCCTCATGTTTAAGTAAAGGGTTACGAGTGGCGTACAACTCGTTGTTGCTGTCTAATGTTTTCAACGAATTGTTGTTGCTGTCTAATGTTTCCTAATGAATAGGATTGTTTTATGTTGAGAATGTTTTTATTGTAATATGTGTGTAATGTATGGAACAGAACAAGTCCAATGTTTCGACTATGTAATATGTCCTTGTAATGTTTTCGATTGTCCAATGTTTGTAATATGTATTCTGTTGTGGTAAAGTGACAAGAGCGACTTTTTGTGGTAATGAACATGTCAAATGTTTTCAGCTAAAAGACCATTAAAATTCATAACCGAAAGACCAACAAGAAGAACAACAATTGTAGATTTATTTATTTTTTGGTAAAAGACAACAATGCTAGATTACTTGAAGATATTTCAAGGAGGTTCACATGTATTTGTTTCTTTTGACATTTGTAACGAAAAGACCACATGTATTTGTTTGTTTCTTCCACAAGAAAACAACTAAGTATCACAAGATGAATACTTCTAAAAAATCAGCATCACGGGAGTTTCACACATGATGCTATAAGTATGGTACTTGATACGCCCAAAATAAGGATCACTCTTTCGGTAAGGTTGATATGAACTCAGATCCGAGAGGATTGAAAACTGATGGATCGAAGGGTGACACTAAGGGTTGCGGAATAGCCCAAAGATACTACCAGACTTCGATCGTTGCCGGATGTGACGCATCGGTCCAACAAAAGAAGGATCGAAACTTGGAGATAACCTCACCAAGAAACTAAGACGTGTTCTAAACAAAGAACAATGAGAGAAACTCATAAAAAGGGAAAAACAATCTGTTTTATTTCGTGGCTCTAAGGCCTTATTTATAGGATTACAAGTTGTATAGATCCAAAGAAAAATGTGCTAAAAACAAGACATTGGAAATAGAAACAAAGACTTGACTAAATAAAGTCTTTGACTGAAACTTGGACTACCTCTTCATATAGCCACGACCAGGACTTTGAAAGGTGAAGAATATACTCCTGATATGGGCCAAGACATGTCCCTTTGAGGCCTGGTCGAAATCCATCTTTTTCCTTAGCCAATATTTATCGGTTTCTCCATTTGGCCCAAACAAGTTCGTTTTTGAATCTTTTTGAAAACCATCAAGCCCAATGCTTTCTTGAACATTTAGAACATGAATAATAACCTTTTTCATGATTGAATTGACCGTTGGTTCATCAGAAAGAAGGTTAGCCATTTCGAGCTTCTCGGGTGGTCTGAATTCGCGAGAACTGAAGATCACCTGATTTGTAAATAGCATAACTATCACATATGAACTCCGTTTGATCTGATTCTTCTTCAAGGAGCTCCGTAATTGAGTTGAGAACATTCTCCAAGTGATTTCATGCGTAGAAGCCTCGTGGTTTGGAAGATATGAGTCAAACAATGAACATATATCTTTACTGCTTTCCATGATCAAGCCATGCATGCCTGTTTTGCCCGGTGCGCTACCCCACGGCACATCATTCCCTCCCTCTTAAAGGATTTGACCTCAAATCCATTTCACCTCTATCAAAAGGAAATGAATAAGAGAAAACGAATTTTAAAATCATATAAAATTCAATGAAGGAAAAGTATGGACAGAAAGTTCCTTGGAGTTTTGGACTTGTTTTCCTCAAGTACTTCCAGTTCTATGTCCCTGATACATAAGAACTTTGGCGTTCACCAGTGTTTTATCTCCTTGGGAACTGATCATACTTATCCTGTACTTTCAAAACAACTAGGGAAACCACATCAAATATGCGAGAGAAATAATCAAAGAGTTTCTCTATCCTTAGGACATCAAGAACATGATCCAAACTCTTAGGATAATCATCAAAAAAATGTGTTGTAAACCAAGATGACATCAAAGCTCAAGAACACAAAATTTTCAAACATTGGTTTCAAATTATGCCAAGATTTATCAGTTTCAACACACAAGTTATCAAGCTTCAAAACAGAATCAAAAATAAAATCGGTTTCAGCTCTATGTGATTTTTGTTTCAGCAACTTCTTAACCAAAAATTCGTCCAAGGCACAAGTGGATGCAAATAAATTACCAGTGATCAGTTCATGTCTATAAGGGCTCAGATTAAAGTCATTTTCTTTGAAGACAGATGAATCAAACGATTTTCTAGCACAAAAATCAGACTGTTGCAAATCAAGCTCAAATGACTTTTCAAGATGATCAAAACTTTTGCTATGTTTCAAAAACTGATCAAGACTCAAAACAAATCCAAAATGGATGTCATTGCCATTTTGAAAACGTTTTTGATCAAGAATTCCGTCAAGTTCAAATTTCTCAGAAGAATGAATCATGTTATCAAAAACAGAATTTGAAACACAAAATTCTTTAACTTTGTCAAAACCAAAACGATTTACAACAGGAGAACTGATCTTAACAAACATTTCAGGCAGAGAATTAAGTAAATAAAGTTTCTCACAGTGCTTTTTAGGCAAAGGCGTAGAAGTTGTGCCTGGATCAAAGCAAAGATGTTTCTCTATGATGATGGATGATGTGCTTGGTGCTTCCTCATCAAAGATTGGATCAAGCTCGTCTTCTTCATCAAAGATGGGACTAAGATCATTGTCCAAGGGTCTCCTAGTCTCAAGACGTGGTCCTTGATGTTGGTAGTTCAATGGTTCTTCCTCAAAAACCTGTGAAACTAGAACAAGACTACTCGGATGCTCCGGTTCAAAACAGGTTAGTCCATTAGTCTCTTCATTATCAATATCAAACATAAGATCAGGTTTTGGAGAAGGAAGATCACATTCATCCTCACAAGTGATCCAACTTTCCATTAGCTCTTCATCATACTTATCAAAAATTGGTAAAGAATCTGAAAAATCTTTTAGATCTTCAAGGTTGTTTTCAGATTTACCTTTGGATTTTAAACTGATGAAAATTGATGGCTCAGCTACTGGGGCACGTGTGGGTGTGCTCTTCTTTTGGCTCTTGCTGACGTCCTTGAGGGCTTTGTCCACACCCTTCACAAAGTTATCACAAAATTGTTGGACATCAAACTGAAAATGTTTCCTTTTTGGATCAGCTTCGCCTTTGGACGTTTTGAACTGCTCTTTGCACCTCCTGTTCGGCATCTTATGTGGTCTTCTTTGGGCTAGTCTTTCCTGCACAGGAACAAAATCATCAAAAACATTCAATGAATTTTGAGATGAAGATTTAAAGTTAGCCTCTCGCTGGAATTTCTTCTTGCTACTTCCCTTGTGAAGACCAAACATCTTTATCCTGAAAAATTACTTAACACAAAAGGGTTAACAGATAAAATAATCCTCACACTCTCAAGTGTTTGATCTCACCCACACAAGTGTTTCTCTAAGATTTTAGTGGTCACTCAAGAGTCTCCTCAAGGTTCTAAGAGAACAAATCAAGAATCTCAATGGGTAGATCCAAAGCAAACAAAGGGTTTTTCTCAAGATAGATAGATAAGAGATTTTTGATTTTTGAAATCCGTTTTAACCACCTCAAATGCTGGATTTCTCCTCAGCCAGCAGACTTTCTCTTCCACCACCAATCCACAAAACAAACTTTGAACTTTTTCTATTTTTTTTTTTATTTTTATTTTTTTGAATCAAATCGTAAATCTTTTTTTTTTTTTTATAAATGGATGGTAATGAGGGTCCCGGATTCAAGAAAGGTAGAAGAAGAAGTGTTTGAAGAAGATGGAGAGATGAGAAGATGGAATGATAATAGAGTTACCGGAAGAGTAGCTCTGATACCACTTGATACGCCCAAAATAAGGATCACTCTTTCGGTAAGGTTGATATGAACTCAGATCCGAGAGGATTGAGAACTGATGGATCGAGGGGTGACACTAAGGGTTGCGGAATAGCCCAAAGATACTACCAGACATCGATCGTTGCCGGATGTGACGCACCGGTCCAACAAAAGAAAGATCGAAACTTGGAGATAACCTCACCAAGAAACTAAGACGTGTTCTAAACAAAGAACAATGAGAGAAACTCATAAAAATGGAAAAACAATCTGTTTTATTTCGTGGCTCTAAGGCCTTATTTATAGGATTACAAGTTGTAGAGATTCAAAGAAAAATGTGCTAAAAACAAGACATTGGAAATAGAAACAAAGACTTGACTAAATAAAGTCTTTGACTGAAACTTGGACTACCTCTTCATATAGCCACGACCAGGACTTTGAAAGGTAAAGAATATACTCCTGATATGGGCCAAGACATGTCCCTTTGAGGCTTGGTCGAAATCCATCTTTTCCCTTAGCCAATATTTATCGGTTTCTCCATTTGGCCCAAACAAGTTCGTTTTTGAATCTTTTTGAAAACCATCAAGCCCAATGCTTTCTTGAACATTTAGAACATGAATAATGACCTTTGTCATGATTGAATTGACCGTTGGTTCATCAGAAAGAAGGTTAGCCATTTCGAGCTTCTCGGGTGGTCTGAATTCGCGAGAACTGAATATCACCTGATTTGTAAATAGCATAACTATCACATATGAACTCCGTTTGATCTGATTCTTCTTCAAGGAGCTCCGTAATTGAGTTGAGAACATTCTCCAAGTGATTTCATGCGTAGAAGCCTCGTGGTTTGGAAGATATGAGTCAAACAATGAACATATATCTTTACTGCTTTCCATGATCAAGCCATGCATGCCTGTTTTGTCCGGTGTGCTACCCCACGGCACATCAGTACTTCTAGTGTCATTACACATACACAATTCCTCTCTCTTCTACTCATTTCGCAAACAATTTCTCTTTTTTCATTTAAATGGCATCTTCTTCCCATTATCATTACCACAAAGATGATGATGCTGATTTTGAATCCCCATTTGAAGAATTTTTTTAACAACTATGCTTCTATTCCAGAACCGAAAGAGCGAAAAAAACGTATTTTATCGAGAGAAACTGGGAAGAAGGCCACGAGAAGCTCTGGAATGATTACTTTAGCGATACTCCAACATACCCTTCCAAGTTATTCCGGCGACGGTTTCGAATGAACAAATCATTGTTCTTGTGTATTCTGCATCGTCTCTCCACAGAAGTACCGTATTTTCAACCAACAGAAGATGCAGCCAGACGGTCTAGTCTATCACCCTTACAAAAATGTACTGCAGCAATTCAACAATTGGCATATGGTGGTGGGGCTGATACAGTTGACGAATATGTCCGACTTGCTGAAACAACAGCTCGAAAATGTTTGCACAATTTTACCGCCGGAATAATCAACTTGTTTGGCGATGAATACGTAAGATGTCCCACACCGGAGGATCTGGAAAGACTACTCCATATTGGAGACCAACGTGGATTTCCAGGGATGATTGGAAGCATCGACTGTATGCATTGGGAGTGGAAGAATTGCCCCACCGCTTGGAAAGGAATATATTCACGAGGAACCGGAAAACCAACAATTGTGTTGGAGGCGGTAGCTTCATATGACCTATGGATATGACACGCGTTTTTTCGAGCTCCAGGTACTATGAACGATCTTAATATTCTTGATCGATCACCTGTTTTTGATGACATTAACGGAATTGCGCCACAAGTAAACTTCTATGTCAGCGGAACGGAGTACCATTTGGCTTATTATCTCACGGATGGTATTTATCCGAAATGGGCGAATTTTATTCAATCTATCCGACTACCACAAGGTGAAAAGAATTCATTATTTTCTAAAACCCAAGAAGCTGTTCGAAAAGATGTTGAGCATGCATTTAGAGTCCTGCAAGCTAAATTTGCCGTTGTCAAAAATCTATCTAAGTTATGGGATAAAGACAAAATAGCAAATATTATGAGAGCATGTATCATAGTCTATAATATGATTGTCGAAGATGAACGAGATTCATACACTCAGTATAACGTTTTAGAATTTCAACAAGGAGAAGATGTGGATCAAACATTTTCCGTCAAAAGACTACAAAACACGGCAATACAATTGGTCGCCGAACAGAAGTTCGGGATAATGAAGCCCATCAACAATTAAAAGAAGATTTGATTGAAAATATATGGGATGAATTTAGACATCTTCCAAATAACATATAATGTTTAAGTTTCTATGAATTCAATAAAATGTTTTTTTGCTTTTATTTATGATGTTTGTAATTTTTTTTTCTTGTTTCTTTTTGGCAACTCTGTAATTTTCTTATGTTTTCAATTTTAATGTTATATGTTTTATTTTAAACTTATCTTTTATATGCCATTACTTATTAAAATAAATAATTAATTTACTAAGAGACAACAAAAAGTCCTACCAATAATCTACACTTTTGGGATTGTCTCTTACCTTTGTAACATAAAAATAATAATAAAATAAGGTAAAGACTTAAAAATTAGTCCTACCAATAATGTTGCTCTTAGTCTATTTGACACATCGTATAAATAATGGACAAAGTAAATATGGATTATAATAAAATGGGCCATGGGTAAGTCTCGTAAATGTAATTAATAGGACCAATATGATAAGAAATATTAGACTGTTGTAAAAAAAAAGATAAGAAATATTAGATTATGTCCAATTGGTTATGTAACACTATGAAATAGGGTTGTTCAATCCGGATATCGGTTCGGTTTAGGTTCGTTTTTTTTTGGTTTTCGGTATTTCGGTTAGTAAAATATAACTACCATTCTAAAACCATATTTACTTCGGTTCGGTTCGGTTTATATACCGTCGGTTTTCGGTTTATTCGGTTTTATACCAAAAAACATAATTATTTAGTTTGAGATCATATAAAATGAATTTTAGAGTCATATTATCAACACAGTCATTTATTAAAAATATATTACATGTTCAAATAAATGAACAAAAACGTAAAAATGCTTCTACCATCAAATAAAATCATCAAATCTATAATTAAAATCAGAGTCTAAAATTTTGAAAATAAAAATATAAAACAAAACAGAAACATGAAAGAAAAGTTTTTCCATTCTTCCATATTTAGTGTTCATTAAAGTCATGCTTTTTCGATTGAACACGAAACTCTGTTTGTTTATAGATAAGAAAAAAGTTGTGAAAATTTTCCATTAATTATTTTCCATCAAATTTATCATTTTCATATTAATTTAGTGAATACTAAAATAAAGCAAAAAAATAAAAAAAAAGACTTAGAAAATAAGATGTCTGAATTGCGATGTATTGTTATTTAATTATAGTTCAAGTGTTTTACAAATTATATAAGGTTCTTTATTACTATAACATTATGGTAATAGTTATTAACACAAATTTAACTTATATAACAAATAGATTTTCATGTATTGTTATAAAATAAATACATATTTACATGTTTCTACTTTTAATCGGTTTTGTTCGGTTTATTCGGTTTAATCGGTTATATGCCAAATCATATCCAAATCCTACGGTTTTTATAAAATTATATCCATTCGGTTTATATGGTATATACCAAAACCAAACCATATTGTCTATTTCGGTTCGGTTCGGTTCGGTACGGTTCGGTTTTACCATATTAAACAGCCCTACTATGAAATCATAGTTTTTGGAAAGTGTACGTATAAGATTTATAAAAGGTATCTAAGTTGTTTTCATTTTTACTCTCGGTTCTATTATTAATTAATGTATATCGTAGCTTTTGGAAAGTGAACGTATAACTGCATTGAAATTTGATATATTTCGGTATTACTATAGGACTATTCTGATTTCTGATTTTTTATTAGTTTTTCTTATGAGAATTAAAATATTTGTAGCTTTTTATGTTTTTGGTAAAGCTAAATTTTAGGAAACAGAGTGTTATACATTAACCATGTCATAAATAATATGAATATTTTTAGGTAGTAAAGAATATTGTGACAATTACGATCATAAAATTGTGATTTCTAGTTTTAATTATTAGATTTTCTTGTGAGAACTAAAAGATTTGAAGCCTTTTATGGTTGTAGTAGAGCTAAATTTTAGAAAATTGAGAGTTATACACTAATCATTTCATAACTATTAAGAATACTTTTAGGAAGTAAAGAATATTCAGACAATTTAATCGTTAAATTATTTTTCTTTTTAATAATATCTCCTATATATTTTGTGGAATTTATGAAGTTTCTGAGTATTTTTTTTCAAAACGTACTTTTTTTAGGAACCATTGGTTATACTAAACAAAATGATAGATTAAAATCTATTTACTTAAAACATATGATATCAAATATCTATGGTTTAAAAACAAAATCAGTATAACCCTAAACCAATGTTTTTAACATGCGTCTAGAAAACTAAAACACAAACCAATCACCAATTCAATGAAACATTAACACAATTTACGAAACCACTAATTCACTGAAACACTAACACAGTTTACGAAAGGCCGATAACCATTATAAATGGTGTAAGTTTTTTTCACATAATTTTTTTTGTATCAAAACAACAACCAACAACTCTATTATTTTATTGTACATTACAGATGCAATAAATTTAAAGTCATGATTATTTATACAGTGTGATCATATCTTGTAATATATAGGTAGAAGACAAAACTGATTTACTTGATAAATATAGTAATGTCGTTTAAAAAGATTAATGAGTTACATACATATAAGGCATGTGATATTTAATAGAAAATGTACAGCCGGTTTGATTATCATTAGGCCCTAGGATTTGTTTTAATGTCGGTGGCATTCTTTTGTAAATATTTAGAAAAAAATCAGTGTTATTTTCTAATTGTATTTCAGTTTTAATAGATTAGATTAATTATCCAAATAATTTTGTAGAGAAAAAAACAAAGAACTTGGACGTTGAGAGAGAGAGAGTGGACACTAGGAAAAATGATTCAGTTCACACGACGAGATTTCATAGAATTATTTTCCACCACAAGTTTTGTTATTATTTCTATCTGGGTTGTATTTCTCCCACTTGAAATATTATCCCTATCCAGTGGAAATCAAATCAACTGTGACTCACAAGTTTTCCATTCACTTCCGCTATAAATTTCCCATTTTCTATGTTCAAAAATAACAAAAAGAATCTGATACTTTTGGTCTCTGGAATCGATTCTAATAAATTTATAAGAATCGTGTAGCATAATAAAAGAGTTAACTGATTCCAACTCATGGATTAATCTATATGAACCCATATATTTTAAAAATCAATATGGCTAACAAGTAATAATAGTATTTTTTTAACTATTAAGGATAATGATGATATATGTACTGAGGATTGTTCTGAAATTTTATTGGCAGATTAGGATATGAGAGAGAGGGACATATTAGCAAAGTGGACGAGAGATGGATATGGTTGGCCCTCCTCACCTTTTAGACATTTTGTTTTACTTCTATTTTTTTATATCGTGGTTTATCTTTAAATTTGTTTCCTCTTTTCATATCTTTTTCTAGGGAGGTGGTTATTATGAAACAATTATACTCCGTTACAAGTTAAAATAAGTTACTACGAGGGTGGTATACTGAAAGTTAAAATTTTTATTTAATTTTTGTTATTAGTTATTCTTGTATTTATATTTCTTCATTAAAAAAGTTTGAAATCTATCTATCTTACTAAAACAAAATCATAATACGAATTTACGATATATATAACATAATATGTCACAATTTTTTTAATTATCCCTTGATTTTTAATTGTAATTTGGATATTACTTACAAATTATTTTGTTTTAATAGAATACACAATCATCACACATAGATAATCTTATACTAAATGATATTATATATATATATATATATATATATCTTTTTACTATATAATTTTTGTTGTTAAATAACTATTTAAATTTATTTAACACCGGTGACTAAGTTAAAATGTAATACATTAAATCATCCAATGTTAGTAATGATTCACTTTCACGTCTCATATTTGCATAAATAAGAGTAATGATTTTAAATTATTTGAGTTCCTGTTGTTTTCAAAAATATCTTTCATTGCGACTACTCTTGTTTTTTTTGTCTTGTTTTCTTTTAGGAGAAGCAAAAGAATAAGTTTGAAAAAGTTGATATACCATGGATTTTACCAGTTTTTAGCCAAGGTATAGACATTTTAGAATATATTTATTATGTTTGGAGTCTTTTTAGAGTATTTACAGGTTCATGACTGTTTTGGAAATATGTGGTGATTTTGGAGCATTTTGGAGATAAAACTAGAAGAAACTCGTACCGGTCCGTCGAACAAGTCCAGTGTCGACATTCAGAGTCAAACATCGATCGGCAGACATCTCTTGTCGTTGATCAACAGCGAAGCCCGCAAGGTCCAACTTGGTTCCCAGCCGACTTATAGCCCAAGTTCCACATCAATTACAAAAATACCCTTGATCAACTTTAACCTAATATTTATGTGCTCTGCCTTTGTTTTGGACAACACACGCTTTCATACTTTCTTACTTTCACAGTAAATATATTTAGAGTTTTTAGTAGTTTGGAGAAAATATCCAAGACTTCTTTAGAGCTTTGTATTGGCACTCCAGTTTTTTCTACCTTATTCTATTCAGATACTTGTTATGTTCTGCTTTGTTATGTTTAAGTAATTTCTATTGTTAGATTTAGGGTTTAAGTGAAATATTATGAGGGATTTGCCCAAACTATAGAACTGTTAAGGTGATAAAAATCCTTAAAATAATTGTTTGTAATGTTTGTGTTCTAGAGTAGCTAACTAGAACCCTACACTTAGGATAATTAGGTGCACGCTACGGCATGGTCTGTTATCTGAATTAATTCTCTTGACCTAGGATTGATAGAAACAAGCGACATCTGATTTAGTTAAGACTAGAGAACCTATCGATCAACTCGCTAAAGCTTTCATAAGGAAACATTGAACGATGCTAATCTCATAGCATCGATAGACGTTCGATCCATATCAACAAGCGACAGCTGAGATATTAAACTTAGTCAATAGAATTGATTTGCACGCGGAACCTGGAATACTTTCTCATTAAATTCGAGTTTTAGGATTGACAACCTAAGCATCTATATCATTATAATCATGATTTCCTAAAACCCTACATCTAGCTACTTTCTCATAATTGTTCACAACCTCAACCAACCAATCAATCAACTGAACAACTACCTTGTTCACCTCTGCTATTTATTGATTTACTATGTTTGCCTACCTTAATCATAAACTGATTAGGATCTATTGTATTCCTTAACTCCGTGTGGACTTGATCCGTAAGTACTATGACTAAACCTCTTATTTGAGAGAGTAAAATTCACTCATTGGGGTAATCTGAGTGATATCAACGATGAACCATCTCCTCCCCGCCCTAAGGTGGGCACGCCGAACCGTCCATCCTCCCCGCCCTAGGGTGGGCACGAGGATCGTCCATCCTCCCCGCCTTGGGGCGGGCACGACGACCGTCCATCCTCCCCGCCCTGGGGCGGGCACGGCGACCGTCCATCTTCCCCGCCCTAGGGCGGGGACAACATCTATCTCTCCTCCCCACCCTTGGGCGGGCACAACATGTGTCTCTCTTCCCCGCCCTAGGGCGGTCATGACACCTTCCTCCGTAGTCTTGATTGATCAATCCTTGTTTCGTCTCGATTGGATTCATCTTTGAAGTTTTACGATAAAAACCGCAAAGATTGTTTTTCCGTAAAAGTTTGAATTAATCATATAAAACGAAAACGGTTAACATAACATCATTTGTTATCTCGACTAGACGATTAATATTATCGTCTCAGGAAACTAGAAATACGAGAACTGGCATCATACGAAAGGTGATTTCATTGAAGGAAATCATAAAAACGCTTAAGTCAAAATACGGTCCAAAAATGTCCAAAACGCGGCACAAGCTCAATTTTCACAGAAGATAAATGGAAAAGACGATAAGTGTCAAGTTTTCGAGGTAATCGTGAAGATCGAAAGGATAAAGAAGATTTCCGCAAAGGGATAAACTCAAATCAAGGACAGGAAGGGAAAGGCAACCGACCTTGGAGGTATTTATAAGGAGAGCCAAGACGAAGTGCAAAGGGGATCCAAAAATTTAGACCTAGGAGATTTCTATTAGCTTTAGGAGAACTTAGAACTTAGGTGGCTAGACTAGTGCGTTCCGTACTTAAAACGTTTTTCCGCTTTGTTTTGCGATACTCCATTGTTAACGATTTCTTGTTCATCTATTTTCGGTGAAACCTTGTATCTCAATTCATCTTATTCAATAAAACGCCTTTGCGCAATTTACCATTGATATTTTGTTTTTCTTTTTCGTATTCGTGTGTTTACACAGATAATCCAGATCCTCAGGAAAAGTCGAGAATCTTGGCTTTCCTCCATTAACTAAAATCGACAGTGCAAATTTCGGTTCTCACAAACACCATTATGATATTTGGTGGAGAAGTCTATAAATTTTAGAGTAATCTTAGGAGCTTTTGTAGCAAGACCTAATGTTGATAATGCAGGGAACGACTAACTTCTCAGGGTCCTCAAACTTGGCGAGTTTCTTCTCCTCTGAAGGTGCACTTCTAGCTTCATCAAACTATGCTTTAACCTGTTCCATAGATTCTTTAGTGTTCTTGAAGAATTGAGTCAAGCGAAAATCATCCCAAGCTTCCTTAAAGGAAACTACATCAAGTTATCCACATTAAAACCATCAGCGACATTATTGATGAGTAACAATCGAACAAATATCAATCTCTAATATTTAGAAATGGTGCATACAAGTTTAAAAAGGTGCATATTTATAAACAACCATCGGCCACATCATTCATCACACTTTATAGGTTGTAAGACATGTACATATGATGTACAAAATGACTAAATAAAAAAACACCATATACTGTACATCCACAAAAGGTAGTATAACCTTGTCATCTTCAATTTCAGGTGATCCAGATGATATCTCATTCACAAAGTAGGTTTTTGGTACATGGGTATTCAACTCATTTGGATTAATTGTATGATCTGACCTTTGATGTTTCCATGACAGCCTTAACTAACGTATCAACATGTAATGCATTCGATAAAAATTCGTTATGCAGACAAAGTCTTCTTTTTTGAAAGAATTTTACTGAGCCAAAATGATATCTTCTTACCAAACAAGTCAGACATGTGCATATGTGCATCTTTATGATACATTGTAGTATCATTATCATTAACTACATGTTTACGTTTCTTCTGTTGAACTCAAATGTATTACACTCCTACATATTTTGTACATTTTTAGGACTGTTGTACAATGTTTTTACATTCCGCTTTACTTACGCAGGCTGGATGGGTGATGTATCTGGACGTTGACTAGTCATCTTCGTTCCTACAAATGTAAATTATTTATTCTTTAATGATAAAAATTGGTCTCAGTTCCACACCCTTAAATATACAAATTTATCTTTATCTTTCTCGACGATTTATGTGAATTGGCTTGGATATGTACACCATGTTAATTAAACATCGTTTATGTCAATTGTTTAATCGTTGAGTGGAATGTACGTTGTGAAGGCTGAACAAAACTAACAGTTTTCTCTTTTACATTGCGTCCACCACGAATCTGTCTGCTAAAGGGCTGTCACAAAAGTGGGTTGGGTTCCTTTGTTGAGTTACCCTCGTTCTCCAATAAAGGGATGGGAGGAAGTGATGAATTTCCACCAGTAAAATTGGTAACCGTATACTTGTTACCTCATCCACTAGTTCAGCCAAATGGGCGACTTTTCGTCTTCCACTTTGTCCACCAAGTTCGGGTTGTCACCATCACCAATAATAGTAAAGTTAACAACAACGTAGTAACATCAAAACTAGGACAAAACATTTTATATGATGTTTTAAACTTTGATATTGTTGACAATTTAAAAACTACACAGTTTAGCTACAAAATTATTACGTTAGAATTATCTTCAACTTCAAGTATATCCTGGAGATGAAAAAAATATTATTGTTAATTTACAATTTTAGGGTCTTGCAATATCTTTTTTGAGACCTTTTTTGTCATAAAAAACAGACTCATATTGACTCTGTGAACCATATCGGTAGCTCTGCATCCATGTGAACGACAAAAGACGGCTGTTTCCTGACACTTCATGCTAGACTATCCGCCATCAAAATTTTTGCTCTTGGTACATGAATGATCTCTGAGCTGAGGAAAATTTCTTGCAGGGCCTTGATATCCTCCAAATAACTTGCAAACACGGGCCATTCTTCTGGTTCTGACACAATCTTCACCAATTGAGAACAATCCGTTGCAAACGTGACCCGAAACTGACGCAAATTCCTCATACGTTCCATTGCCCAGAGTAGCGATTCCACCTCCTGAGTGATGGGGGGGGGGGGGGGGGGAGAAACTAGCCCTGACATTTTTTGCTCCCATCAAACAATCATAACCCTATAGAGTATTGTACCAACCTTGTTCTGAAAACAACTCATTCTCTTTCCAAAAGCCATCTATGAAACACCAGCGCCCGGGAATTGACGGGAGGTTCAAAACCTCTACATGTTGTACTCCCCTCTGAGTTTTCAACACTTGTGCTTCAGCCCAAAGCGTTGATTCCATTTCCGCCAATTTGAGTGTTTCCCGGGGATCAATGTCAAGATTACTAAAAACCTTGTTATTCCTTCCTTTCCAAATGTACCATAGAATCCATGCAAATTGGTGATCATCCATTTTAGGGTGAATTATCCAGAATAGATGATCAATATTTGTGAAGAGGGACCCAATGGGAAAAATATTTTGATTCAATGGTATCTTTGAGAGGGCCCAAATATGACGAGCTGAAAAGCATTAAAAAAACACATGATTTATCGATTCCTCTGAAGTTCCTCATCTAGCACAACATATATCCCCTTGTAGTCCTCGCGCTTGCACATTTTTTTAACTGCTATACATCCTGACACCAGTTGCCACAAGAAATGTTGAATTTTTGGTGGGCACCTAACTTTCGAACAGAACACTTTCAAGATATCAATTGTGGGTCCAAACACTGATGTTTGTTTTTCCCTATCTGGATAGACCCGTTCTACTTGGTAGGCAGATTTAACCGTGTATTTTCCATTATTGGTAACATACAATCCATCCCTATCTCCCATATGAGTCATGCTCAGAGGTATGCTTTCTATTATTTTTGCATCATGGGGTTCCACTAAAGCCTGAATTGCCTGTGAATTCCAAGTTCGCGAAGCTGAATCAATGAGATAATCAACTGTAAGGTCAGGGTAACTGTTATGATGATTTTTATTTGCTGGTCTCGGGCGAGTGGCTGGGAGCCAGGGGTCGTTCCATACAGAGATAGAAGATCCTGATCCCACTATTTTAATTAGTCTTTCGCTAACCAGAGATCTAACAAAAACAATACTCCGCCAGCCATACGACGGAGAATATGATCGAATCGGTTCCAGAGGTGATGCATTCCTGAAGTACCATCCTTTAAAAACTCGTGAAAATAAGGTATTTGGTTTCAAAATCAGTCGCCATAATTACTTACCAAGCATCTCCGTGTTAAAATCTGTTAGGTCTTTAAAGTCTAATCCTCCTTTATCCTTATTTAAACATAATTTGTCTTATGATTTCCAGTGAGTACCACCTGGGCTCCACAAGAATTGTGCTACAACACTTGTCAGTTTCTTTGTGGTTGCTTTGGGTAAACGGTGGCAATACATCACATGATTTGGTAAAGGTGTAACCACTGATTTGATAATCACTTCTTTTCCTCTTTTAGTAAAAAACTTAAATGTCCAGCCATTAATCTTGTTATTCAAGCGATCCTGAATAAATCCAAAGACTTGTATCTTAGATCCTCTGAGATTTTCTAGCAGTTTCAAATAAGATCTCATTCTTCCTAAATTCTGAATACCCAAGATATCTCTCAGTTTTTGACGGTTAGATTCTTCGATCTTATGTCCAAATTGAATCGAATATTTATGAAATTTTATTAGACTTTGAATGTCTTTGGGGTTTATGAATCCTTTCAACAAGTATAATTAATCCCAAAGCATAGCGTAGGCTGCGGACGAGGTCAATAAGGTCGAGTATCTGAGCATAAAAGTCAATCCCGTTTACACAGTGTATATTGCTCCCAGCCGTTTTGATCCTACTCATTATTTAGACATGACCAAATCCAGGTATGTATCCTAATCTACTTCTACTGGTTGACTGGTTGAGATACATGAAACTATAAAGAAAAAAGAAATCAGACGTTTCATCAGGTCTTCCAAAGTGCCTTTAAAAGTAAACAGCTTCGGAAAGTGATGTAGTTTAGATCATGATATTTATGTAATTCTGTGAAAGTGTTTTTTTTTTGTAATTATAACATTTTTTATAGAAAAAAATACATTCTGAAAAAATATTCACTGAAGAAACAGAGAAGAAATAAATATATTTATGGTGATGCAATCTACCATTTCCTTTTATATATATATATATATATATATATACTTTGATTGACCCGTCGGAAGGGTGTGATATATTTTATCTGTGTGTAGATATTATAAACATTCATCAGTTTTGCTATTATGAAAATGGTTTTGTACCCCTCATATGTAGTGTGCCTTAATGTTTCTCGCTAAATATTTTATAATTAAATCGTTGTAACAATGTTAAAAAAGAGTTATGTTTGGGTTCATCCCTAGGATGAACCTCTAGGTCTACCAATCAATAGAATTGTGTTATTTTATATTCGATATTTTTTTAAAAAAGAAAAAAATATTGTCAAGTTATATTATGTTTTTAAAATAAAAAAGTAAAAAATTTAAAATTAAAAATTAAAAATAGTAATAATTACAAAAAAGATATATTTTTTAAAAAATATTTTAAACGTCGTCAGCAAAACACTACCCTAAATCCTAATCCCTAAACCTTAAACCCTTACGTAAACCCTAAACCTTTGGATAAATTCTAAACTCTAAATAAAAAACACTAAACACTAAAACACTAAACCCTAAACCTTAAACCCTAAACCCTAAATCCTAAATTTGAGTGTTTTAGTGTTTAGTGTTTTTGATTTAGAGTTTAGGATTTATCCAATGGCTTAGGGTTTAGGTATTAGGATTTAGGGTTTAATGTATTGTCGACGACGTTAAAAATATTTTTTTTAAATCTTTCTTTTTTCTATTACTACTATTTTTTATTTATTTTTTTTACCGTTTCATTTTTAAAATAATATAACTTAACAATATTTTGTTTTCTTTTTAAATAGATATCGAATATGAAATAGCACAATTCTATTGGTTGTTAGGTTCACCCTAGGGGGTGAACCCAATAATAAGTCGTTAAAAATGAGTTATTCTTGGGTTCACCAACCAATAGAATTTCATTATTTCAAATTCGATATCTTTTAAAAAAGGAAACAAAATATTATCAAATTATATTATATTTTTAAAATAAAAAATAAAAAAATAGTAGTTACAGAAAAAATAATTTTTAAAAAATATATTTTTAACGTCGTTATCAAAACACTAAATCCTAAATTCTAATCCCTAAACCATAAATCCTAAATCCTAAACCGTTGGATAAACCCTAAACCCTTAGATTAATCATAAACTCTAAATAAAAAACACTAAACACTAAAACCCTAAACTCTAAATCCTAAACCCTAAACCTTTGAGTGTTTTAGTGTTTAGTGTTTTTGATTTAGAGTTTAAGATTTATCCAAGGGTTTAGGGTTTACCCAAGGGTTTAGGGTTTACCCAAGGGTTTAGGGTTTAGGATTTAGGATTTAAGGATTAAGATTTAGGGTTTAGTGTTTTGTTTGTTAAAAAATATGTTTTTGTAATTGTTACTATTTTTTATTTATTTCTTTTTACTTTTTTATTTAAAAAATATAGTATAACTTGACAATATTTTGTTTCTTTTATAAAAGATTTCGAATATGAAATAACACAATCCTATTGTTTGGTGAATCGAACCTAAGAATAAGTGGTTAAAAAAAAGGATTTAAATTAAAATTCGTGTACATTTGTTGGTTTGGCACTGCTTTATTGATCTTCTTATTCTTTATTATGTTTTCTTTTTAAAAAGTTTTATCGACATGTCTCGAATGATTTTTTTGTTCTTTAATTTCTTCTATCTCTTTGTTTCTTGTGTTTATGATTCACCGGATGATCCATAAAGCTTGGGACATCCTCTATTGATACAAACTTTTAGAAGTTCCACACTTTGTATGAATGTCTTATTTTCCTATTTCACATACGAAATTAACCGACTTGTCTTAGTGCAAGTATCTTGAAGTTGGGCTTTGGAGTGAGCTGGTGCGTAACAAAATTAAAATTGAGGCCCTTTAATAATCTCCACATGACCCAACTTTAACCTTCTCTTATTTTCTCGGTTCACCAAGAATCAAACAAAAGCCCCCTTTCGTCTTCTTCTCCACACCGACGAACTCCATCAACTCCATCATCGTTAACCTCCAAGTTTATCCTTGCATTGAATCCCATTGCCACTGCTTTGTCTGAATAGAACCCCAAAGCTTCTTGACTCGAATAAACTCTTGTTTGTTCTGTTGCGATGACAATCTCATCGACTCAGTCGAGATTCTGTTGTTGTGTCTTTAGGATCCCTGATTTACTGAATGGTCAAAAATAACTTGATCCCATGCGCCTCCGGTCGCCATATTGTACTCCTCCGATGAATTTATCTTCGCGTAAATCACCTCCATCTTCGATTTAGTCAGCTTGAGAGAGATTCATTACTCGCACTCATACCTCCTTACCCGATTAAAGCTTATTCTTTGACTCACATGTTAATCCTGACATGTAAATTCCCGTCAACTTATGTAGAAGAATCAATCTGTAGTTAATGAGATGTATTCCAAATATTCATGTCTGATTTCACTAAGGTCGTGTTTTCAATTTTGCTGCATACGTGATGGAGTTTAACATTTGTAATAATATAATGCATTTACTTAATTTGTATTAGATTATTTATTTTCTGTGACGTGCATGTGCGAGTAAATTAGGTTGACCAAATCCATGATTGTTTGGTGATCCTATAATGAGGTGGTGTAATGAGGCTGGACGGTGTTAAGCTAATGACGCATTTCTGTTCGCGTCACAGCACCACTTGGTCAATCACGGCCGTCTTCCGGTGAAGAATTTCTAAGTTTTATTTACACCTTCCGTGTCCTTGCGTTATGTATATCATATATGTCAATCCATTTTTTCAATGATAAGAGTGAATATGTTTGTATTCAACAAACTCTCTTTTTTACAGTGAGCTTGTGGCGTGGATATTTGTTTAAGCTGCTGGTTTTAATTTTTAAATATTATTTTGTTAGGTTACACCTGATATCAAATTTCAACGGGAATAGACGACACTAAACCTCGTGAACGATGCTCTCACCACTCACCACTGAGTGAGAAGACTTGTGTTCTTGGTTTAAAAAAAGGAGACCCACTGAGGAAACTTGTAAAACTCAAAGATGGGTTCATTGATGGAGTCAAAAAGGAGCTCATGGTCAGCAGAACAAAGCTGAGTATGATAAAATGGTATATTGATGAAAAAGCCGGTTTGAGAACCTGGTTAGAGAATTCTGTTTTCAAGTACAGTTATTCCTAGCTTGAGGCATCCAAAACCACTTTAATACACTTACACACTGTTTCTTTTTCATTCATAGGATCATCTTTTTCTTCAAATTGGTTACAGAGAGCCTGTCCCTTTGCTTCACCTGATTTTTGTTGGAGAAGAGTCAATGTCAGCTAATAACTAATTGAAGAGTTCTAAATCCTAAGTTCAGTAGTAAGTATAGTTTTAAGAAAGAAAAAACACTCATACCTCTTGCAACATCTAGTATCATAACTGCAAAACGTGACACTACTTCAAAAGATAGTGGCTTTTACTTTAAGGTTGCAATCTGATCTATTTTGACATTTTCCATCTCTGACTCTTCTATGTTATCGCTGATGTAGATGGTAGCCATCAGAAAGTTGAGACACCAAGTTATAGAGAAGGGTAATTATTAGTCTATTTACCTTAAGTTCAAAACCTTGATGCATCTTACGTTTTTGGGAGATTTCTCCTTTGCCTGAGTATTTTGTTACCATTTTTTTGTTTATCCATCTTTGAAATTTTCAACAACTAAGTGAGAAAAGACCTGAGTGGCGAGCAAATGAGCTTAGTCCAGCACAATGATGACACGATTTTGAAACTCAAAAATGCAGCCATCGAACGCTCCAAGTTTGTTGATTCTGCAGTCATTGGAAAATACAGTATTTAGAGAAGAGAAAATGAGTAATATCATATATATACAATTTTACACACGGTCTGTTGGAGACAATAAGAACCATCAATTCGAAAATCAAATATCAAACAGACAGCCAAAAAAAACATTAATAAGACCTTTGCGTATCATCACAGCTGAGAAAGGACAAAAGTAGTATTCGTTGAAACTCCATGTATTCATATGGAAGACGAACGGAAGACAGGACCACCATCGGACCTCGAACTGCCATCGCCGGAGCCCCTTCAGTCTTGTCGGTGAAGATCGCCATCGACAGAGTCTCTCTCTCTCTCTTGTTCTTTCGCCAATTGAACAGTAAAATGAAAGGTTTGTTGCCGGTTCCTTTTTCCCGCAGGTCAAATCAAGTCCAATCTGCAAATGGCCCAATACCGCACGGGTCCTTCCCACGAGGCCCGTTTCTTTTTAGGTTTAAAAAATGATGGCCAAACCTCCCCGCTACAGTTCTTATCACTACAAGAAAAATAATCTCATTTTTGACAGATATTTCCGTCAAAATCATCATTCCCCATGAATACCCAACGAAACGTATCGTCGATTCTATTTCAGTCGGAAATACTTTTTGTTGAGAATTGGTCAGTAGTTTCCAATGGATTTTTTTTTTTTGTAAACTAAGTTTCTAATGGATTCCCGAAAATAATCGGAAATTATCTGTGGGGAATCCGTCAAAAACATTTCCGAAAAAATTCCAACTAAATAATTTCAACGGATTCCGTCGGAAAGTTTTTTTAAAAATAACCAAAAGAATAAAATAAATAAAACGTTTTAAATTTTAAATTTTAAATTACATAGAATACAAATTTTCTTAAAAAAATACCAATATATAAATAAATTATAAAAAGGTTTCTTTTAAAAACACTATAATCTATATCCTTTATCTAACAAATTCAAACAAAAAATCATAAATTAACAAATTATAAACTAACAAATTTATAAAATATTTTTAATTATACCATAATATATATATATATATATATATAAATAAAAGTTATAAATTATGAAAATCGTTTTAGATAAAGAAATGTCTTGGAAATTGAATAAATTACATGTTTTGTAAAATATTATTTATAATTAAAAGTATTTCTAAAATATGAAATATGAGAAAAAAATTTGTAAACTAAAAGCATTTATAAAACGTTGATAAGTTTGTACAATTATAATAAATGTTTTGAAAAATGTTTTTAAAATAACAAAATTACGTTAAATTCAAAATATATTTTATAAATATTTTTGAATATTATACCAACACAAAAATCCTTTAACTAACAAATCCTAAAATTAACATCAAAATCTTACACAACATCTAAATCCTAAATTAATTCAATCTTAAAACTAAAATCTATATCGAAAAACAAACATCTAAACTTATATCCTAAAACTAACATCTAAATTTCTAAAACTAACAATGAAATCTAGGGATGGGCGATTCGGTTATTTTATCGGTTCGGTTCGATTTGATTAATTCGGTTCTATAATTTTCCAAATAAAGTAAACCATAATTAGATTGGTTTAGAGTGGTTTTGGTTTGGTTTGTATTCGGTTCGGTTTGTGTTTCGGTTCAGTTTAATCGGGTTCTTCTAGTTTAGTTCTTTTAAGAAAATAATGTTTTAAAACATAAACGCATGGTTATGAAATTATCACGCAAGTGATAATAAAATAAACTATGTAAACTAAAGTCAATAGAAAACTAAAACTTAAACCTTTAAAAACCACAAAAAGAGTTTTTACAAACACAATCAAACCAAAATTAACTAAAGTAAATAAAAAAATTATGGAGAGGGAAAGAGACGTTATGGAGAATGTTTGTTTTAAATGATACTTAGTTTTGGTATTACGCAGCGTCCGTTTACATAAAATAATTCAAGAGTTTTTTTTAAATCAAAAATTTGGATTACATATTATTTTAGAAAATATATGCTATTGAATAAAAATGGAAAATATATGGGTTTAGTGACATTAGTCTTAGGGTTTTAGTATCTTGTATAATGCTAGTATGTTTAATTAAAATAATAACAAAAATACATTGGTTTCTCGGTTCGGTTCTGTTTTGATTGGTTTCGGTTTGGTTGGTTCGGGTTAGGAAAATCTTAAACCAAACTATTTGATCATAGACTTTCAGTTTGGATCGGTAAGGTTTGACGCGTGATTTGGTTCGGTTTTTTGCCCACCTTCAAGTCCTGAAAACCAACAACTTAACATAAAACTACTCTACAATCTATTTTAAATAAAAAAACTTACATATTAGAAAAATATGAAAGAGAAAGATTTGATTTTGATTGTGTTCTTGAGGAGAAGAGAGAAGTTTAATGTATTTTTGAGAGAGAAAAGAGTTTGGTATATTTGAGAGAGAGGATAGAATGAAGTAGGAGAAGAGAAGAGACCAAATTATGTATTAAAAATTCCTGATGGATCCGCATCCGTCGGAAATCCGTTGGAAATTTTTACTTTTAGACGGTTGCCAAAAAAATTGGCGCTTTCTTTTTTCGGGGGGGGGGGGGGATTTTTAGATTCCCGATTCCATTTGTAATCCGTCATGAATTTTATTTTCGTTCAACAACTCTAAACACCGAGTTATCGAAAATCAATTTTCTGAAGGATTCATGACGAATTTCTGACGAATATCTGACGATTTTGGAGGGGGGGTTTAAAGTTAGCAAATACAAAGAAAAACATATCAAAAATATCCATATTCATTATACAAATGATTTAATGAGTTTTATGGTTGAACACCTTCGGAATCACTTTTAATATAGATTTGAAAATACTATGGACCAATTCTCAAAATCATTCATGTAAGTATATGATATGTTAACATTCAAAGGGATTCTTTTGATTTATTTTATTTAAATTTAGTAATATACGTTTATTGACCATATGTTATATCATATGGAGTTTTAAAATGTTTTTATAGTACTCATGGATCTATAATGAATCAAATTTTATGAATTTTACACCTATTTTTCAACCTTAATCCCGAAATCTGTTGGGAACCCGTCGGAAATTTTTGACGATTACCGATGGATTTAAATAAATATTTATTTTAAAAACATTCCTTCGGAAATTCAGACGGATTTTAGTAATTAAATTTCCGACGGATTCTAGACTTTTTATTTTGTCGATATTTGGTCGGAAATCCTTTAGAAGTTTCTGATGGATTTTTCTCCTTTGAGAATTTTGTCGGGAGTCACTATATTTTCTTGTATTATATTGGGCCAGGCCTGGGTCCAGGTTCCCAATTTCCATATCTAATGACCTGCAACATATATAATATTGATGAACAACTCCACAAATAAGGATTCATGATGAAGTTGTTTTCAAAACATTTGGATCAACGGACGGTTCTGCATGTACGCATCATCAATGTACATGCTCTCTCCGTAGCATGCGATCACAACGAACTGCTCAGCCTACAGTACTCTGGAACCCCCGAAAGCTTGCATCTTATAATCTGCAAGAAAGTGTATAGTTTGGGATTTAAACCATATACATGGGTGTAAAAGCCTTTAAGTAAGGGTGCTTCCACTGTTTGTAAGATAGTTATCATGTAATTTTCAAATAGACTCACAAATCATATTACAGTAGAACCTCTATAAATTAATACTCAATAAATTAATAATTTCTATAAATTAATAAATTTTGTCGGTCCCAATTTGAGCCGGTTCAAAATTTGACACAAATCGATAAAATAATAAGGTAATAATCTTTTAGAAAATTCTATGTAAATATTTGATCACATTAAAATTATAAATTAATAACTTATATGTATTTATATTTTATATAAGTAAGAACCTATTATTATATTGTTTGTTTTATATTCACAATATAATTATCTTTATATTTTCTTAACACTTAATATATTTTTAATGAGATTTAGTAATATTATACCTAAAACCACACTTAATTTTATGCAATATATATAATATACACCAAATAATATAATAAAATTAATATAAATTTCAAAATTTAAAAAATAACAATTAATGTCTATGCACTAAAATCAAATGTGTTTCTTATCTGAGAATAAATATATCTTAAAATAATAAATCTAAATAAGAAATTTTTTATAAATTAATATTTCTATAAATTAAGAAAATTTCTAAGTCCTAACATTATTAATTTAGGAAAAATTGGGAGAATGTGTGGTGAGTAAGTTATCAATTAGGAATATGAGTCATGCTAAATTTTAATTTGCAAAGAGGACTACCTATTTTTTTGACCCTATGCAAAAGTGTTGTAAAAATCTATGTAATCCCTAAGAAACACATATATTTACAGCCTTGCCATTTTCTTTTTTTTTAAACAAATCAAATAAGAAAAAAGTGACCTATTGTTATATTCACAACTTCCATTGTATTTTCATCTTCAATATCTCACCTAGTCATTAGGCCGACCGCGGGTTAATAAATGAATAAATTTTATTATATAATAATATATTAACTATGAAAATAAAAATATAGAAAATAAAGTTAAGTATTTTCGAAATGTCTTTTAAAACATAAAATAATAGTTTGGATATGTATATATCTTATGTTTAAAAATATTTCAAACATTTAAAAAATATTTATCTTTAGTTTTTGTACTTTTATTTTCATTTAACATACAAAATATCGAAAAATAGTTTAGATTATTTACAAAAATATGTAACAAGTTAAGATATATGACATCTAACAAAAAATATCAAAACTTAAAATTCATAAATATTTAAATTTCTAATGTGAATAACAAAATTAAATTTCAAATCCAAATAAAACATCATTATAATAAAGTGTTAATAACAAAAATGAACTAACACTAAATCACATCGACGTGGAATGGGAAACATAGTAGAGTTTAGAACATGTAAAACGTAGTAAGCGATTTTTCTGATAAACAAAATAATCAAAAAGCAAAAAGATACAGAGTCGGCAGAGGTGAGAAAGAAGAGGAAGACGATAATAAAATTGAAAACCTAACTTCTTAATTAAAAAATTAGAAAAAGTGACCTATTGTGAAATTCAAATCTCGGGGATACCACCCTATACTAATTGAAGTTGAGCCAAATTCACAGCATCAGTTGATCCATTTTATATACATTTTTTGGGTTTAGGAACAGAGGTTTGGTTTTAGGGCTTAAGATTTACGGTTTGGGTTTAAGGTTTACGGTTTTGGTTTATGATTTAGGTTCTAGGGTTTGGGTTTATGGTTTTGGTTTAGATTTAGGGTTTAGGGTTTATGATTGAGGATTTAGGATTTAGGATTTAGCTGGCAGTTTTAGCGTTATTAAAATTGACGTCATTTTTTTCAGTTATTTTGGTTTATTTTTTAATTTAATATTTTTTATATTGACAAAAAAAGTGACCTACGTATTCACAACTAGGGGATACCACTTTATACTAATTGAAGTTTAGCCAAATTCACAACATCAGTTGATCTTTTTATATGCAGTTTTTGGGTTTACGATCTAAGGTTTGATTTTAAGGTTTAGTGTTTACGGTTTGGGTTTAGGATTTACGGTTTGGATTTAGGGTATAGGGTGTAAATTTTGGTTTAGGATTTAAGTTCTAGGGTTTGGGTTTAGATTTAGGGTTTTGGGTTTATGATTGAGGATTTAGGATTTAACTGGCGGTTTTAGCATCTTTAAAATTGGTGTCAATTTTTTTTTCAATTTTTTTCAATTTTTTTTCAATTTTTTTTCAATTTTTAATTTAATATTTTTATTTACTAATATACATGACATTTTGATTGGTGACAACAGATGAGGTGAATTTAAACCTAAGTATTATTCAGGATATTTTGAGTGTAATCTATATTTTTTTTTTTTAAAAATAATATATAATTAATTGTTTATGGTAGATCTAACAATGAAATTGGCGCAGTCTAACGGTATATAGTCTTTTTATGCACTGTGAGGTCATGATTTCGATCACCGTAGACCCCATTTTTGTTATTTTTCATGATTTCTTTAAACAAGGGTTACTTTTGTAATTAAACATTTGTCTTCTTCATTAAATGGATTAAGAGTTCACTAGGTGTACACTCGTATGTACACTATGTGCGAGGTGTACATGCCTTGTGGTGTACGAGCATTGTGGTGTACGGGCATTGTGGTGTACGAGTCTTGTGGTGTACGGCCTACTGGTGTACATGCCTTGAGGTGTACAAACGTTGTGGAGACATGATGCTGATAATGAAAGTGAGTGGTCTCTTCTGAATCCGGTGGAAGGGAGTGATAATGAGTCCGAGAGTAAGGTAGATCTTGAAGACTATCAGGAATACCTAGAAAAACATCACAAGTCCGCTTCTGAATCCAGTGGAGAATCCGACTGATATGGATGAACGAATTACCACTGATTTTTATTTTTACTTAATTAACCTTTGCTACACTATTTTTATGACGAATTATTAGTTGGCTAAACACGTCTTTGTCACAATGACATTATTTATACTTATCTATATCTCGGTCCTTGAAGTGTACATGCCTTCTGGTGTACGGGGTGGTATTTTTGGCGTTGGTATTTTTTGCGTTGGTGTACACTCTAGTGTATGCATGGGTATTCGGGCCGGTTTCTTTTGGGTTCAGGTCCTTTCGGGTCTTAAATATTTAGATCCAATTGGTACTTATAAATTTTTGGTTCAGGTTCGGGTCAGTTCTTCTCGGGTCCGGATCGGTTCAGATCTCAAATTAAAATACCTGTAAAATACATGTAATTTTCAGGCCGGGATCGAGTTTGAGTATTTAAAATCTAAAACAAGACATGAAATACTCAAATTCCATCAAATTCCATCAAATTTAGTCTATATTTATCATATATATCTAAAATTTTACAAAATACTTTAAATTATACTATCAATAATTAAACTAAAACATTTTTAAACTCTAAGTTTTTCATTTTAAAATTTCACCTTACTTAAAAATGTTGCAAAATAATAAAAAATATTGTTAACAAAAGATATTTCAACTAATTCATAAAATAATATATATATATATATATATATATATATATATATAATAGAATACAAAATTTTGGATATACATATTTTTAAGTCGGGTACAAATCAGTTCTTATCGGGTCGGGTCTATCTGGGTCGGTTCTTTTCGGGTTTGAGTCTATTCGGATCAGTTCTTTTTGGTTCCAGGTTCTTTCGGGTAAAAGAATTTTGGACCCAAAAAGTACTTATGTCAGTCAGTTAGGGTTTAGAATTGTGGGTTTAAGATTTAGTGTTTATAGTAAACATGAAAATTTCTCATAAATCATCATTATGCACTAATTTTTTTATTAGGGATATAAAATATATTCAAATATAATATGTCAACTAATTATAGAATATTTAAAATAATTTATCGGATAATAATTATTAAAATTTTATTTAATATACTTTATTTTCACAATTATAAGATGAAGTAATTTATAATTTTTTTAATAAATAAATGCTTTACTTTAAATTTGAATCATATATCTATTCTATTATTTATTATAAGTGATTTTGCTGATTTGTCACATTCTCCATGATTTTAGCTAAATTTTAATTATTTGTTATATTATTGTTAGTTTTTAGCTTAAATATTTAATTTATTAATTTAAATATAGATTTGGAAATTGTTAATTAATTTATTGATTTAAATAGTGTACTATTTCAAAATTTATAATTGGAATTATAATTATTTTAACTTCCACATGTTTTTATTAGTTTTAGCTTAAATCATTAATTTATTCATTTAAATAATATAATTATCTCGGAATTTATAATTGAACTAAAATTATAATTGGTTTAACTTTCACAAGTGAAGACCAATTCTTGTTTTCATGTAATGTAAGATGTTTTAAATTTTATAGTTTCATTTTTCTCATTCATTCCAAGTTGTATCGGTTATAGTTTTTTTTTCATCCTCTAGGTATAGTGTTTTCTGGTTCTTTCAATTGCTTGCGTTATCTTCATGATATCACTTTCATTTTGATGTGAACGTTCTCTTTTCAGTGGTTCAATCATTTTGTGTAGATCAAATAATATTTTTTTGTCAAACAATATTATTGATGGAGTTGTTTGCATTAACGACTATATGAACAACATCAAAACTTAATTTTCTCTTTAGCTTTAGATCTTTTTTTGGGTTCTTGACATCTATATTTATGTACTTTCGATATTTGTTTTCTGTTTAGGTAGACTTTTATGTTTTTCTTTCTTTCGTTGAGTTTAAAAGACTAGGAAGCAAATCGGTTTTATTACATGTTCTAAATTATTTAATGGCAGTTATTTCACTTATATGTTTTATTATAACTTATGCTTTGATATTAAGTTTAGAGAGTTGCTTACGTAATCATGTTACGAACATGTGTTCAATGGTTTAATCTCTAAAACGGCTAAAGTAGATATATTTTTAATGAATAATTAGATTTATCATTATATAATTAACTATAATAATAATAAAACTATCATTATCTATTTTTTTGCTTATTAAATGTAAACTTATGAAATATTTTGATAACTCAATGTATATATTTATGAAGTAAACCAAAGAAATATTATCATAATTTCAATTTGTTTTTTTTTTTAAGTTTTCTTCTAAATTATCATCGAAATTTATTTTTTATTTTATTTCTACTTGGATTTGTGTGTTTCAATGTTTGTTGGTAATTTAATACATTTTCCTGGTTCAAAAATACAAAGTAGATTAAGAGAGACCAAACGTTCACATTCTTCGTTGTCCAAAAAAGAAGTTCACATTCTTATTTTACTTTATTATGTGTAATATTTGATATCTAATTATGCTCTCGTGGTTTCATAGCTTTCCTCTGTAATAAGAAGAAGTAGACCGAGATAAAAATTAAAGAAAACTAAAATGATTAAAAATATAAGGAATTATTGTCATGTTTAAATCATAAGAAATATATTAATAACTATTAGTAAAACGATTATGCTCGCATGTGCGGACAAAACACGTAGTATATAAGTCATGTCCCCGTTCCTGGAACTTGACATAGGGTCTATACGTTTCAACAGAAACGAAACTGCTTTGGTTCAGATCATGGGAATTGATCGCGAACAAGCTGTAATGAAGTAAATGATCAGGATGGATCATGAGAAACCTAAGTCTAGGTCTGGAAATAGACCAAGGGACTTAGTAAGATTGAATAAGATTAAGAGAAGAAGCTGTACTGAGTGTTCAAGTGTTAGACAGTGACCGGGCCTTGTGGACGACCCATGGGTACCGATGGGCCGGTGGGCTCTTGTGGTTGAACCATGGGCGTGGGCAATCACTTTGGGCTTGTTTTAGACATGTCCAGGGGTGGTTTGGAAGGCCCAGGACGTGAATTTAAAAAAAGAAGAATAACCGCCATGGGCAGTTACTTGGTGGCGGTTATGGGAAAAACTGCCCCTTTTGGTACCTTTTTGGTAACTGCTCGTCCAGGCAGTTAGGGGGGAGGTTATGATCGAATTCTTCTTCATTTTTCTGGTCTCTGGTCGAAAATATCATTACAGAGAAGATAGAAAACTCAGACAAACTTCCAGAGAGAAAAGAGAGGCAAACCGACGGTTGGACGATCTGATCCGTGGTGGTTCCTAGTTGTTTCCGGTGGAGTTTGTTTGTGAGATCAAGAGGATGGATACTAGGCACGCCAGGGATTCCTTCTACACCCTGAAACACAAAGAATCCAGAGAAAAATACAGAGAGTTGGTCGGATTCCCAATCCAAGACCCATGGTGGTGTGAAGGCCATAAAGAGACAGTTTTGGGGCAGATCAAGGGGGAAGTTGAGAACGACCCTCTGAACGGTTTTGATCATTGTTGACAACACCCAAAGCCTTATCTGGAGCCTGTGAACACACGTAAATGGTGAGGAAAGGAGGGAGTTGGCCGGAATCCATTCCCAAGGGCCAATGCAGCCTTAAAGGGAGATTGGTGTGGAAAGCAGTTTCATGGGGAACAAAGAGGAAAGTGATGCACGAACTTTGGATGGTGATTGATCATGGATGATCATGTCTAAGGCTTCCTCTGTGTCTTGGGAACACACGCAATTGGTTAGGAGAGAAGGGGGAAGGCTTGACTCCACTCTCAAAGGCATGAACAGCCTTGAAGATGGATGCAGTATAGAAACTGGTTTCATGGAAGTTCCATGGAAGGAGTAATGGGCACGAACCATGGTTAGATCTTATCAATACTGGAAGTATGTGATAAGGGTTTGATGAAGGCGTGCTAGGAGGATCATGGACGCCCCTGATGAGGTAACATGTGGGGACTGCAGATCATTGGACATAGTCTGGTACACTATGGGCTGATCTGGTCCTGCAGTTACACCTTACTCTGTTTTATGATTATTAATCATATTATTTCTTCTTATGATAGAGATTGATGATTAGACATAGTAGCACTGAACCATAGCTTGGCCGGTTCAGAAGAACCCTCCATGGCCTTGGTTTGGCAGCTAAGTCCGGATCTCCTACTTCCTGATGGATTAATGGCGATCTGACTTTGGAATCCTCTTAGTGGTGAATTATCATGGTATTTGGGGATTTTTATCTGATTGATTTCGAGATGGTCAAGTTGGCCGGTGGGGCTGTTCTAGGTCGAGATCCATAGGATCGAGATCGGTTCTTGGAAATCTGATTGGACCATTCTCTTAGTTATGATTTATCATGAATTGTCATGAATTTTAATTGATTTTTGGAGCAGGTTTGCTTGCGGTCGAAATTGTACCTGAGGGCATATTGGGGTCAGATCCTTGTGTTAGGATATCTGATCATATGTTTGTGTGCTGGAACATATTGTCACTTATGATATTGATCATAAGGAATTGCTGGTTATCAACCTTGGTGTTGGTAAGGCAGGCCGTGTGTGACCTGATCATGGGCAAGGATGGATGACCTGATCCTTGGATGATGGATCAAGGTGTCTGATCTGATTGATCAAAGGATGCATCGGTGGTAAGAGCAACACTAATCAGGTTCAGTGGGACATGGTTCCATGACTGATTAGGAACTATGGAGACTCATCAGTTCTGAGTCATGTGGGGTGGTTGGTTGATTGAGTCAGGATCTGATGGGCATTGTTAGTCCATGAGCTGGACTTGGTATCATAAGTTGATAAGGCAAAAAGGATGTGGGACAGTGCATGAGCCGGTAAGGGCCAGATGCATGTCCTTAGCTGTTTGAAGACTTCTCAAGGGTTACTTATGTCTGTGGGGATGGTTGGCTGAATGACTAAGTACCCAAAGGAAGAGTTTATGCAGGTATAAGGGAGTTGGACGAGTGGACGGGGAGCTGGGCAAAGCTACCTCGCAGCTCGATCAGCTGGAACGGAGCAGCAAACCTCAAGTGAAGTGGTTCAGCTCAACTAGCTGGGTGAGCTAGCTAAGACAGCTAAATCAGCTGGGACAATGAGCTAACAAGCTCTGGGAATGTGGCAAGGGTATGATCTGTCAATGTTGCATAGATCTAGATAGAATGGCTTAGGGGAACGGAACCTCTGATTGTATGACTTGGTCTAGGTTCAGGATCGACCTTGGAGCTAGCTGGTAGTTGCGTTTACTGACCAGTAGCTGAGGAGATCTGACCAGACAAGTGTTAGATTGGATTTAGTCCAATGGTTAAGTAGATACTATTCCGCTGCGTATGTGTTGTATTGATCTAAGCTAGGAAAGACTATGGTAGTCTTGAGCTAAGATCTGAGTTAGCCCTCGCCTATGGGCGATGTTTTAAATAAAGGCCAAAATTTTTTAGAGGTTCGGTCCGGGTATGGACTGAGCGACGTGAGGCATCGACCGCGGCCTAGTAGGCTGGGATCGGGTCTTATAATATATGTATACTGTATGTAATACATTCGTTTACGAGATGGATACCAAATAGTTAACTTGGTCTGGAGGTAAGGGATGCTTTTAAAAATGAAGAAGACTCGTCTAGCGTAGTCTGTTTTGCGTTTTATTTTTTTATTTTCGCATTAATGGCAAATTTGTAATTATATTATCTTCTCCTTCTTAGGGTTTTCGTTTCTTCTGCAGATTTTCAAGGCCGCCGTGCACGATTCTAACATGATTTATCATTCTTTTTTCAGTTTTCTTATCGTTTGTGAATCAATTCTAGAGCGTTTATGGAGCCAGTGTTTCTATTCATCTCACCAATGGTGAATCTCTCGTTCAATACTAAGTTCCTTATCTCTCTGCCATCCTGATTTTCACTTCTATTCCTCCTTGATCAGGTTTTCAATCCTAATTGTTGGAAAAAAAAGTTGGAACCTTTATTGCTTTGATCTGGCTTTTTTTATTGAATATGGGTGTTGGTTTGTTGATTAGGGAAGAGTATAAGGAAACAAAGTACGTTAATGGATGACAGACCTTTTTTTTTGGCTGGTCGAAAAACAATAAAATTTAGGGAAATTGCATTATACATTCATCAAACAAATTATAATTCACCCACTAACTAAATACCCTATTTTTTCGATATACCCTGTACACAATATACAATAATGCCATATTGTCCTTCTCAACCAACCAGAAAACCGTCTCAGTAAAAAAAATTAAAAATAAGAAGGAAACTGTTCAGTTTACTTCGTGACCGCTCCCTTTTCACACACTGAAATATAATTACTTTACCTTTTCTTTTTTCTCGGTTATAGTGAATAGTTCCATCTTCTGCAACTCGAAGCTTCATCGACGGTTAAAGATTGCATCTGTTCGCTGCGCATTCACTGTTGTTGTCTCGGATTTCTAATTATTCTCCCTTCTCTCCGTTGAAGACACTTTGGTGGGAGCCGGAATTAGGTTGTCGCCGAGTCACGATTCCAAAGGTATCGGAACGAAGCGTTTCAGAGTAAGGCTTCTCTGTCTCTGCTTCGCAACTTATTTAAAATTTGTTGGGGTTTATTGTGTAAACGAGTGTCAATTTTGAATTACATTGCGTGATTGCTTTGATTTTGACTGATTATGTGTGTTAACTACATCGACCTCGTTATCTCCTCTACTTTGGAAATTAGTTTTCATTGAAACCTTCTACTTTGTCATCATATCAGTCAAAATAAAGTGGTCCCGTTACCCGAAACACATTAGCAGTGCTTTAGAAGAGAAATTTTGCGGTTGTTACTCTCACTTTTTACCGCAATCGTTTATGTTAGCAGAGCGTTATATTTCACATACATCGAATAGTCTAGGTGATTATCCATTTTCAATCAATTGCATACTTATCCATTTCTGAATTATATTATGCTGATGTACTATCTGAAACATACATTCTATTCCGTATCGGATGTTTTGCTATACCATTTGCCAGGAACGGTAAACAAACTTATGCAATTGATTATATGAATTTGTTGCAGATTATAATGGACGAATTAGGCCTTCCAAGTAGAATGTTCGCGTCATGAGCTGAGCCATCAGGTCGTAAACGTGTTAACAACTACTTCTACCTCCGGTGGATCGATATTATGTGACAAGCGTTAGAGGATGAGCATTTGGAACTGTTGAATGATTCACAGTTCGCAAGGATTTTGCAGATGGGAGGACATACCTTCTCTGTCATGTTCCTCCATTATATTATTTCCCGTCAGTTGGTGACTGAAAAAGAATTAGAATTGTGGTGGTTTTACGTCGGGAACCCAATCCGTTATGCCATACAAGACTTTGCGCTAGTCACAGGTCTCAATTGTGGTGAAAGTGGTTTACTTGACGGTGATGCAAACGAAAGAGGTATTGGCAGAGGGAAGGGAACTGCTAAAGCGAGGGCCTCAACGTCCATATGGGATGAGCTGTTTTGTGGGGAAGTGAAGCCCACAGTTGGTTGGATTATGGATCGCCTTTTCAGGGGAGAAAAATACAAGGATCCGTTGACGCGTTTGCGACTCTCACTGTTGGTTTTGGTAGAAGGTATTTTGTGTCCTACTTGTGGGACAACAAACATCAGACCAGAGGTGGTGAGAAGCTGACCAGTCTTGACGACTTTCTGAAGTATCCATGAGGGAGGGAGTCCTTTTTACTAACTGTGCGGAGTACAAAATCTCGAACACCTATGAATTATGTCCAGGAGACAATGGCGATTCAAGGATTTTCTCACGCGATGGTTTTGTCCCTCGATTATAATTAAGTCTGGCGGTGGTGATCCCCTAACAGATTCATCTCTTTCGACGGCGGATATCATCAGGAGTGTTGTAGAGCGGAAGCTGGTAGTGAACCTGGTCACAGCCAAATCTGTCGATCAACTTGGCCAGGTAACATCAATTGTTTCCAAGGATTTCTATTCCATTACACGATAGATACCATACTATTTAAATAGTATGGTCGTGTGGCGTACTATTTAAAGGTTTACTAACTCTTTCCTTGTATCTTCGCAGGCTTACGTGTCCAGTCCATTGTATGTACGGATGTAGATGGTGACCTTCTAAATCAGGGTTTGGGAGATAAGGCAGATGGTTATGTTGCCAACATGGTCTCTTGGATAGAGGAGGATTACCCATTTGAACACAACACTTGGTCCGATGGTGTTAATGTTGATGATGTAAAGCAGAAGAAGTGTCCTCCTCCAACATCAGAATCGAGTGATGACAATGTTTCCTCGGCATCGGAGAAGGGTAACGTGCCACAAGGGGGCGTTGACAGTGGTATGCCGTCTGGAGACTGGAGGGGGCAATCTAGCAAGCAACAGGGGCATGAACCACAACCGGGTGAGAACATCCCTCTAGACGTCCCAACATTTCTTAGGATGGCGGCAGACGCGTATGAAGAGAGGGTTATGCCCATGTTTGAAGGTTACGTTCTGAGTTTGAAGGGGCATTTCAACAGAGAAGTGGGAGTCCTCCGTACTGATCTTCAATCTGCTACAACATCTATTCGGCAATTGGAAACCTCGGTAACAACCGAGTTTGAGGACATGAAGAAGTTAATAAAGGGTCCGGGGTACAATGATGAGGAACCACCGATCGGTGGAGGAATTCCGTATAGACAGTATTCTCCTTATCGCGGTCCAGATCATGACGTTAGAGACGCATTTGTTCCCCCGGCGAAGGTCAGTGTAATCTTTTCTTTCAAATTTCCATTCACCTTTACTATTCCATTTAAATAGTCATCATAATCTCCATTATAGTATTGTATTAATTCTTTATGTGGTAATCATAGGGAAACGCATCCGCTCCTGTCTATGCAGCCTCCACCACTTCTCCAGGTGTCTCTAAATCGGGTGAAGATAATGTCCCGTTACCCTCTGATATAGGGTCAATGCGGACTCAGGGACACCGAGTGCTTTCTCCTGATCCTCCACGACCATCGGTCCCACAGACGGAGTTCAGTGTAAGTTCACTTTCTTTGAATGGTGGACATTGTCATTAGTTTTGTGTTGTTAACAAGTTGGTTCTATTTCATATGGATCGTCTTACTATTCTATATGAATCGCAGGAATCAGCTCCAGTTGCTGTCGATTCGCACGGTGGTCCGTCGGATGATAAGTATACTGAATCTATGGGTCCGGTCACTTCAAACGTTGAGCCTCCACCGGCCCAATCAACAGGACGCAGAGATCATGTCGTTGTTGAGCCTATGGAAACTCACACCCATGACAGTCATGAAGCGCAACCGCAGGTATGTGGGCTTAGAAATATATAACATATGATCTTCGAGTCATCTAGCTATGCACATACAGTCATTTCAAATAAGCATAATCTCGCTTTTGTAGGATCCTTTATCTCCAGTATCTGAATCCAACATTGTCTCTGACGTCTCTGGAGTTGTGAACTAAATTCTATCTGATGCTGGAATCAGCAAAGTAATTTTAGCTTATAACACTATTTTAGCCGGAGAAGTGCTATTCATTAACTGTCATAGGGAATAATAAATACGTTCCATAATTGATTAATGTCATTCTTATGTTATGGTTCCCAGGAATTACCTCATCCATCAACTTTGCCCGGTAACGTTGTTGGAGGCCAATGTTAGAGTTCTAAGTTTGGTACAGGGAATGAGCAGGTAACTCGTTTTCCGGTTTCTCTGTTCTTAGTGTCGTACTATTTCTATGAAATAGATACTATACCACATAAACAGTATAGTACGTTTTCATGCCTTTTATGTCTGCCCATGTGGTTGCAGCAGGAGCTTCCTCATCCATCACCAGCTCCTGCTAACGTTGCTGCAGGCCCAAGTGTGAGTTCCAAGTTTGTACCAGAGAATGAGAAGGTAACTCATATTAATTGCCCCTGCTTTCTCATTGTCTGTGATTGTCTTAACCGTAAGTGGTATAGTACCGTTGGTTGATCCGATAATCGTTGTAGGAAACTATATCTGTTGGCGGTGAAACACATGGTTCTGACCCCGTGGAAGAACCTTCGGAGTTGGGTGTTGAAAAAAATGATGAGGTGGATGGGTCTAGCAATCCTTCTCCATCAAAATTTAAAGTACTTGTCTTTATCCTCTTTCTCAGTGCCCCCTATTATTTGTAGATATAATCGTTATACAAACTTTTGTTTTCTTAATAGGGTGCAGGTGATGTGCCAGCAGCAGACGATGCTGCAGGTGATGGTGCCAGACGAGTTAGTAAACACAAGCACAATAGTCCACAGCGGTTCAGTCCTTCGGAACCGACAGTGCGTAAGTAAGCAACCAAAAAATCCACGAAAAATGTTCCAGGCAATAAACAGGCTCCCAAGCGTGCAAAAAAGAACCCCCCTGCATCATCTAATCCCACACCCCCTACCAGGGTGTTGCCCGTCTTTATTGGGGGCTTCAATGCTTTTGCTCCTCCAACCCCAGCAAACCGAGATGCTTTCTTGAAGCGGTTAAATGCAGCTAAGTATGTCCGACCGTGTACTTTTTTAACTTTAGACTTTATACTGTACTTTAATTTATAGTATAGTAGACTATACTATACAATATTAATACTTGTACCGTTTTTAACGACTACACCATATGAAATGCCCCAGATCGGTGGACGTCTCCAGCGGTTCCAGTTATTCTATTTCAAGTTTAGGCCATCTCTTCCATTGCAATGGTGTTTGTTCGCATGAGTTATTTTCTTTATTTAAATACGACTGACTATTGCTTAGTACATCATTTCTATGGACTAACTCGAATTTCATTTTAGGCTTTGGACCGTGTGGTGACCTTCATAAGTAACCGACGTGACCGTTTACCATCTGCTAGATTTGAGTTCATCCCTCCATCGTTTTTCCTCGAGCTGATGCGTAATTACGCCGGGTTCGATGCCATCAAAGAGAAGCACAAGTTTGTGTTCTCCACCCCTATTAAACCACAGTTTATGCACCGCCCTGGGTGGTATACTCACGTTGATTTCGTCTACAGTCCGTTTCTTATTAAAAAAAACCCACTGGGTTGGTCTCATTGTTGATCTGAAGATGTCGGCTATGTATGTCGTCGACTCTAACTCCGCATGCCCCTCGACTGTAGATGTTACTTCCTATCTCACCCCGATCTCGACCATGCTGCCTCACCTTATTTCGAGCTACTGTATTGTCCCCAATCCTGGTGGGATGAACTTCCGCCCCTTTCCTATTTCTCCTTGAACACCCAGGTATAAAATATTTACTTCCGCTCAGCTTTATGCACCTAATTTTTTCATATATAAAAGTTTACTCGTTTGCAAATATGGATAGGTTTCTCGGGTGTTGCTGCCCTTATTCTGCTAGAAATGGCAGCAGCTGATCAGCCTTTGAACACGCTTTCCTTGATTGAAGAAGAAGTACGTGTAGCAGTGGAGAACTATGCCATTGCAGCTTTGTCTATGGGTTAGGTTGGAGGTTGATTGTGTTGTATACCCAATGTTTTATTATGACACTACATCCTGTTTCTTTCTCTTAACTCCCAATTTGGATTATTTCGTTATGACGCATTCTCACTTTGATCCAATGTTTACTTCAAACAATGTCTGTCCTTTTAACTAAATGCATGTTAGTAAAGTGCTTCCCTTTTAACTAAATGCATGTTAATACACTGCTATCCTTATGTTACACTATACTACATAGACTATATGGTATAGTATTTAAGGAAGGAGAACTATTTATAAGAGGATGTGGGTTAACTTTTTCCATGGTTAGGGTTTAGATTTGGAAAAATGATTGCTGGCAACATGAAGTATTGACCATCACATGGCTAACCATGCAAACTAAAGTAATGTATACCTAGTCACACGAAGTATATGTTATGCATGACAACATCCCTCAACTTTATGATGTCATGTAGTTAACATCCCGAGTTTAATTTCATTCAACCAAAAACTGATGCAGATGTTAGAGATCGTTTAAATATATTGTTTCAACAATTAAAATATGATCGACTCGACTATAATTTAATTACAATTAGATTTTGACTCACATTTTAAAAGCGTAAGAATATTTTTAACAAAATCTAATTTACAAAATCAATATTTTTAATATTTTTTATAAGTAGTGTTTTAACATTTTTTTATTTTAGTGTATTTTAAAACTATATAATTGTATTATTTTTATATTTATTAATCTGTTTTGATTTTAATTAATTATATTAATCTTTTTGTTATGAAATTTTAATAAAAAAAATTGTAATTCGTTTGATTAATTGTGTGATATATACTTCTTTGATAATTTTTTAATTATGAAACTTATTTTCTGTCAATTTATTAACTTTAACATTTTATTTGCTTAAAACTTATGTGATGTCAACTTAAACCAAACATAATCTTGCGTACATAATTATGAAAGTTTTACTAAGTTTAAATCAATGGAATTTTTGTTTATGAAAAAATATATAAAATAATTCATTAACTTAATAATTTCATATTAAACAAATAAAATATAAGAATCAATAAATTGACATCAAAGAAGTTTTATAATAATTTTGTTTATCAAATAAGTATATATCACACAGTTAATCAAACGAATTACATAAATTTTATTAAAAGTTAATACGAAAACAGATTAAAAGAATTAAAAAAACTAAATTAAATAATATCTTATACAATTTTTATATTTAAGAAAAATAAAAATAATATAATTATATTGTTTTCAAATACACTAAATAAAAATGGTAAAACACTACTTATCAAAAATTATAGAACATATTGATTTTGTAAATTAAATTTTGTTAAAAAGTATTTTTACGCTTTTAAAACACGTGTCAAAATCTAATTTAGGTAAATTATCATCTGGTACGTAACATTTCAATTGATGAACCAAGAGATTTAAACGGTCTCTGACATACACATCATTTTTTGGATGAATAAAATTTAACTCGTGATGTTAACTACATAACATCATAAAGTTGAGAGATGTTGTCATGCATAATATATACATCATGTAGTTAAGTATACATTTGTTTAGTTTGCATAGTTAGCCATGTGATGCCACCACTTCATGTAGTCAGCAATCATTTTTCCTTTAGATTTCCTAAATGGTAAACAATGTGGGTTCACATATTCATATTAGGGTTTAGTTATCCATATTAGAGTATAGTTCTTAATATGGTAATATGTTTCACTACTTCCACTGTCGTTACAATATACCATATATACTAAATAGTATAGTATTTAATGAAGGGAATTTGTTTTCTTGTATGATGTGGGTTAACTATTTCCATAGTTATTATGTGGTATATGTGGGTTCACATATCCATGTTAGGGTTTAGTTATCCATATTAGGATTTAGTTGTCCATATTAGGGTTTAGTTATCCATATAAGGGTTTAATGAGGGAGGGACACTTGTTTTCTTCTAGGATGTGGGTTAACTATTTCCATAGTTATTATGTGGTTTATGTGGGTTCACATATCCATATTAGGGTTTAGTTTTCCATATTAGGGTTTAGTTTTCCATATTAGGGTTTATTTATCCATATTAGGGTTTTATGAGGGACACTTATTTTCTTCTCGGATGTGGGTTAACTATTTCCATAGTTATTATGTGGTTTATGTGGGTTCACATATCCATATTAGAGTTTACTTATCCATATTAGGGTTTAGTTGTCTATACTATGTGAAACTATGCTATCTCCGGTAAATAGTATATTATTGAATGAAAGACACTTGTTTTCTTCTAGGATGTGAGTTAACTATTTTCATACTTATTATGTCGTGTATGTGGGTTCACATATCCATATTAGGGTTTAATGAAGGACACTTGCTTTCTTCTAGGATGTGGGTTAACTATTTCCATAGTTATTATGTGGTTTATGTGGGTTCACATCTCCATATTAGGGTTTACTTATCCATATTAGGGTTTAGTTATCCATATGAACCAAGCTTATTTCAACCCTTTATAACATACATGCTGTATATGTCAATAGAATAGTAATGCGCAATATACTTGCGGACTTCACCAGGTGGGATATGTATTAATAAATCCTATTTGGTTTATGATTTAACTACTAACACGTCATCTACTTCGTTTTAGCATATTTGTATACCATTACGTTAAACTATACTATATCATGTAAATAGTATAGTAATTGATGTTAGACACTTGTTTTCGTGATAGTATGTGGGTTAACTATTTCCATAGTTATTTTGTGGTGTATGTGGGTTCACATATCCATACTAGGGTTTAATTATCCATATTAGGATTCAATTTTCCATATTAGGTTTAGTTATCCATTGTAGGGTTTAATGAGGGACACTTTTTTTTCTTCTAGGATGTGGACAACTATTTCCATAGTTATTATGTGGTTTATGTGGGTTCACGACTCCATATTAGTGTTTAGTTATCCATATTAGAGTTTAACGAGGGACACTTGTTTTTCTTCTACGATGTGGGTTAATTATTTTCATATTTATTATGTGGTGTATGTGGGTTCACATATCCATATTAGGGTTTAGTTATCCATATTAGGGTTTAGTTTTCCATATTAGGGTTTAATTATCCATATGAACCCAACATATTTCAACCCTTTACAACATCCATACTATATATGTCATACTTGCGGGCTTCACCAGCTGGGATGTGTATTAATAATTTCTCTTTGGTTTATGATTTAACTAGAATTGTAGGGTTTAGTTTCACTATATGGGGTTTCCTTTTAGCATTACCAGTGTTTTAATTGGATGTACAAAATTAGCAAAGCATTTAAGTAATCCATACTACTCAGCGTCGTCCTGATTAACCAACCCAACGGTACAACGTACAGGGAGTAGGTTCACATTTCAATATTAGGGTTTAGTTATCTATATTAGTGTATAATTCTTTATCTACGACTAGGTTCGTGATTTTGTAATAGGTTGCGCCTTCCCACCTAGCGTACTTCTAACATTTATAATACGCATAGTATAGTAATACATTGTATACTTGCGGAGTCTAGTAAGATTGCCTCTACAATGTTGTCATTTTGGAATATTTAGTGGAGAAAGACATCACTATATTCACATCAAAAGGTCGGCGGGTGTTCCGTACAACTTGCACATACTTTGTGCTTCACATAGGGTTTATATAGCATACTATTTACATACTAAATACATCGATATATGACAGCTCTGCATATATTCGTGTATTTAGTTAAAATTTGCTTCACTTCTCCATCATACTTCATTTAGAGGGCCAGTCCGTAGACGGCAAAGGCTTTCGCTTATTCACCCAGTTCCCAAAAAGAAGCTTTGAACTGCTTTCAGATACCTTTTCCATAGTCACGTACTTTTTATATAGGGTTTCGGCAGGACGCCTTGTTGTGACCTGAACGGCCACAACGTTTGCATTTCCTAGAGGATGAGGTGCCTCCTTTCTGCAACATTAGGACAATACTAATGTCATTGACAAAAGAACATCAAAAATTCATATCTAATATACCATACCATATCAACACGTCTATATACCATTTACATGTAATCTACTATATGTCATATAGCATCAAGTATTTGCTAATGTATGTTGAATACTCTATTCATTAGCATCATTATCATCTATCCAAGTTTATATCCCCTTACTCTCATGTACTGATATAAAGGAAAGATGTACCTTATACCATACCATATCAACCCGCCTATATACCAGTTACATGTAATATACTATACATGTCATATACCATCAAGTGTTCGGTAATGTATGTTGAATACTCTATTCATTATCATTGTCATCACATATCCAAGTTTGTCTCCCCTTACTCTCATGTATTCATCAAAAGGAAAGATGTACCCTATACTCCCCGCGAGAGAGAATGCGGACTTTCCTTGGACGGCCAGGTGGGCGGCGCACCGCTGGTGGGAGAAGGTCATTTAGAGTACCACCCCCTATTTCTATCCCTCCTACTGATGGGACCGGGTAAATTTTTCCAGCAAATCCTTGTCTCCAAGTTGTCACATAGTATGGTGGCGCCACCAAAGAATCAGATGGGAAGCCAATCCTTGTTGCAGTAGCTAGAGCATGAATACATAGTATGCCAATTGAGTCGTATTCCATACAACTGTAGCTGCCAGGTCCTAATAAAACGGTGAAGCACTCTCCCGCATTGTCCTGCACTTGAAACTCCAACTCCCCAATATCACGTACTGACAAACCGGTTGACAGTTCATAGTTCTCCTCAACCAGTTTCTGTACATTTGGTGTGAGGGTTCCTTGCTCTCGGTTTGCTTTTGCTCTACGCAATGCTAGCCAGCCCATAACGGTCGTGCGTATTCAAACATAGTGATAAGTGGATATTCTCTTGCTTCCTTAATGACACCATTCCAAGTTTCGGCAATGTTTGAGTCCATCATGTTGTACCGCTGGCCTTTGAAATGAGCTCTAGTACAGTGGTCAAACCCTGAAGAAGATATAGTATGGTATGAGTTATTATGTTTTAATAATTGTACTATATTCAAGAATTGGTAGACATACCTATGTCAACCAAATATGCATAACATGCAGGGTTTATTTTCTGGATCTCGATAAACTTCTGATTAAACTCGGTAACCGTGAATGCCCGTGCAGCGGCAGACATAAGGTTTGCGAGTCTGCTTTTCTTAAATGTTGCCTTTATGTTTCGCCAAAGATGGACTACACATGCAACGTGATGAGCGTGATGATAAACCTGGTTGTCAAAAACATAAAACTCCAATTATTACCATACTGTATGAATAAAATAAGCCCGCAAGCATTAGACTATTAACAAAATATGGTATAGTCGAATTTAAATAGTATAGTACAGGAGGTACCTTTCCAAGACCATTGTAAATACTGGCATGTCGATCTGATATGAAAACCAACCCCGGCACATCGTAAACAAAAGTTTGTAATTTCTGGAAAAACCATTCCCAAGCATCGTCGTTTTCACTATCAACCACCGCAAAAGCTAGAGGAAATACTTGGAAATTTCCGTCTTGTGCAGACGCTGTAAGTAGGCAGCCACCAAACTTACCTTTCAATGACGTCCCATTGACAACAACCACTTTGCACATGGACAGATACCCTGAGATTGATGCCCCATATGCAACAAAACAGTACTTAAATATTGTTCCCCTATCTTCGACATCCGTACTCTCCAAGAAGCAGGTCGTTCCTTCATTTGACGACTGAAGGAGAGCTAAGTAGGCGGGTATAAGTGAGTAACTTCCTACCATTGTACCCATCACATGGTCCATTGCAAGCTCTCTAGTTCTCCAAGCTTTCCAATACGATACGTTCACATGAAACTCATCCAACGGTATTTTCCTAATTGCTGCTGCAGTTGGGCCACACTTAATTCCAACAAACCTTGATTGCATTATCTCGCCTATAACCTGAGTGGTTGCCAGTTTATGGTAGTTGCGGCGCTCATCGATGGTGCATGAGTGAATAAGGTTTGCTTGGCGAACTTGAAAGTTCCCACTAGCATCCAGCAGAACCGCATACACGCGCCACAGGCATCCATTGCCCACGCATTGGGCAAGTAGCATTGCCGGACTCGAGCGGGGTGTCCTGAAATGGAACTTCCTATTCATGGCATGAATGGCTAGTTTAATTTTGCGGCCAGTTTTGGATTTGAAGACACGGCCAATGTAAATTTCATCCCACTCGTATTGTATGTCAGCAAGGGCAATATCCACACCTACAAATTTACATTTTGTCAATAACAAGTAATTAGTATATGATATACTATAGTAAGTATTAATCTCGACAAATTCAAATAGTTCTATACTATATAACTATAGTACGTATTGGCACATTGTTTCTTGTTATACATGTCCCCCGGCGATCGTTGAAAACTGGTGGGGCATCCTTTCCAAATAGAGCTGGAGTATATGGGTTGTTTAGCATCTCGTGGAGTGCTTCATCAAATTTTCCCCAGTGTTGACCAAATTCGTCAGCTACCTTAAGGGGAGCCTCTGTACTCGAACTAGAACTACCATCTTCCTCCTGTGTGTTGGGAATTCCTGGTATTCCGAACACTAGACGCCGAGCTACAGGTCTAGATGCATTTGCTGACTCGGGAATACTTGTACGGAGCACAGGGACGACCATTGCTTTATCGGAGTCTGTGTATGAATCAGTTTCATCCTCTAAGGGGTTGTTCTTTCCCTTATGTCTTGCTGCTGTCTCCGCCATATCAAGTCGACTATTCTCCGCTGGTTCCCTGATTTCTATTCCATGCATACCATGTAGAATAGTCTGTCGCCGAGGCATACCATTTCTAGGCCTCTGTACGGAACACTCCGGCACCTCATGGTCTTTCCCACCTACATGCTTCTGTGTTGGGGGAATAGTCAATGGAGTTTCCGAGAGTGCAAAAGCATGCCACTCCTCCTCATCCATACAGTTGTCACTGCCATCCTCTCCCCCTATACGCACATTACGTTGGCATGGTAGATGAGGTTCTTTCCCACTAGGTGAATGGCGAACGATGGAGACATAAAGATCAACTTCTTCAATGGCGCGCCTCATCCGGATGAAGACACCTACTTTGGTATCGTCTGTTATGTACTGAGGCGTATCCAACTCTCCATCACCCATTGCAATCCACTCCGGGTATTGATAGGAGAGTTTGATGGAGATATCCTTGGATATTATGTCTAGACATTCTTTTACTGCAGTTAGTAGCTCAGTCATTGTCATCTCCACATTAAGTTGGATGAAATGCTCAGCTGCACACACTATGTCAGGTTAAAATATCCACCGATTATCTGCATCACGGACCCACGTCCCATGTACAATCAAGACTTTATCTGGCTCATTCATCTGCAAAATTACCACAGTAAACAGAATATTATTTCAGATCTATAACTGTAATTCCATTCCATCTTCAGTAGGTAAATCAAAAGGTATAATAAATGTACAATCGAGGTAGTAAGCAGAGTTAACTGAAGCTTACCTTATCGAAAGTCAGAGCATTAACTCTGCAACTGCATTCACCTTCTTCACTGTATTTTCTTACTTCTTACACAAATGGACAGACTGTAACAAAATAAAGGACTACACCATATATCAAGATGTCGATGTTCTACTATCCTCCACATATTTACTGAATACAGTAAACCGTATGCGGTTAGAAATGTGTGTGGCGTGGTCGATTTAATACCCTGAGATCTGCACAGTACGCGGTAAATCATGGCCTTACTTATCTAAGCCTACGTGTTCTTACCTTCTTCCTTTCACCGTCTACTTGTTGGCTAGAGGGTTATAACCGGATGAAAGGAGACACATTTGTTAGTCTCTTAATTATGTCAAAATCATTGACGTGCACCTAATTAATCTATCAAACTTAGATATCTCGCAAATTCACCCTAAAATTTATGGGTCATTTTAGGTTGCACATTTTTTAATTTCTTGGTCAAATGTCATCAAGTTACAGGGTCAAAAGGTTAGAAAGGTCACAAATGATTTCTCTCGCATATATGTATGTTTTTTCCAATTAAAATTTCTAGTGACCCATTTTCACAATTAAAAACTTAGTGCGACCCTTTTAGAAAACGGACTCATTAATTTATAGAGGTTCTACTGTATTTCTTATGTTAAAATAAATACCACAAACGGAAACCAACCCACTCATACCGCACACATTTTATTTTCTTTGTTTACTAGTGGTTTGTCCGCGCTTCACGCGGAATATTTGTTAATTATATAACATAATGTTTTTTATATAATATTTTATTGTTCATATTATAAATCAACACTTTTACGTATAGACTGCCAAATTTCATTTCAAGTATTTTAATTCGTCTTACTTCATTACAATTGCTGTCAAAAAATGTACCTTCATGTCTATAAATGATATATGCCCTTGAAACTTAGCTATATTTATTGTTCATTTAGATTCATGTTGCGTATAACTTTTTTGTTAATTAAATTTCTATTTTTTAATATGTATATTTAACAACACACGTGAGAATTATTTCTCTCCGAGGAAATCTTTAATATTCTCTCCGAGGAAATCTTTAATATTCTCTCCGAGGAAATCTTTAAATCCTGACCGTCAATAATATTTCGCAACAGAGGATCACAAACGTCCATCCTAGCTTTTTTCTGTTGCAGAATTATTTCTCGAAATAATCCAAAACTAAACTCTGGACCGCACGATTAGTAGCGCGTCGAGATCGGACGGTATCAATCATCCATCCTTTTTTTAATTTGGAATATATGTGTCTTAAGTATATCAACATTGTTATGTTTTTTTAATGCGAGTTCTGAATAATTTTTTAGCAGGCTAAGAATATATACATACTGTTGTTTTTTTGTGTTTTTAATATTCTTAATAAAGTTCATTTTTTACTTTAGGTTGATATTTCAAAGAAACCATTTATGATTCGTAAACCAAGCTTTGTGATTTGATATTAGATTGTTAAATTTATTATTTTGGGCAACCAACTAATCACATGAACCATAAACTATATTTATACATATGTATTAAACATGTTTAAATGTCTAAAGACGAAAAGCATACTCCTACACTAACTTTGACCTCTCGAACTCCTCTTCTCATGTCTTGCGGTTCGACACTTGCTTTTTACATGACTACTTTACAGCAGCTTGGTAGTTGTTTCTTAGCCGAGGTCAACGATCATGATGAAATGTTGAGTATCAGAAGGATGCTCTTTCACCCAACCCAATAGTCTTTCTTTATCTTATGGTTTGTTCCTCTCAATGGTCATGGTTCTGTTAATGATCTTGTAGAGTACCACACCGAAGATAAAGACATCGCTCATTAGGTTATATATGGCCAACTTACACCTATTCAAGAGCTGCTTAGTCGTGTGTTCAAATTTTCTATGAAGTGTAGGACGAAAAAGATAGATAATAAATATTAAACGATTCCTCATCTTAAACAATGTGAACCATAACTAAACCTAACTGAATGAGCACCACAAAAACTAACAGCACAATTAAACCAAAAAGGTAAAGTAATATTCATTATTTACTGCAATTGTGACATGAGTATTGACGCCATAAGCTCCTTCTCTTGGAACTCAAAGTCTGACTAATTTAGTATTGTGTACTTTTTTTTTGGACAAAGTATTGTGTACTTTTAATACTACATAGTAGTAAGAAAGTATTAACTGATGAGGACCAGAAGAATGATTCATTTGTTTGGATTGACGAGATTTTTCGGCCCCAAAACACCCTATTCTGATATACGAGAGGAATTCACCTTTGATTGTGCGGCTTTGTTTAAGCTGCTACGCTTTCTAATCAGCTTATCCGGGAGGTGGCTTGGCTTGATGGCATAATGTTTTTGTCTATATATATAGAGAGAGATTTAAATAGTGTTTAATTATGTTTTAGCGTTATAATTTAGTTTTATCAGGCCACTATATAAATTTAGAGCATGTCAATTTTCTTTTCAATTTTCACTGTGACGTCTAAAGTTAGGTCCAAAAGCATTACCGAAGAAACAAATACCTTTACGTCGAAGAGCAGTATGTCTATCCCCACAAATTCGCCTTCTTTCATCACATAACACCCCTCCTTAAAACGAAGAAGACGCACAGCGACAGTCGGGAACAACAACCGGTTTCTAGTGCATAGCCTTGGAACAATATACACTGTTTAAGGCTTATTTTTCAATTTCAAATAGGTTACCTTTTTAACTATTTTCGAGTATATCTTAAAGAATAGTATTATTTGATAAATTTATTAATAACGTGACTTAAGAGTTTGCAAAAAAATATGTGCCTTTAGAGCATCATTATCGCAGTATGCAACTACCGCATCTTAACATTACATGAATTGAAAAAAAAAAAATTGGGTTAGTTAAAAAGAAACGTATCTTAATTAGGGGAAGGAAGAGACCGTGTCTTGAGACACGTGTTGTGTTGTGGGTGTTCAGAAGCAAACCCGCGTCTCTCTCCCTTCTTCGATTTCGTCGACGACGATCTCATCACAGAGCCGGCGATGGAGTCCAGCGTGTCGGAAGTGCGAGCCTTGTAACGAGTGGAGGTGGATTTCAATTTGAATCGGAGGTTATTCTGGATCTGCTCTCCTCCCTTCGTCTTCACAGAAACCATGTCGGACACTCTGATAAATGGATTGGCTGGAGCTGGGGGTGGGATCATCGCTCAACTCCTCACTTATCCTCTCCAAACTGTAACGATTCTATTTTTGCGTTCTCACGGCCAAATTTCTCCGTGATCTTCCTTGTTGATGATAATCTTCGATGGTGTTTGTTTGTTGAAATTAGGTACATACGCGGCAACAGACGGAGCGTGATATCAAGAGGGAGAAGAGGAAGCTTGGAACTATCGAACACATGTGCCAGGTTAGTTTTGAGATTGTGTATTGCGCTTGAGAGAGAGTCTGAGAGAATTGATTACTGGATTTTCTTATGAATGTTCGAAGATTTTTGAAATGATCTTCGAGTTGCCTTTGGATTGCATGACAAGTTCTTGATTTGTATTTGAAAGGTTGTGAAACAAGAGGGATGGGAGCGTTTATACGGTGGATTGGCTCCGTCTCTCGCTGGAACCGCGGCGTCACAGGTGACATATTCTTGATTTGTATTCTGTGTGTTGAAGTTTTAGGAAAGAGGCTAAATTCAGAGCAACAGTCACATAACCCCTGTTCGTTTATCAAACGCCGCGTCTAGCGTCCGCGTCTCTTTTTAGCTCTATATTTTTGTTGCTTTAAAAGCAAGATTGCAGAGAAACCATTGAAACGATATTAATTATAAGAGACGCAAATTTAGGATGTTAACTGATCGCCAAAAATTCTAGCGGCAGTTACGATAATCGGCGGCGACTATTTTTACGGTTACGGCTTGATTCAGCGTTGACGCTAGATTCTTGAGGACGAAGTATTCGGAGCCGCTGACGCTAGATTCAGCGTCTATCAAAAGAACAGAGCTATAGACATTTCTTCTTGGAGCTGTGGCTAAACTCGGAGCAACAGTCACAACTTATCCTCTCTTGGTTGTAAAGTCACGACTTCAAGCCAAACAGGTCACAACAGGGGACAAAAGACATCAGTACAAAGGTTCTTGGTTGTACAATATTGTCTCCTAATTAAAAGTTAAATATTTCCTCTTCAGCTTAGGCTTGTTATAGCTCCATGCTCAGAGAAAGCGCTTGCTCTAGACAGTTGAACGCTTTCTTGTAGCTCAAGAAACCCATAAATCAGAAATCAAAGCCATCCACCGTGACTACTTCTAGGTAGTTCTGACATGGCTTCTTCGTGTTCACACTCTGGTTCACTCTGATCTTGGACAATGGGATTGACACTTTGTAGTGAACCCTAGTTCAATGTTATGTTATGTTTCTTAAGCTCAGACTTCTTCCAAATAATTCTCGTTTATTTTACTAATCTTTGGTTTTATCTTTTTATTTAAAAATCTATATTCAAAATGTTATGTTTAATAATTTAATCAATAAATTTGAAATTTAACTAATAAATTTGAAGTTTAAGAACCGAAAATAAGAAACTTGCAATGAACACATAAATATGTCCATCTCTTAATTAAGTTTTTTAAACTCACTTTTTTTACTAAAAATTATTAAAAAATGATTAAGAACCCCTAAATGAGTACGTGGGATAGATGCTCTAAATTTTGGAAATGTCAAAAGCGAAAATACAGTTGTTCAAATATCTTTGTTAACTTTTCTTTGGCTGGTTGTCACTTTTCTATTCGTATTTAACAAAGCTATTTAAAAATAAGCGCTTCTACTGTTTTTATCTAAGTCAATGCAATAATTGGTTACTAGCTGCTTTTTACTCACGTATCTTTTAGTTTATCATTAGTGTTTGACGCAGCTTATGATGCACACCCAGATCGGTCATGTGATAGTTTGACTTTGTGTTTACATTGCAAATACATGCAGAAAAGCAATGAACAAAACTTAAGTTCACCTCCATGGTGGAGAATAGTTAAATTCAACTCATATTTTATAACCAACCAAAATACCACGTATGATTAATTAAAAAGAATAACATAATTTTAAAATAAATGGTTGAAAAAACCAACACTCACATTAACGCCCTCTGCAAAACTTAAAACTCTATAAATTTAAAACCTAAATCATAAACTTTAAACCCCAAATCATAAACCCTAAACTCTAAATCCAAAATCCTACACCCAAAACTCTAAATCATAAACCCTAAATCTTAAACTCTAACCCTAAACCCTAAACGTTAAACCCTAAATACTACCCTAAATTCTAAACCCTAAACCCATCAATTGATTAGGGTTTGGGTTTATAATTTAAGATTTAGAGTTTAGAGTTTAGGATCGATAGTTTAGGATCGATGGTTTAGGGTTTATGATTTAGAGTCTTGGGTTTAGGGTTTAGGATTTAGAGTTTAGAGTTTAAGATTTAGGATTTATGGTTTAGAGTTTTGGGTTTTGGGTTTTGGATTTTGGGTTTAGGTTTTAGGATTTAGAGTTTTGGGTTTATGGTTTAGGATTTGAGACTTTTTTTTTTTTGTCATAAAAAAACAGACTCATACTGACTCTGTGAACCACACCGGGAGATCCTGATCCATGTGAACGACGAAAGACGGTTGTTTACTGACACTGCGTGCTAGACTATCCGCCTTTGAATTTTGCGTCCTTGGTACATAGATGATCTCTGATCTAATGAAACTCTGTCTCAGAGTCTTGATATCTTCCAAATAATTTGCAAATGATGGCCATTCTTCTGGTTTCGAAACCATCTTTACCAATTGAGAACAATCCGTTGCAAACGTAACCTGAAATTGACGTATTTTTTCATACATTCCATTGCCCATAATAGAGCTTCCATCTCCGCATGCAGAGGAGTTAGACAAGCCCGTACATTCCTCGCCCCCAACAAACCAGCAAAACCTTCTAAAGTACTAAGCCAACCTTGTCCTGAGAAAATATCATTCTCCCAAGAGCCATTTGTAAAACACCATCTTCCTGGAATCGAAGGAAGGCTTGTAGGCTCGACCGGTAAGACTCTCATGTTTTCCTTGGGTACTTGTGCCTCAGCCCAGAGTGTTGATTCTGTTTCTGCTAATTTGAGCGTATCGCGAGGATCCATATCCACATTACTAAAAACTTTACTATTCCTTCCTTTCCAAATATACCATAGTATCCATGCGAATTGATGATCCTCCATCTGCGGGATGACTCGCCAAAAGAGATGATCCACATTTGTGAAGAGGGAGCTTGTGGGGAAAATGGATGGGTTTGAAGGTATCTTGGAAAGAGCCCATACCTGAATTGCTGGAGGACATTCAAAAAACACATGGTTGATCGATTCCTCTTCCGCTCCACATCCTGCACAACATATATCCCCTTGTATTCCTCGCGCTTTCAGATTCTTCTTCACTGCTATACACTCTGTAACTATTTGCCATAGAAAATGTTTCATCTTTGGGAGACACCGTATTTTCCAGCAGAACGCCTTCAATGCATCAACTGTAGGTCCAAACACTAAAAGTGGTCTTTCCCTATCTGGGTAGACCTGTTCTATATGATATCCTGATTTAACCGTATACTTCCCATTATTTGTGAAATGCCAGCCATCCCTGTCTACCATATGAGTTCTACTCAGTGGTATGCTTTCTATGATTTTCACATCCTGGGGATCCATCAAAGCCCGAAGTGCCTGGGAGTTCCAGGTTCGCGAAGTAGAATCAATAATAGAATCCACTGTAAGGTCTGGGTATAAATTGTGTTGATTTTTATTTGCTGGTCTCGGGCGAGTGGTTGGGAGCCATGGGTCATTCCATACAGATATAGATGATCCTGATCCCACCCGTTTAATTAGTCCTTTGCTAACCAGAGATCTAGCATAAACAATACTCCGCCAGCCATATGACGGAGAATAGGATTTGGGATTTAAAGTTTAGGTTTTAGGTTTAGGGTATAGATTTTAGATTTTTTTTAGTTTTAGATTTTGCAGACGGCGCTAACTTCGGTGTTGTTTTTTTCAGCCATTTTTTTTAAAAAAATTTATTACATTTTTTTTAACTCATACATGACACTTTGGTTGGTTATAAAGGCTGAGGTGAATTTAATAATTCACCTTAGGGATGAACCTAAGTATTGTTCATGTCATATCACATGTCAAAGAGAAACAATATTTGGGTTCACTCCTATGGTGAATTGTTAAATTCATCTCACTTTTTATAGCCAACCAAGTGCCATGTAAGATTAGTTAAAAAAGTAATTTTTTTAAAAAAAAAATGGCTTAGAAAAAACAACACCGACGTTAATGTTGTCTGCAAAACCCGAAGCTCTAAAAATCTAAAATTTAAGCCCTAAACTTAAATTCTCAAATCCTAAACCATAAACCGAAAACTCTAAACCTTAAATCCTAAACCAAAAACCTGAAACCCTAAATCCTAAACTCTAAACCCCAAATCCTAAACCCTAAACCCAAAACTCTAAAACATAAACCCTAAATCCTAAACTATAAACCCTAAATCCTAAACTCTAAACCCTAAACCCAAAAGCTCTAAACTCTATACCCCAAATCCTAAATCCTAAACCCAAAAGCTCTAAACTATAAACCCTAAACCATCAATCCTAAACCCTAAATTCTAAACCTTAAATCCTAAATCCGAACCCTAATCAAGTGATGGGTTTAGAGTTTAGGATTTCTTGTTTAGGATTTAGGGTTAGAGTTTAAGATTTAGGGTTTATTGAAGCACCCTAACCCGGACACTTGATCCAGTGAGGTTCCTCAGGTTCGGCCATGGCTTGACCAGGCCGACCAGTAAGTTTTTAAGGTCTGATTATTCTTAAGTCAAATTCAGACAATTCTGAGATTCATAAGATATAGCCTATATGCGTTTTATTAAAGTCAATATTCTGAAAGATAAACTGATTTCTTTATTTATATCACAAAGGATTCGATACAATTGTTAAGTTTGCACTATAGGCTATTACAATGTTAGATCCTAAATCAGTCTCCCCAACCACCCATCCATCCGCGGCCTCGAGTCTTCACGGCTAAGCCAAGTCCTTCCCACGATCACCATCTTGTCGTGAAACCAACAAAACATAAGTATCTATCCGATAACTTAATCAGTCAGTTTCTAAGCATGCAACAATGAACAGTTCTTTCTAAGTTCAACCCGAAAATCCCCTTAGTATAATCCGACTTATCCAGTCGTTTAACCAGATCGTTCAAGTTCAGTTTGCGGATCTAGAACAAACTGTCTTACTCACTGAACCATCCGGATCGGCTATAACCCGATCAAGCCAAACGGCCATGATCTGTGATCTATCGGATCCAACACTTAGGCATCAGATCGCATGATCGGACCGGCTCTGAGCCATGATCCCTTACCCGGTCCTAAGACCAAGACACTCGATCGTTCATACAGAAGAAAGAAGAAACGATCAAGTAAGGTTGAAGGACGAAACCGGTTTAGGCCAATCTGCCATAGCCCCGTTCGGATCCACCCAAAGGCCATGACGATGGCTTATCCAGTCAATACTTTAGACGTGCGCGCCGGAGTTCCATTCGCAGTCTGCTTCGCTTTCTCCCTTAGATCCACCATGTTTGGATCGTTCTTCCAGCAATCACGGCTGGATCGCCTTCTGGACTTGATTCCGATCAAGTCTTCTCTTCAGATCGCGTAAGTCTCTCTCTTTCTCTTTCAGATGCCTTTGTTTCTGATCGAGTTTTGGTGTTTTCCTTAAGAAAATCCATGTCCAAAAACGACCCCAAGGCCCCATATTCATAGAAACTCGGCAAGGAACGGTTATAGGGCGAAAGGGTGCATTTTCCAACCGCTTGGGCTGTTATCTGTACGCGCCCCTTCGGCAAGAAACCGACTCCAACTGCTTGGCACATTTCCCATACGCGTAAGGCTTATTCGGACCAGTCCAGCTCCGCACCTGATCCGACCAACTACTGGTAACCACCCCGAACTCGTCCAACTGGCCCAACCGCCGAACACTCCTCCCAGCTGAGTTGAGCTACCCGACAGTTGGTCCAGCTGGTTGAGCTCAGTCTTCTAGCTGATCGAGCTGATCTAGCTTAAGTTAGCTCGTCCAGCTTACAGCTTGACCAGTTCTCTAGCTCACCCAGCTCGGCCAGCTTGTTACAGTCTTGCTTAGCTCGGTCCAGCTCCTTTTCTTCATTTTTCTCCCTTTTCTTAGCTAAGTCCGGATCATTACTCGGACTTAACCCTTTGTTCAGACCATGGAACACTTGCCTTTTAAGTCTTTCGACCGGTTTGCACGTCCCCTCGTTCCATGGCCCGTCCCAACGATCCTTAGCAAGGATCGGGGATGCTACATTTATGGTTTAGAGTTTTTGGTTTAGGGTTTAGGATTTTGGGTTTAGAGTTTAGGATTTAGAATTTAGGGTTTAGGATTTGGGGTTTAAAGTTTAGGTTTTAGGTGTAGGGTTTATATTTTAAATTTTTAGAGTTTTGGGTTTTGCATACGGCATTAACGTCGGTGTTGTTTTTTCTGCCATTTATTTTTTAATTTTATTACTTTTTTTTAATTAGTCCTACATTGCACTTTGGTTGGTTATAAAAAATGACGTGAATTTAACCATTCACTTTAGGGTTGAACCTAAGTTTTGTTCGTCGAAGAGCTTTTTAGTCAAAGTTTAAAATAAACATAATTGCAGTTTACCTAAAATAGAGATAAGAAAAACATAAATAATGAAACCCTTTGACAAAAAAAGAAAACATAAATAGTGGATAATAATTAAAATTTTATTGAATTAAAGCATATAGTACAGTCTTTCTCCTAGCTTCTAAGTTTTACTTTGATAGAATTGAAAATGATAATTATAGAGATGTCTGACAAAGAAATATAAGACCATATACACTAATATGAACATATAATCTTTCATGTGACAATGATTTAACCAAGGAATCACTTGAACTTAAAGACAAAATATTTTTCTTCTGTTTCGAAACACAGACAAATTATTCTTCACGTCTTATTTCTTAGTCCATAGCTCTTTCTCGTTTGTAGACATCTCTATCATTTTCAAGTCTGTCTGTCAAATCCAAAATCAGCTGAGAAAGTATATTTTCTGCCAAAATGACAAAAGGATAAGTTGTTAAAAATAAGACAAAAAGAGAGATTCATTAGTTCATGAACGATTTATTTGTTCATGGCGTACATCATGTCCTCATCCGTACTATGATATATATCACTGGAAAACTTGCTCATATATACATGCATCTTCATCTACCTTTTCATTCTTCTTTTGCACATTCAAAACCTCTAGAGCTATTAGAAGAACGTGCTTCTTTGATTCAGCATGTATAAGTTTTCTCCCGACTTAGAAGATGGATACACTGGTCTCTTCAATACCACTACATATGAAAAAAATGAATACATGAGAAGTGATATCTGCTTGTGTAATTTAAGATTAGCATTGGCTTAGAATTAATTACCTTATAAGAAGCTTCTTGATCTTTACGCAAACTTAACAGTTCCCAAAAGCGCAGCTGCAATCCACATTGCTAAGACTTTCATTACATAAAAAAGTAAGTCCAAGACAAAAGAAAAACTTTGCAGTTTCAGGGTTTGAAATAAGCTAATACTAAAAACTGGTTCTTGTTCACGGTTGGTGGGTAAAAACTGTGAGTGTCAAAGTCTTGTACTCAGACATATGTGGTTGATGTTGATCATGTTGGTTTCTCAAAACTAAGCTTGAAAAGTTAATGAAGATTTTAAGAAGGATACCAACAATGATACTGGAGAAAGGCGGTGAACCGAAATAAGGTCCTGAGGCAGGTAGCCAAAACTCATTTCTTATTGCATGTGATTCAAATACAAAGACATGAAATCAGTAAAAATAAAACACTAAAATAGAAAGCATTGCAGGTTAAGGGAAAATAATGATCTGAGTGGTGGTACCGCAACATGACAATAATGATGGGAGACAACATATGGGATAATGGTTGTAACGATTACAAAAAACTTGTAAATAGTAATAAAATAGCTCACATAAAGAGAATCGGAGTACTTGAAGGAATTTTTTGATGAGCAAGAGTAAAGACAGAGTTAGTGTTGAAGTGTTCTTGTAGCTCAACATACGCTTTTCCAACCTATGTCAAAATGTATCTCATGTCTTTTAGAAAAAAATTATTAAAGGATAAGCACCTACCTTGCTACTTTGGGTTCTCCATTTTTCAATCATCAAGGATTGAGAAGGTACACAGTTCGACTTATTAGGTTAAAAATGTAACCTATGAGATTTTTTTTCTCTATAACAATGAATCATAGGGTTTTCTTGGTGGAAATTACCTTTGCAATACAACCATCTCCGGCTGCAGAAAGAGACACTCTTTTCATCTATCTTGCTCATATTCTCTGGCACCCAGTGTAGAACCGTCGATGCAGAACCAGCCGGTGAACCGATCGTTTACTCGCACTTTTTTCCATGAGCTAAAGAAACCCTTTCCAATGTAGAGAAAAATTTATATTTGAGATATCTGATTAAATGTGCATCCAGCGGGAGCTCAAACTTCCACAACAACTGGCGTCTTTTAAAGCACATATTGCTATACAAGCGGGAGCTCAAACTTCCACAACAACTGGCTTTTCTTAAAGCACGTACTGCTATACACAATTAGGGCATGAAACATAATAAGAAAAGCGAAATTACCTATAATGATTCAAATGATACATATAATGACTACTAATGCATAAACTTTTTTAATTACTGTACTAAATCACATGGGTAACCAAAATACAAAAAAACCAGCATTCCTTTGAGTATTAACGAAACTGCCATTGAATTAATTTATAATATTAATTGACTAATATTTTCTAAAAAAGCAAAACCCCTTTGTCGACACTTCTTCTCCTTCCTAATCTCAGTTTTCCTTTTCTCCACATTGAACCTCCATCTCCGACAACCTCATCTCAGTTGCAGTCGCCTTGCGTTTCGTTACTTCTTCTCTAAGCCGGCGTCGTCCCTGCACACGATGAACCCTAACTCCAAACCCTAACTCCAATTTGGCTTCGTCACATCCGCCTCAAAATCATAGAAAATTGAAACTGTAAGTGCTAAATATATTCATTTCTTAACATATTTTCTTTGATTCCCTGTTAAATTTCAATAACCCTAATTTCCAATTTTATTTCTGACAAATTGAAAACTGGTTCTGTTTTTTTTTTCTTTTCAAAACCCTAATTATCAGATTGAAAATCGATTTGTCTTTTCTAATTTCTAATTTCTCTGTGTATAATCTGGATGAATGATATTTATTAAGTTTGTTCTTGTTTTTTTTTAAGGGAATGGCCTCATCTTCGGGGACCAAGAAGTATCCTCCGCGGCTTTACGAGATTGGTAAAACGCCTATTCAATCTCGGAGCATGAACCACAATTGTTTTCTGTCCAACCTTCAAGTAATGAAAGAGTCTGTTGGCGAAGACGTTTGGCTTGAGTTAAGAGAATCAGCTGTAGGCGTGATTATCAAGCTGAAGGAGTTGGAGTACACTTGGTCTGCAAAACATGTTCATTATTTTCTGGTGAATCAATTGGCGATTCAGTGCAGTCATGAAGTTTGGTCTTTGATAGAAGACCAGCCATTGAGGTTCTCTCTGTATGAGTTTGAAGATATTACAGGGTTAAATTGTGATCCCTTTGACACACAAGAACAATGGGATGTGGCTCATGAAGACTTTTGGGTGGAGATGAAAGTTCCAATTTCTGAAGGACCCAAGTTGAATGAACTTCAAGCCCTTTTTCCGATCATCAGAAATTGGCCTAGAGAGAAGCGTGTAATGGTTGGCTTGTTGTGTCTAGTATCCATTGGCATATTTGGCATTTCAAGCAATAGTAGAATACCTCTGCATTTGGCGAAAAGGGTGATGGATCCAGCAGCTTTCGAGCGCCATCCATGGGGTCGTCCAGCATTTACCAGCCTTGTGGATTCTATTAAAGTGGTGACATACGAAGAAAAGAAGAGTTACACACTACATGGCTGTGTTCATGTATTGCTTATTTGGATATACGAGTCTGTGCCAGGTTTAGGAGAGATATATGGGCATCGGATAGAGGAAGCTGAGGTTCTGCTTCTGTCATGGCATGGTTCTCGTCAGCGTATCAACTTCCCAAACTTCTGTGCACAAGAAAAGAAAAAATATCAGAAGGTATGATTATTTTCTTTGCAATTATTTTTCTTATTTTTTTTACTTAATTAGTGTTGTACTTTACAATGCAGATTCGTGTAAGGCATATGATTGTAAAAGCAATGGAGGATAGATATCCGAAATGGGGCGAAGATAAACCGCCTGATGATTTGGATAACATGATAGTTGACATCCTCAATGATCAGCTAAACGACAAGTTTTGGGATGTAGTGCCACTTACCAAGTGCCGGAAGAGAAAAAATCAAGTCAGTGCACCTAGTGTTCCCGAAAGAGTGGATACGAGCCCCTCCACAAAACGAAGGAAGGAGAAAGAAACTGCACCAGAAATGGTATGTATCACATGTTATTGAACATTTTTGTTTTGTTAGTATCTAAACTTTTTTGGTTTGTGAGTTTTGAAGGAAGAATCTCATACTGATATGCCCATCAACAACAGCATCATACAAAAGTTGGTTGAGGCTGTTAACAACTTGCCTGGAAGAGTAGAAACCATGGATGTTAGTGTAGCTGAAAGGGTTACTAAGACATTGGAAGCTTCTGTACAAGCTCAGGTGGAAGCTAGAATGGCTTTATTTGAGACTGAGATGAAGAACAAAATGGCCATATTAGAGGAAGACATAAATGTTCTTAAAGGGAAGGATGAAGAAAAAGTTACATCCAATGCCGGCAACTCCAAAGCACATGAAGACGACGACACTTGTAGCAACACGATGGTATGTTTATACTATCATCTACTGTTTTTTTTATACAAAATATTAACTGATTTTTTATACTTGACAGTCCTGGATGGTTCAGACAAAAAAAGGTTCAGTTGATGGTTTACCAATACAACGTGTCGTAAAAAAGGAGAAGATGATTAACAAGACGATGCTAGGGAAAAAAGTGAAGATAGAGAAACCCTTTTCTATCCCACAGCTAAATGACCAATCCATTTCTACAGAGGATTGGGAAAATCATCTAAAATGGCAGAAAAGTGTAAAGTGTAGACTGGCGCTGGAAGCACTAGCTTCAAGTTTGGAGGAGCCTACACGCAAAAGAAAAACTAAGCTGACAAAGACTCAAGTTTTTCCATACGTAAGGAATTCAACAGTGAAGCGTATCGTATCTGGTAAAACGGTCTCCAAGGAATCTTATGACCCATTAGCTAAGGTGGCTCCAGAGAAATTGAAGAAAGTATTGGACTTCATTAAGTCTGATCTGTAAGTTTCCTCTCTTCCATCCTACCTTGTTCTTTCTTAATTGTCTTATGAGATCCCTGGTCTTATTCTTTGTTTTTCTTCTTTGTAGGGAAGATGCTGAGTCTGGTTATGGAGATAGAAGTGCAAGATTTTATTTGACCTTGTTGCTACCAAGAGAAGCTTGGCCAACACAGAATTATGGCTGGTTGCATGACTCTGTAAGTTTATGTTTGTGATTTGTTTGGCTCAGTGTCCATTATGAATAAATCCATTCTGATTGTGGTCTTTGTAATGTAACAGCACATGGCTGCAGCAATGCATATGTTTCACAGACGCTCCATGCAATCCCAGTCTCCATATTATTCTCCTCGAATTGCATTCCTTGACCGCTGGTTTGTGAACTCATGGGTTAACGACTACAAAAAGTATGATGAGACAAATGAGTTGCCAGAATATTTTAGCATGGCTTTTAATGGAGAATACCCAGCTGAATTTGTCACGGGTAAGAAGTGGCTTAAAGATGTTGACTCTCTCTTCCTCTGCCACCATGTCAACGGCGACCACTGGGTTGCTCTTCATATCGATCTGCAGAAGGAGGTAATACATGTTTATGATAGCATTCGAACTTGGGTGCCTGATAAGAAGATGCAAGAGGAGTGCATGCCGTTTACGAAAATGCTTCCTGCATTGCTTAACAAGATGGTCGATCCTAAGTTGAGAACAAAGCCTGACAAGCAGTTCACCTACTGTAGGTACAAGAAGATCCCCCAAAATGAAGACCCAGGAGATTGCGGCCTGTACACTCTGAAATACATTGAATGTTTAGCTCTGGGGTATAATTTTGTAGGCTTAAGTGATCAGATCATACCAGCAATGCGATTGAAGATGGCTGCAGAGATTTATGATGAGGTGGCTATGGAGGATTAGGAAGTATAACTTGTAGTCTGTTGTTTTTTTTCTCGGATGTATAACTGTAGGTTTTTACTTATTTTTGGATGGTATTTTCTTGTTCTCGGATGTGTAATTTGGATGTTTAACGTTGATGGTTACTTTGTTTAATTATGGCTCGTCTCTTTCACATTTTCAGCTCACTACTAATTCTGGAAAAAGACAAACTAAATCAACCATAATATAATGACAAAAGTCTCAAACTAAATCGAAAACTTATCACTTAAGAGGACATGTTGTAGAATTATGACCACTCTGGTTACAAATTCGACATGTGTGTTCCTTCTGTGGCCGCTTCTTAATTGCAACTTTCTCCAAAATGGATTTATGTCTTGATTTTTTTGGCCTCCCCGGTGGTTTGCGGACCTCGGGTGGTAAACATATCCTCTTGGCAAGCGCTTCTGGAATTGGAAGGACGTCATCTTTGGGCATAACAGCTGTGTAGTACGCATTGTACAGGTATTGCTTCCGATAGTAATGATGACAAAGTGATATACACGACATCTTTCTAGCTTCCGCAGCAGCTATAGCATGAGCACATGGTAGCTTCTCCAAATCAAATCTACGGCAAGAACATTTCTTCTCGGTCAGGTTTACAATCAGAAGCGTTCCTTTGTATTTCCCTTGCAAAAATGTTCCATCAACCACGACAACCTTCCTCATATATGGAAATCCAGCAATGCTAGCGCCGAATGCAAGGAATAAGTACTTAAATCTGTTGTTTGTATCAACTTCCAGTCGAGTTAAAGTCCCTGGATTTGACATTCTAATCATGTGCAGGTAAGTAGGTGATTCCTCATATCCACTCTCTGCTGAACCCATTACGAGATCTCTAGCAACTATAAGTGTACGATGAGATTTCCAGTAATCCATCTGCAATAAACAATAAACAGTAACCTATTTAAAAGGAAGTAAAGGCTGGAGAAGAGACTATATTTGAAGCACAAGTTTATTCAACCTTGATTCCGAAGCTCATGTTCATAGCACTAGAAACATGACGTGGCAAAATTGATGGATCAACCCCACCAATATAGTCTCTGTACAAGAGTCCAAGAATCTCGAGAGTAGCTTGTCGGGAACGAGATGAACGTTCTGTTATGGAGCAGGTATGTTCATCTACAAATACTCGGACTGTAAACTTGAAAGAGTTACCTACTGGTGTAGCTCTTAGCTTCCATGTACATCCTTTTAGCCAACATTTTACAAAGAGCAGTGTCCGCGTTGATGCAATGACATCAAAATCAAACTTGTGGACAACTGAACATATCTTCAGACGTGTCTCCAATGCATCTTTTGAATCGTAATTCTGCCCCACGTCAAATATGAATGAGCGCAAATCGGACATACTCATTGGAGAGTCTCTTTCTTCTCTCTTTCTTGCATAAATCAGCTTTGTAGTCGATCCATGAACCTCTTCTACATGGTTTGGTTGAAGCCCGTATGTAGTAAAGTTTTCATCATCAGATGTTGCTCCATCAGAATCATCGCAATAATCGAATCGATCAACCTCTTCGTCCGTATCTTCTTCGTCTTCAGACAACGAGTCATCTCCATGTATGGGTTGTTTCTGATCTTCACCAGCTCCTTCTCCAGCAATTTTTTTTCAATTTAAACTCCACACATAGCCGAACGTTCTCGACTTTGCAAACACCCAAGAATGCATGAAACTGCCTATCGTTTCCTATTTTCACAGGTGGTGTGTTGATGCTTTGATTGTGTAGATTCTGCTTCGGAAAAAGGTACCTCAGTTCCAAGTCGTTTTCTGCAAAATCAACTCCATAATCCTCAAATATAATTTTCACAAAGTCCTCAAATCGAGTGTCATCATTCGCAGCAACTATTATGCTACCTCGATCATTGTCTACTTCAAATAACCACTTAGTTTTTTCAACTTTCCACTTCCCAGAGACGAGAATCATGTGATCCATTATTCTCCTATCAATATGAATTAAAAGATACCGTTGTAGATCCCCATGAAAGTGGACCCAAAATTTATGAATCAGAGGTAACAAGAAGAAGAAGACGACAGAGAACGTATAACCTAATTGGAAACGTGGTGTAATCTGATTCTTAACTTAAACCAACTTTTAAAACTGTTTTAACCGGAGGTTTAAATTAATTTAAACCAAAAACAAATTGATTCCAACCAAAATTAAAAATTCATTTAAACCAAAAATAATCTAAACTGAACCAAGTTATACCAAACCGAAATCTTAGTGAATTTAACCAGAAATTCGAGTGGATAAGTCTGCTACAATAAGTGTGTCTTAATCTGGTAATTAAAATTTGATTTAAAAGTCTGCCGTCAAAGATGACAATTTTAAAAATCTGCCACCAAATGAATATAAAAGTCGACCAGAAATTTAAATCGGATAAACATATCTTTCATAAAAATTTATGTCTATTACTCTTAAAAAGTCGGTTGAAGGTAATTTTAAATCGGTCTAAAAAATCTAACTAATACGATATAAAACTGCCAATTTTAAAAAATCTGTCACTTCATTCGATAGACTAAAACAAATAAATCTATTGATGACATTAAATCGGACAGATAAATCTTCCTTCTTTAAAAAATCTGTTGTAACTTAAAAGTCTGCTACCAAATACACGGCATATATAAATTTAACAGCAGGTTTAATTAACAGATTTATATCACAATAGATTTGTTTTTATGTCAAATAAATCTGCCGACGAATTTTTTTTCAAAATTTAAATGGCAATTTTGTAATATACCTTTCTACTCACAATTGTAAAAAAGGACATTTTCGACCATAAAAATATTTTAGTAATTTTGAATTTTTAAGATTTATTCTAGTAATAACTCAAGTAATTTGACTCGTTTTAGTAAACTTCCCGTAAGAAAATTGTAACGACCCGATTTCAGTCTCGGAATTTGTTAGCCGGGTAAGGCCATATCTATTCCCGAAGGCCCAATCGAAAAAGTCCAATATATGAACTATAAAACCCATTTCCCAATCAGAAGTTAAGAGAGAGAGAAGAAGAAGAAGTGAAAGAGAGAGAGAGAAAGAGAGAAAGAAAGATGGGAACAACTGCATGTTGCCACCAGGAGTCCTCGCCAGAGCCACCACACGCCAGGACGTCGTCAAGCTCGGCATCACCATCAACCGCAGCACAAAGTAACCGGAAACCGCCATGTTTTAAGTTAAGTTTCGTTACGTTTAGTAATTGTCGATAACTTCCTAACTGTTGGGAATTTCGTGCATGTAAGACCACCATTGTGTTCCTCTCGCCGAGACGAACCCGTAGCCACAGACCACGCCACGATCGGAGTCCGGACGAATCCGTACGCACCGTCCAAAGTTTCGCTGTCCGCGTGCGTTTCGTACACGCGCCGCCGCCGGGAATCGCCTCCGCCGTTGCCCGCCGCCGTCCTCCGCCGGCCAACTTTCCGGTAAGACGCTGCCGCTCTCTGCCGTCGCCGCCTGTGACCGACACCGGTGACTCGCCGGTAACTCGGTCAACTCGGCCGAGTCAACTCGGTTGACTCGGTAAACCGGTTGGTTGACTGGTTTGACCGGTTTAAATTGATTTTGGTTTGGTTAGGATAAACTGGTCGGTTTAATCAAATCGATTTCTGGTCAAAACTTGATCGGGTTGACTTTGATCAGCGGGTTGACTTTTCCGCAAACCTCGACCAGTTCCGTTTTTGACTGTTCGAAAGGCGTTCTGACTCAGAATTTCGATCTGATTTCAGATATGGAGTCTATTTGAGCAGCTGGAGTTCATAGACACTACTTTTCTATTGCTAAGGTGAGGGTCTACTCCTGAACTTCTCGTACACGGCTTAGGACCTCGAATATGTATAATTTATTTCTAATGTGTTTCGTCTGTGTGAAATCGAGTCTGTCATTGCTTGTTTAGTTTTTAGGTTCTTTGCTTAAACCGGAACTAGGGGGTTAGAGGATTCAACATTGATTGTTTCACTTAATGTAAATTCTTAGCTATGATTGTTTTTGTTTGGAGACGGATACAGAGACGGACTTCTGTATGCCGGATTGTATGGAGGTTACGGCCAACTTTAGTCGACCGGTTGAGCTGTAGCCTGGTGTGTGTCGATAAATCGTCTACGGGCGGTGTCCGAGCACTATCTCGAGCTGTGTTATGTTTTTGGCCTGTTAGTGGGCGGCGAGTGTGCACCTCGCTAGGACCATTGTTTGTTGTTTGGGTACTTTAGGTACTGTGCTTGACATGCATTGGAATTAAATTATATTTATTCGGAGTGCTATGTCCAGGTCCATGGACTACGGGGTAGCATCCCATACCTCACTGAGCGATTCCCCTGTCGCTCACCCCTCACTCTTCCCCTTTTCAAGTGAGACAAACAAGTATGTGATATTTGGACGGACTTGGTGCTACTGGACTTTTCTTTCAGATTTTATTTGGGTTTGGGTGAGTGTTATTGGGTTTATGGGCTTTTACATTACGGGATATTGTTGGTGGCCCGTCGTCCTTAGTAAGAAGGAGACGGGTGTCACATTGTTGTATGATGATGAGTTGGGGGTGACACGCTGTCCTCCATATAGGAGGTGACGGGTGTCACAAAAATATCCAGTTAGGTTAATAAGAACTGAAGATTGAACAGATAAAGATCACTGTTACCTGAACTCCATGATGGGGTTGTGTAACAACATTAGGAACCAAACAGCTCGTACACCTGACAATTTTACCAAAGGGAACCTAAATCAGTAGCATATGTTTTTGAAAAACATAGGTATGCTATTCTTCAACGGAGGTTTTCGATTGTGGTTGGAAGGCAGATTCACAAAGCGATTTATATAGGTGGAAAAACAAAGGGATGTAGAATGATACCATCTCTCTTTGAAAAAAGGAGTAAAAAAAAACAGAACTGAATGATCTAGAGTGGGTCCACATTATTACACCGTAACAGTGAGTTGCAGAGAGTGATGAACTTCCAGATGGAAACGATGAGGGTGATGGAGGAGTCACTGCTTGACTGTGACGACCAAGCTAGGACTGGAAGTATTGTGGACTGTTGCTAGAACGGGTATTTGGAAGTTTCTAAAGCCCAATATAATTGACCCAATATAATTCTGTGTTAAGTAACAGATTGTATCATGTGGCGATTATAGCCTTATGTAGGCTTGAACATTTTAACCTTGGACCCGAAGACCCGAACCGGAAACGATCCAAAAATATCCGATCCGGAATCGGACCGAAAATTTACAAATATCTTTTGGGTCTAAGTTTTTTTACCCGAAAGAACCGGAACCGAAAAGGAACCGACCCGAATAGACCCGGACCCGAAAAGAACCGACCCGAATAGACCAGACCCGATAAGAACCGATTTGTATCCGACTTAAAAACATGTATATCTAAAACTATGATGTTTTTGTGTTCTATTTTATATATATTATTTTATGATTTAGTTGAAATATCTTTTGTTAACAACATTTGTTATTATTTTTTAACATTTTTAAAGTAATATAAAGCTTTAAAATGTAAAATTTAGAGTTTTAAAATGTTTTATTTTAATTATTAATAGTTTCATTTAAGTTGTTTTGTAAAATTTTAGATATATATGACAAATATTCAACTAAAGTTGATGGAATTGGGTATATCATGTCCTTTTCAGATCTTAAATACCCGAACCCGATCCGGACCCATAAAATTACGGGTATTTATGAGTATTTTAATTATAGACCCGAACCGACCCGGACCCGAGAAGAACCGATCCGAATCCGAACCGAAAATTTCTAAGTACCTATTGGATCTAAATATTTAGGATCCGAAAAGATCCGGATCCGTAAGGAACCAACCCGAACCCGACCCAAAGACCCGAACGCCCATGCCTAGCCTTATGATTGGACGAATCCAGCCTCTAAGTACAAGTCGCCGAGAGAACATGTTTTGATAATTAAAAGGAAGCTACCAGGTGTCATCTTTTGTACTATGTTCTGCATGATGTAGAGCTGTGGAGATAACTCTCATTTATTGTAATAGATAGATAAGATAAATCATGCAATTTTTAACCATGTTTCACAAATCATATTAATCGTGTGATTTTTTTTTGTTTTTATTTCTTCATCATGGATGATCAATAAATTTTTTAAGTTTATATAGAATTTATCATTCAACTAATTACATACATAATATTAAAAAATCTGCGTGTATACGCGGGTATTCATCTAATATCAGTAACTATTAAGTTAGTTCACTGAAATAACCTGCGTCTTAAGGTACAAAAAAATTAACTTGCGTCTTAGGAAATCAATGAGCAAAGAGGCTTCATTGAAGCATTTCTCCGTCACGTTGCTACGAATCCAAGGAGGGAAAAACAGCCACCAAGTGGTCACAACAACAAAACCCACCGTTAGCAGCCGTGATAACATCTGTCTCACCACCCACCTCTGTGCAAACGCAGTCCTTTTCACCGCCACTTCCCCGACTGTGCAAACTCCATGTAGAACAAAGAACAAAGTGAGTTCTCCTGTAGGCATCTCACCGATTATATAGAAGAAAAGCACTTCGTGAAACACACCAGAGACTATGAAAGTCGCCAAAACACTAATTAACATTGCAGAATCATCAGAACACATTAGGCGTTGGCAGACACGCCGCACAGGAGTGTAGACGCATGCCCGGAGACTTGCAGAGACTAGGAGGTTCCATCGGCGTCCCCAGAAGTCTTGAAGAGACGTGGCTAAGTATGGTTCCTTAAAATGTGGCTCTAGATTGCATTTAAGAATGATAGTCAACAAAATTCTGAAGAGCGTTAGGGAAACCTCAAGTAAAACATATAAAAACGGTGGATAGAGACCCAATAGCATAATGGGAGGAAGGGTTTTCCAGTGATATAAATGTAACACTACACCTAAGAGTACAACTTTAATTGCGAAAATCCATGTGTGCATTTGATCCTGACCACCTGCTTGAGGTTTAGGGTTCTTTTGACGCTGGATGGGGAAACAAGTGAAACATGTGAATAAGAAGATGTTTGAAGGTAGTGGAGAAAGAGGACCTTGATCAAAGGAAAAGAGGATGAGTTTCAAATCGGCAAGTATTAGCAAAATCGCTGCGGGGGAAGAGAAAAGTGGAAAGGACAAGAACAGGGGAAGAACAAGAAACAAAACACATACAGGGAGAATAGAGATTAAACGGAAAAAACCAGATTTGATTCTAGGTGGCAAGAAGAAACAATAAGATACCGACATTATCGTTGAAACCCCTACTTTCACCAAACTATTCAGTTCTTCCTCCATACCTCAGTTTTTTTGTTCTGATTTTCTAGGTTTTGCAATGAGAGAAGTTTTATTGTTGATAATTAAGTTTTTGCAATGAGAGATGTTTAACATGGTGTCGGTGTGTAGCAAAGTAATCCGGATTGAGTGAAGAGGTAATGAGGGCACGTGATTTTACAGGTTGACGAAGATGTTTGCTTGTACGTTCCTGTTTCTGAGGCTGCCTCTTACTTGCGGCTCTTGCTTCGTCGTCGTCTTAACTCTCACGTCTTTGAAAACATCAAATGTGTATAGAAAATATATGTAGAATTGTGTAATAAACATTTTTTATTGTCTGTAGAATTTTATTAAACCTTGAAGGTATAAACCTGATAGAGTTAACATAGACAGCTGATGCTAACATTTTTGAAAAATACTAGAAAACTAGGATAAAACCTGCGCCTTGTGCATACCGAATTTTATGGAAAATTATTTAAAAAATATCGTATGGAAAAATAAAATTTATATTCTTGATCGAATAAATATTTTGGTCCTTAAATAATTTTTAAAATTTTTTTTTGTTAATTATATAATTTGTTTACTGATGAGCTAATCTCATTCTAAAAATATTTTAGGTCAAAAAATCATTTATCGCATAAGAACCTGACGTTTAGGCCGAGAATCTCAGGCCTACTATTTGGTTACAATGAAAATATGAGAGCTCGGTCTTATATCATGATTTAGCAATTTAAAAGTTAATTATGAGAAGTTTACGTTCACGTGCCAATCCTAAATATCTTCAATATTTTTCTCATTTTTGTGTCGTTTTTTTTTATTTTGGTTATTGCTCGATATAAATATTGATTTTTTAGTTTATTCTCATTTCATTATTTTGTTTTAGCCTGAGATTTAGAAAATGTTTAAGATTTAAAATTATTAAAGAGATATATACTTGGGTTAAGATCCGCGTCTTGAGCAAAATAAATATTTTATACTTATTACTTATTTTATGTTTTTCTGCTTATTATGAAATAAAATAATAATAATTATATATTAAATAACTAAGAAATCAGTTACTATTATGTAATAAATTGGCGTGCGCATATAAATCAAACGATCGCTCTTGTTTATTCGCAATCATTTTAGGGTAAATAAATCAAAATAATCAATCTTATCTATCGTATATGATACATACTTAAATTAAAATGATATTAACATATATATATAATATACTTTTAATATGAATATTTATTAAATGAGGTTGTTGGGGTCCAAATCGGTCACGACGGAATCAATGTCTGAAAGTCAGTAAAAATCAGCATGAAAGTTTTTACGAAAAATAAATCTTAGAAAAAGATCTATTTTTACGAAGAATCTTGCGGAGAAAACACATTCACGAAAAATCAGAGAAAGACGAGAACAAGGTTGCCGCGTAGCGACCAGCGCAAAAGCTGGTCGCTATGTAGCGACCGATCTCTCACCAAAGCTCGGTCGCTACGTAGCGTGCACGGTCGCTACGTAGCGTGCACGGTCGCTACGTAGCGTGCACGGTCGCTACGTAGCGTGCACGGTCGCTACGTAGCGCGCTCGGTCGCTACGTAGCGTGCTCGGTCGCTACGAAGCGTGCTCGGTCGCTACGTAGCGTGCTCGGTCGCTACGTAGCGTGCTCGGTCGCTACGTAGCGTGCTCGGTCGCTACGTAGCGTGCTCGGTCGCTACGTAGCGTGCTCGGTCGCTACGAAGCGTGCTCGGTCGCTACGTAACGTGCTCGGTAGCGACCAAGCGATCGTCCCGCTCGGTCGCTACGTAGAGACCGAACGCTCGTCTCGCTCGGTCGCTACGTAGCGACCGAGCGCTCGTCCCGCTCGGTCGCTACGTAGAGACCGAACGCTCGTCTCGCTCGGTCGCTACGTAGCGACCGAGCGCTCGTCCCGCTCGGTAGCGATGCAGCGGCCGAGCTCGAGCCGAAGCTCGGTCGCCACGTAGCGACCGAGCGCTCTTCCCGCTCGGTCGCTACGTAGCGACCGGGCTCGAGCCAAAGTTCGGTCGCTACGCAGCGATCGAGCTCTTCCGAACATCGATACGACACCAATCCATGCATTCTCGCCAAACCTTCAAATGCTATCTCCCGAAGTTCGTAGCAGGCTCAGTCCATGTTTTCCGCTATTCCAACTCATCGATCAAACTTTGCGGATTAGACACCGCGGAAAATTCGTTCATTGTCAGAAGATATCGTAGTAAACGTGTCGAGTCGGAAGACGGCCCAAAGGGACCTAAAACACGACTCGAGGCCCATCCTACGATTTCTTAACCAAAAGCCCGTAAACCACAGCACGGTTTACGCTTGGTCCACAAGGAAGGATAAATGTCAAGTTTCCGCGGATAAATATGGAAGCTTTGAAGATAATTGTGAAGATCGGGAAAAATGGAATATCTCCATTTTATGCTATAACGGCTTAAGGGCAGAAGAGTAAAAGCGTAAACCGACCTTGGAGCTAGTATATAAGAAGTCCTAGGCAAGAAGCATGGGAGAGAACTCTTTTAGACTCAGAACTCTCTGCACTTAGAAACTTAGGCTTATTTCTCGACAAGTTCGGTTTCTATGACTGGCACTCAATCACTAGATGAACTCGCCTAGGCAGTTCTATCTCTTGTCCAGCTCTACCAATTGAACTACGTTCGGCTTGATCCTCGAAAGGGGTACGTAGGCAGTCTTTCATAAGGTTCAGTCCGAAATCAATCAAAGCCTTTGAGATATCTTTTTCGTCTTTTGTTATCGAGCTGCGACTCAACTAGGATTAGGGTTTTATGTTGCTAGAACTAGATAACTCGCTGACGGCCCCTGCGGCCAAAGCCTTTGTATTCTCTTGCAATGATCGCAACGCTCTTACGCGAATTCGAAATAAGACCTACTTTCTTTGTAAATTCGTTTTATCATGTTTTCTCATATTTTCCGCATTTATTTGGTTACTTGTCGTTGGCTCTCGCAGAGATCCGGGTCCTCTGGAAAATTAGGGTTTTCCTAAGTTTCCTTATTTTACAGAAATCGACAGTGTGAATTTCGGTTCCCACAGAGGTTTCTTCTCATATGATTTTATGATTATTTGCATATTTGTGTAATAAAATTTTACACCAACGATTTTTTTTTGATGTGGAATGTTTAGTGGTTTCAATAATTTATAATAATATTTTTTTAAAAATGAAGATTTCAAAATCAAAATATTAACTTTTCAATATATGTTCAACGTAGATATCAAAATATAAGTATGTATTTTTCATATGATGTATATAGTTCAATTTAAACGATATGATACACACATATATATATATATGTATATATAGATATTAACATAAACATCTATAAAAATAAAATTATTTATTAATATGATTTTATAATCATTGTATCTTATTATAGAAAAAAATTTAAACTTTGATCACAAAAGTTTATGTGAGACTTTTAACAGTTTTAGTAATTTATAAAAAAAAATCAAAAATTTTATTATATGATTAATGGAATTATGTAATTTATTTTAATAATAAATAATTAAAAAAAAATGATTGAAAATATTCAGATTGTTAGCAAATCTTTATTATTTAAAATCATTAATTGCTATATATATATCTTATTCACATTAGGTAATTCTTTAGGTTTTATTTAAGGAAATAATTCAATTTGATAAATGAATGGTCCATAATGGACATACTATATAATATAACATTCCTTACCAATTTAATTTTGGACTAACAAAATTTTTAATTGATTCTCAAGCCGCCACGTAAGCAAAATTAGCATTTAACTAATACAAACTAAATGTTATAACTTTTTAAATGTTTCGGGATACAAGGGATATGAAACTATAAAGAACTGCACTTTCCTTGAAATAGTAACCGAGGAATCTGTCACAAGCAGAAATTAGAGCATAGAACAACCATTGTCAATGTTCTCAGAAGATAAGGGAAAAGAACCCTGAAACAAAGCTTCACCACCACCAGAATCTTTCAAAAACACCACGATGCAAAAACCACAGTTAGCTTAACCAGCCACAAAACACGGTGGAGGAGAGACGAGTGAGAGAGACGGGGAAGAAGAGGTCCTCAAATCCCACCCCCAAATCACAGCAAGTCAACCTATACAACACCACCTATAGCAGTTGTTTATCTTTCAAATTTCCATCTTGCTTTCATTGGCCTTAGATAGGTTTTAAAATGGTAGATATGATCAGCAACAAAACATTGTATTACATTTTATGAGCTAAGTACTTATGAGGAACGTTGATATTTCGATTTCTCGTAAACTTCCGTCAGCATGTATAACTAAGAAAAGCTTTGATTGTCCACTTGTGTCTCCTAGCTTTATAGAGTTCATCTTACAAGACAAAAGCTCAACCTCTGGAGTTTTCATTTTTGAGAGAGATCAAGGAAGGAACACGGTTTAATCTGATGTTCAAGGTAACAGTGAGTCTTAATTCAACATGAAAGAAAACTGTGTAGTAACTCTTAAATTTAGCACTTGATGATTACTTAAAACTGATCTAACCTTGTTTTCTACTTTCTCTCATAGTGTAGATCCTCCATGTCAATGAAGACATGATGCACCCTCAGCTTCTATATTAGTATTGCAACAAATTTGATCTTAAAGTTTAAACTTTTTAGCTTTCCATATTATATGCTTACTCTTCTTCTATTTGGTATTCTATAATGTTGTTGACTTTTAACAGTGGGTTTAAAGACAAGTCAGTTAGCAATCTCTAAGTTCATACTCTTCTCACAAGAGAGATATTGGTCAGCTTTCCCACTGTTGAAACCATATTGAGAGTCTCTCTAAGGAATCATCTGCTTCATGGTGTTAAACCTGGTGACTGGGTGAAACTGTACCAGTTACTTTGTGTACTTGATATGGGATAAAGTTAGGGACTCTACAACGGTTAGTCTAGCACATGATGGTCATTTAGTACGAAAGATTATGAGGTAAGTAACTTTTTGAGTCTGTGGAGATAACTTGTGTCCTGTAGAAGCGATAAAACCGAATTGACATAAACGATATAAATAAAGCGATGTTAAGGAAATAGACGATTCAAAAGACGAACACAAAGCCGATAAGAAAACGTTTTCGCAAACGGCATGGAGTCGAGACACAATCTCTTTCCTTAACTCTAAATATTTGCTCCGTAGTGAGACAGGACTGTGCGAAATATCGAGTCCCAGGATACAACCATGGCAGACTATCACGCTTCACTCGTGAACGTCCTAACGAACTAATATTTATGAAACACTCTGTAGACTACTCTGTAGGATTTTCGGTGTTGGATTGCGTTGGAAAAGTTCAGAAATGAATGAAGAGAGTCGGGTTTACAAAGGAGAGCCACTTCCCGCAACAGCTACTGCACATGCACATGGGCGAAAATCACGCGGAGATCGAGGAAAGTGAGTTACGAAACTTCCTCCCCAAGATATTCTCTCTCGTTTAAAATAAACTAGATTTTGATCCGCGTAACCGCGTGAGTGTTATTTTCAGTTTTATATGCATATATATTTATTTTAGATCATTAGTGGTATACATTTTTAATTTTAATCATATACTTGAATGTTTATATAACTATTTCAAATACAATAATTTATAGTTTACATATTGTAAATAACCAACTGTTTAAAACCGTCACATGTATTTGTTGTTTCTTATTATATATCTATCTAATTGTATTTGCATTTAGTTATTAAATAAAATAAGATGTGCATGAAAAAACATATTTGAAAATTATTTTGTATTTAATTTATGTTGAATTTTTACCCGCCTTTCAAAACTGGATTTATTTTTAGCAATATTTCTTAAGTTTATTCATTTTACATAATATATTATTGTATATACAAAAGTCTAAGATATGTTAATTTTTATACATGTATTATATATTATGCTAATGTTAAGCCGTTTTGCCATCATATTAGATTTTTAACATAAATAATTTATATTTATGAAAATAAAATTTATCAATTTATCATTTTAATATAGTTTAATCATATTTAGTTCAATTTAATAATTTTAACATGATTGATATGATTATAAAATAGATAAAAGTAAGATATAATTTTTATTTTTAATTTTATAAACAATAATTGAATATACACTTTTTGAAATTAAGATATTGTTAAAATATTTAGATAACATAATAGTTTTCTTTTAGTATGATTGATTGTGATTATATAATAGATAAAATAGGATATAATATTTATTTTTTATTTTAGAAACGATAACTGAATATAATAATGTATAATAATATTTCAAAACTAATTAAAAAATAAGTGAAAATATTTACATATAATTTTTGAAAATTAAGATTTTGTTAAAATCTTTTAAGCATATTTTTCGAAAATTTTAATATATATATATATATATATATATATATATATATATTTATTTTAAATGAAAAGATATCAAAAGATATTATGATTAAAGTAGTTCAAAGATTCTATATATTATTAGTCTTATTAAAATACATTTTATAAGAAAAATTTAAGGATGGTCGAACTTAAAAATCACACATGAAAGAAGTTGTGACTTCTATTTTAATAGAATATATATCTTGGGAAAACATATGAAATGCGTGTTGTTTTGAAACAAACTACACAGCGTTTAGACACAAACATCATACTGTTTTTGGTTCAAAAATGGACCAAAAAAAACAAAAGTAATTTGGTCCAAAATTTTTTTTATTGGGCCTATGGTCCTTCACCAAGACCCAAGACGCACGCGCATGTGCACGCACCCGCCCCGAGCCGAACTGTACGGACGGGGGGGGGGGGGGGGGGGGGGGAGAACCTATCCTCTCGTGTGCCATATGAACAAGCATTATCATTAAGACTTATTTATACTACTCATTCTTGGCTAGCGAAGAACACCGTGCATGGATGGGGGGGGGGGGGGGGTTGAGGTCTCACAACCGATATGGAACTTTTCCCACTTTCGTCATTAGAGCCAACAGACTTTTTATTAACCCGTAGGCCCATTTCTCCTCAACTTTTGCCTTATATTATTTTACCCATTCTGGTTAATAATTTTGGTCCAACAATCTTCCATATGAATAGAAATGACTCTAAACATATGCGGTAACAATCTTGGCTCTCCTTCTCTGTATCTTCTAATTATCTTAGTAATTGTTTTAAGCCGATTTTCGACCTCGAGTTTAAATTTTTTGAATTTTTCTACGGTTTCATCTTTGCTATGTAATAGATATACATAACAATATTTTGTGCAGTCATCTGCTAAGGTCACAAAGTACTTTTTCCCACCTCTTTTGTATGTATTTTAATTCATATAAATCGGTGTGAATTAAATCTATAGGTTTGTTAGGTTTTTCAACATGAGGTGATGACGTTTTTGTGAGCTTAGCCTGTTTGCATACTTCACATTTTTGTTTACTTGTTTTTTCATTTTGGGATTAGATTTAGATTCATTAATCTTTGTATAGATTTGTAGTTTACATGACCTAATAGTTCATGCCATATATTAAAAGATTTAACCGAATAAGCAAACTGGCTTCTTCTTATTCATTGAAACTACAACTTTCGGAAGGACTGTCATTACATTTGTCAAATACATCCCAGATACATCTCATTCTTCCTAATCACATACCCCTTTCCCAAATACATCCCATTCTTAACATACCCCTTTCCCGAACACATCATATTCTTTCTAATCACGAACTTGTCCGCCTCAAGACGTGGCGAATCCATTCTTGATGCGCAAGGTTCCTGAGACCAGGTTCTTCCTCATGTCAGGCACATGCTTCAGAATCATCAGAGTGACTTCACGTCCTGATGTCATCTTCATAACCGTGGCCTTCATTCTTGGAGACTGCAGTGTTCCCCATGAACAACTACTCATGAGTCTTGTTTTTCTGATAAGTGTTAGAACATCACCCTATCAGTGCAAATGTGGGTGGTCACCCTTGTGTCATACCACCATTTCTTGGAATTGTTGCTTTCAACCATGTTTACCTCAGTCACCCACTGCAACGAGATCCTCCTCAGTGAAGTTCGCTTGAGCCTTCTCATCTCTGATCTTGCTGCGACACTCAACCGTCTTGTGTATAACTTTGTTGCAGTAGTGACATTTCCCCTTGAATTTCTCCACATTTGCATTGATTTCAATGCCTTTTTTCTTAAAGTTTGTTCCAGAAGCTTTCATGACTGCATCAGTTTTGGAAGGCTTGGCAGGAGAGTGGGCGTGTGCCTTTCCTTTGCCTTTGTGCTCAGCCATGTTGACACTGTGCCCTTTAGCATGGAGCTTGTCATCATTTCAGTTCCCGGATTCTATCTGAAGCCTCATGATGAGTTCCTCGAGACCCATATTTTTTTGTGTGCTTCATGTAGTTCTTGAAATCCGCATAGCTTGGAGATAGCTTTTGGATTAAACTGAGAGTTGTGAATGTCTCGCAGATGGACATTCCTTCAGCAGCGATTTCATGGCAAATGAGCTGAAACGCTTCCACATCATTTTTCTGTAGAGAAAACATGAAAACGGATAAATACTCCAATCAACAAATAACATATTATTTTAAGAAAAAAATAATAGTAAAAACCGATTGTCATTTTTGGTGTTTAAACCACCAAATCGTATCGATATAAGTTTGAGAAGACGTTTTGCAAACTCGCTTAAAAGCGTTTGCAGAAACCGTTTGTGTAGACTTTAGATTGTATCACAAACTCGTTTTAGAAGCGTTCGTGGAAACAAATCATTTTGATAACGTTTACAAAATTGTGTATAGAAACTAGAAACGTTTCGCGGAAGTGCTAAGAGAAAATCGCAAATCCGTTTCAAATCAAAACCTAAAACCATTTAATAAATTGTTTTTCAACCCGATTAAAGCTTTAGAACAAAAGCGATATAGAGTTAATAATGTAGAAGCCAGAAAACCGAACTGACATAAACGATATAAATAAAGCAAGGTTAAGGAAATAGACGATTCAAAAGACGAATGCAAAACCAATAAGAAATTTTTTTCGCAAATGGATATGGAGTCGAGATGCAATTTTTTTCCTTAACTATAAATATTCACTCCGTAGTGAGACGGGACTGTGCAAAATATCGAGTCCCAAAATACAATCATGGCTGGCGATCACGCTTCACTCGTGAACGCCCTAACACCCTAATATTTACGAAACACTATCTAGACTTACGCTGTGGGATTTTCGATGTTGGATTGCGATAGAAAATTTCAGAAATGAATGAAGAAAGTCAGGTTTATTTAAAGAAACGGAGGAGAGCCACTTCCGGCAACAGCTGCTGCACGTGGGCGAAAATCTCGCGGAGATCGGGGAAAGTGCGTTACAAAACTTCCTCCCCAAAATCCTCTCTCTCGTTAAAAATAAATATCTTGGGCAAACAGATGAAATACATGTTGTTTTGAGACAAAATACGCAGTGATTAGACACAAACATCATGCTGTTTCTGGTTCAAAATAGACAAAAAAATTAAAAGTAATTAGTCCAAAAATTGTTTATTGGGCCCTGACTCAAGACCCACAATGGCCGCGCCGAGCCGGACAGACGGCGTGGGAGGCGAGCCTATCTTCTCATGTGCACCATTTAAACAAGCATTATCATGAAGATGTTATAAATTATTAAGTGGATGACCCATAACCAAGACCAGAAGAGAAAGCCCATCGGCCATGGCAAGGCCCAACCGCAGGATGAGAGGCGGCCAAGTTCCTAGTCGGCCACGACTTTCCTTTTCTATGTTTTAGTAGTTTTCCTATTTCCAGTTGGATTAGGTTTTGGATATTTTCCTTTTATCTATTCTTTGTAATCCCTATATAAGGAACCTTATGATTCATTAATAATACACAGAAGAATTTTCCATTCTTTTACAACAAGTTATCAGCACGATAGACTCCAAAAAACCCTGAGACAAAATCGAAACTCCCAAACCCTAAAAACACTAAGCCAGCGACGATCCTAGACGTTCCTCCGTCTCGTCTCAACTCCGACGATCAAGCTCAGCTCCTAGACGTTCCCTGCTCGCGTCCAACGTCCTCAGCCTCAGCTCAGCTTGCATCCAGCTCAGATCACGATCCCGACCAGACGCAACCACACCCGCGACAACATCAGCTCGCGGTCGCTCTCGGCCTGCGACCCGGCACCGTCTTGCGTCCATCCGTCTCAGCTCGTCTCAGATCTTAGGAGGTCCGGTTCAACCCTACAAAACAAAGGTATAAAGACTAAATCTGAGAACATAATGATCAAAATCTAAAACCCCTAATCCATCATTATGGAAACCAATTGTTCTTGATCAAAACCCTAAAATCAATATAACCTAAATCGACAATCTCATAACTAGTCATAGAAATCGATTCCTTAGAACATGTTGATTGTTTTTATTGATTGTTCATGATCTGAATTTAAGAAACCCTAATTCAGGAATCGAAACCCTAACCTAAAAGTTTGAATTCGATTTTAATTGATCTTGTTTGAGTGATTGATGATCTGAGGTTTTAGGATTGATAGATTGATTGAATAATCTAATCTCGAATTTAAATTCTAAAGGCCTTGAAACCTTGATTTCATTTTGATTAAACCAGCGGCTTGTATTGTTTAATTTGAAACCCTAGATTTATAAATTGAATCCAATAGAAATCGAATTGGCTAAGGTTGTTTGCATGACATCTAAATCTGAATATGAATTGCATTCGTCTTGATTATCAACCAGCATATAGATTATACAAACTCGAATTGGTTTCATTAATAAAAGCATATGGCCGTGTGGCCTAATCTCTCTGATACATATAGAAACATAAACTAGGATTGTTCGCACCATGGTCAAGTAGATTTTCATATGGACGATACTATTGTTTGATTATGTGTTCGTATAAGGCTTGATTATGGCCGAGATCCTTGTTTGCATGATCACATTGTGAAACCTAAAGTTCGAATGATAATGTGATCCAGAATTCAAAAATCTCAAACATAGACTATGCCGCCCTTAATCTTTCTGGAGATAACTATTTGCAGTGGGCGCTAGATACAAAGATCAACCTGAGGTCAAAGGGACTCGGTGATACTATCATCGAGGACAACAATGAGAATGATAAGAATCGGTATAGGGCTATAAGTATTATACGCCACCATCTCATTAAAGGCTTAAAAGATCGGTACCTTACAATGGAAAATCCACTTGACCTTTGGACCGCTTTACAGCGTAGATATGATCACCAGAAAATGGTGCTACTACCAAAGGCTAGATATGAGTGGAAGAATCTCAGATTCATAGACTATAAGTCTGTGGATAAATACAATTCAATATTGTTCAAAATAGTTTCAATGATGAGACTTTGTGGTGAAGAAGTAACCGAGAAAGAGTTACTTGATAATACCTTCTCTACGTTTCATTCCACAAATGTGTTTCTGCAACAACATTATAGAGAGAGAGGCTTCACCACATACACTGATCTGATCTCGTGCCTACTTCTGGCCGAGGCTAATAATGAGCTCCTGATGAAGAACAGTGAGATGAGACCTCCAGGATCAGCACCATTACCAGAAGCCCACAAGGCTGAACAAGAAAAGAAAGATCCCAAAGAAAGCAACCACGTTTATAATGAAAGAAGATCACATGGCAGAGGCCGTGGTGGGTATAAGGGACGTGGTGGTCGTGACAACTACTCATATGGCCGAGGATGGAAACCACAATAATTGTGGTCGTGATTCCAGCTATGGCCGTGGAAGAGACACTTTTGGCCGCGGTCGAGGCGGCATATCCAAGCCATCTTACTCGACCAAATCCGTTTGTCACAGGTGCGGGATGAGTAACCATTGGGCCAAGAATTGTAGAACCCCTAAGCATTTATGTGAACTCTATCAAGAGAGCCTTAAGAACAAGAACCCAGAAGCCCATATGGTTCATGATAATGGGTATGATGTTGATGATGATTTTGACCACGAAAAGGATGATCTTATGGATCATGAGACATCAGATTGTCTTAAAGACTAATTCGAATTTTGTTTGATTGCTTTATGATTGCTTTGTGTTTCATTACTATTTGATATTTTGAATTTATAATATGAAGTTTTGTTTTAAAGTTTTATAAAAGTCTTTGAGATTATAAATCTTTTATATATAGAAATGAATGATGAGATGAGTATACTTGTGGTGGATAGTGGATCAAGTCACACAATTCTTAGAGACAAAAGATATTTCATAAATCTCAAAATGAAAAATGCCAATATACATACCATTGCGGGTGTAGCCAGCCTGATTGAAGGTCACAGCCAGGCATATATATTGATGCCTAAGGGTACTTATCTAGAGATCAAAAATGCCTTATATTCTCCCAGCTCTAAAAGAAGCTTATTGAGTTTCAAGGACATAAGGTTAAACGGTTTCCACCTTGAAACATGGGAAGAAGGAAGTAAAGAGTTCCTTAATATCATTTCGATCACCCAAGGCAATAGAAATATCCTAGAAACCATACCTGCAATGTCTACTAGTCTATACTATGCAAAGATCAGTATGATCGAGGCTAATGCCTGCGACAATTTCACTCTATGGCATGACCGGCTGGGCCATCCCGGTACTAGTATGATGCGAAAATTGATAATAAATTCTCAAGGGCACACATTCAAAGGAGTTATCCCAAACAATCTCACATGTGTAGCATGTACACAAGGGAAACTCATTACTAGGCCATCACCAGCCAAAGTGAATAAGGAAATCATAAATTTTCTGGAAAGGATTCAGGGAGATATATGTGGACCAATACACCCACCTTGTGGGACATTTAGATATTTCATGGTCCTGATTGATGCATCGACCAGATGGTCGCATGTTTGCCTACTATCCACACGAAATTTGGCATTTGCAAGGCTGCTTGCTCAGATCATAAGACTGAGAGCACATTTTTCAGATTTTCCTTTAAAGACTATACGTCTAGACAATGCTGGTGAGTTCACGTCCCAGGCGTTTAATGAGTACTGTATGTCCATGGGGGTAAGTGTGGAACACTCCGTGGCACATGTACATACACAGAACGGCTTGGCCGAGTCTTTTATTAAACGCATACAGCTGATTTCCCGACCATTACTCATGAGGTCTAAACTCCCGGTATCAGCGTGGGGACATGCAGTATTGATATCTTGCATATTTCCACTGTTTTATCCATTCAACCATGTGCATTTTGATCATATAGACTAGGATTTAGCCATGTTTAGGTTGCATTTTGCATACATGAGTCTTTATCAGGTATTGGAGTACCACATGGAGTTCTTGGAGACATTTGGGTGCATTTGGAGATCATAAGAGGTGATAAAAGTGATCATTGGACGAGCAGCGCATGGGAGCGACCTCACCGGAGCGACACCGTGAAGTCACTGTGACACCCTTTCAGAGCGACTTGGCCAGAGCGACACCCCGATGTCGTTCGCGTCTCCATCGCTCGGAGGCACGAGAGCGACCTTACAGCGACGTTCCGGAGCGACACCATAAGGTCGCTCCAGCTGGGAGCGACGTGACCGGAGCGACACAGCGAGGTCGCTCGCGAAGAGCGACCCAGAGCGACGTCTCGCAGTGACCCCTCCAGGTCGCTCCCGAAGCCTGGAGCGACCTCTCGGAGCGACAACTGGAGGTCGCTGCGCGCCTTCTTTTTGCTCGAATTCATTTCTACTCAAGGGTCTTTTGGTCATTTCATTATGCACGTTTTTACTTTTGAAAACCTATGTTTTAAGTACCTTTAGCAGCCACCAGACATATTATCTTTTGTTCTTAAGAAAAACCTTTGGAAAGTTCATCTCTTGAATCATCTTTGTTCATCTAGTTATTGCAATTCTGTGTTTCCAATTCATTGTTGTATCCCTTTGTATGATTAATCTGAAATCCAAAATGGGTTTAAGAGGAATCATGAAGAGTAGTGAGTAATTACCATTTGAATTCATGGGTTAGGAAGATTAAGGGTGATTAAGTTAGAGCTATGATGTTTTAGTGTAGATCATTCCAAAACCTTGCTAGTAGAGTAATCATAATGCATCTTCTGAGTTAGCTTCTCAAAAGTTTATCTTTAGGCATTTCCCACCCAAAAGGTGTTCGATGAAATGCCTGAAACAACTCTTCTAAGCTTTTAGCACATTTTGCCAAAGACATTTGTTGTTAGAAGTGCTAAGATAGATTTAGACCTGTTAGTAATGATTGCTTCCATATTATTCAACCAAAGACATTTGTTGTTTGAAATGTGTTAGTAAATGAACATTCATCTAGAAATAGAGTTTGTTTAGGATCGTGTCTAAGCTTAAGGTTTATAGTTTGATTGTTCGTCTGCCATCCTTAGTTCGAAACTTGATCACCCAAGGTCTAATTCCGATGCCCATGAGTTCTCATTTTCCTTAGTTAAGAAAGTCAACTCATTTACCGCTTTTATTATTCTGAAACTGCATTAGTATTAATCATTAGTTTAGAAAACCCTTTAAATCATCGGTTGCATTTAGATTAAGTAAGTACTTGTATTCTCAGTGCTTGAAATCCCTTAGAATTGGTTTGACAATCATTTATACTACAACATTTGTTTTAGGAGCCTTGAAAACTTCTATCATCAAATTGGCGCCGTTGCCAAATTCTAAGTAGATTTGAACATTGAGATTTAGTCATTTGCTTGAGACTAAGTCATTTTTATTTTCTTTTGTTCCTTATTCTCCTTCTTCACCTCCCTTTAATTTACAGGTGTATGAACTTGAGGAGCAGGGGTCCATCAAACCTAGTTCCAAGAGCCGCAGACATCAGAGCTTTAGAGAGATAGTGTGCTAGAAAGAGAAGAGAAGAAGAGCAACAGTCTCACTTGCAGAGATTGGATACTGATATGGGAGCCATACCTCAAAATGATGCCAACAACGTTCCACAAAACCAACATCGAGCAGCTCGACCCATTGGCTCTTATGACCGCCCCAACATTCATGGTCATAGATTGGGAATCCGAGCACCAGCTGTAGCAGCCAACAACTTTGAGATCAAATCAGGACTCCTCAACGTGATCGAGAACAACAAGTATCATGGCTTGGCTCTAGAGGACCCATTTGATCACTTGGACAGGTTCGACAGCTACAGTGGGTTGTCAAAAACCAATGGTGTGTCTGAGGATGCCTTAAAGCTGAAGTTATTCCCTTTCTCTCTGGGGGATAAGGCACGACAGTGGGAGAAGTCTCTACCAAGCGACTCAATCACCACTTGGGATGACTGCAAGAAAGCTTTCTTGGAGAAGTTCTTCTCTACTTCAAGAACTGCTAAGCTGAGAAATGAGATCTCCAGCTTTCAACAGAAAGGCTTGGAAGGATTCAGTGAAGCCTAGGAGAGATTCAAAGGCTACCAAGCTCCATGCCCTCATCATGGATCTCTAAGGAAAGCCTGCTGAGCACATTCTACAGAGGAGCTCTTCCTTAGTACAGAGCCAGATTGGATACAACTAGCAATGGGTTCTTCTTGGGAAGAACAGAGGAGGATGCAGAACAGTTGGTAGACAACATGGTCAAGAGTGATGCAGTCTACAGTGGAGACCACGACAGAGGCAGTCGAACAGATGACAAGCAGACGAGGAAGGAGTTAAAGGCTCTCCAGGATAAGATTGATATTCTCATTGCTGATAAGGCCACCCAGGAGCAGCTGCACTTTGTTGGTAACCCAAACAAAGAAGCCACACCTGTTGTCCAGGAAGTTGATGGTTTGGAAGGGCAAGAAGAGCTGTGCTTCATCAACAACAATGGTAGCTGGTACAAGAAAGAGCCAAACTTTCAGTACAACAACTACCAACAGAGATCTTTTCCCAACAACCAACAGAGTGGTTATCAGCCTCGGAACAACCAGCAAGGCAGCTATCAGCCTCAACAAAACCCTCCTCCTGGATTCAACACCAAAGGACAACAACTTGCCCAACAACAACCTACTACTTCTACCTCCACTCCTCAAGTCAGCAGCACTGATGCCCTACTAAAACAAATCTTGGAGTCTCAGACAAGAAGTGAGAAGCATGTTGGCTAAGAGTTGAAGAACCTTCACTCAAAGATTGATGGAAGCTACAATGAGCTCAACAACAAGTTCAGAACTTTGGAGTACCAGTTTGCTGCCATGAACACTCAACAAAATCGCTAACAAGGTTCTTTACCTGGAAAATCTGAGCAAAACCCCAAGGAGACCATGAAAGGTATCACCCTCAGGAGTGGTAAGGAGTTACCTCAGAAAGCTGTCACCAAGGATGCTGAGAAACTAGGTGAGGGGGTTGCCATCAACATAGATGATGAGGTGGTGATTGTTGATGAGAAAATCAATGATGAAATCTTGGAGAAGATTGTGGAAGCGAAAGGTAAAGGAAAGGTTGGGGAAGAGAAGAAAATAGTGAAAGATGGTGAAGTTGTTGCTCCAGCAAGTGAGAATTCTTTTGTTCCTCCTCCCTATGAACCCAAACTACCATTCCCAGGTAGATTCAAGAGGCAGCTGCTAGAGAAGTACAAAGCTCTATTTGAGAAGCAAATGAGTGAAGTTCAAGTCACAATGCCCATCATTGATGCTTTCATGCTGATTCCTCAATATAGCAAGTTCCTGAAAGATGTTGTAGCTGCAAAGAAGAAGGAGATGGAGGGCATGATGATTCTCACTCATGAGTGTAGTGCCATCATCCAGAGGCTTGTTGTTCCAAAGAAGCTAGAAGATCCAGGATGCTTCACATTACCTTGTGCTCTTGGACCTATGGTATTTGATAGATGTCTATGCGATTTGGGAGCTAGTGTCAGCTTGATGCCTTTATCTGTTGCTAAGAAGCTTGGTTTCACTCAGTATAAGAAGTGTAGACTGTCTCTGGTATTGGCTGATCGTTCAGTGAAGTATCCTGTGGGTATCTTGGAGGACCTCCCCGTTTTGGTTGGAAAATATGAGATCCCTACAGACTTTGTGGTGCTTGAGATGGGTGAGGAAGCTGCAGATCCTTTAATCCTTGGAAAGCCTTTCTTAGCTACAACAGGAGCAATTGTTAATGTGAAAGAGGGCAAGATTGATCTCCACTTGGGTAAAAGGCATGTTCTTCACTTTGACATCAAGGAGGTAATGAAGAAACCAACAGTTCAAGGGCAAGTTTTCTACATTGAAGAGATGGATGCCCTTGCTGATGAGCTCCTTGAAGAATTGTCACTAGAAGACCCTCTACAGCATGCTCTGACGATAGAGAGGCCAACTAAAGTGATTCAGAACCTGGAGAGTGCTGCCTATGGGATGATGTTGGATTCACACAGAGGATTTGGTAGTATGGATCAGTATGAGGAGCTGCCTCAAATTGTCCATCAGGAAGCCTCAGTCATTCAACAAGGGGACACCCTGCAAGACGACTGGAGCGAGCTTAAGGCGCCTAAAGTGGAGCTTAAACCTCTCCCCAATGGTGTAAGGTATGCATTTCTTGGTCCTAATGGAACTTTTCCAGTCATTGTGAGTAGTGAACTTACTGAAACTGAGCTATCTGAACTTTTGAAAACACTTAAAAGATTTAGAAAAGCAATAGGTTACTCACTTGATGACATCAAGGGAATATCACCCTCCTTGTGTATGCATAGGATACATCTTGAGGATGAATCAATGACTTCCATCGAGCATCAAAGAAGGTTAAATCCTAACCCGAAGGATGTTGTAAAGAAAGAGATTCTTAAACTCTTAGATGCTGGTGTTATCTACCCTATCTCAGATTCTAAATGGGTATCTCATGTGCATGTTGTGCCAAAAAAGGGTGGTATAACTGTGATTAAAAATGACAAGGATGAATTGATACCAACAAGAACAGTCACTGGGCATAGGATGTGTATTGATTACCGCAAACTGAACTCTGCATCTAGAAATGATCATTTTCCACTTTCATTTATTGATCAGATGCTTGAGAGACTTGCAAATCATCCATTCTATTGTTTTCTTGATGGATATTCGGGATTCTTCCAGATCCCCATACATCCCAATGATCAGGAGAAAACAACATTCACATGTTCTCATGATACCTTTGCATATCGAAGAATGCCATTTGGTCTATGTAATGCTCCAGCCACCTTTCAAAGGTGCATGATGTCGATCTTTTCTGATCTGATTGAGGATGTTGTGGAGGTGTTCATGGATGATTTCTCTGTCTATGGATCTTCGTTTTCTGCTTGTTTGTCATTTTTGTGCAGGGTCCTACAGAGATGTGAAGACACCAACCTTGTGCTGAGCTGGGAGAAGTGTCACTTCATGGTCAAAGAAGGGATTGTGCTGGGGCACAAGATTTCAGAGAAGGGGATTGAGGTGGATAAGGCCAAAATCGATGTTATGGTTGGTTTGCCCCCACCAAAGACAGTGAAAGACATCCAAAGTTTTCTTGGTCATGCTGGTTTTACAGGAGATTCATAAAAGATTTCTCCATGATCACTAGACCATTGACCAGGCTGCTGTGCAAAGAAGCCACATTCAGCTTTGATGTGGAGTGTCTAGAAGCTTTCAAGAAGCTGAAAGGTGAACTCATCAGTGCTCCAATTGTCCAGCCACCTAATTGGGATCTCCCCTTTGAGATCATGTGTGATGCTAGTGTTTATCTGTGGGAGCTGATTTGGGGCAGAAGAAAGATGGCAAGACCCATGTGATCTACTACGCGAGCCAAACCCTGAATGATGCTCAGATGAGATATGCCACAACAGAGAAGGATATGCTAGCCATAGTCTTTGCCTTTTGAGAAGTTTAGAAGCTACTTGGTGGGATCTAAAGTCATTGTCTACACAGATCATGTTGCGTTGAGACACCTTTTGGCGAAGAAGGATGCAAAGCCCAGGCTCTTGAGATGGATTCTTTTGCTGCAAGAGTTTGATTTAGAGATCAAGGACAAGCCAGGAGTTGAGAATGGTGTAGCTGATCACTTGTCCAGGCTGAGAGTGGAGTGTGGCATTCCAATTGATGAAGGACTCCCTGAGGAACAGATCATGGCTATTAGAGCAGTGATAGCAGTTTGTGAGACTGGAAGGAAGCTTGAAGAAGTCAAGGCAACAGAAGAGAAAGAACCTTGGTATGCTGATTTGGTGAATTATCTAGCCACAGGATAAGAGCCTTTGAATCTTGTGGGTTATGCCAAGAAGAAGTTCTACAAAGATGTAAAGCGATACTACTGAGATGAGCCCTACCTCTACATTCTCTGCAAAGATCAACTTTATAGGAGAGTGGTTGCTAATGAGGAGATTGATGGGATCCTTACACAGTGTCATGGATCTTCTTATGGAGGCCACTTTGCTACCTTCAAGACTGTTGCTAAGGTGTTATAAGCTGGATTCTGGTGGCCACACATGTTCAAGGACACACAAGACTTTGTTTCAAGGTGTGATTCATGCCAAAGGAGGGGAAACATCACCAAGAGGAATGAGATGCCTCAGAATTGATATCTTGCATATTTCTATTGTTTTATCCATTCACCCATGTGCATTTTGATCATATAGATTAGGATTTAGCCATGTTTAGGTTGCATTTTGCATACATGAGTCCTTATCAGGTATTGGAGTACCACATGGAGTTCTTGGAGACATTTGGGTGCAATTGGAGTTCAAAAGAAGTGTTTAAAGTGATCATTGGGCGAGCACCTTACCGGAGCGACCAGTCCGGAGCGACACCATCAAGTCGCTCTGATCTCCCTATCAGAGCGACCTTACCAGAGCGACAGGGAATAGTCGCTCGCGTTTTGATCACCCGGAGACGCGAGAACGAGTCCGGAGCGACCTCTCGCAGCGACACAGCGAGGTCGCTCCCGAAGCATGGAGCGACAGGGAGGAGTCGCTCGCGTTTTCATCACTCGAAGACGCAAGAACGAGTCCGGAGCGACCTCTCGCAGCGACACAGCGAGGTCGCTCCCGAAGCATGGAGCGACTTGTCGGAGCGACGAGCGGAGGTCGCTGCGCGTCTTATTTCTGCTCGAACTTATGATTTCTCAAGGGCCTTTTGGTCATTTCATTATGCACGTTTTTATTTTCTAAACCTATGTTTTAATACTCTGTAAGCCACCAGGAGGCGGATCATCTTTGTTCTTAAGAAAAACCACCAAAAACCTTTGGAAAGTATTCTCTTGAATCAATTGATCAGTTTTGTTATTGAAATTCTGTGTTCTTATATCTATTTTCTGTGTTTCTCTACATGATTAATCTGAAATCCAACATGGGTTTAAGAGGAATCATGGAGATTAGTGAGTAATCACCCTTTGAATTCATGGGTTAGGGAGATTAAGGGTGATTAGGTTAGAGCTAGGATGTTTTAGTGTAGATCATTCATATTTCCTTGCTAACAGAGTGAACATAATGCATCTTCTGAGTTGGCCACTCAGTTGTTGATCGTTAGGCATTTCTCACCCGAAAGGTGTTCGAGGAAATGCCCGAGACAACTCTTCTAAGCTTTTAGCATACTTTGCCAAAGACATTTGTTGTTAGAGGTGCTAAGATAGCCATTGGACTTGCTAGTTATGATTGTTTTCATATTATTCAACCAAAGACATTTGATGTTTGAATTGTGTTAGTAAATGAACATTCATCTAGACATAGAGTTTGTTTAGGATTGTGTCTAAGCTTAAGGTTGATAGTTTGATTGATCGTTTGCCATCCTTAGTTCGAAACTTGATCACCCGAGGTCTAATCCATATATCCATGAGTTCTCTTTTCTCATAGTTAAGAAAATATCATTTAGTTATTCCTTTTAGTTAGTTATAGTTTAAAAACCATTGGTTGCACTTAGATTAAGTGATTACTTGCATTCTCGGTGCTTTCATATCTCTCAGAACTGGTTCGACAATCATTTATACTACAACATTTGTCTTAGGAGCCTTGAAAACTCCTAACATCAAATTGGCGCCGTTGCCAAATTCTGAGTAGATTTAAACATTGAGATTTAGTCAATTGCTTGAGAGTAAGTCATTTTTATTTTCTTTTGTTACTGACTCTTTTTCACCTCCCTTTAATCTACAGGTGTATGAACTTGCGGAGCAACGGTCCATCAAACCTAGTTCCACGAGCTGCAGACATCAGAGCTTTAGAGAGAGAGTGTGCTGGAAAGAAAAGAGAAGAAGAGCAACAGGCTCAACTGCAAAGACTGAACACTGATATGGGAGACGTTCATCAGCATGATGCAGGCGTCAATGGCGCTAATAACAATGCTCCAGCTAACCAACAGCGAGCAGCTCGACCCATTGGCACTTACGATCGCCCCAACATTCATGGTCATAGATTGGGAATCCGAGCACCCGCTGTGGCAGCCAACAACTTTGAGATCAAATCAGGACTCCTCAACGTGATCGAGAACAACAAGTATCATGGCTTGGCTCTAGAGGATCCATTTGATCACTTGGACAGGTTCGACAGCTACTGTGGGTTGTCAAAAACCAATGGTGTGTCCGAAGATGCCTTAAAGCTCAAGCTATTCCCCTTCTCTTTGGGGGATAAGGCACGTCAGTGGGAGAAGTCTCTACCCAGCGACTCCATCACCACTTGGGATGATTGCAAGAGAGCATTCTTGGAGAAGTTCTTCTCTACTTCAAGAACTGCTAAGCTGAGAAATGAGATTTCCAGCTTCCAACAGAAGGGCTTGGAAGGATTCAGTGAAGCCTGGGAGAGATTCAAGGGCTACCAAGCTCAATGCCCACACCATGGTTTCTCTAAGGAGAGTTTGCTGAGCACATTCTACCGTGGTGCTCTTCCTAAGTACAGGGCCAGACTGGATACAGCTAGCAATGGGTTCTTCTTGGGGAGAACTGAGGAGGATGCAGAGGAGCTGGTTGACAACATGGTTAAGAGTGATGCAGTCTACAGTGGAGACCACGACAGAGGTAGTAGAACAGATGATAAGCAGACGAGGAAGGAGTTGAAGGCTCTACAGGATAAGATAGACATCCTCATTGCTGACAAAGCTACCCAAGAGCAGCTGCACTTTGTTGGCAACCCAAGCCAAGAGACACCAGTTGTTGTCCATGAAGTTGAGGGTTTGGAAGGTCAGGAAGAGCTGTGTTTCATCAACAACAATGGTAGCTGGTACAAGAAAGAGCCCAACTTTCAGTACAACAACTACCAACAGAAATCCTATTCCAACAACCAACAGAGTGGTTATCAGCCTCGGAATAATCAGCAAGGCAGCTATCAACCTCAGCAAAACCCTCCTCCTGGTTTCAACAACAAGGGCAACCATTCTTCCCAACAGCAATCTAATCCCTCTACCTCAACTCCTCAAGTCAACAGCACTGAAGCTCTACTGAAACAAATCCTGGAGTCTCAAACAAGAAGTGAGAAGCATGTTGGCTATGAGTTGAAGAACCTTCACTCAAAGATTGATGGGAGCTACAATGAGCTCAACAACAAGTTCAGAGCTTTGGAGAACCAGTTTGCTGCCATGAACACTCAACAAAATCGCCAACAAGGTTCTCTACCTGGAAAATCTGAGCAAAACCCAAAGGAAACCATGAAAGCTATCACTCTCAGGAGTGGTAAGGAGTTACCTCAGAGAGCTCTCACCAAGGATGCTGAGAAACAAAGTGAGGGGGTTGCCATCAACATAGATGATGAAGTGGTGATTGTTGATGAGAAGATCAATGACGAGATCTTGGAGAAGATAGTGGAAGCCAAAGGAAAAGGAAAGGTTGGAGAAGAGAAGAAAACAGTTAAGGATGGTGAAGTTGTCACTCCTGCAAGTGAAAGTTCTTTTGTTCCTCCTGCCTATGAACCCAAGCTCCCATTCCCAGGTCGATTCAAGAGGCAGCTGCTAGAGAAGTACCAAGCTCTATTTGAAAAGCAAATGAGTGAAGTCCAGGTCACAATGCCCATTATTGATGCTTTCATGCTGATTCCTCAATACAGCAAGTTCCTGAAAGATGCTGTAGCTGCAAAGAAGAAAGAGATGGAGGGCATGGTGATTCTCACTCATGAGTGCAGTGCTATCATTCAGAGGCTTGTCATTCCAAAGAAGCTAGAAGATCCAGGATGCTTCACATTACCTTGTGCTCTTGGACCTATGGTATTTGATAGATGTCTCTGCGATTTGGGAGCTAGTGTCAGCTTGATGCCCCTATCTGTTGCTAAGAAGCTCGGCTTCACTCAGTACAAGAAGTGTAGACTTTCTCTGGTATTGGCTGATCGTTCAGTGAAGTACCCTGTGGGTATCTTAGAGGACCTCCCAGTGATGGTTGGAAATTATGAGATCCCTACAGACTTTGTGGTGCTTGAAATGGGTGAAGAAGCTCAAGACCCTTTAATCCTTGGAAGGCCTTTCTTAGCAACAGCAGGAGCTATTGTTAATGTGAAAGAAGGCAAGATTGATCTCCATCTGGGTAAAGGGCACATTCTCCATTTTGACATCAAGGAGGTAATGAGGAGGCCAACAGTTCAAGGGCAAGTGTTCTACATTGAAGAGATGGACGCCCTTGCTGATGAACTCCTTGAAGAGTTGTCACTAGAGGACCCTCTACAGCATGCTTTGACTGTAGAGAGAGAGGCTGTGGTGATTGAGAACCTGGAGAGTACTGCCTATGGGATGATGCTGGATTCACACCAGGGGTTTGTCAGTAAGGATCAGTACGAGGAGCTTCCACAGATGGTTCACCAAGAAGTCTCAGCCACTCAGCAAGATGACACCCAGCAGAATGACTGGAGTGAGCTTAAGGCACCTAAAGTGGAGCTTAAACCTCTCCCCCATGGTGTAAGGTATGCATTCCTTGGTCCTAATGAAACTTATCCTGTCATTGTGAGTAGTGAACTTACTGAAACTGAGCTATCTGAACTTTTGAAAACGCTTAAAAGATTTAGAAAGGCAATAGGTTACTCACTGGATGACATCAAGGGAATATCACCCTCTTTGTGCATGCATAGGATACATCTTGAGGATGAATCAATGACTTCTATCGAGCATCAAAGAAGGTTAAATCCTAACCTGAAGGATGTTGTAAAGAAAGAGATTCTTAAACTCTTAGATGCTGGTGTTATTTACCCTATCTCAGATTCTAAATGGGTATCACCTGTGCATGTTGTACCAAAGAAAGGTGGTATCACTGTGATTAAAAATGACAAGGATGAATTGATACCAACAAGAACCATCACAGGTCATAGAATGTGCATTGATTACCGAAAACTAAACTCCGCATCTAGAAAGGATCATTTCCCATTACCATTTATTGATCAGATGCTTGAGAGACTTGCAAATCACCCATTCTATTGCTTTCTTGATGGGTACTCAGGATTTTTCCAAATCCCCATACATCCCAATGATCAAGAGAAAACGACATTCACATGTCCCTATGGTACCTTTGCATATCGAAGGATGCCATTTGGTCTATGTAATGCTCCAGCCACCTTTCAAAGGTGCATGATGTCAATTTTCTCTGATCTGATTGAGGATGTTGTGGAGGTATTTATGGATGATTTCTCTGTCTACGGATCTTCGTTTTCTGCTTGTTTGTCAAACTTGTGCAGGGTCCTACAGAGATGTGAAGACACCAACCTTGTGCTGAATTGGGAGAAGTGTCACTTCATGGTCAAGGAAGGGATTGTGCTGGGACACAAGATTTCAGAGAAGGGGATTGAGGTGGATAAAGCCAAAATCGATGTTATGGTTGGTTTGCCCCCACCAAAGACAGTGAAAGACATCCGGAGTTTTCTTGGTCATGCTGGGTTCTACAGGAGGTTCATCAAGGACTTCTCCATGATCACTAGACCTTTGACCAGGCTGCTGTGCAAGGAAGCCACCTTCAGTTTTGATGTGGAATGTCTACAAGCTTTCAAGAAGCTGAAAGGTGAACTCATTAGTGCTCCAATTGTCCAGCCACCTGATTGGGATCTCCCTTTTGAGATCATGTGTGACGCTAGTGACTATGCTGTGGGAGCTGTTTTGGGGCAGAAGAAAGATGGCAAAACCCATGTGATCTACTATGCCAGCCAAACCCTCAATGATGCTCAGATGAGGTATGCCACAACAGAGAAGGAGATGCTGGCAATTGTTTTTGCCTTTGAGAAGTTCAGGAGCTACTTGGTTGGGTCTAAAGTCATTGTCTACACAGATCATGCTGCCTTGAGACACCTTTTGGCCAAGAAGGATGCAAAACCCAGGCTTTTGAGGTGGATCCTTTTGCTTCAAGAGTTTGATATGGAGATTAAGGACAAGCCAGGAGTTGAGAATGGTGTAGCTGATCATTTGTCCAGGTTGAGGGTAGAGTCTGGTATTCCTATTGACGAAGGACTTCCTGAGGAGCAGATCATGGCTATTGAAGCAGTGATAGCAGTTTGTGAGACTGGTAGGAAGCTGGAAGAAGTCAAGGCAACAGAAGAGAAGGAACCTTGGTATGCTGATTTGGTGAACTACCTAGCCACAGGAAGAGAACCTTTGAATCTTGTGGGCTATGCCAAGAAGAAGTTCTACAAGGATGTGAAGAGATACTACTGGGATGAACCCTATCTCTACATTCTCTGCAAGGATCAGCTTTATAGAAGAGTGGTTGCAAATGAGGAGATTGATGGGATCCTTACACAGTGTCATGGATCATCTTATGGAGGCCACTTTGCCACCTTCAAGACAGTTGCGAAAGTGTTACAAGCTGGATTCTGGTGGCCACATATGTTCAAGGATACACAAGACTTTGTTTCAAAGTGTGATTCTTGCCAAAGAAGAGGAAACATCACCAAGAGGAATGAGATGCCTCAGAATCCAATCCTTGAAGTTGAAGTGTTTGATGTGTGGGGTATTGACTTCATGGGACCATTTCCATCATCTTTTGGAAACAAATACATCCTTGTGGCTGTTGATTATGTCTCCAAATGGGTGGAAGCTATTGCAAGCCCCACCAATGATGCTAGAGTTGTAACCAAGATGTTCAAGAGCATCATCTTTCCAAGGTTTGGAGTCCCAAGAGTTGTGATCAGTGACGGAGGTTCCCACTTCATTAACAAACTGCTTGAGGGACTTCTCAAGAAGAATGGTGTGAAGCACAAGGTGGCAACTCCTTATCACCCCCAAACAAGTGGCCAAGTTGAGATTTCTAACAGGGAGATCAAGTCTATCTTGGAGAAGATTGTGGGGATCACAAGGAAGGATTGGTCCAATAAGCTTGATGATGCACTTTGGGCTTATAGGACAGCGTACAAGACACCACTGGGCACCACACCTTTCAACCTAGTGTATGGGAAAGCTTGCCATCTGCCAGTGGAGCTTGAGTACAAGGCACTATGGGCAATAAAGTTGCTAAACTTTGACATCAAGAGTACCAAGGAGAAAAGGATTTTTCAGCTACATGAGCTTGATGAGATAAGAATGAATGCTTTTGAGAACTCAAGGATCTACAAGGAGAAGACTAAAGCTTTCCATGACAAGAATATCCTGAAGAGAGAGTTTAAAGAAGGAGATCAAGTTCTTCTCTACAACTCTAGGCTGAAGCTATTTCCAGGAAAGCTTAAGTCAAGGTGGTCAGGTCCTTTCAAAGTCAAAGAGGTTAGGCCATATGGAGCAATAGTTTTGTGGAGTACTGATGGAAGAGACTTCACCTCGAGGTCGCTCGGCTTAAAGATGTTTTGTGCTCCAAAAACACTCTCGGAGCGACCTCTCAGAGCGAGCACATGAAGTCGCTCCAGCTGGGAGCGACATTACGGGAGCGACACCTCGAAGTCGCTCGCGTTTTCGTCGTCACGGAGCTCTAAAACTGGCCCGGAGCGACGTCCAAGAACGACACCTCGAAGTCGCTCCAGCTCCAGAGCGAGGTTTCGAGAGCGACACTCCAAGGTCGCTCGCGTTTTCGTCGAATCACGACGCGAGAAAATGACTCGGGAGCGACCTCTCGCAGCAACACCCTCACGTCGCTCCCGAGCCGGTCCAGGTAAGTTTTCTAACTCTAAACCCCGGTTTAATTAAAGTAAACCGACCCTAACCACCCTAGACCGAACCGGACGACCCTAAACCTAACTCAACCCCCGCGACTCCATCTCTATCACTCTCCCCTCCTCTCACAAACTCTCAAACTCTCTCAAACTCACCCACACCAAAAATCCCAAAACTTTCTCAATTCTCACCCAAATCAACTAGTTCTTGTTTCTAAATCCAAGCTTTCGCCCCTGTAGCCTATTCCTCACCACCCATTCACCATTTCTTTTCATCCAAAGCAAGGTATTGAGTTTTAAATTCAAATTCGTAGGTCCATGAACCCTAGGATTTGAAAATCGAAATTTGGTCATTTTCTTGCTAGATTGTGGTGAAATAGACTAGGGAAAGCTTATCTATCAAGTTGGGTTGTCGAATAAATGGTGAAATTGAGTTTAATTTGCACTTTGGCAAAATTAGGGTTCATGGATTTGGGGGTTTTCGAATTCGACCTTAATTGGGTGTGTCTGTGGGTGAACAAGATGCGTTAAGGTGTTACAAGAGTGAGAATTGTTGCATTGTGTTGAACTTGAGTTTAAATTGATAATTCATTTGTTAAGTTCACTTTTGCAATTTTCACTTGCAAAGTCTTGCCCTTCTTTACTTCCATCTACTTATCCCTTTTCAAGTTTTTAATTTTTCAGGTGAAAATGGTTAAGAAGACAAAGGGAAAGTTGGAAGCTGAGAGGCAAGAAGCTGAAAGACAAGAGTTTGCACTAAGAGGAAAAGCTTTACCCTGCGAGCCAACTGGCTCAGGGACGCAGAGGACTGTTCGACAGCAGACTTTGGCTGCAAGGAAATCGAAAGAACAGGAGAAGAGGGCAGGGAAAAGTGTAGCAGTTCCCAACCATGAGGAAAGTGAAACTGAGAGTGCTGATGAGCAGGCACCTACGAAGAAAGCCAAGATGTCCAAAGGCAAAGGGGTTGCGGTTGATCGAGATAGGGCGAAAACTCCATCTGTGGAGGAGCTGTATGATCACTTGAAGAATGAGGTCACTTGGACTCCAACCAGGTTCGCCGACCTTGATCTGCTGAAGGAGTTGGGTCTTGAATCTGACATTGAAGAGATGCTAGGACATTTGAAGATGCCAAAACTCCTCACCATGGCATATCCTTTCTACAAGGATGTCACTTGTCAGTTCTTATCTTCTCTTGCGGTCACTTACCACGACACCGCGCATGTGAGGCAAGGATGGGGCAAAATCAGTTTCAAGGTCAATGGACGAGAATACAACATGAACTTCAAGGACATTGGGAGAGTCATGGGGTTCCAAGACCTAGAAGACCACTCCCTACCCAAGTGTGAGAACCTTCCCACGGAGCTTTGGAAGTTGATCACTGGAAACAAACACACTACCGGGGCTGACAAGAACTCACACATCCGACACCCGTCCGTACGTTACCTCCACAGGATGCTCGTCCATGCATTCTACCCACGGAAGCAAGCTGGTACGGTTACTGAGGAAGACATGCGACTGCTCTGTCCGGCTATCCGTCCCTACGCCCAACCTGGAGTTTTACCCCTTCCCAGCACCGACATCTATGCTACCTTCGGGATGGTCAGTTTCTTTGTGGGTCGTCTCCAGCACTACAGAGACTGGGCGTGGTACACCACTGATTCGCGCCCAAAGATGGGGATAGGTGGAATGATCACACCACTGCTCCAATTTCTGAATGTTCCCTTGGGAAAGGACGCAGCGGGACCTAAGTTCATTGATGGCACCTACTTGAGGATTGCTACCTATTTTAGTGGGATGTATGGGAAGGACTACGTCTACCACTACTACTTGCAGGGCAAGCCAGTCGAAGTGGTTCTTCCAAACCGGAACCTGACGAGTTTAGAGATACCTGGAGCTATCAGCTTCAACATACCCCAGGAGTACTTTCTTGGAGAACACGGGCCTCTCGATCCAGTTAATGCTGCTCCATCAAGGAGAAGGAGTGTTCCTACGCGACATGACTCGCCTGTTGCAGACCCTTCTGAGCATATCTATGGACCTCCGCGCTACTACTTCAAGCCACATGACGGAGTTCTTCCCCCTGGAGCTCTTCGTGATGCTCATGACCACATTAGTCGCCTTCAGAGGTGGAACAAGGCTCAGGACAGAACGATAGAAAAGCTGAAGGATAAGTGCAAGGCGCTAAGCAAGACAGTAAAGAAGCAGGCAAAGACCTCAGCCAAATTCATGAAGAAAGTAGCTGATGTCTTAACCAGGGGAGGAATAGCTAGATGTAGCTCAGCAGACTTCGCTTTCGCGAACACCTCAAACCCCCAGCCTCCACCTCCACCTGATGCTCTTGGCTTCTCCCTCACTGCTGCGCAGCTTCAGCGTAAGTGGAGGAACCCACCCACTTAACCTTCCACTTCCGGTAACAAGTCCCCCTCCCTCGCTTCTTCTGATAGTGAGGTCGAGATTGACGAGGTTGAGAGCCAACCATGGTATGGAGGCTCCGGTTCAGCATCCGGTGGTTACTACACCTCCTTCCCACCTGACGACGACGATGCTGGGGCATCTGCCCCCACCTACTATCCATAGGAGGTACTTCTTTCTCTCCCTTGTATATACCATTTCCTTTTTGCATATTAGTCTTCTTTTCGGTATCTCTCTCTTTCTTGACAACACAGAGACTGTGTAACTCAAGTTTGGGGGAGGTACCAAGCATTTGATCATGTTTGCTTTGATGTTGTTTCATGAGTCATGCATAAAAAAATTCATTTGCATAAAAAAAAAAAAAAAAAAAAACAAATTCATTTAGTTTGCATCATTTTGCATTTCTAGGAGAGTCTAGGGCATATAGGTTGCATTAACTTGCATTGGGAGCAATGATTTTAAATGCCTTATAAAGAACACTACGTTTCACCTGAAAAGCTATGCACCTCTCGAAAAGACTTGTATGATTCGTGCCTTGAAAACTCTTCTTGAAACTTGTTGATTGCTGAAACCTAGTCTTTGAAGCCAACTACGACCCTATTTGAACTAAACGAACTTAATGCTTCTTGCTTAGAGTCCCTTGTGTACTGAGTCATGGCTATACACACTTGAGTTGTCGCATCTTTTATGCCAATCTTTTTCAAACTCTAGTGGTAGACCACTCCCAAAACCCTTTCCCTCCTTTTAAGCTTTCATTGTTTGATGAGTGAGGCCTTCTTAGGAAAGTCTTACATGTGCATAATGTTGAGAGTATTGGGAACGACAATGCTTGATCTTCATTCTTGCTAGATTAGGCACATCATTGTCTAGCCATAGATGGGGGTGAGTGTTGTAAAGTTTGATTTGGGAGTATGAGAAAGTGGAAGGAAAAGAGTGAACTCTTGTGCTTAATTGACTAGTCTTTATGGGATAAGTAGAGAAACTTCTAGCTCAGTTTATGAAAAGTCTTGGCCCCCGAAAAAAAAAAAAAAAAAAAAAGAAAAGAAAAAAAATAATATATGAAAAAAAAAAAAAAAAAGAAGAAAGGGGGCTAGCAAAACTGTTTAGAGCTAAGTTTTGTTTTGAAGTTGAGAAAAATCCTTATGAGATTTCAAAGAAAAGAGTTTTGTGTGCAGGGTTCTTGAGATCTTTTGGTGAGAGATGTGAGTTGGGCTTGACATTGGGGAAAGATTGTGTAATTGTATGTTTGGGAAAAGGGTAGAACAATGGAGATTGAGCATTGTATGCATGAGTTGGTCCCTTTCTTAGATATATTATGTGCAATGTCAAGGCTACTTGTTTCGAGAGTAAACCACCTTAAAGATTTTATGTTTCGAACCTCTTGAATCACTTGAATAAAAGCCTTCCCTTACCCAAATGACTTGGACCGACTGACCATTTGCAAGAATTCACTAGATGTTTTGTGCTTAATGAATGTGAGAGTTGGTTGATTTGAATGTGTGGATGCTTGATGATGAGTGTAGGGGCAAAAGGAGTTGAGATAGGCCTAGAGAAGCTAGAGTGTAATAAGAGAGTGTGCTAATTGTGTTTGCTAGTTGTGTTTCTTTTGGCTATGAGCTCGCACCTTCAAACCTCTCTCCCTATGAGTTCTAGAAAGTTCACTTGTGGACAAGTAAAGAACAAGTTTGGGGGAGTTGATATCTTGCATATTTCTATTGTTTTATCCATTCACCCATGTGCATTTTGATCATATAGATTAGGATTTAGCCATGTTTAGGTTGCATTTTGCATACATGAGTCCTTATCAGGTATTGGAGTACCACATGGAGTTCTTGGAGACATTTGGGTGCAATTGGAGTTCAAAAGAAGTGTTTAAAGTGATCATTGGGCGAGCACCTTACCGGAGTGACACCATCAAGTCGCTCTGATCTCCCTATCAGAGCGACCTTACCAGAGCGACAGGGATGAGTCGCTCGCGTTTTGATCACCTGGAGACGCGAGAACGAGTCCGGAGCGACCTCTCGCAGCGACACAGCGAGGTCGCTCCCGAAGCATGGAGCGACTTCACGGAGCGACAGGGAGGAGTCGCTCGTGTTTTCATCACTCGGAGACGCGAGAACGAGTCCGGAACGACCACTCGCAGCGGCACATCGAGGTCGCTCCCGAAGCATGGAGCGACTTGTCGGAGCGACGAGCGGAGGTCGCTGCGCGTCTTATTTCTGCTCGAACTTATGATTTCTCAAGGGCCTTTTGGTCATTTCATTATGCATGTTTTTATTTTCTAAACCTATGTTTTAATACTCTGTAAGCCACCAGGAGGCGGATCATCTTTGTTCTTAAGAAAAACCACCAAAAACCTTTGGAAAGTCATCTCTTGATTCAATTGATCAGTTTTGTTATTGAAATTCTGTGTTCTTATATCTATTTTCTGTGTTTCTCTACATGATTAATCTGAAATCCAACATGGGTTTAAGAGGAATCATGGAGATTAGTGAGTAATCACCCTTTGAATTCATGGATTAGGGAGATTAAGGGTGATTAGGTTAGAGCTAGGATGTTTTAGTGTAGATCATTCATATTTCCTTGCTAACAGAGTGAACATAATGCATCTCCTGAGTTGGCCACTCAGTTGTTGATCCTTAGGCATTTCTCACCCGAAAGGTGTTCGAGGAAATGCCCGAGACAACTCTTCTAAGCTTTTAGCATACTTTGCCAAAGACATTTGTTGTTAGAGGTGCTAAGATAGCCATTGGACTTGCTAGTTATGATTGCTTTCATATTATTCAACCAAAGACATTTGATGTTTGAATTGTGTTAGTAAATGAACATTCATCTAGACATAGAGTTTGTTTAGGATTGTGTCTAAGCTTAAGGTTGATAGTTTGATTGATCGTTTGCCATCCTTAGTTCGAAACTTGATCACCCGAAGTCTAATCCCTATATCCATGAGTTCTCTTTTCTCATAGTTAAGAAAGTATCATTTAGTTATTCCTTTTAGTTAGTTATAGTTTAAAAACCCTTTTAAAAACCATTGGTTGCACTGAGATTAAGTGATTACTTGCATTCTCGGTGCTTTCATATCTCTCAGAACTGGTTCGACAATCATTTATACTACAACATTTGTCTTAGGAGCCTTGAAAACTCCTAACATCAAGAATCCAATCCTTGAAGTTGAAGTGTTTGATGTGTGGGGTATTGACTTCATGGGGCCATTTCCATCATCACATGGCAACAAGTACATCCTGGTAGCTGTTGATTATGTCTCAAAATGGGTGGAAGCTATTGCAAGTCTCACCAATGATGCAAGAGTGGTAATCAAGATGTTCAAGAGCACCATCTTTCCAAGGTTCGGAGTTCTAAGGGTTGTAAACAGTGATGGAGGATCTCATTTCATCAACAAACTGCTTGAGGGACTTCTCATGAAGAACGGTGTTAAGCACAAGGTTGCAACTCCTTACCATCCTCAAACAAGTGGTCAAGTTGAGATTTCTAACAGAGAGATCAAGTCCATTTTGGAGAAGATTGTGGGGATCACAAGGAAGGATTGGTCAGTTAAGCTTGATGATGCGCTTTGGGCTTATAGGACAGCTTACAAGACACCTCTAGGGACCACACCTTTCAACCTATTGTACGGGAAAGCTTGCCATCTGCCAGTGGAGCTTGAGTACAAGGCACTTTGGGCAGTAAAGTTGCTGAACTTTGACATCAAGAGTGCCAAGGAGAAAAGGCTTTTTCAGCTACACGAGCTTGATGAGATAAGAATGGATGCCTTTGAAAACTCAAGGATCTACAAGGAGAAGACTAAAGCTTTCCATGACAAGAATATCCTAAAGAGAGAGTTTAAAGAAGGAGATCAAGTTCTTCTGTACAACTCAAGACTGAAGTTGTTTCCAGGAAAGCTTAAGTCAAGGTGGTCCGGCCCCTTAAAGGTCAAAGAGGTTAAGCCATATGGAGCAATAGTTTTGTGGAGTACTGATGGAAGAGACTTCACAGTCAATGGGCAAAGGGTTAAGCTCTACATGGCAGATGCACCTGAGGAAGATGGAGTTTCAAATCCACTGTCTGATCCTACCCCAGCCTAATTCAAAAGGAGGCAAAGTCAAGCTAGAGACTTAAAACAAGCTCACTTGGGAGGAAGTCTCATGCGTATCCTTGTACATATTGCATTGGTATTTTCATTTTCATCATATTTCATTAAAAAAAAAAGGGGAAAAAGTGTTGAAGTAGTGTTCAGGTGGTTCATGGATCCGGTCAAGGCAAAGAATCGAGCGTGGGTTCCGCAGCGACGCCACGAGGTCGCTCCAGCTGGGAGCGACGTGATCAGAGCGACTGGTCCAACTCGCTCGAATTTTCGATGTCCGGAGCTCGAGAGTCTCTCTCGGAGCGACTTCTCGCAGCGACCACGTGAGGTCGCTCGCGTTTTCTGTGACTGGGAGCAACGTGATCAGAGCGACTCGGCTAAGTCGCTCGCATTTCGGTCTCCGGGGCTCGAGAATCGCTCTCGGAGCGACGACTCGCAGCGACCACGTAAGGTCGCTCGCATTTTTTTGTCGATCAGAGCGACTTCTCGCAGCGACCACGTGAGGTCGCTCGCATTTTCTGTCGATCAGAGCGACTTCTCGCAGCGACCACGTGAGATCGCTCCCGAGCCGGTCCAGGTAAGTACCTCTTCGATTTTGTCCGGTTTAATTCGAGTTAACCAACCCTAAACCTAACCAGACGACCCTAGACCTACCCATACCCACGACCTTCATCTCTTTCACTCTCCCTTCCTTTCACAAACACCCATACTCTCTCAACAAACTCACACCAAAAATCTCCTAACTTTCTCAATTCTCACCCAGATCTCCTAGTTCTTGTTTCTAAATCCAAGCTTTCGCCCCAACAGTCTATTCCTCACTACCCATTCCCCATTTCCTTTCATCCAAGGCAAGGTACAATGGTTAGGAAAACTAAGGGAAAGTCGGAGGCTGAGAGGCAAGAACCTGAAAGTCAAGAGTCTTCGTTGAGAGGAAAGGCTTTAGCCTCGGAACGAGCTGGTTCTGGGACACAAAGGACTTCTCGACAGCAAACAGTGGCTGCAAAGAAGGCAAAGGAGCAAGAGAAGAGGGCAGGAAAGAGTATAGCAGTTGCCACATATGAGGAGAGTGGCGATGAAAGTGCAGATGAGCAGGCTCCTACAAAGAGGGCCAAGATGTCCAAGGGGAAGGAGGTTGCTGAGGATAGAGACAGGGCAAAAACTCCATCTGAAGAAGAGCTGTATCATCATTTGCTGAATGGGGTAACTTGGACTCCAACCAGATTCGCTGACCTTGATTTGCTGAAGGAGGTGGGTCTCGATTCTGATATTGAGGCAATGCTGGGGCACTTGAAGATCCCAAACTCCTCACCATGGCCTACCCTGCCTACCGGGATGTCTCCTGTCAGTTCCTGTCTTCCCTTGAGGTCACTTACCATGACGCTCCGCACGTGAGGCAAGGATGGGGCAAAATAAAGTTCAAGGTCAATGGGAGAGAGTACAACATGAACTTCAAAGACATTGGGAGAGTCATGGGTTTCCAAGACTTGGCAGACTACTCCCTTCCCAAGTGTGAAAACCTCCCCGCTCAGCTTTGGAAGTTAATCACTGGAAACAAGCACTCTACCGGGGCTGACAAGAACTCACATATCCGGCACTCATCTGTACGCTACCTCCATAGGATGCTCGTCCATGCATTCTACCCACGGAAGCAAGCTGGTAATGTCACCGAGGAAGACATGCGACTGCTCTGCCCGGCTATCCGCCCCTACGCCCCACCTGGAACGTTGCCCCTTCGAAGCAACGACATCTATGCTTCCTTCGGGATGGTCAGCTTTTTCGTGAATCGTCTCGAGCACTACAGAGACTGGGCATGGTACACAACTGATTCCCAACCAAAGGTTGGGATAGGCGGGATGATCACACCACTGCTCCAATTTCTGAATGTTCCCTTGGGAAAGGACACAGGAGGGTCTAAGTTCATCGATGGTACTTACTTGAGGATTTCCACCTATTTCAGTGGGATGTATGGGAAGGACTATGTCTACCACTACTACTTGCAGGGCAAGCCGGTTGAAGTGGTTCTTCCAAACCAGAGACTGACGAGTTTAGAGAGACCTGGAGCTATCAGCTTCAACTTATCCCAAGAAGACTTTCTTGGAGAACACGGGTCTCTCGGTCCCATTGTTGCACCAAGGAAAAGGAGTGTTCCGACGAGACACGACTTCACGAAACCTCCTAGGGAAGAATCTGTACCCATCTATGGACCTCCACGCTACTACTTCAAGCCACATGATGGAGTCCTTCCCCCTGGTGTGCTTCGTGACGCTCATGACACATTGGCCGACTTCAGCGATGGAACAAGGCACAAGACAGAACAATCGAAAAGCTGAAGGACAAGTGCAAGGCGCTGAGCAAGACGGTGAAGAAGCAAGCAAAGACTTCAGCCAAGTTCATGAAGAAGGTGGCCGATGTCTTGACCAGAGGAGAAATAGCTGGATGTAGCTCAGCGGACTTCGCTTTCGCGAACACATCAGTCCCTCAACCCCCACCTCAGCCCACTGATCTTGGTTTGCCACTAACTGATAGACAGCTCCAGCGACAATGGAGGAACCCACCCACTCAGCCTTCCGCCTCTGGAAACAAGTCCCCATCCCTAGCCTCTTCAGAAAGTGAGGCTGAGATTGAAGAGGTTCAAAGCCAACAATGGTATGGAGACTACAGCTCAGTGCATGGAGGTTACTACACCACGTTCCCACCGGACGACGACGATGCTGAGGCATATGCCCCCACTTACTATCCTTGAAGGTACTTCTCTACTTTCCCTTGTATATACCATTTCGTTTTTGCATATTAGTTTTCTCTTTTTGGGTATCTCTCTCTCCTTGACAACACAGAGACTGTGTCATTTAAGTTTGGGGGAGGTACCAAGTATTTGATCATGTTTGCTTTGATGTTGTTTCATTGAGTCATGCATTGCATACCTATTTGCATATAAAAAAAATCATTTAGTTTACATCATTTGCATTTCTAGGAGAGTCTAGAGCATATAGGTTGCATTCACTTGCATTGGGAGCAATGATTTTAAATGCCTTGTAAAGAACACTACTTTGCACCTGAGTAGCTTATGCACCTCTCGAAAAGACTTGTATGCTTCGAGCCTTGAAAACTCTTCCTGAAACTTGTTGATTGTTGAAACTCAGTCTTTGAAGCCAACTACAACCTTATTTGAACTGAACGAACTTAATGCATCTTGCTCATGGTCCCTTGTGTACTGAATCATGGATATACACACTTGAGTTGTCACATCCTTTATGCCAATCTTTTTGACAACCTCTAGTGGTAGACCTCTCCCTAAAATCCTTTCCTCCGTTTAAGCCTTCATTGATTGATGAGTGAGGCCTTTTTCGGAAAGTCTTACATGCACATAATGTTGAGAGTATCGGGAACGACAATGCTTGATCTTCATTCTTGCTAGATTAGGCACATTATTGTCTAGCCATAGGATGGGGGTGAGTGTTGTAAAGTTTGATTTTGGAGTATGAGAAAGTTGAAGGAAAAGAGTGAACTCTTGTGCTTAATTGACTAGTCTTTATGGGATAAGTAGAGAAACTTCTAGCTCAATTTGTGAAAAGTCTTGGCCCCCAAACAAAACAAAAAAAAAAAAAAAGGGCTAGCAAAGTTGTTTAGAGCTAAGATTTGTTTAGAAGTTGAGAAAATCCTTTACAGATTTCAAAGAAAAGGAGTTTTATGTGCAAAGTGTTCTTGGGATCTTTTGGTGAGAGATGGGAGTTGGGTTTGACATTGGGAAGTGATTGTGTAACTTGTATGTTTGGGAAAAGGGTAGAACAATGGAGATTGAGCATTGTATGCATGAGTTGGTCCATTTCTTAGATATATTATGTGCAATGTCAAGGCTACTTGTTTTGAGAGTAAACCACTTTAAAAGATCATGGATTTTGAACCTCTTGACCCACTTGAATAAAAGCTTTCCCTTACTCAACCAAATGATTTGGACCAATTGACCATTTGCAAGAATTCACCTAATGTTTTACGCTTAATGAATGTGAGAGTTGGTTGATTTGAATGTTTGGATGCTTGATGATGAGTGTAAGGGCAAAAGGAGTTGAGATAGGCCTAGAGAAGCTAGAGTGTGCTCACGTTGGATTAGATGTTGAATTTGTGTGCTAGTTGTGTTTATTTTGGCTATGAGCTCCCACCTTCAACCCTCTCTCCCTATGAGTTCTAGAAAGTTCACTTGTGGACAAGTAAAAGAACTAGTTTGGGGGAGTTGATATCTCGCATATTTCCACTGTTTTATCCATTCACCCATATGCATTTTGATCATATAGACTAGGATTTAGCCATGTTTAGGTTGCATTTTGCATACATGAGTCTTTATCAGGTATTGGAGTACCACATGGAGTTCTTGGAGACATTTGGGTGCATTTGGAGCTCAAAAGAGGTGATAAAGGTGATCATTGGACGAGCAGTGCATGGGAGCGACTTCACCGGAGCGACACCGTGAAGTCGCTGTGACACCCTTTCAGAGCGACTTGGCCAGAGCGACACCCCGATGTCGCTCGCGTCTCCATCGCTCGGAGGCACGAGAGCGACCTTACAGAGACTTTCCGGAGTGACACCATAAGGTCGCTCCAGCTGGGAGCGACGTGACCGGAGCGACACAGCGAGGTCGCTCGCGAAGAGCGACGTCTCGCAGCGACCCCTCCAGGTCACTCCCGAAGCCTGGAGCGACCTCTCGGAGCGACAACTGGAGGTCGCTGCGCGCCTTATGTTTGCTCGAATTCATTTCTACTCAAGGGCTTTTTGGTCATTTCATTATGCACGTTTTTACTTTTGAAAACCTATGTTTTAAGTACCTTTAGCAGCCACCAGACAGATTATCTTTTGTTCTTAAGAAAAACCTTTGGAAAGTTCATCTCTTGAATCATCTTTGTTCATCTAGTTATTGCAATTCTGTGTTTCTAATTCATTGTTGTATCCCTTTGTATGATTAATCTGAAATCCGAAATGGGTTTAAGAGGAATCGTGAAGAGTAGTGAGTAATCACCATTTGAATTCATGGGTTAGGAAGATTAAGGGTGATTAGGTTAGAGGTAGGATGTTTTAGTGTAGATCATTCCAAAACCTTGCTAGTAGAGTAATCATAATGCATCTTCTGAGTTAGCTTCTCAAAAGTTGATCTTTATGCATTTCCCACCCAAAAGGTGTTCGATGAAATGCCTGAAACAACTCTTCTAAGCTTTTAGCACATTTTGCCAAAGACATTTGTTGTTAGAAGTGCTAAGATAGCTTTAGACCTATTAGTAATGATTGCTTCCATATTATTCAGCCAAAGACATTTGTTGTTTGAAATGTGTTAGTAAATGAACATTCATCTAGACATAGAGTTTGTTTAGGATCGTGTCTAAGCTTAAGGTTGATAGTTTGATTGTTCGTCTGCCATCCTTAGTTCGAAACTTGATCACCCAAGGTCTAATTCCTATGCCCATGAGTTCTCATTTTCCTTAGTTAAGAAAGTCAACTCATTTACCGCTTTTATTATTCTGAAACTGCATTAGTATTAATCATTAGTTTAGAAAACCCTTTAAATCATCGGTTGCACTTAGATTAAGTAAGTACTTGCATTCTCAGTGCTTGAAATCACTTAGAATTGGTTCGACAATCATTTATACTACAACATTTGTCTTATGAGCCTTGAAAACTCCTAACATCAAGTATTACATGCAGCAGAACTGATTCGCATCAGGCCATCTAGTGAGAATAGATATTCACCATCCCAATTACTTACGGGTCATGAGCCAGACGTGTCCCACATCAAAACATTTGGATGTGCCGTTTACGTTCCAATTGCTCCACCACAGAGAACTAAAATGGGACCACAGAGAAGGATGAGAATATATGTTGGATATGACTCCCCAACCATTATAAATTATCTTGAGCCAACCACGGGTGATTTGCTTAAGGCCAGATACGCAGACTCACACTTTGATGAGTCTGCATATCCGACCTTAGGGGGAGAGAACAGCCGGTTGATAAAAGAAATAGAATGGTCTCGACCATCAATATCTTGGCAAGATCCTCGGATTAAAGAATGTGATATGGAAGTCCAAAAGATTATACATCTACAAAAGCTAGCTAATCAGTTGCCAGATTCATTTGCTGACCCGAATAGAGTGACTAAGTCATACATACCGGCTTGTAATGCACCTATAAGAATATAAGTCCAGAAGGGACAAGGACAAGTTGCTACAGAGTCTAAACAACGTTTAAAACATGGTAGACCTATTGGTTCCAAAGATAAACAGCCTCGGAAGTCCAAGAGAGGTGCTGGACCTGAGAGCATTAAAGAAACCGTCCATGACATTGATGGACCGGCCGTGCCGACCAAACTGGTCGAGCCAAGTGGGCCGGCCATACCGAATGAACCGGTTCGACCAATGGTACCATACAATGAGGTTCGGGACGCTGAACTTCAGGGTACACCAAGTTCGGATAATCAAGAGATCTCGATCAATTATATAATGTCTGGAACACAAAGGAAAAAAAAGATATCGACGTCGATGATATATTTGCATACAAGGTAGCACTTGAGATCATGGATATAGATGAGGATCTAGAACCCACGTCCATATATGAATGCATGCAAAGATCAAATTGGATCAAATGGAAAGAAGCTATAAACGTGGAGTTAGAATCATTAAAGAAAAGAGGCATTTTTGGCCTTATAATTGTGACACCAAGAGATGTCAAACCAGTGGGATACAAATGGGTCTTTGTGAGGAAAAGAAATGAGAAAGGAGAAGTAGTGAGATATAAAGCACTTCTTGTTGCACAAGGATTCTCACAGAGACCAGGAATAGACTATGAGGAGACGTACTCCCCTGTGGTGGATGCAACTACATTACGAATTCTAATCAGTCTGGCCATAAAAGAAAACTTAGATTTACGTCTAATGGATGTAGTGACTGCATACTTGTACGGACCACTGGATAATGAAATCTATATGAAAGTTCCAGAGGGTATTGAACTCAAAGATAAGAAAGGTTCTCGAGAACAACATTGTATTAAGCTGAATAAAGCCTTGTACGGTTTGAAACAATCAGGTCGAATGTGGTACAATAGATTATCAGAGTACCTAGTGAAAGAGGGTTATAAGAATGATTCAATAAGTCCATGTATTTTTATCAAGAAATTCGACAACAAGGGTTTTGTAATCATGTCGGTATATGTGGACGACCTGAATATAATAGGAAACCCTGGAGAGATTTTCCAAACAGTTGAATGTCTAAAGAAAGAATTCGAAATGAAAGACTTAGGAAAAACTAAGTTCTATTTGGGACTGCAACTTGAGTATGTGAACAATGGAATCCTTGTGCATCAGTTGGCATATACAAAAAAGATACTCAAGAAGTTTAATATGGACCATGCTCATCCGTTGTCGAGTCCTATGGTCGTGAGGTCTCTCGACCTAGAGACAGATCCGTTTGGACCAAAGAAACCGGACGAGAAAGTGCTCGGTCCAGAAATGCTTTACTTAAGTTCCATTGGAGCTTTAATGTACTTGGCTAGCCACACTAGACCAGACATTTGTTTTGCCGTGAATCTATTATCTAGATTTAGCTCTTGCCAAACTCAGAGGCACTGGAATGGAATAAAACATTTGTTCAGATACCTGCAAGGAACAAAAGATCTCGGTTTGTTCTATACCAACCGGCCAAGAGAGAGTTTGGTTGGATATGCTGATGCAGGATACTTATCTGATCCACATAATGCTAGATCTCAGACTGGATATGTTTTTATACATGGTGGAGCAGCAATATGCTGGCGTTCTACAAAACAATCCTTAGTGGCCACATCTTCTAATCATGTCGAGATCATAGCAATGTATGAAGCAAGCCGTGAGCTTGTGTGGTTGAGGAACATGACCGGCCACGTCCGTGTAGAGAGTGGTTTGGCCGTGGGAAAAGAAGAGCCAACAATCATCTATGAGGACAATGCAGCTTGCATATCTCAGCTCAAAGATGGATACATCAAAGGAGATAGGACAAAGCATATCTTACCCAAATTCTTCTTCACCCACGACCTGCAGAAGGCTAAAGAAGTTCAAGTGGTTCAAGTTCGGTCCAGTGACAATTGAGCCGATCTTTTCACCAAGTCTTTGTCAACCTCAACGTTCAAGAAGCTCATTTATCAGATAGGAATGCGCCAACTGAAGGATCTTCAGTGATGCATTCATAAGGGGGGAGTTTCATGCGTTGTACTCTTTTTCCTATATATGGTTTCCATTTTTTCCCACATTGGGTTTTTGGTTATCCTAGAAATGTTTTAACGAGGCAACATTAAGCATGTTACAAACTCATATGGTTATGGCATCCAAGGGGGAGTGTTATAAATCATTAAGAGGATGGCCCATAACCAAGACCAGAAGAGAAAGCCCATCGGCCATGGCAAGGCCCAACCGCAGGATGAGAGGCGGCCACGACTTTCCTTTTCTATGTTTTAGTAGTTTTCCTATTTCCAGTTGAATTAGGTTTTAGATACGTTTCTTTTATCTATTCTTTGTAATCCCTATATAAAGAACCTTATGATTCATTAATAATACACAGAAGAATTCCCCATTCTTTTACAACAGAAGACTTATTTATACTACTTATTCTTGGCTCTAACAACTGTTGTGGGACTTTCCCCATTTTCTTCATTAAAACCAAAATATTTTTTATTAATTCGTAGGCTCATTTCTCTTCAACTCTTGTCTTATATTATTTTACCCACTTGGGTTAATTTTGGCCCAACATGACCTTGCTGCCTACCCGGTTAATCTCATAAGATCTTTTACTCTATTTTATGTTGACAAAACTTGGATTGATGATAAGAGAATCACATCAAAGTTGGGACATATTCCGTTTTGGAATTTTTCATCTCCTCCGGGATTAAAATGTTACCGTGCTTTTTTATAGAAAGATTGCATATTTCGGTAGTGATAAAGATTTAAATGTTACTGTGCTTTTTTATAGAAAGATTCCCCCATTTGTTACACTCATTTATAATAACTTTCTCCAATGTAATGTACAGATTTTGTCTTTAACATTATACTAGACTTTGACTCGCACGCTTCTGCGGATGTCATTTTTAAAAACAAAAATAAATAATTTATAAATATTTTAATACTATAAATATATAATATTTACTATATTGCATTTCTGTTTTAAATGACATGTCTAAACATGACATTCTTATTGTTTACACATTGTAATTTTTTGTTTAATAAATTGAATTCCTTTAATTATTTAATACATTTAGGGCATGAGTGGTTTTCCCACTATCATCCGCAAACTCAGCTTTTGCGGTTAGTATCGGTTGTTGGCATTTTGTAACAATCACTTAAACCGTTTTAAACCGCTTCAAACTGCTCTAAACCTTTTAAATTTAAAAGCTAGTTTCAGCTAGCATTTGCGGTTGAAGGAAAGTAAATTTTTTTCTTCTTTTTTTAAAAACAATATAAATACAAAAATAAAAATAAAAAATTTAAATTGAAATAATAGAAATACTAAAATATATGTATTATATTTTAATTTATATTATAAATTTTTAAAATAAAAAATAGTTTCTATAATTTTAAATATTTCAAAATATAATTTTTTTAATGTAATTTTTATATTTATTATAATATTATGATGTTCAATGTTTTATAATTATATAAAATGTAAATATTGTTAATTTATTATTTAACTGCTGTTGTATTTAGTGGCTAACCAGTCATAAGTATTCCGCAAATGCACCAATTTCTAACGCAATATCAGTCATACAAATCCCTTAAAACCGCAACCACCCGCATCCGTAAACTCCCGCAACCGCAACCGCAACCGCTACGGTTATACCAATCAGACCCTTAATTCCTTTAGTTAAAAATTCATTTAGTTGTGTGTTTATATGAATGTACTTTTACATTGTAAAAATTGGAATATAAATTAAATCAATATATATAAACATATATATAGAATATATTATAGACAATAGATATATAGAATATATTATATATTATTTTTAGAATGGTGAAGCTCTTATTTTATTTTTCATATAGTTTCATTATATAAATCCATTTTGGTATATATATTAATCTAATGCACCGAAAGTCAATTTACATACTAATAGATCATATTAGTAAGATAATTTATAAGTAAATAAATGGACCAATGTATACATTAGAATAGGCCTATTAACATAAGCTTCCATATTAAATGGTTAAGATATAGATAGTATATTGCAGCGAGAGTTGGATAATTAATATTTGAATTTGAGTTTTAGAACTGAACTTAATAAACCTTTAGCAACTATTTATCCAATTTTTGATTGCATGTTTGATATCCTGGATCTAGCAGCCTTTTTACAAACTGATTTATTGTTTTATCTTGATTTATTGCTTTCTATTATTGATTTAGCTCTTTTGAGATTTGATTCCCAAGTTCTATATCGATCTCTTATTTGAGAGAGTGCTCTTGGGATTAATTGAGCATATCAAAGGTCGAACAGGAAGCCGTAAACTTTGATTTCCAAGGGTTGAAGTCCAGCCTTAAAGAGAAACCTAATTCAAAGAGAAAAAAAAAGACAGAAGCATCAGAACTCTTATACACACATGCCATGGAACTTTTTTCTGTACTGAAAAAGGACTCATACCCATGGAATTCATACCGGTTTATAACGATTTATAATTTATTTATGAATTCAGCTTGTCTAGATTTCATGGAAATACCAAACAAATCTAGATCTTACGGTTTCGAATATACCTAGTTGTTCTGCAGCGAAAAGATGAATAAACCAAGTCGAGATTTCTAGCACTCCAAACATCGTGCCTCTACCGATATCCACACGCACACAAACTGGATCAGTACGAAATGATAGTGCCGTCGAGATCAAATCTCAAAACCTTGACAAACTCATTTGTCTTTGTTTATTAATATTAGGGTTTCGTTTCACGCCGTAAAGTTATTATTATTTTTTAGCTTGCAAAACCCTTAGTCACGTCTTCATTTATAATCAATATTATAAACCTAATTAGGTTATCGTGGGCCAAGCCCAAAACCTTATTAATAAAAAGAGTGCTCAAAGGAACGTGATGTTACGTACGTTATCGTATATTTATATTTTATACATTATATAATATTAAATATAAAACCCCAATGTATTTGTAATTATGATCCAGATTGCTTAGGTGTGTGACCATGATCATATAATATTAGTAATTAATTCTCAATTCAAAAACTATAAGCAGTTTCTAGCAAAACATTCTAATCACTAAATATTATATGACGGTTGAATCTACTAGAGTAAGTACAACAGATATCAGGACATTCCCAACAATCTCCCACTTATACTGGAATCATCTATTCCCATAATCATTTTGTCTCTATATCTCGATCCAGGGCCGGCCCTGAGATTTAGGGGGCCGTAGGCGGTTTTTAAAAAATTCCAGCTAAAACGTTTTTTTGTAAATTTGGGGGCCTAAAAAAAAATTTTGGAAGTTTTTTTCTATGTAATTTTTTCCAAAATTTTTGGGGGCCCAAAGCCAATGTTTCGTTAGGTTTTTCCCAAGACCGGCCCTATCTCGATCTTAGCATAAGGCAAGAACTAGTGTCATCCTTACTAAGCTAAATCATTTTTATCGAACTCTGATTTATACTGATAAAACAAATGACTGACATTCACCTCGTTTGAGCACGGCCATGCATTTCTCAGTATCAAATCTTCGATAGGCCCAAAGATATTTATCTCCCGTTATATGGGAGAGACAAATCTCATCTTGTTCCATCCATGTTCCTTACAAACTTCACCTAATCAATGTCTTTATAATCACCAGTTACGGCTGACGTTTGACAAGGTCAAAGTGAACTAATCCACATGTAAAGAATCATGATGAATTCAGGTCTAAGGACCATACTCTATAGTCGTAATGAGAAACTCTTATGACACTCATATAACAATCTTGTAGAGTTCTCTTAGCGGGTCAGTCCGATCATGTGTTCTCTAACACATATCCATGTGATTGACTTCAATACCACATATTGAATGATTCCATGAAACTCTTTCTCGGTTAATTATTAATGTCCAACGTTAACAACCTTGACTAGGGACCTCAATAATCTATAGCATCTTTCACTTATAGAGTTTCATGATCAAATCACATACTTGATGACCTATCAGAATGATATAAATTATTTTGAGACATTTATTTAATTATCCAATAATCAAATAAATCTGAAACAATTTCATTTGTTTGAATACATAATCAAATGTATGTCAATATGAACATCATATCATAAACATAAAGCCTCCCACTAAAATCAGGATCACATCTTAAGTTAATACCCATGGCTGCAGTATGACTCTCATACTTAGGCCATGGAAGAGGCTTGGTCAATGGATCAACAACATTTGCATCCATTGAGACTAAACTATGGTGCTTTGCTTGGAACTCTTCCAACCCACCACTCTCCATTAAGACAAAAGATGAAACCGACTCGTGATCGAAAATCACCTTTGTTATTTTTGAAAAATTGGCATCGCTGTAACCACTTACAACAAGCTCATAAATTTCTCCATGGACCAATAATTTATCCTTAGTATTTCTCAAATACTTGAGGATATTCTTGACAGTTGTCCAGTGACTTTCACCTGGATCAGATTGGTATCGACTCGTCATGCTCAAAGCACATGCAACATCTGGACGAGTACAGATCATGGCATACATGATAGATCCTTTAGCAGAAGCATATGGGATTTTACTCATGCGCTCTCGCTCATCCTGTGTCGAAGGATACTGAGTCCTGCTAAGAGTAATGCCGTGAGACATTGGCAAAAAGCCTTTCTCGGAATCATGCATCTTGAATCTATGTAAGACCTTATCGATATAAGTATCTTGACATAATCCAATAGTCTTATTTAATCTATCTCTATAGATTCTTATTTCAAGGATATATGTAGCTTTTTCTATGTCTTTCATTAAGAAACAACCTCAAAGTATGTCATCTACATACAACACCAAGGAAAACTGCGCTCCCACTAGTCTTCTTTATTTCTAATGAAATCAAAACTCTTTGATTGCCTCATTAAAACGAAGATTCCAACTCCGAGTCAGGGCCCATCATAGCTTCCTCAAAGGAAGTTGGTTCACCACTCTCTATTATCAATAGATCATGATGATCCGTCACTTAAACCTCATATCTATCAGGTTCGTGACGTGTCCTTTCGGACCTACACACTTCAGGTTCCACAGGTGTAGATTCTACGACTCTTCGAAAATCTAATTGATCATCTTCCTAAGATGATGAAACCATCTCCTATGTTTCTCGAACTTCTTCGAGTTGTACTTTACTCCCACTGTTCTTCTCAGAAAGAAAATTTCTCTCAAGAAAAACACCACTATGAGCAACAAACACTTTGTTCTCGGTGGGGTAGTAAAAGTAATAACCTTTGGTTTCTTTAGGACAACCAATGAAGTAGCATTCATCAGATTTAGGCCCAAGCTTATCAGTAAACATACGTTTGACATAAGCATTAAAACCTCAAATTTCAGAAAAGATAGATTTGGAACATTTCCATTCCACATCTCATATGATGTCTTCTCAACTGATTTTTATGGACATCTATTTAGCGTAAACGCAGACGTTTCTAGTGCGTATCTCCAAAAAGATGGTGGAAGATCTGTATGACTCATCATAGACCGAACCATATCTAATAAAGTTTGATTTCTCCTTTGGGACACACCATTCCATTGTGATGTTCCTGGAGGAGTGAGTTGTGAAACAATTCCACATTCCCTTAGATGATCATTAATCGCTTGACTCAAATATTCTCCACCTCGATCAAATCAAAGAGCTTTTATTTTCTTGTCAAGCTGATTTTGTACTTCATTCTGAAATTTTTTGAACTTTTCAAATGATTCAGACTTATGTTTCATTAGATAAACATAACCATATCAACTGAAGTCGTCAGTAAATGTAATGAAGTACTGATAGTTTCCTCTAGCATTTATACTCATTGGTCTGCATACATCAGTATGTATAAGTTCCAACAAGTCTTTGGCTCATTCACCTTGTCCAGTAAAAGGAGCCTTAGTCATTTTACCCAACAAACAAGATTCACATTTTTCATATGATTCATAATCAAATGAGCTCAAAAGTCCATCACTATGAAGTTTTTTTTAAATGTGTTTCTCACTTATGTATCCCAAACGACAATGTCAAAGAAAAGTCTGATTCGTGTCGTTAGACTTGAATCTTTTGATACTGATATTATAGACATGCACGCTTTGGTCTAGAATATAAAGTTCATTCTCTGATGGACCACTACCATAAAAGATATAATTACGATCAAAAGAACAACACTTGTTTTTGACTGAAAGCTGAAATCCTTCCAAATCCAAAAAAGGAATGGAAATAATATTTCTACTTATAGCAGGTACATAGTAGCAATTCTTAAGTTCTAAAACCAAGTCTGAAGGTAAAGACAAGTGAAATGTTCCCACAGCTAATGCAGCAACCCTTGCTCCATTTCCCAAGCGTAGGTCCACTTTGTCCTTTCTCCAAAATTCTACTGTTGCTTTGGCCATTCATATTCGTACAAATATGAGCACCACAGCTGGTATCCAATACCCCAGAAGTAAACCAGAAGTAGTAACATTTACTTATATAACATAAATACCCCTAGACGATGTTTCAAAAGTCTTTTTATTTTTCAGATCTTCCAAGTAGGGTTTAAACTTAGGAAAAAGATCAAGCTGGCTAGGATTCGCAATCCAGCTTGGTTTATCCTTTCCTTTAAAGTTTTACACTCTTGTTTGAGAACAATTCTCGGGTTTCGATACCGTTGGAGAAAATTTTTATCCATTCAATGTGTCATTCTCAAGGGCATATCGCAATGAAAGTGGATTGTGAGGAGTTAACTTTTCAAGAGTAGAAGAATAGCAAATATTAATATGATGTTCATGAATTAGAGGAATCTCAACAATTAAAAGAACTCATATTATATTCAAAACATTTTTTTCAAATGAATATAATAATCCAAGATCCATATTTCGCTAAAATTCGAGTGAGCTTTGGCTCATCGCCCGAACGTCTAGCTATTTAGGTAAGCAACACTTTGCTAATCATATCCAATATAATTATTGGTTGTCAGATGACATCTTATGTCTTATCCAACCTATGTCTCTAAGCCCGAAACCGTTTTGATAACTTAGTCAAGTGAACCAATCTTATATTCATATGGTAACCGTTACCATCTACTTCACTCATGTAATTGCAGACACCTTGCTTTGGCAAGCCCATCTTACAACAAAACGAGCCTTGATAGTTGATAAGATTGGGTGGACATCAAAATATTTGAAATTTTATTGAGGAATAAATTTTAATCCAATTTAATTTTATATTTAAGTTTCATATCTTATATAAAATATAAATATAACTAATACATATCTTATATAAAATATAAATATAACTAATACATATCTTATATGTATTCTAATTGGATTATAAATAATTAAATTAATTTTAATCTAATTAAAACTATTAATTAATATACATTTAATTTCAGAATCTAATCTTATTAGTTCTAAACAAAAGATTAATACTATTGAACCTGGTTAATCATATTAACCAATCAAACCAAAATTGGTTTAGCCGGTTTAATAGCTCGCACTGTCGCACATGCAAATTAATTATAGAATCACTTTATGTATTACAATAACACACGATTACCTTATTAATTAATTAGTAGATTTTTCACCCGCACATCCGTGCGGTTAGATTTTCATTTTATAAATATATAATGGATACCATCGCAAAACTTTAAAAGATATTTCCATTTTAGTGTTATATATTGTGTAAATCTATAATGTTATTGGTTATGTTTCTTATTCGATATTATTAATGTATAATTATTTGTTTTATATATTTTACTTTATTATTAATTGCTATTGTATATTAATATATTTTCGAGTTTGGTAAAATAAATTCATAGTATGAAATAAAAAAAATTGAGAATCTCCTTCATTTTTTCTAATTTTTACAGATTGAATACAATACATTTTAAAATTTTATTTAGTTATGCTATAAAACTGATATTTTCTTAGCATAACTTATATTTCTATGTTATTTATTTTAGAATATTGTGGGATTTTATAAGTAAATATATTATAATAATAATATATTATTAATTATGAAATCAATCGCTGCATTAATTTAAAAATATTTTAAAATTTTGTTAGGCTTTTTTAACATATTTTGTTATAAGTAAAAATAAAATTTAAATTTACAGTTAAAATTTATTTATTAATATTTATATAATTTATAAAAAAAATTTAGAAATGTTATATATCCCATGTTCTATAACTCAGCCAGATTGACAGATTCCACGGCGAGAAATCGCTCCGCAGGAAGGCTCCGTTTCGATTTTACTATAATCGGACAAGAACTCTGGAAAGATAAAACTCTACCTTTTTAAAGATCAAAATCGATATTTTTTTATCATAGATCTATCATATATCTTTAACAAAATAGAAGAAAGAAAGCACAAACGAAGGAAATCACCACAAAAAAAAGAACTTTGTTGAAAAAAAATAGAGAGGCGGCTATAGATTAGAGTTTTAGGTCGAGGAAGACAAAGAGTATATTACACTTTTGCCCTTTTTAACGAAAATTATAAAACACACACAAAATGTGCAAGCAGGAGCTTCAAACCCGGGTCTTTTATGCGAAAGGAGTACAACAAAACCCACTGGACCAATTCATCTTGTTTGCTACCTTATCAAAATATATTATATATGACCTGAAATTTAATGATAGCCCTAAAATAAATCCCCGAGTACTCCCCGATTTATTTCCGATTTTCCGATAACTCGTTAGGCCAGGATCGCCGAACGGATAGCGCGTAGCGAGTTTCCGAACATGGCATATATCATATAGATTAACTTAAATAGTCAAATAGATGTAATTGGTGAAATAGACATATTATGATTTTTATGGTATTTCTTTTAATAAAGAAGATATAAAATATAATTATAAAATTTGAAAAATAGCGTACACTTTTATTTTATAATAAAATTTTATTTAAATTAATGTATAATAGTATATATTATTAATTACGAAATTAATCAATGGTATTAATTTAAATAAAATATTTTAAATTTTTAGTAAGATTTTGTTAGATTTTTCTCAACATTTTGTTATAACTAAAAATAAAATTTAAATTTACTGTTAAAATTAGTTTATTATTAATATCTTTTTATATTGAATAGATTAATATAAATAATTAAATAAATGTAATTAATGAAATGAACCTTATAAGGTTAGCATGACTTTTTTATGGTAGATAAAAATGGTAGAGAAGACAAGACGCATTCAATAATGGAGTGTTTTGATATGCATATGGTATGCAAGAAAAGAGAGTTTCAAATTTCTTTTCGTGACCGATAGGCCCAAATCAAAAGTCATACATATCTTTATATTTGATTCCATTATACGAATATTTAACAGATTAAATATATGTAATAGGTTTAGACAGTAGTTACGAGATATTTGCGATCAAATCATAAATCGACTATGAACACAAACGCATTGACGTTTCAAAGTTACAAGAACTGAAACCATATATTCATATGTTAACACGATTGCTAGAAATCCTTTAAATACTAATTTGACATCAACGTATGTATCTAATACATACACAAATTATATTTATCCAAATTTAGTTTCAATATTATACACGTAGGCTATGATACCACTATTGGAATTCATACTGGTTTATAACGATTTATGAATTTAGTTTGCCTAGATCTCATGGAAATACTGAAACAAATTTAGATCTTAGTTTCGAATATATCTGGTTATTCTGCAGCAGAAAGATGAATAAACCAAGTCGAGATTTCTAGCACTACAAACGTCATGCATCTACCGGTATCCACACACACAAACTGGATTAGTACGGGATGCTATTGCCGTCGAGATCAAATCTTAAAACCTTGACAAACTCCTTTGTCTTTGTTTATTAGTCTTAGGGTTTCGTTTCACGCCGTAAAGTTTTTTGTTTTTTTTAGCTTGCAAAACCCTTAGTCACGTCTTCATTTATAATTAATACTAGAGTTTGATCCGCACTTTTAAAGCGCATAATTTTTTCTTTTAAGTTTCTATTAATTTTTCTAACTAATAGAATTATATCTTTATAAATAAGACTATATAAGAGAAATTATCTACGATAGCAATTTTTAAGTTTTTTTCACAAAAATAGTTCTCAATGAAAAAAATGACCAAAAAAAGTTTTATTAAAAAATAAAAATATATTTATACCCTAGGATTTGGAGTTAAATGATGGAATTTTGAAAATAGTGTTTCAATTTAAAAAAATAAAAAATAAAAAATATTAAAACTGTCAAAATAAAAATGGGCTATTTCGATTATTTTCTTTATTGAATGTTATTTTTGTGAAAAAAATCTTAAAAAGTGATATTCGAGAGAATTGCACATTATATAATCTAGTTATAATTGTGTTGATTGTTAAGACATTTTATATGAAGTTGTATATTTATACAAAAAATACATTAATTTTTATTAGTATTTAAAATTTATATATAAATTTAATTTCTTAATAATTTTATATAATATAGAGTGTGCATATAAATTGAAGAGAAATTGGCACTCCTATACAAACATAACTGCCTATTTTGTACGGATGGAAAATGGTCTTTAGCGATGATGTGTTTTTTTTAATGACAATCCTGCCCCTACTCCGAACTAAATCACTCGCGTCTTTACGCATATACAAACACTCTATGTACCTATATCACGCGTGAGAAAGCTTGTCAGAATAAATACGATAACCGATTACATGCATTCAATAGAAACTGTAACTTCTCTTTCTTTCTGTCTCTCTCAAAATCCATGTTCACTCATCTTTCATTTTCATCTCGTTTTCTCTAGAAACCTCATCGATCTCCATGTTCAAGTTCTCCCGAAGATAGTTTTCAATCACAACTGAAACTGTCACATTTCGCTATCATGCTCAACAAATCTCCTTCTTGACTCCGCCTTTAATTTTCTCTCGGTTCCTCGTGGAACATCACCGGTCTCTCTGTTCCTTATTTCATCGCGAAACCACCGTAAGTCAAAAACCATCTGTCTTTTTTTTGTTTAGTTCGCAGTCAATTATTAGTCCGTTCTCAATCAATTACCTTTTATACATTTTTTAGGGATTCGACTCTCGTTATAGACAGTCATGGCGGAGACCAATTATCTACCCAGAAGAATGTTTGCTCTAGGCCATGAACCCGTCGGCTTGAGAGTGTCACCATACCACAAACCCGGTGCACTTGGCCACATAATAGATTCGTTAGAAGAAGGCGAAATCGAGGTTTTAAAAAGATCTCCTTTTGGGAGATTCCTAGAGCTAGCCGACAAGACGCCATACTCTGGCCATCTAGGTCGATACAAGCTTTCGAGACAGCTGAAAGTTTGCAAGAAATACGAAGCTTGGTTTCTGTTTTCTGAAAACCCAATAAGGTTCTCATCGTCCCCGGTCTTCCGTGTGGGAAATACCCGAAAAAGCCGCAGAAAGAGGCAAAGAAAAAGATCTCTGAACAGCCGTACTATACAACACTTTTCGGCATGTTGAAGGAAGTAACTGCAACATCTGTTATCAGGATGCTCAAGCGCAAGACTATCACCGACCCAGATGCACGGATAAAGTATGCCTGCCTGGCTGTACTCGCATACGTGATACTGCCTACAACACACGTTCCCAAAATATTACTTGAACAAGCCAAAAAAAATCAGAGATTTTGATGAGTTCTTCGCGTACCCGTGGGGTCGGGTATCCTTTGAAATGCTCATGAGTAGCATAAAAGAGAGAGACGAGGTAGCTCTGACTCAAAGCACAATTACCCTGCAAGGCTACGTGCAGTCCCTTCACATGGTCATGACAAAAGCAGTTCCAGCTTTAACAGAGTTAGTTCGTCAAGATTCACCAACGGATGCTGCGGGTGACGATGATGGTGACTTCACTTTCCCCCCCCCCCCCCCCCCCCCCCCCCCCCAAGAATGGTATAAAACTCATGCCAGGACTCTGGATACTGCAGACAATGTAAACGGCTCCAACTCATCAACATTTTCTTGTCTTTTCTTTGCTAGCTGCAATGATATTTCGTGTAACCGGATAACAAAGTTCATGGTCACATATCCAAAAAACTAGCCGGCCACAAATGTGTCTAGTTTCTATAGGGGTCATACCCCCAAGCAATTAGCCGCCCCCAATAGTGTAGTCTATTTATAACCTCATACCTCAAGACTCTCATTTGATGATTTATTTTTTTGTAGGTTCGTGTGACTTCGATTATCCAGCCAGACACTGACTTCGAGATCAACGAAGACTGCTTTTTTTTCCGATGATGAAGACGATGACAGCGTAGACAAAATGGTGAGCCTCATCAGAGACGGTGCCCACTTTACAAAGAAGTTGTTCATAGGGGGAGCTACCTCTGCTGACGTAGAGCGCATGAGAGAGGAGGCTGAGGCTGAAGCACTAGCAAAAAAGAAAAAGAAGAGGAAAACCCCCTGCCAAACGATACCAACACCAACACAAGCGCCCGTTGATGCAGAGCTCATTGCCTCACTTGTACAAGCTAAGATCAAAAGGCAAATTGATAGGGTCGAAGGCAAGGTCGATGACCTACGGGAATCATTTGATCAGTTGCAAGAGGTCGTGAAAAAACGCATTTCCGAAAACTAAGCCCAACTGCTTGTTCTTCAGAACGGCTTTAAGACGATACTAGACTCCATTGCATCTTTATCCTCTCAGTCTCATTCGCGCTCAGTGGAAGACAACCCAATGGCTGACGCACCCGTAGCCGACTCCAATGGTCAGCCACAAACGAGACAGCCTAATCCTAATGGTCTAGCAGAGGCGACAGAGTACATAAACTTTGTTGTAGCGAGTGTCCAGAATACTCACGGAGACACAACCGCAGGGGTATAAGCGTTGTTACCAATATATTTTAAGCAAATTTTACCTCAAATTTTAACCCACTCTTCTGTCTGTCATCGCAGGGATCACGTACTCAGACCACCATCCCCGAGCCGCAACGCGCCACATCCCGTGGTTATGCTGATATGGTCAATGAGGACACAAATATCAACCAAAAGACATCGGGAGAAGACGATGCCAATGGCCAGGGGCATGTTGAAGAGCAAAACGTTGCGAGGCTGAATCTTCTGCGAGTAAATACTTTTCTGCCAGATTTTTTTATACTTCTCAGCCATCCTTTTCTCTTGGATTGACGCAGGATTTTCAGCTATCAGAAGCTGAATCAGGAGACGAACGCGTGTCTGCAGAAGACGACGAGCCCAACGTGGACAACGAAGCTCCACCGATTGTTACAGAAGACCATCAGCCTGACGCCGCCATACCAATTCGGAAAAGCACCCGTCTGAAGGCAGTCACGAAGTCATTGGTTGGTGTGTACGAATGTGACAATCTTATTCAAAATAGGTTCCGGGAAGCACAACTTGGTGCCATCAGCTGGCTACATGTAGTAATATCCGTTCACCGTCAAACCTATTTGTACAAGTCAACAATCGCGTGCTACCGTTTTAAGTAGCCGGCCAACTTCCGAACCAAAACTAAACCATTTTCTCCTGTCTTCAGGTCTATTACTATAGGTGGCATTTCAGTCAGCAACAAAGGCATCATAGATATCGCTGACAGGAGCCGAGCACCCTCGTTCAAGGTATATACCTACACAACGCAATGAGCTTGATACACACCATGTTTTTCTAATTCTCACGTACATAATGTGTTTCGCAGATGATCGATGTACTGATGCATCACTCTCATGTTGTCACCTCACACCAGCCAAATCCTCGTGACAGTTGCTGCTTTCCGGACTCCAAGTTTGTCTCCATCCTCTCCTAGAACTACTCGAGATTTATCAAATCTCCCCAGAAAGAGGACTTTGTATTCACCCCCAACGTTTTAGAAACTCTTCGTGACCCCGAGTCTCAAACTTTCGAGTCATTGCATTTCTATCTACCATTCAACTTCGACAAGAATTATTGGGTTGGTATTTGCGTTGACTCCACTACATGGACCTTGATTGTCCTCGACAGCAACGCATCGCTGAGAAGTGATTCGGTCATGGCAAAAGAACTGGCGCCAATTTGTCAGATGTTCCCTTACCTCCTGAAGCAAGCCGGCTGAAACATGTGTTCAAAGGACCTCAAGGCACTGGCGGTGGAGAGGCCAAGAAACATCCCTCAAAACATCAAGACAACGGACTCTGGCGTCACAACCACACTGCTTATGCAAGCTCACGCTGCTGCTGGCATAGAGGTATGCAAATCTCTGACTTCAGATGTGTTGGACCATGAGGCAAAAACGCTGGCTGTTATGCTCTACGAAGAAAACGTAGGGCCAATCTGAGTATCCAGCCTATTGTCAAATTATCTCTGTGCTATGGATGTATAATAAACGTTTTTGTTGTTTTCTATGTATTGCGTTATGTAAGTCCGTCTGTACGTATGTTCTCATGTATCTTATATCCCAACTTCATTATGATCTATGCAATTTTTTTTACGGATTCTTACTGTCTTACACTTACTTTCATACACAATACAAATACTCCAACATGTAACCAGCTAAATATAGTGTTATCATCTTATCCACTCACTCCATAACATCTTTTAACATATGGATGACGCGTATCACATGCACACCTTGTTGATATCGACACTTCTATATTAACCACACGTTTTAGATCTTGCTCATTCAAGCCATGGAAGTCTTTTCTCCTTATACGCTCAGCTCAAACCGTGTTCATTCCAAAAAATGTTGTCTTTGCGGCTACCCATCGTTGATCAAGAAGTCGTGGACCGACAAGAATCCATGCCGATTGTTCTTGGGCTGCGCGCGATACCAGGTTCGCTCCCATTTACTCTTTTTCTTGCAAACTTCTCGATCGTATACTTTGTTTGATTGTTTGCCGTTACTTAGCAGGAGGTAGATGGCTGTAATTTCTTTGAATGGTATGATTTAGAAGAAGTTAGAGGGTGGCCTAAGAGGTCTTTGATAGAAGCTCGTGACGAAATTAGGGCGAAAGATTTAGAGATTAGACGGCTAACCAACATTATAGCTAAGCTGCGTAGGGAGCTTGATAACCACCGCCTCGCCGAAGCTAGAACAAATCAGCTGGACGTCGTCCATAGCCGTCACAACAGCCAGAACGATGACGATCATGAACCCAACATCAGTGTGAGTGAAAGACTTATTTGTCGCCTCTCCTTGAACTAGTAGCTAACTATGTTTTTTTCCACAAGACCTAATTATGTGATATATGTGTAATCGCATGATTCCTCCTTTGTTACGTAAACATTAGATCAATTATCACCTTGCTTGAACGTCTTTTGTCTTAGTATGTAATCAAACCAATTATGTGCTCTAAACATGAATCTTATCAATTATCCGTTTATTTATTCATTTAACCATCTACTTATAAAAATATCCTGCTAATCCAAGCATAATGATGATGAACATTATCATAGTGTTCGATGATTGTGTATACCAGTTATCCGTCCATTTTTTCACGTAACATTTTCCATGTTAAAATAGCCGGCTAATTGTAAACGCTATGAAGATGAAAATTTTTATCAAAGTGATCTTGACCATTTCTACAATAACAAATTATACGGCTACATATAGATGTGGCCTAATGTTATTATTAGCTTAGCCGTATAACCTCAATCCAAACTAAATAACCAACAATATTTAAAGGGGAAATGCTTTATTTATGATAACAATATGAATTCATATAACATTCACAACCATGGACTTACACACTTATTTATACTGTCTACTCCTAACAGCAATCTAAACCAAATGTGTATCGTAAACCCAAGGCAACCACCAGACGATGCATACAACCCCCCTCGTACAGCAACCCCCTTCTTCTTACTTAGTACTTTTTTATATTGCTTGCTTGCATGTTGCACGATTATGCTCTAGCCCCTTGCAACGGCTGCAATACCTTCTGGGTATCTTCTTCATCTGCATCCAATAGCATATATTTTAGTAAAAGCAATAACATTTCTACTATTCAAATTCATAGCAGCTGCTGCTTTTACCTTAACTTCTCCACGCGAGAAGAATCTCTTCTTTCTTGGTCTCCCTGGTGGTCGTCTCGTAGCTGGTGGGTTGAGAGTAATTGAAGCAACATCATCAGCCAACCTATGACCGCTGCCCAACTCAACAGGCGGTAAAACATGTTCTGCATACGCTGCCTTCAGATAATTGATAGTGTACAGATCACCAACTAATCCCTCCACCTTAACGTTAGCTTTCAACGCCGTCGCAATTGCATGGGAACATGGCATGCTGAGCTTTTGGAATTCAAAGCACGTGCACGACTTTTCTGTTAAACTGACGACAAACAACCCTCCTTTCTAGTCCTGGACTTCATACTCATCATTATCCACCTTCCTTACGTCATATCCACCACATGTCTCAAAGTTCGCAGCAAGCAAACTGCTAACCTTTGGTGTCAAACCAGCTTCCACATCTTTGATAGCATCACGTCGCGATGTGAACCAGCTCATTATCTTCTTTCGTATGAACTCCACCAACGGGATAACCGGATACTCCCTTGCGTCCCTAAGGACCGAATTCCAAGACTCAGCCAGATTGCTTGTCATGATGTTGTAGCGCTCGCCAAGGAAATGGGATCTGGTCCAATGTTCAACACCTATGTCAACGAGGTAGTCAGCACACTGTTTATTGATGGACCGAATCTCACTGTAGACCGTGTAAAACTCCCCCATTCTAAAAGCTCTCGCTACCTTCGAAACGAGATAACCGAGTTGCCTCTCCTTAAACAGAGTCTTGATGTTCCTCTTCAGATGGATGATGCATGCGCAATGACCAGCTAGCGGATACACCTACAAAGATTAATTTCACAGCAGTGGTAAGTGCAAATTTAACCGAATAACAATTTAGATATCCGCAGATTAAAATTTATGTACGTACAATAAACAACATAACCGTATAACACGATTACACCATACCTTGCTCAATCCTTGGTAAATTGAGGCATGTCTGTCTGATACAAACACAACACCATCTTGGTTAGGAACGAATGATGACAACTTATTGAAAAACCACTCCCACGACTTGTCATTCTCCCCATCCACTATAGCAAAGGCTAGTGGGAAGATTTGATAGTTCTCATCTTGCCCAGAAGCGGTTAAGAGACAGCCAGCATACTTCCCTCTCAGATGTGTACCATCTATAACCACAACCTTCCGCATATGCTGAAAACCCTTCACGCATGCACCCATAGCTAGGAAAATATATTTGAAGCGGTACCCAACATCCTCTACATATTCGGTATGTATATGGCCAAGGGTCCCTGGATTAGCCGCAACCAGCCTCTGTAGATAGTTGGGAAGACTTTGGTAAGAAGCACCACAAGATCCCTTTGCGATGTCCACAGCCACCTCACGCGAACGCCAAGCCTTCCAGTATGAGATGATGACAGCATGGTCTCCCCTCATAACCTGTCTGATCTCTCTTGGGCGCGGACCCACACCAGTTCCACTGAACTGCTGTCTCAACATCTCCCCAACGACGCTCGATGTTGCTTGTCTCTGGTACCCAGATCGCTCATCAACACTACAACTATGTTCACTGCCAATCTTACAGACCTCATACATACTTGAGCCCTTAACTAGCACCGCATAAACTCGCCAAGTACATGTCTGACCAATACACTCGAGCACCATAACAGAAGGTGCTGATTTTGAACTACGGTAGACGAATTTGTTCTTCATAGCGTACAAAGCCATGTGCTGCTTGAATGCATATCTAGTCTCAAAAGTCTTGCCAATGAAAAGGTCTTTATTACCAGATCCTACATATCCTGCACATTGGTGTCATGTTAATTAATTTTTGCATTACTATGGATAGAAATTGCACAGCTTATCATGAACTCCATCAAATATGCTTATACTTATACATAAACAACTAGCCGGAAATACAGATTAAATAGCCGGTTAAATAACACAATCCAATATCATTTAGCAACATTCTTCATTTCATAACTTACGAATGGAACATAACATTCTACATCCATCAGCCGTACATAACCGTAAAACAAACTGACATAACCGGATACATATTACATGACCAAAATCAAACAACACCACGATTTTTCTCTGAAAAATCAAACAGTCTAACCGTTCTTCATAACACTTAGCCGCACACATTTGGGGTTTTTAGACGGCTAATATATCACACGTAAAATGCTAACAAACCCATTCCGTTGGAAAACACTACCTTAAAAGGAAACACACTTAGCCGATTAATACTACAAATAACCCATATTGCATTAGCAGTCGATAGCGATTAAATAACTTTAGTTAAACCCACCATCAGCTCCACTTTCATCAGACGAGGAGTTTGGGTTCTTAGGTGTCACATCTTGGGGTCCGGGGGCTCCCATACCACCGCAGTCAATGGTGAGTCCGAGCTTAGCTGTAACGACCACAGTGGTCTGGTCCTGACATTTTTCACTAACTGACATTCCACTCCCAGACGCTACAACGGGTTGAGGGGGTTGAGGCACTTGGCTACCTTCGCCCCTTGATGTTGCATACCAAAACCGGGGTGATATTATTCATTTTGTCACATGTGCAGTAGTTAAATCAAAAAGGAGATAACGTATTGTCTCATTACCCAAGAATTTATCAAACGCTGCGAGCAACTCATTACCAGGCTCTGGTGCAGCGTTAGCACCTCTGTGAGTCTCATCCGGCACAGAAACAGGCGGAGGGACCTCCATCTCCAAATCTGGACACGATCCAGTAGAGGAAGCATCATTTTCTTCGTGAGCTGCTGCAACCCCTCCATCACCTACAAGGCATATTGTCTCGGTTGTGCGTCTTTCACCCTCCACTACAGCCCGATTTGGTTCCACGCCATCAGGGAGAACAAGGTCATCACCCATCAGACCCTCCCAAAAATCCATCGGCGTCTCCATTGTCCATCGCCGGACGATTTGGCCCTCATTTTGATTCAGGGTTGCCGCTTCAGGAAGAGCCGGAGCTTGTTGTGTAAGTGGCAACGCCCCTACCAAATCATTATATATTAACCGGTTAAGTTAAAACGTGGACTCCAGATTTAATCATAGCCGGATAATATGTAAAACCTAACATGCCGCTAAAAAGTGCAAATGGACTTCATCTTCTGTTAATGCCTCCGTCTCAGACGGGGCTGTAGGTGGCTGGATCAGGGGCAATTGCGATGGATCTTGATTAGGTGCATGATCATTGCCCCCACCTATGTAATGTAAACAACACACATATTAACCGGTTAATAAGAAATGTAGCCGATAAGCGAGACAGAATAGCCGGATATAGCCAAGCTTTTACAGAACCAGTACAACTGCAAACTACCAAATCAATCCTGTACCTGTTTGTGCATCAGTCATGTTTTCATCGTCGTCTTCCACCAATATCACCTCGCGAGCAACAGATTCGTAGCGCCGGTCAGCTTGTTCCTGGAGTGTGTCGGCCAAGTCCATCTCAAGATCAACCCTATGCAGGACCATCATCTCCTGCTCATTAAAAATTTCCTCCAAGATAGATATGTTGCATGTCATCCTTCTCCCAACCACGAGCCCTGCAAAAAAAACACGCCACATGTCTCTTAGAAAAATGAACAAAAACAATCATGCAAAACAAAAGGCCAACAATATAAATGTATGTACACTTACTTTGATACTCTCTTCTCGCACACTCGTCTTGACTACCGTCAACAACAAACCGCTTTCGGCCAATAACGAAGTTGTCCCTTCGGTTGAAATGGAATCTAGCGATCTCTCAGCTCCGATTGTCACAACAAGCACGAGCTCGGTGAATCACTCCCTTACACTGAGCATGACTGGTATGTCAGCAGTTGTGGTGACGCTAATCGGCAGAGATCGCCTCCCTAGTGGCCCGAGAATCCATGCCGGAAACTGGTAAGACAGTAGGACAGGAGTCCCTTGCCCCACCACGTATCTCATCCTCTCTACGTTAAGCAAAGATTTGTACGTTTCATTGTGTCTTATCATCGCCCCAAACCCAAAGTCAGTAGGATCAGCATTAAAATTCCAAGCGCCGTCGCCTTCCTTGAGCCACTCTCCACGCTAAAGCCTTACAAGCTTCCCCATCTGAAAAGATATTTTTCTCTTAAATAAAGTGTAATGACAAAGCAAACGACCGCATGCAAAAAGAATGTTCAGATAAATAATGTTTCTAAGATATACATGTTAAGACTGACATGCATCCATCATAAATGCAAACATTATCGGCGGAAACAACAGAAGATACGACATAAATACTAATAATTGACCTGATTATTACTTCCCAAACTGGAGTGATGAAGAGAACCTTAAAATGCCATTAAAGACGATTTTTTTCTAAGAAATTGATAGTTATGATTTGTGTTTCACCCACGGACCAACACTTGTTATATAGAGCAAAACAAATACACACGTCGGTACAGTTTACTCAGCATGCATACCGTTTTGTTACCCGTGTTAAACAGGCGAAAAGTTTTATATTTTCTATGTGCAGTGAGTGGTCAATTTTTTATGCTAATTTTTGATAGAAACCTAGACAATTATAAACGGTCCGATATATATATAGATTTTGTAATCATTACTTGCATGTCTTCATTGCAAAACTCCTCCGCTTCTCTACGTAAAAGAAAGAGATGAGCAATATGGGCACCATCATCTTTTCGCCCCTTCAGAAGCTGGGCCTTGAGTTTGGACAGTCTAATCTTCCATCCCCGCAAATTTCCCATTTTTTGTGTATTTATGGTGCAAATCGCTCTAGATTGAATATAAGTTTCTTCATTATAAATTGGGCTTTATTAGTCTATTTTGAATTGGGTTATCTATAATATTTTTCATTATCTAGTGGGTTTTATACTCAAAGTTTTATTAAGTAACTTTTGATCACTTTTTACCAATCAATTTTATAGGGTCCAGCCCACGTTCACATTAATGTTTATTCCAGAAACTGCATTGATAAAAAAAGACAACAAAATGCTCTCAACAGAACCAAAAAGACGATTGAGTGATAGATCCACTAACGACACAACTTCTCCGATCTATAGACAGTAATATCCTCTCACTTTTCGTTTAGATTATATAGATTTTGTAGTTCTATCTTTTACAAATATCAAACATCAATACATATAAATTTGTTTCAGTTTAGCAATGTTTGAATGTCGAATCTAAATCTTCTGTGATAAAAACGATGAGGTCGAGATGCTTGTCGACTTTACATGTTCCGATTTGTTCAACGGAGTCATAAGAGGCACATGAAGACAACAAAAGGTTAAATCTAATTTCATGTCTTTTTGTTTGATAAATAATTAACCGTTAATCTGATTTCTCAAGAACTAACTATCAATCTTTTTTTTGTTCTAATTTGTTTTGCATGTGACATAAGATTATGACTTCAGTTTAATCGATGAGATTGAAATGATTTGAAGTGTCCGAATAAGATCTTGTTGAAATTGATTGAGAAAGCACTGGAAAAAAAAGCTAAATGACGTTCCACCATCGAAAGATTTAAACATACCAAAACTTAAAAGGTTTGTATTCTAGAATCAATATTGTATTGACAATTTTTAATTTACTTAAACATACCATAACAATGTTTTAGAGTTAGTGAGTTGACTTAATTATACATACAATTCATGTGCAGGTTATGCAGTTAATGGTTTAGAGACAGAGCTTTATTCATCTGAAGGACATGGGACAGAGACATAACGGCAAAGCAATACGAACTCAAGTACGTGCATTTTAGTAATTGTAGTAATTAGGTTTGGACCTAAAACTGGTAGTTAGGAAAAGAAAAAACGGAGGTTGTTTGATGAATGTTGATTGAACTATACGTTTTTCTATTTTAGAGATTCGAAAATTAGTTATTGACAAATTTTATTAGAGATAAAGCTGGCATCTGACTTCTCAAACATTTTATTAGAGATTTGCAGTTCTCCTGTCATTTTAATCATTTAGTACTCTAGATGTTAGGTAGGCTTATATATAAAAATATTTTGTTTACACTGAAATTAGTATAAGTTTATATATGTACCTCTAATCCTCTCAAATTTAGCAAACCTCAACAGCACACGAACCATTCCATCTTCTTGGTTGCAGGCAGAATGGAGATTGTCGGCTAAGTTGCCCCAGATGCAACATGGTAAACGCAAATCACTATGGCCCGAGCCAAGAACAGGTTAGTTGTAATTTCATTCAAGTGTAAGGAATTATCTTTGTTTTAAAATGACAGCAAACTTACTTGATGTCGCTTAGGATGGACTAGTTTTTTACGTTGCTTCCCCTAGTACACTGAATGGTTTTGACCTCACCACAATCCAAAACCTCCCATCACATCTGACAGAAAAAAACTTTGTAAAGGTTAGTATCGATAGCATGTCGTTAATGCCGGTCACTTTTTCATTCGAAGCACTCGAGGTTTTGATTTGCATTTTAAAAGCCATTTGTTTGTTTGACGGTGTGAGTTTGATTAGGAAGAGACGTTGTTATTTATAATAGGAAGAGGCGATAGGGAGAGGCGTTTATGTTTTTGGAAAAACTTGTGGCATACTGGTGACCATTCTGAAAACATGAGGAATGAATATAAAAGGAACATAAATGAATAAACATAAATGAATAAAATTGCAGGAATGAAAAGGAACGATTGTTCCTTCTCAAATTTAACAAGGAATACTTTTGTTCTTTATTTCTCTACAAAGAAAGAAATGGTAGGGAATGAGAAGAAAAATTTATTCATTGTAAATGGTGATATTTTTTAGGAACGTTAGGGAATACATTATTACTCGTCGTTCCCTAGTCACCATTCATACCCTAATTCTCACGAGATTTTCTAGTTAATATTAGTAAATTCAGTTACCAAGCAATATCTATATTGATTGAATTATTTGAACCTTGATTGTAGCGAAATCGTATCATCTTCTTTATCTATAGTTTGTTTTACATTTATTATAGGAATCAAATAGCGAATATTATGTTGTTAAAATTATGAATACTCGCCATAATATAGGAGTACATCAATTTATTTAAAATTGAACACATAAATTAGAGAATGAGTTCAAGAATATACTTCTCGAATAGATTTGGTATCCAAGCTATATAAATTAGTGGTTGTTTAAAAGATAAATAGAATTTTTAATAAATATTTTAGATAACTTTATTTATATAATTACACTAATTGTAAAATTGTGAATATATTGTAGTACCTTTTGTTCAAATTCAATTTTCATATGTTTGGCTTGATTAAAGTGTCACCATTATGTCAATACTGTCCATAAGTATACATTGCATTTTGATAAACGAATATTTGAAAGAATATATAGGTAGGTGGAATGAATTATCTTAATAAGCATTCAAACATTGATTTTTGTGAGTTATACGTTATTTTTATAGTTTTAGAGTTATTGTGTTATGGAATAGGGTTTGTTTAGAGTTTTAACACCAAAACTTTTTTTATTCCAGGGTATAGGGTTTGATTATGAAGATGATTTCGATGGGCTATACATTTCTTTTCTGATTGGCTTTAAAAATGCTAGAGCTTACTCGGAACTGGGCCTAGATTGCTTAGCTGGAAATTGATGTCGTAATGGATGATAGGTCATAAAGACAGAAAATTATGATTGGTTGAAAAATATTGACGATATTTATTTTTTTTAAAGGAAAAAATTGCAATGGCAAATGCTTGTAAATAAACTGAAAAATCAAGAGCATAATCCTATTAGGGATTTTGCTTTAATAGTATAGATTATATACTTAAGTTATCGTGGGCCAAACCCAAAACCTTATTAATAAGAAGAGTGCACACATGAACATGATGTTACGTACGTTATCATATATTTATATCATATATATTATATAATATTAAATATAAAACCCCAATGTATTTGTAATTATGATCCAGATTGCTTAGGTGTGTGACCATGTATGATCATAAAATATTAGTAATAAATTTTCAATCATAAACTATAAAAGGTTTCTAGCAAAGCATTATAATTACCTAATATTATATGACGGTCGAATCTCGACGTTACGACTTTAACTAGAGTAAATACAACAGATTTTAGGACATTCCCAACAACTGATACCCATGAAATTTGAAAACCATCGACACTAAGATATGACTAACCACGTGTGATGTGCCCCAGTCCATGGATCAGTACATGGAACCAGCTCCGCATAGAGATCAGGACGTTCTGAACAATTCAACCGAGGTTCATCCATCCAATTGTACCGATCAGACTGACCGAGCCGTGTACCGGATCGACCCGCGTACGTCCGGAATGGAGCTAAGGCTGGAACCACGTCCAGACAACCGAGCTGACCATTCCAGAGCTCGTCTTTCCCGACCTTCTCGACATTCTAAGGATAATAGTCAAGCCAGACTTAGCTTGGGTCGTGAAGAACCTGAAGACAGACATGGATTCTCACCCGGCAGACCATCCAGACAGTCTCGCAGGAGTCCCTATCGTTACCGCCGTGCATCTATCAGGTTCAGATGAACCTGGACAGTAGCCGAAGGGTTTCTTTGACCAGAACGTGAACCGAAGGGTCATCTTTGACCAATCTCCATGGAAGACTGAGTATTTGACTCATTAATAATATTCTAGTCAATGTTTCTATTTTCTATGCCTTTTTTCCTACAATTCTCTTTAATTCTCTTTGAGTACAAGTAGTATAAATATGTAATCTCTTTCATGAATAAAATCAGTTTAAGTTTGAGTTTATTTTCGTTTTCTTCTTTTCTCTGAGTGAGAGAGAGAGTTCTTTAGCTAGTTCATTGGTGTGAACCGGCTTGTTGATTTGGTGATCAGCCAATTCATCTTTGTGTGTTGTTTGGTGGTTAGCCAACGCATTACATTCTTTCTTAGGTGGTTAACCTTAGATCGTGGGTATATCAAGAGCCATTCTGCATCTCTTGACGATCTTTTCATTCCATCTCAGTTCCAGAAGTGCTATTTTCCTTCTCGGATTATATCCAACACCCAGCTAAAGTGATCATTTATATCTTAGGGTTCTTCAAGTGGTATCAGAGCCACTCAACCGGTACTTGTCTGTTCATTTTCTCATCTTTCCATTTTCTTCTTCCATCTTCTACCTTTCATCTTCTTTTCTTTATATAAAAAAAAGAGAGCTCTACGAAAAGCCAAGAGATCATCCCACCTGAAGCTAAAGAAAGACAGATTTGAGGGCAAATATTTTTAAAGGAGGAGGGAATGATGCGCCCCGAATTAGCAGCATAAACAAATCAAGAAGACTTGGCTTATGCGTTTGAGATCAAACGAGATGGGCTTGAAGTATACTGAAAATGTGTTTATGAATATGTTTCAGCCAAAAGAAAGAAGGGCCCAACAAGAAAATACAAGTCATGGTCGAATAATATATCAATCGGACAGTAATTCAGAGACCGTCGACCGTGTGGAAGCACGAGACCAGCCGAAGAGTTTTACGACTACAATCCTTCAATTTTGGTCAAGTCAAGACATTTATGATTTTGGTCGAATCAAAGTCTTTGGTCAAGTCTTCCTTGTTTTTATAAGTTGTTAATTTCTATGTTTGACTAGTCTTTTGTATTCCAACCTTTTGTATGCTTTGTCTATTATATAAAAGCCATTTGATCAATGAAATAAAATAAAGTTTGAGTGATTATTTTTGGAACCTTGAGAGTGATTTTCACTTTTCTTTCAATGATGTGTAATATCCATTGATCAAATCGATTTGTCCTGGTGCGTCATATCCAGGGAATCATCCTCTTTGTCGTCTAGGGGCGTCATATCCTAGGACATTGAGTTGGGAATATCAACAGCCTTCCGCAACTGTTGTGCGACCCTTCGATCCACCATTTCTCCTTATTGCTGGACTTGTGCGTCATATCAAGCAGCATCTGGAGTTGGGAATATCAACAGCCTTCCGCAACTATTGTGCGACCCTTCGATCCACCATTTCTCCTTATTGATGGACTTGTGCGTCATATCAAGCAGCATCTGGAGTTGGGAATATCAACAGCCTTCCGCAATTGTTGTGCGACCCTTCAATCCACCATTTCTCATTTGATCCGTTTGAGATCATATTTCAAAGTCCGGCTGAGTGATATTTCCCTATTTAGGGCGTATCAATTTGGTATCAGAGCCACTTTTGATGGTTTGTTTTCATTTCATCTTTTCATCTTCTCATCTCTCCACAAATTTCTTTTATTATTTCTTGTTGGATCCAGGTTGTTCCTTTACTCCCATGTGATCGCCAGTTTATAAAAAAAACAATAAAAAAAAGAGTAAAATTTTTGGCTTGAATCACTTCTGAAGAGAAATCCAGGGAGAGTGGTGGAAGAGAAACCCAGTCTTAGGACAGTTAAGGCGGATCCGTATAAAAATCTCTTCATCTTCGTTCTCTTTTCTTTTACCCATAAAAAGTTATTTTGGTTTTTGATTGTTGATTTTTGACTGCCTATCATTCCTTTGAACAAGTGAAAAGAACTCTGAGTGATCACCTAAAAATCGTGAGCAAAACACTTTGAGAGTGTGAAGATTTTTAATTGCTAACACTTTGGTTAAGTGTTTTTCAGGATGTTTGGACTTCACAAGAAATCAAATCAGGCTTCAAAACCACAACAAGACGTTTTTTATCCTTTTTAAACCGTGTTTGAAAAAGAGAAATTGATTTTTGGAGATAAGAAACAGTTTGTTTCTAATGGGTTTGATTTTGTGCAGAAACAAAGAAACCAAAGGAAAAGACAAAACATGTTAGATGATGATGAGAAGAGGGTCAGAAATGGTGATCGTCCCTTCACCAAAGCCAAGAGAAGCAACTATGATATGCTTGATCGGAACGAGCTTCAGACTTATGCAAGTTTGGAGAAGATGTTGCATAAGGCAATTTTTGCTATTCAGCAACTCAAAAAGAAGGGAAACACAAACACTTCTTCTGCACCAAAACAACATAATCTCAGACGAGGTAATCTTTCTTCTCTTTCAAATTCCACTTTGAAAACTAATGAGATCTCTTTTGATAAAAGCAAAGCTGTGAAAACCACAAGCAAAGCTCATTCTACCATGTGCTTCAAATGCCATATGATCGGTCATTATGCTAACAAGTACCAAAACCATAAACCGTTGGTGACTTTGGAGAATGACAAAGTTGAAACCGAGCCAGAAAAGGAAGAACTTTCAGTCTCATTGCCGATTTTCGATGACTTCTCAAATGAGCCAATGGAGGGGCTAGATGAAGAACAAATCCGTGGTCATCAAGCAAACCAAGAAGGATCTTCTTCCACTCAAAAACCGGACCGAACTCAAGGTGAGCATTGTGCTGATTATAATTCTTTTGTTTATATCCTTTTTCCTTTTAATGTTACATATTTGAGGACAAATATTTTTGAAGAAGGAGGAAATGATGTGCCCCAGTCCATGAATCAGTACATGGAACCAGCTCCGCATGGAGATCAGGATGTTCTGAACAATTCAACCGAGGTTCATCCATCCAACCGTACCGATCAGACTGACCGAGCCGTGTACCGGATCGACCCGCGTACGTCCGGAATGGAGCTAAGGCTGGAACCACGTCCAGAAAACCGAACTGAGCGTACCAGAGCTCGTCTTTCCCGACCATCTCGTCAATCTAAGGACAATAGTCGAGCCAGATTTTGCTTGGGTCGTGAAGAACCTGAATACATACATGGATTCTCATCCGGCGGACCATCCGGACAGTCATGCAGGAGTCCTTATCGTTACCGCCGTGCATCTATCAGGTTAGGATGAACCTAGACATTAGCCGAAGGGTTTCCTTGACCAGAACATGAACCGAAGGGTCATCTTTGACCAATCTGCATGGAAGACTGAGTCTTTGACTCATTAATAAATTCTAGTCAATGTTTCTATTTTCTATGCCTTGTTTTTCCATAATTCTTTTTAATTCTCTTTGAGTACAAGTAGTATAAATATCTAATCTCTTCCATGAATAAAATCAGTCTAAGTTTGAGTTTATTTTCATTTTTTTTCTTTTCTCTGAGTGAGAGAGAGAGTTCTTTAGCTAGTTCATTGGTGTCAACCGGCATGTTGATTTGGTGGTCAGCCAATTTATCTTTGTGTGTTGTTTGGTAGTTAACCAACGCAGTACATTCTTTCTTAGGTGGTTAGCCTTAGATCGTGGGTATATCAAGAGCCATTCCACATCTCTTGACAATCCTTTCATTCCATCTCAGTTCCAGAAGTGCCATTTTCCTTCTCGGATCATATCCTACATCCAGCTAAAGTGATCCCGCATATCGTAGGGTTCTTCAACATGGGATGGAAAGTAGATGGAAAGTAGTATACGTCTGTATGGTTGGTTTTTCATCAGTTGTTTCTCAATTTCCATGTAAATAAAAACAACGGAAACATATTGAACACGAAAGCAGATGAAAAGAGCAAAAGCATCAGAAGCTAGAGGCTATACAACCTAGACAAATAACATAAAGCTAAATCTCTTAGGTACATTTACATATGTGTATAGGCTGCAGCAATGTGTAAATTTAGTTTAGAACAACTAAAAAGACATAAACATCTCAGGTGGCAATAAACATCGAAGTAGGAACAAAGTTATAGTGGTGAATAACACGTGGAGCCGTACGATAATAAGTCATTCTCCACAGGGTTATGTTCCACCAGAAAGTTATAGCTCGTCGGCGATTGGTCGAACAGCCAAGGCGTGCGATCTGTCCATAAATATGTAATAGATACCTGAGACAAGCACTCTTAATGTATAGACTATAGATATAAAAACATAACCGACAAACGTTCCATCAAGCTATGCAATAAAGTCACAACTTTTTGCTGATTCTTTCTTTCTGAAGCGAAACAATGTAGTTAAACTACTAATACGATTCCATTCTTCCACGGCCAAACATCTAATATTTTTTGTCACTTGAGCAACAAAAATGTTCCATTTAGAAGTTTTATTTTCATATGATTCAAGAACTCTAGAATAGATAATATATAGTTTTCTCAAACAATCTAGTATACCAATCAGAAAAAAAAAACACATTTTCTTTCATCAAGAGAGTTATAATGTCTAATCCATCATAAGTGTTCCTTCAAGCTAGGGGCGAAACTCTACATAATTTATAGCTTCTCCCAGGAGTCTAGTCTCTCATAATTTTTATTCAAGCTAGGAATGGAAACCAAACTGATATTCTATCTTCAAATTCCAAGTATAATGCAGCTTTTGTGAGATGTCAATCTAAGTCCCACATTGGAAATTAGACAAAGAAAAGTCTAATATATAAAGACATGTTCAACTCTAATTAGTACGAGGCCTTTTGGGAAGGAGCCCAAAAGTAAATTCTTGCGGGCCAGCCAATTAGGCCCACTCCCAAAGTGGACAATATCGAACTAACCGGATAATATAGAGTTGGACATGGGGCTCACACAATTCAAACAATTGGTATCAGAGCGGTTTGACGAGATTCTGCCAGAAGACCAAAATTCCCTTAAAGTAAGAATGAGACTTCAAGGTGGAAGAGAAGGTCTATGGCAGAAACGTCAAAAGATCATGGAACCTATGATGTTGTGGGAGAACATTCTCAAAGGAACGAGATGTTACGAAAGACACATTCTCAAAGGAAAGCCCTACGACTACTGGTACAAGGTGGTGCCAAGATAATCCGCTTAAGGAAGAATACACGAGATGGGTGTGGTCCTTAGCTTGAGGGGGAGAATGTGAGATGTCAATCTAAGTCTCACATTGGAAATTGGACAATAAGTGTCTAATACTCTCTTTGCTTCTCTCTGTTCTGAAATGTAAGATGTTTTGGGTAGTACACACTTATTAAGAAAATTACTCTTTACCTAGAAAGTATCTTTAAAATTATAAACTAAAAAATACTCAACCAATTATAAAATAGAACTATTAAATTTGATTGGCTATACAGTTTTTGATAAACTTAAAGTTACCTAAAAAGATGAGAACATCTTATATATTGGAACATAAAAATTATTCTAAACATCTTACATTTCAGAACAGAGGGAGTATATAAAGAGATGTCCAAATCTATTAGTACGAGGCCTTTTGAGAAGAAAACCAAAAGTAAATCCATGCGGGCTTGCCAATTAGGTCCAAAGTGGACAATATCGTACTAATCGAATAATAGAGAGTTGGACATGAGGTTTAACAATCCCAACAATTGGTATCAGAGCGGTTTGACGAGATTCTACAAGAAGACCAAAATTTCACTCGCCGAAGATTATACCAATTAAATTTGCACAAACACAAGGATTATAAGAACACAATTGTTATCAGATTCTGCAATGTGAAATACCAATTGTATCAATCTGATACCAATTGTGTCAGAGCATATTATCTAATATCTAAGACAAAGAAGTGCAAGTTCTTATAATCTTTGTGTTTGTGCAGCTCTGATACCAATTGTTGGAATTATGTGAGCCCATGTCCAACTCTATATTATCCGATTAGTATGATATTGTCCACTTTGGGCCTAATTGGTTGGCCCGCATGTATTTACTTTTGAGCTCTTTCCTGAAAGGCCTCGTACTAATTAGAGTTGAACATCTCTTTATATATTAGACTTTTCTTTGTCTAATTTCCAATGTGGGACTTAGATTGACATCTCACATTCTCCCCCTCAAGCTAAGGACCACACTCATCTCGTGTATTCTTCCTTCAGCGGATTATCTTGGCACCACCTTGTACCAGTTTTCGTAGGGCTTTCCTTTGAGAATGTGTCTTTCATAACATCTCGTTCCTTTGATAATGTTCTCCCACAACATCATAAGTTCCATGATCTTTTGACGTTTCTGCCATAGACCTTCTCTTCCACCTTGAAGAGTCCCATTCTTACTTTAAGGGAATTTTGGTCTTCTTGCAGAATCTCGTCAAACCGCTCTGATACCAATTGTTGGGATTGTTAAACCTCATGTCCAACTCTTTATTATCCGATTAGTACGATATTGTCCATTTTGGGCGTAATTTTCAAGCCCGCATGGATTTACTTTTGGTTTCCTTCCTAAAAGGCCTCGTATTAATAGAGTTGGACATCTCTTTATATATTTGACACTCTTTATCTAATTCTCCAATGTGAGACTTAATTTTTTATCTCACATTCTCCCCCTCAAACTAAATATCACATTCATCTCGTGTCCCACAACTGACTTCGAGGATCTTCTGACTTTAATCTCTGCCACACACACCTCCCAATCCTTAACTCGATGGGTCACATTCCTACTCGAATGGTATTTTGGTCTTCTTGCAGATTTCTCGTCAACCAGCTCTGATACCAATTGTTAGGGTTGTGAATTCCCATTTCCAATTCTATCTTATCTTATTAGTACGATATTGTCCACTTTGGACTTAAGAGACCAACCTGCATGGATTTACTTTTGGTTTCCTTCCCAAAATGTCTCGTATTATTAGAGTTGAACATCTCTTTATATATTAGACTTTCATTTGTCTAATATCCAATGTGGGACTTTGTTTGATATTTCACATTGCAGAATCTGATACCAATTGTGTTTGTGCAGCTTATAAGAACTTGTGTTTGTGTTCCACATGAAGCTCTGTGACCACATGAAGCTTTGTGACCACCACCAGTATTATCATAAAAATCAACGCTTTTTTGGCCGATCAGGTTCAACAACATCCAACGCAAGCCATTATCACCCAAAACCTCAACAGAGCTGTCTCCGCTAAACCCATTACCTCAGAAGATTCCCTTCACTAAGTGATTGAGGAAACAGAAACTCTCTCACGAACCAATCCACCAACCCTATATCTCACTTTTATTCTTTGTTTCTCGTGTATCCAATCTTCCTCCCATTAACCAGAGAAACCCCTCAGTTGTGTAATGTCGTTCTTTATATCTTTCACTAAATGATTGTATACGAATGAAGACACATGTTCTAAAGTTTAGGATAAGGCGGGTCAAATTAAATTATATGGTTTAGTGATGTTATAAAATGATTGCGTTTAAGGCCAATGGCATATATTATAACTATTAGGAAAAAGTTAGGGTTAAGTACTAATTGTACTTCACTTTTAATAGATTAGATTGAATGTAGAATGAATCATTGTTAATTGGATTTATTACAGGTTACATAAAAATATAGATGCATTGTTCAAGTCGTAGCTGCATTTCCTTCGCAGGTAGAGGATTTTCTTCAGACGAGAATCGTCATTACCGAGTTTTGCTGACCCTGGAGGATCCATCAGCAATTTTAGAGGCGTTCTTATGCGACAAAGACGCGGTTAAATAATTAAAAACATTTTGGTTTATGCCTCTAATACAGTAAACAGATAAATCATCTCTTATATGACCTCTAAACTAGAGTTTCTTTTACTGGCAGGAGTACTTTTGGGGCTTTGGGTTTCAGAACACAGAGATGTTTAGGAAGAAGTGGAATCAGTTGCTTGGGATAAGAAGGGGAAGCTCAAATCTTTGGCTACAAGAAATCCACCATGGATCGAGTGATGTATCTTCTTCTATTATAACCATAAAGCTGACCCTTGGAAAACAAAATTATACAGAACAATAGAAAATCTATAAATTAATATTCAATAAATTAATAAACACAGGTAAATTAATAAATTATTTTGGTCCTAAGTTGGGCCAATGTAAAATATGAGATAATTCAATAAAATAATAAGATAACTAAATTTTGATCCATATTTGGAAATCACAGGTTTATTTTTGAAATTAAATAAATTCTTTTGAATGAATTTCAATATAAGATAATGCATATGTTTGGCTAGATTTACCCTGTGAACCAAACAATACCAAATTGAAAAAACCAAAACCAAAATTAAACTGAATTTAATAAATAACCGAACATATCCTATATCTTTATAATAAAAAAACAGAAACCGAACCAAGGACCAAAAGAGTACTTGAATTTTTAAAATACAAATTATATACCAACTTGTGTTAATTATATTTAATTTCTAATTAACCAAATATCCTAAAATACTATTTATAAACCAAATTATGCAAAAAAAATTACCCGAAGATTTTATTCAAAATATTTAAAATTATTCTAATTATCCGATATTTTTATCCAAAAACATAAATTACCCGATTTTTAAAGCGCAAGATATTTCACATTTGTGAAAATTCATTAAAAACCTATCATATTCATTGTTAGAAATTGTACAATAAATAAGTATGTCCTATTTAAACCTGTCTTTTTGACTAATTCCATTAAAATCTTTAACCCCTTTAAACCCATTTACTTTTTTTTTATAATAATATTTATATATTATTAAAAGAAAAGTACCAATAAATTATTCTCCTTAGTTTTCCAACTTATTTACAAATTTATGCCATTGATGTAATTAAATGAACCTATCTTTAAGTAACCATTATTTTTTCCTATTTTATTAAATCATTTCATAAATCAAGTTTAGTTAAATTTTCGTGTTTAACATATTTCCTAAAACTATTTAGCTAATTTTTAGGAATATTCAGTTTAAAATAAATTTGAACAATATTAAACCTGGATATTGTTACGATTAATTCTTTTGAAAAAAATTCAAGTTTCATTTCGATATTAAAAAATATTATGAATACCCTTAAAATATATGTTTAACCATTACTGTACCATTATTTATTTTGAAAAATAAAATCTATATATGCTAAGGTTCGAATATCTTTAAATTACTTGTAGAAAAAGATGACGTGTTTGTAACTGAATATTCTTTTTAATATGACTAACTCATGCATAAGATTATATATATTTCAAAAATTTCTAAAATATATGTTTAACCATTTCGGTTACTAATAATTATGTTCAAAAATAAAATCTAATACTAAGATTTAAATATATTTAAATTACTTGTAGAACAATATTAATGTTCTAACAGAATATTATTTTCATATGTATCTAAATCTCGCCATATGGCCAATATATGATCAAAATATTTAAATTATTAGACATCTGGAAAACAATTTCATGTCAAAAGAAATATTATTCAAACATATCAATAGGTCAATATTTATAAGGTTTAGTCGGGCGCACCGGTCACTATTTTTTACAGCACGTAAACTATTTGATTATTGCCCAAAAAGAAAAACTATTTGATTATTGGGTTTATTGAATAATATACGTATACTATAACTTCCCCCCTCTAAATTTTTCCTCAAATTCATCTATGGAAAGAGATGAACTTTGCCAAAAAAAAGAGAGACCAACTTAGGATACGATAAATCCTCACCCTTTAGCTTGATTTTACCTGCACCATACAAACGCAAGGTTATTATATATTAACTTAAGAGTTATTTTTGGTTTCACTCTCTAGGTGAACCTCTAGGTGAACCAACCAATATGATTTCATTATTTCAAATTCGATATATTTTAGAAAAGAAAACAAAATATTGTCAAGTTATATTATATTATTAAAATAAAAAGATTAAAAAAAAATAGTAGTCACAGAAAAAAAAAATTTAAAAATATTTTTTTACGCCGTGAGCACTAAACCCTAAATCATGATCCCTAAACCCTAAATCCTAAACGACGCTAAACCCGTAAACCCTTGGATAAATCATAAACTATATATGGGTGTGACCGGTGACCAAGAGAATGAGGAGAAATACTATGTTCCTTAATATTCCTTAAACTTTTTACCATGAGGAATATGTTTTCCTTTCCATTCTTCTTCATTTCTTGTTTGTAGAGAATTATAGAACAAATCAATTACTCATTAATTTTGATAAAGATCCTTCATTCCTCATCATTCTTAAAATTTTATTCCTACTCGTTCATTTCTTATATGTTCTGTTACAAGGCACACTTAAATAATGCTCTTAGCAAATATCTATATATATAAAAAAATGTTGGTCTCTCTCCTGTGAAGACACCTCAGCGCCACGTCATTAAGTCGAGTGTTCTGGTCTCGACACGTGTCCGTCAACTCCAAAGTGCTGCGTTTCAATTAATAAGATAAGTTTAATTTGGGCTTGCTAAAAAACCAAGAAGTTTGACTTAGGATGAGCCATACAGCAAGACTATTATTTTTAAAGTTGGTGTGTACGAAAAACATTATTTGACTTAGGTTATGACATGTTTCTTCTTCCTCCCGCTGAGAAAAAACTGCAACGTTACTGTTCTCTGTTAGATTTATTAAATACAATTAATGTTTTCATTAATATCACCGACCCACTCATCCAAGACGTCTCATTTCATACATCTCCTATCTCAAATTGTTGTGGATTTACACCTATAAATAAGTGAATTTAATTCAGTGAAGATCATCACTTTTTCCTTCTAAATCATTCTGCAGATTTCTACAGTCTTTTTTCGATTGTCGACAACAGATTATTCTGTGTTGATAGCTGCTTGATTATGAAACAAATGTTGCTGTAGATTTGCTTGATAATCAGCTAGAATCTGTTTTCCAGTGATTTATTCCCACCAGATAACCAGTCTCCGATCTAATCGAGGAATATTTCGAGACTTTGTTCTTAATTCTCTCATGTCTTGCGATTGATAGACTCTACTATCAGGAATAAAATCTCAGGTCTTCGGGATTCTAATCCTAATCTATCCTCTTAGTTGATGCGAGTTGGGTACTTTACCTCCTGATGCTTCCTGGTTTGCCAATTTAGCAGATGATTTCTTTCGTGCACTCCATCTCTTGGATCTTCGTCAATCTTCGACAAAACCAAAGTCTGCATGTATTTTCCAGAATTGACTTTTCCTCTACTTGATTGGGTTTTGATGGGCCTCTTCGTGATTCTATCCAATGAGATACTAACATGGGCAACTGGTTTCGTTGATATAAAACTCTAGGCTATTATAATACTAGGATTTTTATTTGAAGTCTCAATCGAATCTGCCCTATTGGGGATGTAATATTTTACACTTCTTTGTTATAATTGAATATCAGCTCTCAAATAAATAAATAAACTGAAGAGATAAAGACGCATTTGATTTTTCTCAAGGCCTTTATTTTAAGATGATGGTGACGAAAATATGTATTAAAAAATAGAGTAAATAGCTTCTTTACGACTGTCAAATCATATATTTTTGTTAACTTTATTGAATATAGTTATTTAGTAATGTTAAATCAAAGCCCGATTCAAAGAAATACAAATACAAAGTAGTAAATGCCAGTTTTGTAATTTGCAATTTCTTTTATTAATAAACATTATTTCTTCTGAACAATAGTGTTTTTTTTACTGAAGCGAACAATAGTTTCCTATTAAGTTCTATATTTATTACGGAAAACAAATTAAATAATGCATTTTCATTTAATCTATACAATGTATACTGTCTGTAAATGTTTTGAAAATCTTCGTGACAAAAAAAATAAAAAAAATCAGTATTCATTTAACTTTTAATAAATCCTTAAAACCCTAAAAATAAGAGAAAATAACAAAAACATGCCATTTAGGTTTCAATTCAAATAGCACCAGACTTTGACGTGCAAGTGAGATAGTTTCAGTCTCTTACTTTTTTCTTACCTCTTCCAATAAAACACAAACATTTTTTTTTTAACAAACTTTAGTAAGTAAACTATTTTTTTTGTGTTCCAAACAAAAAAAAAACTATTAGCGCCAAACTTATGAGTTTATATGGTGCTAAACATGTTGTTGCCCTTTAAGAATAAGAGAACAAACGGTCTCCGGCAATCTTTATGTGAGTTTCCAAGTAGGGCTGTTAAATATTTCTTATAAATCACTGGAAGAATATGAAACTTAGGGCTGAGACTTAAATTGCATGTTAATTTTGAACTCAAGTGGTTTTTCAAATAAAGTTAAAAATTTCATGTTAATTTAACCTCCGAGCTAATACTTACAGTACTAAAAACATTTCAAAAAAATTTTAAAATCGTCTACCTATCATACCACCACTAAAAACTCACTATTAATTTTACAGGGCCACATACGAAAACCAAAAAGAATTGTCATATTAACCCAAACAACATTTAAAAGACAAAATATAAGGATCAGTTCACGGATTCAAGCTTCCTACTTTAAAAGGGCCAAACACTGAAATTGAAATATAACAAATAAATTATTTAGATGTTAATATATAATAAATCACTGACATTAACTAAATGTGATTTTTTTAAATACTTTAATAAAAAAAATTCAACTGAAAATGATATAATAACTCAATCATAGTAATATCATAGAAGCAAAAAGTCAAACAAAAATTATTTACAAATTAACTAACCAATAATTTAAATTAATAAAATAGTATATCTCATACGCATCTTTTGCAAATGTGAACCTAAAACACAAATTACAAAATTATATAAAAAATAATAACATAGATCACAAGTAAAGTATATCCCGTCCGTAGGGCGGGCCAACCCTAGTATATTATATACACGTTTATAATGTTTTATTTTATCAAATCGTCTTTCATCAAACATCAAAGTAGGTGCGGATGAACACTTGCTTTGCTTCTGTCGACTTGACCAAAGCTTCTCTGTCTACCCAAATTCCAATGGCTACCGTCAAGAAGACGGTTCGCGTCGCCGCTGCTCAGATGACATCCGTCAATGATATGATGGCGAATTTCAACACCTGCTCTCGTCTCGTTCAAGTAAATCAATCCTCCCTATATCTGTAAATTCATTTCCTGATTAACATAAACGCCTTCTCCAGTTGATTCGTTGCTTACATAAATATTTTATGATAATCATTTGATTGATTATGTTACCAGTCCTGAAGGAGTATAACCAACCTTTTGTAACAAAAAAAAAAAAATTGGACTCTTGTTATAATAGGAAAATACTAGATTGATCTTATTGCATACACACTAAATTGAACAGAGTTCTTGATGAGTAATCATTAAGCACTAAAAGAAGTAGCTTAGCTGTGACATTTCATATACTTTAAATAGTGTACCGATGTTTCGAATGCGTGAAGAAGTGATATACCAGTTAATCACCAATATATCAGAACCTAACTTGTACTGCAGGATAAAATTTGCAATTCTAAGTTAATATCTAACTCTAGGATTGACTTTATGTCTCTGACAAAAGGAAGCAGCATCGGCTGGTGCTAAGCTGATTTGCTTCCCTGAGAACTTCTCCTATATGGGCGAGAAATCAGGAGACAGTGTGAAAATCGCTGAATCATTAGACGGGCCAGTCATGCAACGGTATTGCTCTCTCGCCAGGTATGTAATGATGTTCTTAGCGTAAATTCGCTTAAGATAAATTAAGACAGTTCCTTGTTTATAACCTCTCTAACATGTTTTTGCAGGGACACAAATATGTGGTTGTCTCTTGGAGGCTTCCAAGAAAGATTTGATGATACCCATTTGTATAATACACATGTCGTGATCGATGATACTGGGATGATACAAAGCACTTATCAGAAAATGCATTTGTAACTATTTTTGACCATCCTTGGATTTTTAAAACAAGATTTTAATTTCTCTAACTGAATCAGTTGTATTGGGTCAGTAACAAATTACGTTTTATGAAGGTTTGATGTTGATGTTCCTGGTGGAAGCTCATACGAAGAAAGCAGCTTTACGGTTCCAGGTAAACTCTCTATCTTTTGTTATCTTCTTTTATCATATTTTTCGTGGAGCACTCCTGCTAGACTTTTATAAGTACAAACCAACTGATGTATTCCAGATGAATAATTAATCTTGTATTTTCTCAGGGAAGAATATTGTTTCCGTAGACAGTCCTGTTGGGCGCTTAGGCCTTACTGTGTGCTACGATTTGAGGTTTCCTAAGATTTATCAGCAACTGAGATTCGACCAGAAAGCTCAGGTAACCTTCTATGTAATTTGGTTTTGACAAACTTCTGCTATTGTCTTATATTTTATTGGTTTTGTGTAGGTAGAATCACACTAGTTAAAACAATGAAACAACAATGTGATGAAAACAGAGTTTATACGGCAAACAGATTTACAGAGGTTGAGTATATGAATAACTGTCTTGGTGAACTTAAAAATCCTTTGTAGGTTATACTGGTACCATCAGCTTTCACCACGGTCACTGGGGATGCACACTGGGAGATTCTTCTCCGATCCCGAGCTATTGAAACACAATGTTATGTATGTGGATTACACACTTTCTCTCTTTCTTTGACCACTTGTTCATTTGATCTTATTGATCTTTGCTCAATTGCCTAGGTAATAGCTGCTTCTCAAGCTGGAAAACATAATGAGAAAAGAGAAAGTTATGGGGACACACTGATCATTGATCCGTGGGGATCTGTGGTTGGAAGATTACCTGGTGAGGATCTTGTTCTGATTTGTTACAACTCTTTCTGATATCTCCTGGATGCAATTTGATACATTTGTTGCTGCCTGCAGATCGTTTTTCCACTGGCATTACCGTGGCAGATATCGATTTTTCGCTGCTTGAGTCAGTGAGAACTAAAATGCCAATTGATAAGGTAAAAAACACACGCACTTGACAAAACCCGAATGAATGAGATAGAAGAAGAACTCTGTTTTTGTGGATCAGATGGGAACAAAAAAAGTCTTACATGTCCATGTTCTTTGGTTTTTGCAGCAACGTGTCTCCATAGATCTCTAAATAACCCTGTGTGCCTACATGACGAGACATTCTGGAAGGAAGATCAAGAAGATCTCAGAGTGGTGAGGTTATGAATGTTGTCTAGTCGCAAAAGGAAGATCAAGAAGATCTCAGAGTGGTGAGGTTTTCGCTGCTTAGCGTTTAGGAGTTTCATGTTTGGGAATGCAACTTATAATATTTATATCACATAAAGTAAAAAAATTCAAATTAGTTACAGATATGCATTAGCTTTTTGACTATTGGGTTAAATTATCATCAAATTATCTAATCCAATAATTTAAAAATATAAATTATAAATATAATATAAATAATCTCGCGCAGCCGCACGGGTCATAATCTAGTTAATTTTATAATAAAGTAATGTATAAAGATTTATAAATTAGTTTAAAAGGCTCATAAATCAGTTTTAAAATATTTAATGACTTTTAGTGATAAAGTTCCTCAACTATTTTTGAATCGTAAGAATACTTTTCAACTAAGTTTTCAATATTGTAAACTTTCAAACCATTAATGCATATTACCTTCGCCATGGTTTTTTAGATGGAAGGTAATAAACGTTAACGGAATTAAAGTTGAAGATTTATTTTGTAAGATTTTTAGTTGATGAGTTTTTTTTACGATTCATTTCTATCTCAAGGGCTCAATTACTAAAACCCGTAACATTACATCTTGACAACAGCTTAAGATTATTGTTATTAGAAGAATCACTTAGATTCTCACATATAGCTGACAAATTCATTATCATCTACCATATCCATGATCTTAGATTTCGAATTCACCACCCTACAGTTCAATCTAATTTCTCCTTGTTTCCCTGTTAAAGGTGATAGGCTTCCCATCCTTTTCATTGCCTCCACGAACGCATTGAAAAATTTATCTTGACCATCAGCGTAGGCTCGGACTAAGGGGATAGTGTCTGAAGCATCACGGCTTGAGAACAACTCTTGGTCGCTCTGGATAAGACCTTTGTTCTCTTTCAGATTCACATAATACTTGTTATCAAAAACTGTTGGCGTACGTAAATCAAAATCTACCAAGATACTTTGGTTTCCATTGCGGGGACATTGCTTTCTAAGCGTACTGAGGTAAGATTTATCAAGGGTTGGATCGGGTGAACCAGACTCGCTGAAGTTGTAAAGTCTGTCCATTATGAATCGGCATTGGTTTTTACCAAAAGTGTGACCACCTAACCCAAAGAAAAATATATATAACCATAGAGTTATTAATGAATACAACTATTGCTTATAAAAAAAAAGTTATAATGATTACGTACCAGAAAGCGCAACAAGATCAGAAGGACGGTCAAGTCCAACATTTTTGAAGCTATCCTTGAGTTGTTTAAGGGTAAAATTTGGAGCTGGAAGATTCTTATTTGCAAGATCCATAAAGCCTTTTAAACTGTCTCTTCTTCCACCTGCAACCTTCCATGAAGGACCTCCAGCCTATATTATACGTCAAGTCAGAGTACCGAAGTATTTTTGATCTAGTATTTTCGAATAGAAACCGTCTTTAAATAGCAAAACGAATTGAAATGTTATTTTGCATTGCATTGTTAGAAATGTATACCAAAACGACAGACTTTTGAGCTGCGATGGCGAGCAAATCAGCACAAGAAACGGTTTTAGGACATGCTTTCTCTACGGCAGCCTTCATCCTATCGATCACATCGAAGCCACGAGCTGAATTTGCGTTCCCAAACGCGTCTTTCTCCGTCCTAAACGATGTTGTGTTGTCTAACAATATCGATGCATCACATCCCTGCACAAAACAGTTATTTCTGTCACATTTAGTCAATTGGACCAGATATCGCTATCACTATAAACGTATTCAACAGCTGTTAAAAAAAAACCCTGTTACAGTTCCTTTTATATTGATTTAGTATCATTATTACTAATGTTTTCATTTATCGTACCTGAAACAAGAAATCTATCATAAAGAGCTATATAGCATCAGTCAACTGATGTGTCCGAAAATTGTATAAAAAGATGTTTCTCAAAGTCTATGGTTTCGAATTTTGATGTTGGAGAGAAAACTGATAGTTGATTCGATCTTCGACAAGAAAAATATGGTATACAAATACATTTTGCCAAGTTGGATTATGGGTTTACCCATTATTGAGAAATCATCTTTGACTATGCTTTGACAATAGAATCTTAAACTTAAGAAAGAACTTTATTCGATGTAGAGTTATACTAATTAAATCAAATATTTGGTTATCCAAATAATAATTTCAGTATTGATATTTTATATATATATATATATATATATATATAATATTATTTGAGAAATCAATTTTACCTGTTGCATTCATATTAATTTTCACAATGGTTAATTATATAAATATCCTTAATAAATTATAGTTATTATACTAATAGCATTTATTACTGTATTCAGTTTGCTTCTTAATTAATATTTTACTATAAATTATTAATTTCAAAATAACAGAAATAAAAAATAATCATAAAATAGAAAATGTCTCAAAATCTTTATATCACTATTTAAAAAATATGTTTTATGTTTATATTTACATTACTTTCACGATTTTAGTTTTATAAGTATTATTGGTGAATTAAATTAAGATATAATTTGAGAACTAATTTCTTTTTTTTTAATTTTTTGGTTTTAAGAAAACTTAGAAAAGTCATATTTAATGTATTACTTAGTTGTTGACATAAATGTATTATTTACAAATATATATTTTTTTGTCAACTATTTACAAATATATTTTTAATATTATAATATTTTATGTTTTCTCGGGGTTTCAGATTTTTGGTACTATGAATGTGTTGGTTTAGTTTTTTTTTTGAATTTTCAGATATACTTTCAGGTTTTCATGTATATTTTGAACTTTTGGGTACTATATACTCAGAACTAACCACACCCAAAAAATTCAGGTATTTATCAGATTTCAATAGTAAAAACCAAACTGACTCGGAACATAAAGGAACCAAATCGAAACCAAACTTAGATTCTATTGGTTCTTAATTTGATGCAAAATTTATCTACTGGAAAGATCCATAGTAGTTAAGTTTCCGTTTTTAGTTTATATGAATTCACAAATGCTCATACCTATCTAAGATGAAGAACATAACTAAATGCAACTAGTAAATTACCACAATTTTACTTCCGTTACATATTTTAGTTATATAGTGAAAATAACTATAATTTAACACACAGAAATAAATGAAAGCTAATACAATCAAAAATGAATAATCTATCTGATTTTTTTCTATTTGACATCACATGTTTAATTAATACAAGAACATAACATTATTTAAATAGATCATATATTTTCTTTTATATATATATATATGTATAAATTACAAACAATACAAATTTTGTAAACAAATGAAAAGTGATATCTTTACCAAGTATTATATTTCAGTTATTTATAAATATTGATACGGTGCATGAGTATATGGTTATAATTAAAGAGGTGTACAGGGAATTAGAACACCAACAACATGAGAATAGATGCACTGAATAGCTATTGTATTTGAATCATTATGAAAAGTATAGAAGAAACTAAATCCATTAATTGAACAGAAGTATAGCCAATATACTTTTCTTGCATATTTTACTTGAGTTGAAAATAGTTATTTAATCTTATTGTATATGTGAGTATGTTGAATATAATGTATCTTACATTAACAAAGCAGTCGTGGAAGTGAAGACGAAGTATGCTCGCTGCAATACGAGGGTCTGTTCTCAACGCATTGACGATGGTATTAGTTGCAATGTCAAAGACTTGAGGACATGTTTTATCGTAAAAGGAAGGGCTTAGTTGAGCATGAGACAATGATACGTGAATAAGAAGAAATCCCAATTTTATTAGGGTTGTCGAGTCGAATGAAGAAGATGAAGAGGAACGCATTTTCTTTGGTCTCTAAACTAAATTACTTGGCTAGGCTTGCGTTGTGTGAATAAAGGTTCGTGCTAGCGAATCCTTTTATAGACAAAATGGTCTAGTTTGGAGGCAAATGGTAAAACGAATCTTTTTTACTTTTCTATAAAGGGTCTAACTTGGAGGCTTTTCGTTTTGTGAATTATTGTCATCATATACATAGTCTATTACATATATAGTCATAGAAGAGAATAAATTGTGTTTTGTTTAATAATTCTACACATATTTGTCTAAATTACAGTTTATGTTTTCTTTCCGAAAAGTGATTTAAAGTCAAGAAAAATCATTTTATGGCGTGTTTTTCTAGTAGAATCTTTCTTTCCGGCACATTTAATTTATGAACGTTAACTCGAGTTCTCTCTATTCATATAGAATTATCATAGCATTGTTGTTGAAGTAGGACATTTTGATTTGATCAGTCAGCTAGGTATATATAAGATATATGTATTCACAAAGTTGATGTACTTATTGTACGTCTATAATTTTAAGATTTTAAAAAGTGTTTTAGAAAGGAAAATACTGAGTAAGAAGATAAAATAAGAAAACAATAATGAATAAAGGCTGAACGAAATAATAATCTTGTATTAAGATGTAAAACGACATATGTTTTCAACCAAAGTTAGGTTATCTCAATTGCAAGATATTTGTTTTGTTATTCAAGGATATAAAGAGAAATGTGTCGAACACATTCAGATACAAAAAACAAGAAGCAAAAACAAAAAGATGTGCCACTGCGTCCTTTACTTTTTTCTAATTTTCTTCTTCTGCAATTTCCACGTTGGAGAGTTGGTGAAGTTCTTAGTCTTTATCTTAATAATTATTTTAGATAATGCACTAGGGGCGGCTTGATCAAAGTAAGAATCCATGTGCTGATTTTTACAAAAAAAAAAAGAATCCATGTGCTGATCAAAGTAAGAAGCCATGTGATAAGAGTAATATAGTGGTCTTTTATTAATCTTAAAGAATTGATATAAAATTCAGAGAATTTTCACTTTGTATACAAATAACACTACATACGATCCGGATTCTTAGTAGTACAAGAAATATGTACAATATTATCTCACGCAAACACTATAATAGGTTTTTCCTAGTGTTTTCTCTTATGCTATGTCATCGGTAGCCATCATACCCTCTACGATAGCTCTTTTTTTATGACACTACGTATACGATAAAAACAAATGAATGTCGTTATTAACGTTACTATAACACGACTATTTTTTGACCCAATTTTTTTTACGATTCATGATTCGAACTATGATATGTCCTCTATAGAAACTGTTATCATAAAGTATACATTTCCATTATACATAATTTTCTTACGACATTCATCTCAGGCAACCCCAGTCACTAACGAGACTAAAGCAATTTGGTTCATTCATATATACATTTATCAGACTAAAACAATTCATTAGTATTCTTGAACAAAAATAATATACTATGGATTTTATCTATTTTTAATCATAGTATATATGTGTTTTATGAATTATTTATTATGTTTTAAAGTTTTTTAGCACATTTACAGGGTCATGAACGTTTTAGAGAAAAATGATGATTTAGGTGCATTTTAGAAATAAAATGAGAGAAAACTCGTAGCTGGCCATCGAACCTGTCTGAAGATCAACGATCAGAGACAAACATCGATCGACACACATCCTGCGCCGTCGATCGACAGTGAAGCGCGCAAACCCCAGCTAGGTTTCCAACAAGCTTAAATTCCAAGTCACGACATATTTACAGAAATACCCCCTGCCGACTTTAAACCTAATATTTATATGCTCTGTCATTGTTCTAGGCAACACATGCTTTCTTATTGTCTACTTCTCACAGCAAACAAAACTTAGGATTTTTAGTAGATTTGGAGAGAAGATCCAAGACTCATTCGGAGATTTGTATTGGAACTCGACTATTTCTAACTCTATTTATTTATGCATTTTATTCAGTTTATGCTTATGAATTGCTTTGCCATGTCTGAGTAATTCACCTGTTAGATTTAGGGTTTAAATAAGTTATGAAAGATTAGCCCAAAATATAGAATTGCTAAGGTGATAAATATCCGTCAAAGAATTGTGGTTAATGCATGTGTTCTAGAGTAACTAACTAGAACCCTGAACTTAGGATTGTAGACAACTACGACGGTAGGTTCTGCACCAGAATTAATTCCTTTGAGCTACGATTGTTTAGAAACAAGCGAAAGCTGATTTAAACAATACTAGTGAACCTATCGATCAAATCGCTAACGCCTATCTAGATAACATGGATCAATGTTCTTACCATCACATCGATCGATCGACGTTCGATCCGTATCAACAAGGGACAACAAAGATATTGGACTTAGTCAAAACATAAGGCTCAAATGCGAAAGCTGGATATCTTTGCATAAGAAGCCGAGTTCTAAGATTGAAAACCTATGTATTCTATACCTCTATAATCCTGATTACCTGAATAGAAAACCCTAGATATAGCGCTTTCTAATAACTGTTTACAAACCTCAAACCAATCAACTGAACAACCGCCTTGTTCGACTACTTGCAATTTACTGTTTTCATTATTTACCAAGCTTAATCACAAACTGCTTAGATATGTTGTGTGTCCTAGCTCCTTGTGGATTCGATCTCTAAGTATTACAATTGAACCTCTTATTTGAGAGAATAAATCACTCCTTAGGGTAATTTGTGTGATATCAAATTTGGCACCGTTGCCGGAGGCTTTGATCGCCATTAGAGCTTATCTAGTTAGATTTAGTCTAGGTTTTCTACTGTTCAAGAAAACTGATAAAAAAATTTCTTAATTTGTTTCAGGTGCATGTCCTGCAGTACAAGAAGCAACAAGGAAAAATCACTGTTATTCTCAGACCTTGCCCTCTTGGAACGCACGATCCGCAAAGACTAGAGATCCACATCGATCGACAACAACATCAATTTGTCGACCGAAACTTCTCAGCAAACGTCAACCGATACTCCAAATCCGTTGACCAACAGTTGTGAGCTACCACCGATCGACACTTCAATCAGAACATCGATCAACGTTCGTTGGCAATACATGGATGCGACCCTTATCCTAGAGTGAGATGAGAATGGAGACCTGCATTACTAGGAGGGTCATCTGCGTAATGAAGCAGGTCAGAGGTTAGATGATCAGAGGGCTGTAATTCCTGATCAAGATGTTGAAGTCCCTGCAGATGCTCAAACTGTAGACGAGGCTGCTCGACCTAGAACGTTGGCTGACTACAATCGTCCAGATTAGTACTACGCCAACAGATCTGCTATTCGTCCTCCAACTATCCAGAGGACCGACTTCGAGCTGAAACCCCAATACTTTACACTCGTGGCGCAGACTCCATACTGTGGTCTATCACACGAGCATCCTATGGACCATCTAGAGCGGTTTGAAGATCTGGTATTGGCCATTAAAGGAAATGGATTCCCTGAGGAATATCATTTTTGCAAGTTCTTCAAGTATTCATTGTTTAGAGATGCTTCGCGTTGGCTTAAGCAGTTACCACAAGGATATCTTACATCCTAGCTTGACATCAAGAATACGTTTTTGCGCAATTTTTTAAGAGTCACGAGCTGAGGACTTAAAGAGCAAGTTTGCTACATTTACACATGAGCCTACAGAGTCATTCAGAAGCTCCTAGATCAGATTCAAGTCCTATCAGAGAGACTGTCCACACCATGGATTCGACGAAGTGCAGCTGCTTAGCACTTTCTTCAAAGGCATCGCGCTGACATATCAGATGGAACTTGACATTGCTAGTGAAGGAAACTTTAACACTAGGAATCCAGAAGAGGCTGTGAGACTGATTGAGAACTTGGCATCTAGCAATAACACCAAGAACACTGATTATGAAAGGAGAAAATCGGCCACCCTAGGAAAAGAGGAGTTGGACGATGTTAAAGCTAAGCTGGACAGTGTTCACAAGATTCTCAAGAAACAGGTTAGCTTTGCAGAGGATGTAGAAGTTGTGACGTAAACAATGATAGAGATTTTGAGGAGGATGTGAACTTCATCAGTGGAACTGGTTTTCAAAATCAGAAGCCTGGAAATCAGAGTGGATACAAAAACTCTAATGGCAATGGACAGAGGAGTAATTTCAACCAAAGTTCGCAGTTCCGGAAATCCTACAGTAACAACTTCAACAACAACATCAACAAAAACTATAGAAATTTTTCCAATCAGAACGTACCACCACATACTCGAGAGAGCAAGATAGAAGCAATGATTGATCAAGTTTTTGAGGGTCAGCAGAAGCTGATGGTGAATGTCAATGGGAAGATAGATGATGTCTACATAGAGCTAAATGCAAAGTTTGAAACCTTGAATACACATGTGAAGAAGTTGGAGACACAAGTGGTTCAGACAAAAGACGCTGTTAAGAGACTAGAAACCTTCATCAAGGATAAAGGAGATGAAGCACTAAAGTACCACGTTAATGCCATCATAGATGATGATTTTTGGCAAGTGGTTAAGGAGGAAAAGCTTTAGTAGGGAGAATTCGAATTTGAAAGCTCTATGAGCTTCGACAGTTCACATTGGTGTCGACCGACGCCAAGAGAGGAACATCGATCGATGGAGCCAAATGAACACCGATCAATACTTGCTGTTCAAAATTGATTGACGGAATCAGTTGCATCATGCGAGACGGTGAGAACCATGACCCATGAAGAGTTTGCAGCTAAGCATCCTCATCCACCCAAACCCTTACGTTTAAACATTGATTGGCAGAATGAGCCAGTCGCCGATCGACAGAGAGAATCAACCGGCGATCGACCGTCACCTTCTGGCATCGATCGACGAGCACCTCTCTGATAACGAGTGCAACTACCCAAAATAGATGTAGCACGATTGAATGCACTCAGAAACCCATCTCAACCTTCAAAGACATTAACAAACAATATAGTGAGCAATCTGAAGATGCACCAGAGCCTATGCAAGTTGATCAAGCTATTGCGGGAAGAACCTTGAGGAAGAGGAAGGAAAAGGTTCCTAAGCATCTGAAGAGAGGAGCCAATGATAAGGAGATGAATAGTTTCACAAAGAGGATTCTAAGGATCTCAAAGGATAAGCCATTTGAGGAAGCTTACTTTACCCATATGTTGTGGATGTTCTTCAGAGAGACCAAGGAAACTGAAGAAGACATTAAGAGAATGTTTCCACCAGGTTAGAGAGAAGATGAGACAGAGGATTACATTGAAGAAGAAGAGTGATCCTGGAAAGTTTGTAGTACCATGCTTGATAGGAGACATTGATTACCCTAGTGCGCTCTGTGACACATGATCTTCAGTCAGCATTCTACCAAAGGTGATGGCAGACCATCTAGGTATGAAGATAGAGCCTTCAGAGGATTCATTCACTTTTGTGGATTATTCTCAGAGGAACTCAGGAGGAATCATCAGAAACCTTGAGGTGCAGATTGGTAATGTCTATGTTCCAGTAGATTTTCATTTCCTGGACATCAAGCTCAACTGGAATTCTTCCTACTACTTGGGAGAGCCTTCATGGCTACTGTAGGAGCAGTATGTGACATGCAGACCAACAAGTTGTGCCTGACACTGATAGACCCTACTGTCTACTATGATCCAGTGAGAGTTGTCAATCAACAGACGGGCTACATGGAGATTGGAAATGATCCATGATTCATTGCAGTTTTCTACTGCGACCATGAAGCTAAAGTGGAATCAGAGACTAAATCATCGATCGCCACTCAACCTAAAGCATCGATCGACAAGATATCTGGAGCACCGATCGACAGAACCTTGGAAGCATCAATCGATAATGACCATGTGAATGAGAAATATGATTTCCCAGAATGATATATCAACGGTTGGGAGAATGATTACTACCAACCTAGCTTCGCTGTTCACACTGCTATACCTTCAAAGAGGAAGATGAGTGCAATGGAGACTGATGAGTATGATGAGGACTACAAAGAAAAAGCAACTATTGAGTATCGTGGCCTTGCCATGGAAGAATCATGAGTTCTCAAGAGTTTACATGAGACCAGAGGGGAAACATCGATCAACAGAATAACAAAACATCGATGGACATTCATCACGGAACATGGTCAGACGCAAGAGCAGAAACTGGTGCAGATTTTGGTTATCTCAGAGCAGATGAGTTTGCTATTTTCAGAGAATCACAAAGACAATCACGTGCCTTGGATGGATGAGCTATAAAATTCTCTAGAGACGTCGCAGACACTACTGCAAAAGCTAGAGGAAATCTTTTCAATCCGCAAGCAGATACAGAGGAACAAGTATCAATCGACGTCAACAACCGATCGACGGTCTCTTCGAGTTTGGAAAGAGAGCTTATGATTTCAGCGGCAACAGAATATTCAAGTGGGAAAGAAGAGATGAATACGGCGTATACAAAGACGAGCATGGATATGCACGAGCGCCAGATGGCAGAATCATTCATGTTTCTAAGAAAGACATCAGAGAAATTCTGGAAAGAGCTACAATGCATGAACAAGCTAATATCTCTCTACCAGAACATGCAGCAAAGTTCACCAGAACCTTGCCAAAGCTAGGCAGTTACAAGAGAGCAGATATTGATGATATGGTACATGGGATCTACAGAGCCCAGGAGATGTCACTAGAAGAATCCTACAGGAGGCTCGATGATGTCTACTACCCACTCAATGACAGCGTTGAAAGGCTGACTACACGCATGGATGAGCTGAAAGAGGAGATGGACATGATTCGGAGACAGGCCGCAGTCCGATCAGAAGCATCGATCGACGGTTCCACTCGACCATCGATCGACGGTTCCACTTCCACTCGACCATCGATCACTCGAGCATCGATCGACGGTTCCACTCGACCAATCGACAATAGGCACGCATCTTTGTGAGGAAGGCTGATAACAGTGAAGTTGTTAGAGGACAAGCTTGATGAGATTTTTTTTTTTTCAAGACTTGATGAGAGAGGATTTTTCCCAGAGATTGGAGGACATCGAGAAAATAATTCATGCCAGACTTAGAATGCAGCATGGCTGTATTGGAAATCTTCAGCAAAGGATGCATGTTAATGAGGTTGATAAGGAGATACTTAAAAACCAGTGGACCAGAGGAGATGAAGCCATAAGAAGCTTTGTTGGTACATGGTTTCAGATGGGCAAAGATGATGTAGACACTTGTTTCCCAACAAGTAGTCATCCACCTCCTTACTAGCCAATCTGTTTCCAAAGTCAAATTAAATGACTATAATAAAACGACGAGTGGGAGGCAACCCATTTTTAGGTAAATTTTACTTAGTTTTGAGGTTGATTGGTTAGTCCTTTGATTTCTGTGGACAGCCAAAAATATTTATACAGCCACAAATTTAACAATCAAGCTTTGCTTTACTTTTTAAGACCCACAGCTGAGTTTCCTTTTTTTCTTTTCGTTTGGATGTAGACACTGATTTTCCCACAGCATAAAAACAATGCTTTGAAAATTTATTGACAAATCTAAGAGTTTTATAACACAAAAAATCACAGCAAAAATCTTACAATCACAGCAATAAAATATACAGCATAAATGTACAGCAAAAAAATAAAATTACAGCTTTAACCAATCAGATCTTTTATTTCAAATTATTATTGATTTCCGCATTAAATTTATTGCAGAAAAAAACCCAAAAAGAGATCCGAGGAGACGACTGATCAACCTATCGACCGATGAGACCTAGTCGACATCGATCGACAGTACTACACTAGCACCGATCGATGGATACTTAATTGTGTCAATCGACATCAAACATCAGGGAGAAGGTATATCGTTCTACCTTGTTTATTATGTACTTATGATTTATGTTATCACTAAACTTCGACTAGATATACACTGGGGATAGTGTAATTTAAGTCTGGGAGAGAGGTTTACTGATATTATTTTATTTATGAGTCTTATAAAATGTTTTCAGAAGTTTTTATTAAGTCAAGAAGGGGATAATGAACTTTTACAGTTTCACTTATTATCTAACCACTCTCTATCACCACTCTTAGATTTATTGACTGTTGAGTGTATTAGAGATACAAAAGTGGATCACCCGCCAATTACCCACACTTGTTGAGATTGTTTGAAGGAACCAAAGCTGATCCCCAACCTAATTAAGCTTAAATTGCTTGTCTTGGAGCTTGATATACATTAGATCGTAATCCTTCTGCAAGTTTGGTAGATAAAAGTCTGTGTGTTTCTGATTCCTTCTCTCTCTCTCTCTCTCTCTCTCTCTCTCTCTCTCTCTCTCTCTCTCTCTCTCTCTCTCTCTCTCTCTCTCTCTCTCTCTCTCTCTCTCTCTCTCTCTCTCTCTCTCTCTCTCTCTCTCTCTCTCTTCGGCATCTATATGAATAAAAGATTGAAATGATTTTCTGCGGTTTAGAGGGGTAGGAGTGTCTTCTGTGACCCCATTATTCTATTCTAATGGAATAATCACACATCGTTAGAAGCGAAGGGTAGGAGTGTGTTCTGTGACCCCATTATCCTCCTACACTTTGTCAAGAAAAAAAAAAATATACATAGAAAAAGAAAGAGAGAAATTTGAAAAGAAGATGAATAAAGATGGACTGTATCATCATCAATTTTCGTTGGAATTGAGATTCAGAAAAGAGAGAAAGAGGGAAGAAATGGATTAGATAAGACTACATGTGTGTTCAAAAATTTTCTTGAGTAAGAGTCCATTTGTCTTTTGATCGATACTTCCAAGGTAAAGTATACACTTTTTATATATGTATTAAATGAGATCAGTAGAGGGGAGAATCAGACAGTATTAGCTAAGTTGCTGGTTAGATGCGTTTGGTTGCTAAGCTAGGATATGGTATATGAGATACCTCTAAAGTTAGAATTGATTTGACGTGGCTTGTAACATTGTAAAGGTGATAGTGAGTTCTTAAATTGTGTGAGTCTCTGCTCTTTTCAAACCTCTTTCAAAAAGACTACTCTTTATTTTACTTGAGGACAAACAAAAGGTTAAGTATGTGGGAGTTGATATACCATGGATTTTACACATTTTTAGCCATGGTATATAAGTGTTTTATGAACTATTTATTATGTTTTGGAGTCTTTTTAACACATTTACATGTTCAGGAGTGTTTTGGAGAAAAGTGATGATTTGGGTACATTTTAGAGATAAAATGAGAGGAACCTCGTAGCTGACCATCGAACATGTCTGAAGGTCGACGATCAGAGACAAACAGCGAAGCGCGCAAAACCCAGCTAGGTTTCCAGCCGGCTTAAATCCCAGTCACTAAATATTTACTGAAATACCCTTGGCCAACTTTTAACATATTATTTATGTGCTCTGCCATTGTTCTAGGCAACACACACTTTCTTATTTTCTACTTTTCACAGCAAACAATACTTAAGGTTTTTAGTAGATTTGGAGAGAAGATCCAAGACTCCTTCAGAGATTTATATTGGAACTCCAGTATTTCTAACTCTATCTATTTATGCGTTTTTTTAGTTTATGCTTATGAATTGCTTTGCCATGTCTTAGTAATTCACCTGTTAGATTTATGGTTCAAATAGGTTACGAGAGTTTTTTTTTTCGAATGAATGTAAAATTTATTCAATCGGGAAAACGTTTTTACATCAAGTGCAACTATGTTTTAACTCTGTGCAAAAATCCTAATAGATAAAGAATCTATCATCATGAATCTATAAGTTGTGGAGCTTGTCTTCCTGTCTCAAAATATAGCCCAAAATATAGAATTGTTAAGGTGATAAAGATCCTTCAAAGAATTATGGTTAATGCATGTATTCTAGAGTAGCGGTTTGAACCTAGGATTGTGGACAACTACGACGGTAGGTTCTGCACCAGAATTAATTCCTTTGAGCTAGTATTGTTTACAAACAAGCGAAAGCTGATTTAAACAATACTAATGAACCTATCGATCAAATCGCTAACGGCTGTCTAAGAAACATCGATCGACGTTCTTACTATAACATCGATCGACGTTCGATCCGTATCAACAAGCGACTGCTGAGATATTGGACTTAGTCATAACATAAGACTCGCATGCGAAAGCTAGATATATTTACATAAGAAGCCGAGTTCTAGGATTGACAAACTAAGTATTCTATACCTTTATAATCCTGATTAACTGAATATAAAACCCTATATCTAGCGTTTTCTAATAACTGTTTACAAACGTCAAACCAATCAACTGAACAACTACCTTGTTCGCCTTTTTGCAATTTACTGTTTTTATTATTTAACAAGCTTGATCACAAACTGCTTAGATCTATTGTGTGTCCTAGTTTCTTGTGGATTCGATCATTAAGTACTACAATTGAACTTTTTATCTGATAGAGTAAATTACTCATTAGGGTAATTTGAGTGATATAAAAAACTAAAGATGTTCTGTCGTTCGCCGAGAAAAATATTTCATAAACCTAAACTGATTAGCTCAAAAACCTCTTAACAGATCTGAGGAACCACCAATACAAATTTATGAATCGGATTTCTGAAACTCATTTCGAATAAAGAAGTCCAACACAAATATAATTTCTCCATTCCTCCTTTAATTTCCATCACACGATAATATATAAAGCTTCTTAAAGCGAACACCAGCTAATGATGATCACATATATGATGTATCTTATTCTATAACCACTACAAGAAAACAGCAGTATTCTGACGGACATTCCGACGGAAAATGAAATCCTCGGAATTTCCCAAAATTTGGGTTTCCTCGGAATTTCCTCGGAATATACCGACGGAATTCCGAGGAAACATCAATCCGACGGAATATTCCGAGGAAATTCCGAGGAAAAATGTGTTCCTCGGAAAAAACCGATGAATTCCGAGGAAATATTATAGGGATTTTACAAAATTCTGAGGAAATTCCGACGAACTAGTGATCGATCGATGCGTTTTTGGACATATACCCATCGATCGATCACATTGTTACGCTTTGGTCCATCTTCGTGATCGATCGATGCGTTTTTGGACATAAATCCATCGATCGATCCGTTTATAAAAAAACATTCGAGATTTTGAAACCCCAAACACTAGTTCCTCGGAATTTCCTCGGAATATTCCGAGGAAATTCCGAGGAACACTTGATATCCTCGATCGATCGATGGGATAATCTCATCGATCGATCACATTGTTACGCTTTGGTCCATCTTAGTGATCGATCGATGCGTTTTTGAACATATATCCATCGATCGATCCGTTTATAAAAAAACATTCGAGATTTTGAAACCCCAAACACTAGTTCCTCGGAATTTCCTCGGAATATTTCGACGGAATTCCGAGGAAGAAAAGGGTTTCCTCGGAATTCCCTCGGAATATTCCGAGGAAATAAGGGTTTTAAACCGAAAACAACATTTTGCGGTTTGAATAACACCTATATAACCCTTATTAAGTGTCTTACGTTCATTATGAAGTCAAAAATTTGTTCCTTACCCTATAATAAACACTTTTCCGATTGTATGAACGAAATCCCCACAACATAAGAGAAACACTTATACACTTTAATGAACGGTAAAGGGATTACTTACAATTCGTTTTGAAATTTGTTATTTCATGATTTATGCTCATCTATACAAAGAATCTTCAATGGTATGCATTGCAATTGTATAAGAAATGAAATACGGCAAAAAAAATTGATGTTTTGAAACCCCAAACACTAGTTCCTCGGTATTTCCTCGGAATATTCCGGGGAAATTCCGAGGAACAATATAAATTAATAGATATACATGCACAGGATATTCTTTTTCCTCGAATTAATGAAAATATTCCGAGGAAATTCCGACGGATATTTAAGTGGCCGTCGGAATTTCCTCGGAATATTTTCATTTAACCGGGCAAATAAGCCGCCAAATATTTCGCGAAAATTGAAATTGAAAATACTGAGGGAATTCTGACGGAAAATATCCGTCGGACCCAAGGTTTTATAAGCTCGAAACGCATCTTCTTCCCCATTTCTCTCTTCTTTCTCTCTGGCAATCTCTCTCTCCTTCCAGCGTTCTCCACCTTCTCTCGCGATGATCTCTCTGGCGAATCCTTTCCATTCCCTTACAAATCATGTAAGGACCCTATCCCACTCTCTTAGGTCCTATTTGTTAAGTTTTTAAGTAGATTTGATGATTTTAGAAGGTTTTTGATAGATTTTTGTTAGGGTGATTGGGTAGGATTGTGATTTGTTGTGTAATAGGTTTAGAATTGTGATTTGGTTGTGTTGAATTGATTTAGAAATTTTTTTATAAATTGTTCATTATTTTTGTATTTACAAAACGTTTTTTCTATATAAATTCGATTTTACAAAACATTTTTTGTATATAAATTCTATTTTTGGATTTATAAAAGATGATTTCATATTTATAAAAATATTTATATTTATTAAAACTAATTTTGTATTTATAAAACATTTTTTTGATTTATAAACACTATTTTTTTATTTTTGTATTTACAAAAACTATTTTTAAATATACAAACCGCTCTTTGTATATAAATTCGATTTTTGGATTTATAAAAGATGATTTCATATTTTAAAATTAATTTTGTATTTATAAAATATTTTTTTTGATTTATAAACAGTATTTTATTATTTTTGTATTTATAAAAACTATTTTGTATTTATAAAAAGATGATTTCATATCTATAAAAATATTTATATTTATAAAACTAATTTTGTATTTATAAAACATTTTTTGATTTATAAACACTATTTTATTATTTTTTGTATTTATAAAAACTATTTTGTATTTATAAAAAGATGATTTCATATTTATTAAAACTAATTTTGTATTTATAAAACATTTTTTTATTTAAAAAAACTATTTTATTATTTTTGTATTTTAAATATGTTTTCTATTTCAATTTTAATTTTATATTTTCGAATTTCAATTTAAAAAAATAAATTTATAATTTTTTTTTTAATTTTGGAAATATTCCGAGGAAGTTTATCCCTCGGAATATTCCGACGACATCTTCCTCGGAATATTCCGACGACATCTTCCTCGGAATATTCCGAGGAATTTCCGACGAACTTGTGGTCCTCGGAAATTCCGAGGAAATAGGGTTTCCTCGGAATTCCGTCGAAAATTTCCGAGGAATTTCCGAGGAAAGATGAATTTCCGAGGAGTTATTTCCGAGGAGTTATTTCCGAGGACTTTTTTCGTCGGTATGTCGTCGGAATAGCGTTATTCCGACGACATACCGACGATTTTTTTCCTCAGTATGCCGCTGTTTTCTTGTAGTGAACTATTCATTTGTGCATACTGTCAAATATTATGATGAATTTTTGATAAGATCCAACTTTTGATATTAGAGGTGTACGTATAACATATATTGTTTGATATGGTATCATATATGATTTTTTTTTTTTTTTTTTTGACGTCAAAAGACCATTCTATTACTCAAACTTGAGGTGTCTGGGTAACCAAACCGGAATAGAACAACCAACAAAATGTAACTCCCTATGAAAAGATCTAGCAGTCTTAGCCAAAAAATCAGCAGTCCGATTGTGCGTCCGTGGAACGTGAGAGATTTTGAATGCTGGGAAGCATATCTGTAGCGTTCCTATCCTTTCCAATTCTGTCGAAAAACTTGGCCACGCCTGAGAGTCCTTTACCATTGTAATTAGTTCCTTACAGTCTGTCCCAAAGCTTTGGCAGTTCGAATATTGTAGCATATTCTCCATCGCCCACCGCAGTGCTTCTACTTCCGAGTGTAAGGCTGATTCGCGTCGGGGAAGGTTCCTTGTTCCCATAAGTTGAGTGTTCCCTGAACTATCCATCCATGCCCATCCGCATCCACTAAAGTTAGCAGAAGATGTCCAAGATCCATCTAACAAGCAAATATTTCCCAAGCGTACGACTTGGGGTTCCTCATTTATATTATCGTGTGCCACAAGTTGTACCACTTCATTAGCATCAAACCAAGCGTGACATTCACTCTCTGCATGTCTAACTAGATCCGATGGATCTCTATCTATTCCCCTGAAGAGCTTTTCATTCCTAGCTTTCCAAATGTACCATATTATCCAGGGATATGGGTCCCTATCTTGCTCTGGCCCAATGATACTATTCTTCCTCCAGAATAGATAATCCATATTTGCGTAGACGCTCGAAAGCGGAAAAATATTTGGGCCTGTCGGAGTAGATGATAGAGACCACACTTGAAGAGCTGGTGGGCATTCAAAAATTGCATGTGTAACGGTCTCCTCCACTTCTCCACATCTTGGGCAATAATTATCGCACCTCATATTACGTCTAACTAAGTTCCTCGTTACTGCCACATGACCAGTTAACAACTGCCATATAAGATGACATATCTTCGTAGGAGCCTTCAATTTCCACGCAAAGGCTTGGAGCTTTGTAATACTTGGCTCTAAAACATCCCTTTCCTCCGCTACCTTTAATAAATTCTGAGCCACCCAATATCCAGATTTGACTGTGTATTGGCCATTTCTTGTAAAGTCCCAGCAGAAGGTATCACGACGATGAGCTGAACTTATTGCCAAGCTCCTTATGAATGGTATATCCTCAGGATGAACATAATTCTCCAATTGTCCCACATCCCATTCCTTTACTCCCTGATCAATAAGATCGCTTACTCTCATATTAGGATGCATCACAGGCGCTATGGGGACAGCTGGCCTCGCGGGGGTCGATGGGATCCATGGATCCTCCCATACCTTAACTTCATAGCCTGAATAAACCTTCTGTCTAATGCCCAGTAATAGCAATTTTCTTGCAGCATAAATGCTAGTCCACACATAGGATGGGCTGGTCACATCGTTTGCTCTCAAGGGAGAACTCAATCTATAATATCTTCCCCGTAAAACTCGAGCGACAAGAGAATCAGGGAACTGTACTAGTCTCCATAGTTGTTTAGCCAGAAACGCCAGATTGAACTCATGAATCATTCGGAAGCCAATTCCACCCTCCTCTCTTGGTAGACACACTTTTTCCCATTTTGCCCAGTGTATACCTCTCTTTGGTGGGTTTGAGCTCCACCAGAATTGGGCGATGGCATTGGCTAAATTTTCGCATATCTCCAATGGGAGCAGGAAAGTCGACATGACGTATGTCGGGAGAGCAAGCAGGATGGATTTAATCAACACTTCCTTTCCACCTTTTGAGAGCCATCTACCTGTCCATCCATTCACTCTATGCATCAGCTTATCTTTCAGGAATGCAAAAAGTTTGCATTTAGATCCGCTTATGTCTTCGGGGATGCCCAAGTATGTTCCCATTCCACCTTCATTTTGTATCCCAAGTGCATCTTTGATCTCTTGTCTAGTGGTTGCATTAATCCGCTTACCGAAGTGTAAGGACGATTTATCAAAGTTGATACATTGACCAGATGCTTTGCCATATCTTCTGACTACTTTCATTACTTCTTCACATTCACGGGGCTCCGCCTTACAGAAGAAAAGGCTATCATCAGCAAAGAGAATGTGTGATACCGACGGACACGTGCGTGTAACACGCATCCCTATTATCTTCCCTTGTATCTCTGCATGATTAAGAAGGCTAGCGAGCGCTTCCGTGCATAGAATAAAAATGAAAGGAGACAAAGGATCTCCTTGGCGTAATCCTCTACCTGGAGTAATATTCCCTCTTGGCTCTCCATTCATGAGAACTTTATATTTCACCGATGTAATGCATCGCATGACCCAGCTGATCCAAGTCCCTGAGAATCCCATCTTACGCAGGACAGCTTCAATAAAGGACCACTCCATCCTATCATATGCTTTGCTCATGTCTTTCTTGATGGCCATCCTTTTATTCCGCCCACTTGGCTTTGTTCGCAATGCATGGAACATTTCCTGAGCGATCATAACATTATCTAAAATCTGTCTCCCAACAACAAAGGCTGACTGGGTTTCCGATATCAAGCCTGGTAGTACCTTTTTTAACCTCTGGCATAAGACCTTAGAGATTATCTTGTAGCTGACATTGCACAGACTAATGGGCCTAAACTGAGCCATTGCATTTGGCTTTGTTACCTTCGGGATAAGACATATATTTGTATCATTCAGTCCACTCGCCATTACCCCCTCAAAAAGGAATTTATTAACCATAAGAGTTAAATCCTCTTTTACTATATCCCAGAATTTCTGGTAAAAAAACGCAGTCATCCCATCTGGTCCTGGGGCCTTCTCTGGATGCATGGCAAAAAGCGCTAATTTGACTTCCCATTCAGAGACCGGGGCTGTAAGGTTGGTATTCATATTACCAGTGATCGTTGTTGGAACTTGAGCTAACGCCTCCTCAATTTCCTCTGGATTCGACGATTCAAAAATTTGCCTAAAATAACTAGTAGCAATGGCTACTAGTCCTTCTTCATCCTCAACAATATTTCCATTCTCATCTAGGAGCTGTGTGATCTTATTCCTTGCTCTTCTTTGCTTCGTCAAGGCATGGAAAAATTTTGTATTTCTATCTCCTTCTCTCAACCAAAACACCCGACTCTTCTGCTTCCAGAACATCTCTTCTGCTTTAAGGGCATATGAGAGTTCTTTTAGGGCTGCTGCAATTTCCTCAGTTGTGGCATTATCATCTGCATACAATCCTTCTACCTTTTCTTTAAGCTCCTCCACTAATTTTGCCGAATTGACATTATTTTGCCTTCGCCATTCACACAAGGCTCTCCTGCAGCTGGAGATATGTTCTATGATAGACGCATTGGGAGGAAGATCAGGAGATTTCCATCCCTCAAGGATAACTTGCCTTAGCTCTTCATTATCCAACCATCTTTTGTCAAACTTAAAATTTTTGGATCTTCTCGTTGGCTTTATGAGTATATCTGCAAGAATCGGACGATGATCCGATCCCCATAGCCTCATGTACTTTACAGCCGAGTGGGGAAACTTCTCATGCCAGTCTACATTTCCTACAGCTCTGTCTAAAAGATATCGGACTGTTGATCCTCCTGCCCTCTTCCCCACCCAAGAAAGCATATCACATGTGAAAGGAAATTCTAGCATACCACAATCATTAAGCATCTGCTTAAAAGGCAGAAAAGAACTAGCAGGACGTTGTCTTCCTCCTGCTTTCTCATCATGACATGTTATTTCATTAAAATCTCCTATCATGAACCAAGGTCCATTTCTTGTTGTTGAGAAACGCGTAAGACGTTCCCAAACTTGATCTCTTCTTTCTAATACAGGGTCTCCATAAACAAACGTCATATAGACTTTTATTCCATCAATGACTGCCTCAATGTCAATCATACGATTATTTGAAAATAAAACATTAACTTGAAATTCATCCATAAAAAATAAAGCTAAACCTCCGCTGAGTCCAAGTGGCTCAACAGTAAACAAATGATCAAATCCTAAGTCGATCTGAATGTTTTGCAACAGCCGCCTTTTATTCTTCGTCTCAGAAAGGAACACAAGTCCTGGGCGATGCTTCTGACACATCTCCGTAAGGCGTCGAACTGTGAGGTCGTTCCCAATCCCTCGACAGTTCCAACTGAGTGTCTTCATGGATGATGCCTGGAGGTGTTTTTGGACCCCTTCATGGTATCATATATGATTTAATGTGGTATTATATATGAGTTTACATTTGGAATTATATATGAGTGTTAATATACTCAGGTAACCTTGAGTTATGTTTTTTGTAGGGGATATTAAAATATGAACTAGAGTTTGATCCGTGCATCTGCACGAGTATTTATTTCGATAAAATAAACATATAGAATTATTCATAGCACAAGAATGTAACGGTTACACAGATATGCATCCATATGGATGTTTGTTTTCGATTTGTAGTATCCAACACTTATGGATCGATAATTTTTAATTTTCTGTAATTTGTTGGTTATTCATACTGTGGTTGGATACTAAACTAATAAAAATGATATAACATATTTCTATTATATTTTAATTACATTAACCATTTTTGATGTATTTATTTATATATTAAAATATCTGTTATTATGTTTATGTATATTAATAAATATATCTTTCCAAAATAAAATATTTTAGGTCAAATAAGATTCACTTCTGTTTTAACAAAATAAATAGATGTCTTTAAGTTTTTGTTATCCAAATAAATTTTCTTGTATGTTTATTTTTTAGGTATTAAATTAAATTATTGTATTTTTATAATTCAGATATATATGTGTGAATGATATTAATCATCAAATTATTTACATATATTGGAAAAAAACTTTATATGTTTAAATGAAACAATTATAATTTATATTTTTATATGAAATGGAATAGTAATATAAATGAATATATAATATTTAAAATTTGTATGTTACATTTTAAATAAATATGTTTAATTTTATTGTAAACATTGATTAGAGAATAGTCTGGTTAGAGAATAATGGTAAGTTTGGTTTGAGAATAATTTAACAAAATAAATGATTAAGTTATTATTTGTTCACACGAACAAATGTCGTTGAATTATATGTTTGGATATGTAGCTTTTCACCAATTGAAACTAAGATAAAAAAATTTTTTTAGTAAAACATATTAACTCGAACTTTTAACCATATGCAAAACCATGTTCTTTTATATTTTTTATTTTTATAATTGATACAAAATTAATGTTGATTAACTAATAAATAAAAATATGAACTATTGTTATGGTAATATAATTAATGATGTGATGTATTGTTATGTTAATATAATTAATGAAATTGTTAAACTGAGTGAAAAAATAGAATGATAATTGATGTAATAACTTGTTAAAAGAAGACTAAATTTTATTTTGTACTTCAGTTTTAATAGCATAGATTTGAACTTATAATGTTATCCTTAAAAATGTTTGTCTATTTATCTATCCTTAATATAAGTGTAATGCATATAATTAATACAACTTTTATTTCCAACATATTTTTAAGAAAACACCTATGGTATATTAGTTGACATACTTTGTGTACACGGAAATCCTTTAAACTCGGCTAATATTAGTGCATAATTTGTTTATGTCAATATATTTTAGTTAGTGTAATTGACAATCTATATCTTCGTGTTAATTCCATAAATCTTTGTAATTAATTTTGGTGATGTAGCCTACATTTTATTTAGGAGTGGAATTACTGGCTTATTCATATATTCATTCCAAACAAAAAGAAAAATAATTTTGCACCAGCTTCCCCATCTTATCTTCACGGCGCTGCAGTGAAGGTGAGAACACTCTCTGGAGTGCCACTTTTTGACATATAAACAAGATGAATGATTAAACACACACGGTTTTGTTCTACCCCCCAAAATAAGAGGAAGGTCAATTTTTTGTTTTTTTTATTCTTAGTATCACCAAGAGATATCCACACTTTTGTAAAATATCTGGCTAGCCACGTTTGGATACATTGCGGTGAACGCCCCTGCTGCTTTGTTTTTTTTTGGGATGGTTTGGAAATGAAGCAACTTGTGAATTTGTTACATCAATACAACAAAACTATGCTCTATTCTTTTGGCCGCATCAATGGTTTTACTTTATAGTTTAAAATATGTGAATAATAAGCAAAAATATTTGTAAACCATGTTTACCCGGTGCAAGTGCGATATACCATGGATTTTACCACTTTTATGTCATGGTATATGATTATTTTAGAGTCTATTATATGGGGTTTGGAGTATGTTTTAGAGTATTTTCAGGTTCAGGTACGTTTTGAAGAACTTTGGTGATTTTGGAGTCTTTTGAGGTGTAAAACCGCACAGATGCGTCAGATGTTTAGCTATGGATAGAGATATTCCCACGGTGCCATTGATCCCATCTTTTGTCACAAGATAGAGCTTTTGATTAGTGTGTTTAAGAATACACCAATTAACCTAATGTGCCAACAATACCACAATCGAATGGTATGTCATTGTAGCATTTTAGAATCGAATCTACAAGGAACTAATGATCTTTAACACCAATAATACACAAACTTTCCTAATCTAAGCAAACAAGAAGATGGATCGTTTATAATAAGCTAATATCCTAGAAATATAAACAAGGTGATCTCAAATCCAATCAAGAAATAAGTGCAAGAATTCAATCAAATACTAAGGATGGATCCATAGGCAATGATAATTGATATAAGGTGATGAAGATTCAATCTAGGATGTTCAAGCAAAACAATCAACAAGTCTATAAGTCTAGATCTCATTCAATATAGATTAATCCACTGTTGTGGTAAAAATCCCTATGCTAATCATGAATTAAACATCAACTGTCGTTGGCTAACGCAATCAAGCATGCATGAATCACAAGTCTACTAACCACTAAACATCTCGGACATCAACTGTCGTTGGCCAAATATGTAAAGGACAATACTAAGTTCATTCAAGCATTTTAACAAACACCTTTCGGGCGTAAAATAGCTTAAGATCTAGATGAGAGTGATCAAGTCTAATCTAGCATTAAGAACACTTAGCAAGCATAGAACATTGTTAATCAAGCAATAACCATCCTAATTATCCACTTAATCACCCTAATCTATCTAACCCATGAATCACAAGGTCACTACTCACTAATCTCCATGAGAAACTTTAAACCCATGTAAGGATCAAGGGTAATCATGTTAATGAGCAAGAGAAACATAAATATAAGATGAAGTACTTCCTAAGATTATCAAAAGATTCAAACTTTTACAACTTTAGACAAAGTTTTCAACCAAAAGAGACACTTTCTAGCCTTCAACCTAACATCCTAAGATAAACATAGCAAATAGCATGAGCCACTCTCTTATTTCACTCTAGCTTCTCAAGGCATATCAACACTCTTATGCCTCTACACAAGTTGCAATGCTCATTAATCAACAAGTCTTTCAATCAACTCTCACATTCAGTTAATCAAGCATACAAGGTGAGTTCTTGCAAATGGGCACATGATCTCAATCATTTGGCTTGGTGAGTGAAAATGGTCAAATGTGAAGCAAGGGTTTCAAATGCATCTTTTATGGTGACTCACACTCAAGAATAGGAACAAGAACATTATGCAAAATTTATCTAAGAAAAGGAGCAATTCATGTATACAATGATTTGTTCTCATCATTCTACCATTTTCCTAAAGGATCACAAGTTCTACCCTTCTTTTTCATCATCCCAAAATCCAAAGATACACTACACCCACTTTCATCTCTCACCCAATGAACACTCTTTCAATTTTATTTTTTATTTTTGATTCAATCAACTAGGAATTTTTGTCTTATCTTTTTTTTTTTAACTAAGCTCTTCTTTCCTTTGATTTTTTCCCACTCTTTTCATATATATATTTTTTTGATTCTCAAGGGGTTTCTATTTCATAGACTCTAGAGCTTTTCACTTTCTATTTTTTTTAATCCCTAGTGATTCTCTTTCTTTTCTCACTCTTTTTGTTCATTTCTTTTCATTTTTCACTCACATCCCAAACCCAAAATCAAAAGAATTTAAGCTCACAAACCCAACAACTATCCTAGAGGCTAGCCTAATTAATGTCCTAATGCTAGCCAAAGATGAGAACAATCCATTGTCGCTCCTAATTCTTTCAAGATTTTGCACATGACATGCTATCAACAAAAGGCCGCACTCAAGCAAATTAATATGATGAGGGTTCATGGGTATGGAAGTGTCATTTGGGTTAACAAAGATTGGTACAAAGAGAGAAAGATAACCCAAATGTGTATAATATCCATGATCAAGTATGCAAATGCCCGTATGCAAGAGATATTAAGTTCATTAAGTTCATTAAGCCTTAGTTCATTTGGAGTTGGTTTCAAGAACAATGTCAATCATCAATCAAACAATAAGTTTCAAGAAGAGTTTTCAGGGCTCGAAGCTTACAAGCTTTTTCAAGAGATGCTTAAGCTACTTGATATGTTTAGCAAGGATGTCAAATTGAGTTCTAGACATGTGTTCTTTATAAGGTTTCTCCCAATGCATGAATGCAATCTAAATGCTTCTAGACTCAATCCTAAAGATGCAAATGATGCAACTAAATGCTTCTTTTGTGATTTTCAAATTTTTCAAATTTTTTTTTATATGCAAATAAGTATGCAGTGCAATGCACGAGACTCATGACAAGTAAACAAAACAGAAAATGATGTGAGATAGTAGACTCTCCCCCCAAACTTACTTCACACAAGGGACTGTGTGAGAGTAAGCTCAAAGAAGAGATCTAAGGGAAAGAGATAAACATGATAACTAAATATTTACAAGGTTTGAGCGACACTTACTTGGACTTATTGGCTGAATTGGGTGGTAGAGGACCGTTGGCCTCGGATTTGTTTCACCGGTAAACATGGGCTGAAGCGGAGAAATGAGGGCAGTGTCTAGAGTCACAATGCTTGGCTGCCTTTCTTCTCTTATCTAGCCTTAGACCCAACCTAAAAAACCTCAACTATACTTATTAAACAACTTAAACGTAAAGAAATATATACAATTGATAAACATGGGACTTCCTCCCAAGTGAGCTTATCTTAAGTCTCTAGCTTGACTTTGTGTGCTTGCTGATCATAAGTATCAAAAGGTTGAGCCAATGCACCTTTGGTCCTTCTCCTACAAGAACAAGAATCAAAGTGTGCAAAGGAGCACACTACTGTCTATAGAAAATAGACAGATTTTTCCTCAAAGAGCTTCACTAAATATGTGACATGAATTATGAAATGCTCCTTGAGGTTCAGATGATCACGAGAATCAAAAGCATATGGTGGAAACACAAATTCAACTACATGCTCAAACGAAGTTTTAACAAAGTAGTCAACTCTATCTCCCTCAATCAAATAAAACACAATGTTCTCATTCTCATGAAAGTTTTTGACAAGGGGGTTTTCTATCTCAAGAAATAGCTTATCCACATCAAGTTCATCCCCTAGATCAGCAAATTCAAGAAGAGGCCTAGGTTCATCAAGCATCAAAAACTCAGATTCGAGATCAATAGAAGCACAAACATAGTTCTTGGATCAAAACAAACTTCAATATGATCTCTAACAAGTTTTTCTACTCTCCACTCATCTAATTTCCTAGTTTCACATATCAGATCAAGACATTTATTGATGAGCACAAGAGAATCAAGATCAGAGGCAATATCTTCCACACAAGGCAAGCAAATATCCTCAAATTCAAGTTCTAAAGTGGAATTGTATATACCTTCCAGCTGGGTTGGTAGAACCCAATACATTACCTCTTTAAGGGCATAAGCAACATCAAACTCATACTGTGTAACATCCCTTCCTTCAATCTCTACCCGATCCCTAATAAGGTTCACCCGGATCGTTCGTGCCAGGGATCTCTTTATCGTCCATGGGTTCTTTCTCTTAAGCTCATATAACTCCACCCTCTGTTCTGGTGTGAGTATGCTTTCATCAAAGGGTGGTGGCTCCACATATGTCCAATCTTCAGTGTGATCTTCAAATGTGTGTTCCTCTTCTTGTGGTAACGCAGAGTAGCTCAAAGCCATCATTGCAAATAACAAAAGCTAGAATAAATGGTTAGTAGCTATACAAAGCAACACAAAGCACAAGAAAATAAAGCTTAATCTCAAGAAAGTTTGAAATCCTAGTGACAAATCTACTTAGTTCCCCGGCAACGGCGCCAAATTGATTAATGCGTTTAAGGACACACCAAATAACCTAATGTGCCAACAATACCACAATCGAATGATATGTCATTGTAGCATTTTAGAATCGAATCCACAAGGAACTAATGATCTATAACACCAAGAATACACAAACTTTCCTAATCTAAGCAAACAAGAAGATGTATGATTTGTAACAAGCTAATATCCTAGAAATATAAACAAGGTGATCTCAAATCCAATCAAGAAATAAGTGCAAGAATTCAATCAAATGCTAAGGATGGATCCATGGGAAATGATAATTGATATAAGGTGATCAAGGTTCAATCTAGGATGTTCAAGCAAAACAATCAACAAGTCTATAGGTCTAGATCTCATTCAATATAGATTAATCCACTGTCGTGGCAAAAATCCCTATGCTAATCATGAATTAAACATCAATTATCGTTGGCTAACGCAATCAAGCATGCATGAATCACAAGTCTACTAACCACTAAATATCTCGGACATCAACTGTCGTTGGCCAAATATGTAAAGGACAATACTAAGTTCATTCAAGCATTTTAACAAACACCTTCCGGGCGTAAAATAGCTTAAGGTCTAGATGATAGTGATCAAGTCTAATCTAGCATTAAGAACACTTAGCAAGCATAAAACATTGTTAATCAAGCACTAAACATCCTAAATATCCACTTAATCACCCTAATCTATCTAACTCATGAATCACAAGGTCACTACTCACTAATCTCCATGAGAAACCTTAAACCCATGTAAGGATCAAGGCTAATCATGTTAATGAGCAAGAGACACATAAATATAAGATGAAGTACTGCCGTAGATTATCAAAAGATTCAAGCTTTTACAAGTTTAGACAAAGTCTTGAGAGAAAATGAGATAGATTAAGAGTTTTGGGATTTAAAACTATGTATAGGAGGTTAAATTCGTCCTGGTCTGACTTTACAAACCAAAGCCAAACCGGATTAAAATGAATCTCAGTCACCAATCGCGGTCGCAGTTTTGCCACGATCACAAGCCGCAGTCACCTTCTTCTTCACTGCGGTATGGCTTCACCCGCGACGTCTACCCGCTGTTCTCCCTGGCGCTCTCTTCCACAAATCTGCAGTCAAGCTCAGCCCGCATCTGTGGTCTGCGTCGGCTCCTTTCCAAGCACGAGTCTCTGCCATGTTTCCGCGGTCGCAACCAGCCCGCTGTGTGAGTCCGCGGCGTCTCTCCTCTCCACCGCAGCCAAGCTCAGCCCGTGTTGTCAACCAGTCGTGCTCCAGGTCCTCTCCGACGCTGTGCTCCACCACGAGATCTCTGGTCCAAGTCGTCTCTCCTCTGCCAAGCTCGAACCAAGCCGTAAATCTACTTCATCTTTGTCCTAGTCATCTTCGCCGTGCTCAGCCGTCATGCTCAGCTCTGTCATGCTCATGCTCTCAGCTTCATTCCCACCCCTATGATATGCAAATATTGATGCAAATGCAACATAAAGACCTAAATGCAACCTGAATTTCAATCACCAATCGCGGTCGCTGATTTGCCGCGATCACAAGCCGCGGTCACCTTCTTCTTCACTGCAGTCTGGCTTCACCCGTGACGTCTACCCACGGTTCTCCCAAGAGCTCTCTGCCACGAATCCGCGGTGAAGCTCAGCCCGCGTCTGTGGTCCGCGTCGGCTCCTTCCCAAGCTCAAGTCTCTGCCATGTTTCCACGGTCGCAACCAACCTGCTGTGTGAGTCTGCGGCGTCTGTCCACTCCACTGCATCCAAGCTCAGCCCATGTTGTCAACCAGTCGTGCTCCAGGTCCTCTCCGACGCTGTGCTCCACCACGAGATCTCTGGTCCAAGTCGTCTCTCCTCTGCCAAGCTCGAACCAAGCCGTAAATCTACTTCGTATTTGTCCTAGTCATCTTCGCTGTGCTCAGTCATCATGCTCAGCTCTGTCATGCTCGTGCTCTCAGCTTCACTCCGTCGTCGGGGGAGTCGCAGTCTCTCGTAGCGGAGGAACCACGAAGCAACAATGGTGGAGTTTGGACTTTTTTCACATATGGCCCTTTATCTTTTAGATATTTACGATGTGACCCCAAAACTATTGAATCCACAGAAAGGTCCACTCGAATCAACCCCAAAGCTTTCAGCTGCGCGGATTAGACCTCCTGTTATTTGCAGTCCCTGGCCTCTTGTTAACATCACTGTGGATCCAAAACTTCCAAAATGTACAATTTAACCCTTGAATTTCGCCCCAAACTTCCAAATATGAATTCAAACCCCTATGATATGCAAATATTGATGCAAATTGTTGGGTTCAAAATCGGTTACGACGAAATCAACGCCAGAAAAGACATCCGAGAAAACTTTCTCTTCATTAAAAGAAATGAAGTCGGAAAGAACGGAAAAAACTATCAAATGTCTCAGTCTCAGTTCGTCGAAACAAACAAACTTGATCATCGAACACGGATTCAGCTCGGTCGTTCGCCGAGCTAGACTAGTCCAGTTCGGCGAACGGACGAGCTGGACCCAAGACGGATTCAGCCTTGGTGTCGATCGATGGTGATGCCAAAAGACGGGCCGAGTCTATTTCATGACCGAATTAAGCCCAGAAGCCACCACAAGTTACCATAATATCCCTGGACGACTCAGAATCCTATTTATGTGTTTTGTAAGCCATTGTTGACGGCTACGCTTTATGTTATTATTTATTCTTGTTTTAGTGTTGGAGGGAAGATCAATTCTCCTTCAGAGATTAATTGTAATTCCTTTGCTTTTATCATTGATTTCCTATCTATTATTTATCCAGACTATGTTTTGTGTTTCTTCTATACCTGAGTAATCATCTTGTTAGATTTAGAGATTTCATGAGCATAATGTCAAACTGATAATCTGTTAGGATTGCTAAGGTTGCTTATTGATTTCTGCACAAGGGTAGCTTGTAATACTAGGATCTGAAATAGTTAGAAAAGTACGACAGTGTGACGGATTGTTTAAACTTAGAGTCATTGGATAATTGAGAGGCACGAAAGTGCAATCAATTAACGGAACACGAACTCTGCTGGATTACATACCTAGGCGCATACGAGAGTTGGTCTAGGAATCTAGTTGAACATAATTGATTAGGTCGTTAATGCTTGTCTAAAGAAACATCGATCGACGCTCATGCCATAGCATCGTTCGACTCTCGCTCCTTGTTCGCACGCAACAGCTGTAACACACGACTTAAACAGCTGATTATTAATTGCATGTGAAAGTTGGGTTACTTACTTATTGAATTTTATTTCTAGAGTTGAACCTATAAAACCCTTAGCATCCTTGAATTGTAGTTCTGAATCTATTGATTGATAGATCCATAGATCTAGCTATTTTCTCTTATTGTTTACAAACCCTAACCAATCGAACAACTGTCTTATTCACCTTGCTTTCATTTATTTACAGCTTTAATATTGATTTCCTAGGTTAACATTGATTTAGAAAATCTATTGTGTGTCCATGCTCCATGTGGATTTAATCTCTAAGTACTACAACTGATCCTCTTATTTGGGAGAGTAAAGTCACTCCTTGGGGTAATATGAGTGATATCAAATTTGGCGCTGTTGCCGGGGAGCAAAGATTCGCCATTAGACTTGATTAATAGGTTTAGTCTAGGTTTTATTTTCTGTTTTAAGTTACTTACATAATTTTTTTTTGTTTTCCAGGTACATGCCCATCAGTAGCAAAAGCAACAAAGAGTAATAACTTTTCTTCTCAGACCCATCACGTTTGGAACGCTCGATCCGAAAATAGAAACGCGCATCGATCGACAACATCTCTACATCGTCGATCATCACTCGTGACAAAAACAACAATCGACACTTCAGTTAGAGCATCGATCGATACCGACCCGCAAGCAGACAACATGGTCGCGACTATTGTGCTGACAAGGAATGGGAATGGAGATCTGCATGACTTTGGGGATCATGCATCTGTGTAATGCAGCAGGTCAGAAAGTAGATGCACATGGGGCTGTAATCCTTGAGCCAGCTACTACTGAGGATGCTAAAGTTCTTCGGAAGAGAACGATAGCAGAATTGTTCAGACTTAGTCACTTCTATGCCAACAGGTCTACATTTCAACCTCCCACAATCCATGTTGCTGATATAAAACCCGATTACTTCTTCTATGTGGATCATCACCCTTTTCATGGTCTTCCTCATGAAAATCCATTGAATCATATTGAGACACTCGAAGATTTGTGTCTGGCATTCAAGAGCATGAAGGCTAAAGAGATGAGGAATAAAATTTGGTCATTCCCTGGAGTGATGTCAAGACTGCGTTTATGACTGAATATTCGATGATACAAAGGCTAAAGAGATGAGGAATAAAATTTGGTCATTCTCTCATGGACCTACTGAAGCTTTCAGAAGCTCTTGGGACAGGTGTAAGATATACCAAAGGGACTGTCCACATCATGGTTTCACGGAAGTTCATCTGTTGGAAAATTTCTTCTGGTATTCATTTCCGATATATATTAATGCTAGATGGTGCAAGTGAAGGAAACATCAAGACCAAGACTCCAGAAGAAGCTAAGAGACTGATTGATAACTTGGTGTTTTGCAACAGTACCAAGAATGCTTGCACATTATGAAATTGGCTGCAACGGATGGTGACAAGATCGTTGAAGCCGATATTGGTTCTGTACATGAAGTCTTATTGGCGGAACATGCTGTAGAGAAGGATGAGAATCAGAGCCATATTAGAAAGATGGAATTTATGATGGAAAAGGTCTTGACAATTCAGTAGAAGATGAGTGCATACTTGAACCTGTGGTTGGATGTTATCTGCAAAAAGCTGAATGGAAAATTTGAAACCTTGGACGCCCATGTCATGATGCTAGACACCCAGGTTTCTAAGACTGCAGAAGCTCTGAGGAAGCAAGAAGCTCTGGTTAAAGAGAAAGCTGAGGAAAATGAGAGGCACCATGTTGATGCAATCTAAGATATGACTTTGGGGAAGTAGTCGAGCATGAGAAGCTGGAAGAAGAAGCTTTTCTATTTGAAATTCCCATGTCCATTGGCAGCTCGCATTGGTTTCGATCGACACCATCAACCGAGCATCGATCGAAACCACTTTTGGGATCATGAAAAACTGTTTGAATTCAGAGAAATTCAGAATTCGCTGCACGACACCCACATCCTACCATCCTGTACTGTGTTGAAGCGGACGTCGTCAATCAACAACCACACTAAGGAATCAATCAACAACAACAGATGAGCACCGAGCGACAACAGCAGCCGAGCAGCGATCGATAGCCGCCTATGACATATCGAGTGTGTTTACCAAGTATTGATGCACACCGCTTGACTGCAACTCGAAACTCTTCTCAGACATCAGTTTGTTTAAGGACAGCAGAGAAGACCAGTCAGCAACCTGCATATGCACCAGTACAAGAGAAATCGACCCTAGCTGAAACATCTTTCATCGACGATCGACACCCTATGGAAGAATATGAAGCTATCATGGATCAACAAGCAGCGAATGAAAGAATTTAAATTGGGAAGAGAGCGAAATCTAGAAAAATCTATATTCCCAAACACCTCAGGAGAGAGACTAACAAAGTGGAACTTAATGGATTTCACAAGAGAGTGAAGAGGGTTCCTAAGGATATGTTTTTCGAGGATGCCTATCATAAGTACATGCTTGGTAATTTCTTGAGAGAGAGCAGAGAGACCTATAAGGACATTGAGATGAAGTTTAACAAGGTCAGCCGTAGACCCAAGAAGACATTGAAGAAGGAAGAAGATATTGGGAAGTTCATGATGCCATGTTATATACATGACCAAGATTTTCCAAATGCCCTATGTGATACTGGATCTGCAGTCAACATCATGGCCATAGACACTGCTGAACTATAAGGATTAAAGATGGAACCTTCTCAAGATAGTTTCACTTTCGTGGATAACTCCAAGGCAAACTCAGCAGGCATGATCAAGAACGTTTAGGTGGAGATAGGGGATTGCACTGTACCTATGGAATTTCATGTCTGACGATCCAGCACCTACACTTTATTCAACTCGCGAGACTGCAAAATCAACATTAACGTCGATCGACACTCAGCAATCAACATCGGGAGACACCCTCCAAATTTCAGCACATGCTGAGACTGAAAAGCCTAGGTCTGGGGGAAAGACTAGGAAGAAGAAAAGAAAATGAAGGTTGATGCATATTTCTTGTCGCTGGTTCTAGTGTCGGCCCTGACCTAAAGCACGTGAAGCTTGTGCTTTGGACGCCACAATTTATTAGACTTTTAAGGGCATCAAATTTCCAAAAGTTTCACGTAGATCAGTTGCTCCTTCCTTGATCATGGGTTAAAAGGTGATGGGTTGAAAACATAACACATGTAATATGTGGGCGCCAATTATTTTTTGCTTTAGCCATTAAATAATGCTGGGCCGGGCCTGACTGGTCCCTTCGCAGTGTAATAAAGGAAGTCTTGAGTATAAAGTGCGCTCCAGTGGAGGTCCAGAACCTTTTACCAAGGTTAGAGTTCTATGTGGTCCATAGCTGAGAGACAAAGGGGAAGTTTTTGCAAGAGCTTTTAACAATTGCATCAACAAAATGAGGAAGAGAGATACAAAGACTTGTTTTGGAGCAAGTTCTCATTCTCATCCGGAATGAATCAGATCTTCAGAAGTCAAGCTAATGACTAAAAATAAGCACTGAGTGGGAGGCAACCCACTATTAGGTAAGTTTTAAATTTTGTTTTATATTCATTTTACACTTACTTTCGTTTTAATTTATTGTAGGTTAAAAAATGAACAGTGCCAAACGACACTGTAGCAGAATCGTCAATCGATACTGTAGTAGCGTCACTGTTCATCAAAAAAAGAAGAGAGATCCAAGTAAGACGAGATCTGAACCCATCATCGACCAACACCTGATCTATGCCGATCGACAGAGCATCACAAGTATTGATCGATCGCCACTTAACTGTATCGATCGACGCTCCCTATCAGCGAGCATGTATATCGTTTTTGCTTGTTAAATTGTGTCCTTATGATTTATTTCTCCACCAATCTTAGCATGTATAACAGTGGAAACAATGTTGTTTAAGTTTTGGGGAGGTTTTACTGATATTGCGTTTTATTTTGATTTTTATATCTATTGAGTTTTATTGAGTCAAGAAGGGGATGATGAACTTTTTCAAATTTACTTATTAACTAATCACTCTCTAGCACATTTCTTAGATTTACTGACTGTAGAGTGTACTAGAGATACCAAAGTGGATCACCTGCCATTCATATCCACAGTTGCTGAGAATGTTTGAAGGAACCGAAGCTGACCTCCAACCTAATTGAACTCAATTTGCTTGTCTTGGAGCTTGGTATACACTAGATTGGATTCCTCCTTCAGGTCTGAAAGATAAAAGTCTGGTGATTTTAGTTTCCTTCTCTCTTCTCTTCGGCATCCTGAAAAAAAAAGAAAAAAAGATTGAGATGATTTCCTGAGTTGAAGAGTGGTAGGTACATTACTTGTGATCCCACTATTCTAATTCAAAGGAACGATCACACATTGTTGGAAGTGAAGGGTATGTACATTACCGATGACCCTACTATTCGTCTACACTTTGCCAAGAAAAGAAAAGAAAAAGAGAAGAAAAATCGAAAAGAATATGAATAAAATGGATTGCATCAGCATCATTGTTCATTGGAATTGAGATAAAGGATTCAAAGAAGAGAGATATAGGGAGAAAAGAAACCAGAATAAGACTACCTGTATACTCAGATACCTGTTGGGGGTAAGAGTCCATGTGTCCTTTGATCGATACTTCCAAGGTAAAACATTCACTTTTTTATATGTAAGAAATGAAGTCAGTATAGGGGTTAGTCAGACAGTGCTAAGCTAAGATGAGGTATATAAACTACCTCTAAAATTGGAATTGATTTGATGTGGCTTGAAACATTGCAGAGGTGATAGTAGTAAGTTTAAAATTGTGTGAGTCCCTGCGTTTTCAAACCTCTTTCATATGACTATTCTATGTTTTGTTTGAGGACAAGAAAAAGAGTAAGTCTGGGAGAGTTAATATACCATAGAATTTACACATTTTATGCCATGGTATATGATTTTTTTAGAGTCTATTATATAGGTTTGGAGTATTTTTTTAGAGTGTTTTCAAGTTCAAGTACGTTTTGGAGAATTTTGGTGATTTTGGAGCCTTTTGAGGTTCAAAACTGCACAGATGCGTAAGATGTTTAGCTATGGATGGAATCGGAGATCTTACCACGGTACGATTGATCCCATCTTTTGTCACAAGATAGAGCTTTGAGTTAGCTTTCCAATGCCACCGGTTTAAGGTCAATCAGGATCCTATAACATAAGTAATGCCCGTTTTACTGAAGAGTGGTACGTCTGCCTCGCGAGAGAAAATCGTCGAGGATTAAAAGGAATGACGTTCGACAACACAGCCTTGGTGTCGATCGACGGTGATGCCAGAAGATGGGCCGAGTATATTTCGTGACCGAATTAAGCCCATAAGCCACCACAAGTTACCAGAATACCCCTGGACGATCCAAAATCATATTTATGTGTTTTGTAAGCCATTGTTGACATATATGCTTTCTATTATTCTTTATTTTTGTTTTAGGGTTGGAGAGAAGATCAATTTCTCCTTCAGAGATTGATTGGAACTTCTTTGGTTTTATCATCTTGGTATTCAAACTGATAATCTGTTAGGATTTCTAGGGTTTCTTATTGATTTCTACACCAGGGTAGCTTGTAATACTATGATCTGGAATAGTTAGAAAAGCACGACAGTGTAACTGATTGTTTGAACCTAGAATCATAGGACAATTGAGAGGCACGAAAATGCAATCATTTAACGGAACCCGAACTCTGCTGGATTACATACCTAGGCAAATACGAGAGTTGGCCTCAGAATCTAGTTGAACATAATCGATTAGGTCTTTAATGTTTGTCTGAAGAAGCATCAATCGACGCTTAGGCCATAGCATCGATTGACGCTCGCTCCTTGTTCGCACACGACAGCTGGAACACAAGACTTACACAACTGATTAGTAATTGCATGCGAAAGCTGGATTACTTACTTATTCACTTTGAGTTCTAGAGTTGAACCTATAAAACTCTTAGCATCTTTGAATTGTAGTTTTGAATTGTAGTTTTGAATCTCTTGGTTGATAGATCCCTAGATATAGTTATTTTTTTCTTATTGTTTACAAACCTCAACCAATTGAATAACTGCCTTGTTCACTTTGATTTTATTTATTTACTGCTTTAATATTGATTGCCTAGCTTAACATTGATTTATAAAGTCTATTGCATGCCCACACTCCCTGTGGATTTGATCTCTAAGTACTACAACTGATCTTCTTATTTGAGAGAGTAAAGTCACTCTTTAGGATAATTTGAGTGATATCAAAGCGCAGGTCTTAACCTAGTTCATATACTATTGTTGCAGATGGGTTTCATACATGAAGTTTCCATAAACGAAAAGAAATTTGGCAAAGTAAAAAACAGAAAATTATTGGTTGACTTGCTCTCGTATAAATATGATAGAAATGCCATCTTACAAACATATTCAGAATCACACTCAACAAGATAGTAGAGGAACTTTAGCTTTCTTAGCAAACTGTTTTTCCAGCTAATTTTATTATGCTCGTTCTAAGAAATTCCTTCTCTTCTTCTGCCCATAATGAGTTTTCTGAAACGACTGTTTTGATATGTTGTCTCTTTCGGTATTCAAGGTTGCATTCAGATAGCATGATCAGAAGTTGTTGGAATATGTAGAAGCTTGAAGCATTGTCGAATCCTCTTCGCCCATTGCACATTCTTCATTACCAATTCCTTATTGATTATTTCTATTCTCATCATGTTCTCGTTTGAATCTTGTCCAAAACTCCTTAGTTTTATTGCAATTAGAGTTGCTGTTGAGATTTTATGAAGAAAACAAAACAAGAAACATTTTGTTTTCTTGTAACATTTAGCCAAATGTCGAGTCGAAAACGGTTAACTTGAACACCAATATGTTTTGATGAAACAAAAATGATTTTATCATTTCCTAGATAAACAACACCAAAACCGCAACTTGGAGCGAGTTGACAATTTTTCTGAGAAATATCGCAAAAACTTGTAAGTCTTAAAACAATCTGAGAACAGATTAAAACATGAAACAGTCCAGTTATGACTTAGAATGTGAAGCAGCCAAATTTTAATGATGGTTTACTTTGGGTAGAGAGGAATATGCAAGAAAATAGGACAAAGGAAGATTTATGGAAATGATAAACTCAAATCTCGACAAATAAGGAAGGATTGGAGAAATTGAAGATATGAGAAAAAGAAAACACTGACAACTTTGGGAGAGTATATAAACAAGACCTTGGACATTCAATAAGGGAACCCAACAATGAAAGTTCTGAGAAATTCATGTCACTACAAGAAAACACGCCGAATTCCGACGGAGGTTCCGACGGACATCAATGTCGTCGGACGTTTGTGACGGATTACCGACCAATTTCTGACGAAAACCAAAAATTTGAAGTCGTCGGAATTCCGTCGGCCACTTCCGACGGAATTCCGACGAAACATGGATCGTCGGAATTTTCCGACGACTTTTCGACGACATTCCGATAAAAAATGTAACCGTTGTAGTCCTCGGAAATTCGTCGGAATATACCGACGAACTTCCGACGACATTCCGATTAACAGTACAGTCGTCGGTATTCCGTCGGAATTTTCCGACAAATTTCCGACGAACCATGTGACCGTTGCCGACAAATATATATGACCGTTGTATAGCCGTTTGAGATTGGAAAATACCGACGGAATTCCGATGGACTGCTTTACATCCGTCGGAATTTCGTCGGAGGGCCGTAAGCAATTTCCTATAAATACAACCCCTCCTCATTCAACTCATTCACACTTCATTCGCTTTAGTCATAACAATTCCGTGAAAATCATGTCTTCAGAAGTTTATTATCGTTCGTGGATGGATAAACCTCATTTGGATCCGAACACCAATTTGCTTACGGAAGAATACGTTCAAGGGATTGGAGAATTCATGAGGCTTGTTCAACAGCAACCGGATGCAAAAAGTGGTATGTTAAGATGTCCCTGCTCAACTTGCAATAATAATAAGGTTATAAAAGAATTTGATGTTTGGACTCATTTGTATATGAAAGGGTTTTCACGTAATTATAAAGTTTGGTACCTTCATGGGGAAACTGGTTATGAATATGGTAGTACTAGCAAACCTCAGCCTGTTAGTGAACTTCAGCCTGATATTAGGTTAGAAGAATCTAGAACGGATATAGATTATGGTGTAGGTACTGAGGAGATGGTACATGATCATTATAGAGGGGAAGAACCAAATCCCGAATCTAGGAGATTTTTTGACATGTTGGATGCAGGAAAACAACCTTTGTATCAAAATTGTAGAGATGGTCATTCAGTCTTATCATCTGCAACTAGATTAATGGGTATTAAGACAGACTATAATTTGGCTGAAGAATGTATGGATGCGATTACTGAGTTTTTCAAAGGTATTCTACCTGAGGATAACCTTGCACCGGGTTCATACTACGAGGTTCAGAAACTTGTTGCCGGTCTTCAACTACCGTATGAAGTGATAGATGTATGTATTGACAACTGCATGATCTATTGGAGAGCGGATGAGACACGGAATGTATACCATAGAAGGTTGTTGGACATATTCATTAATAACTTAACATGTTTTATTATATATTTACGTACCAAAAATATAAGCCAAGTTAAAACAGAAATAATAATATCAAAATTAACATATTTTCCTAAACAAATATAGTTGATATTCTAAGTAGTTGAGAAATTTAATGGATTTTGCATTTTATATAAGAAATAATTTAGGTAGTTAAATTAAAATTCGTAAAGGCATGAAAATAAATTTCTTAATTGATATGTATAATCATATAACCATGAATAGAACATTTGTTCTATTTTTTTTTCTTAACTTGAGTTTATCATGTATATATGGTATAAAGACACAATAATTACGCAACATATGACTATGAAAAGCCTTAAAAAAGACACATGAACATGAGATAATTTTCTTAAAAAACATAACAGAATTATAAGATATGTTTTTTTGTATTGTGAATAGATCGGTTATTTTCTATATTTGTATTAGGTCACACACAATTCTATTCATTATTGAATGAAAATATTTTAACAATTATAACCTCATGTCATAAACTCCTATACCTTATATACACCCATAAAACATTAAATTTAGGTCACACACAATTCTATTCATTATTGAATGAAAATATTTTAACAATTATAACCTCATGTCATAAACTCCTATACCTTATATACACCCGTAAAACATTAAATTTATGTACATATAAATTTATAATATTATCTTAGTTTTTAGAATGATTCTCTTTTAATAGTATATATTAAAAAATCACAAATAAAATAGTTTATTCAAATTTATATACTATTAAAACTATATCATTTTTTTTCTAAAAAGTATCACCAGATTTTTGTAGGTATTTATCGGGTCAACCATTATCGGATTGCACATTGATGATGTGCTTTTGAGTTTTTACCAAATTTTATTAAAATTTTACTTATCACGTTTAAATTTAATCCAAACCGGATTACACATAAATAATCAAATTTACTAGTTTGACCACGGGTCTGGGTCATGTACAAAAACACTGATAAAAATTATTAACAACCCTACAATCTATACTAAGTCAATTTTATATCTCACAACCTCAACAAATGTAATTCTTATAAAATATATACAAAATATAAACATGGCGTTGTAAAATAAAAGTATACATAAAATAACAAATAAACAAATTGATAAATTTTATAATTTTAAACAAAAAAATCATTTTCTTCTTTGATATAATACAACTTTGTATCTTAATAATGTACATCAAAACCATAACAATTTATATCAAACATTGTTATTATCGGGAAAAAAATCTGCGCTTTTGAAACGCAAATCAAAATCTAGTGTGACACTTCAAGAAAAAGATTAGAAACAATTACAACTCATAAAACATCAAAAAGTAATAGCCAACAAACATTATATATTCTTTATAATTTAGATTTTAAAAGAAATGAGGCAAATAAAACAAAAGTAACCAATTAAAAATATTATCTCCATATCCTTTTAGATTATATTTATATTATATTTATCCCTTATATATTATTTGAGAAGCATTACAACTTCTTTTTGTAGCCACATGTCTTCACTAAAATGATTCTAAGAATCATTAGAAAAATATGTTGGTCCATCTAATTATATAATAAATTTTTTATTAAACTAACAATAAATTCATCATTAATTTACTTTATTATATCCTTAAATAAAATTTACGGAATTGCCTAATGTGGCTAAAATATATATGACAATTAATGATTTTGAATAATAAAGATTTGATAAAAAATAGTGTATCTTCTATCATATTTATTTAATTTTAAACTATTAAACAAATTAAACAACCACAATAACCATATAATAAAAATTTAGATTTTTATGTATATCTTATATTTTGAATTTTTACAAACGGATATAAATTACTAAAACTGTTAAAAGTCTAACATTCAAATTTTATGATCCATGGTTTAAAATTTTTGTTATGATAAAATATAAATAATAACAAAATTTATATAAGTAAAAAGTCTAATTTAATTAATTATTAAGATTAATATATATATCATTTTAAATTAAACTATAAACAATATAAAATACAATATTTTAGTTTCAAAATTTACTTTGAACAATTTTTTTGATAAAAGTTTTGAACGATCTTTGGCAACTTTTTTTTTTTTAAATTATAAATTACTAAAACTATTAATCCCACAATGAAAATTTTGCTATCATTAATTTAAATTTTTTTCTATAAAAGTTACAAATGATAAAAAAAACTATATGAGTAGAAATCATCATTTAATAGACATTAATATTAAAAATATACTAAAATATATTATCTATGTTAGTATCATTTAAATTTAATTACATATCCTATCAAATATAAAAAACAATATATTTTGGATTAATAAAATTGATTTATATGTTTGCACCAATTTAATTATATATTTAATAGTTACTGACTTTTAATTATTTAATATATATTTATTATTTCATAATATGTAAAAATATTTAATACATAAAATAATTTATATATATAATGTTGATCGCGCGCTAGGCGCGGATCTTAACCTAGTTATTTATTATTTGTCAATGTTTAGTGTTTTTTTTTTCTTTTGTTTTTCAATGTTTAGTTTTATTTACTGTTTTTATTTGTCAACCATGTTATTTACTATTTTAATCCTAGTTTTTCATACTTCTATATATTTTTAATATTTTAAGTTAATTTTAATTTTTAGTTTATATAATATTTACTATTTTTGTTTTAAGTGTATTATTTTGATAACATTTGTGATTTTATGGATAATTATATAACTGAACAGTGATACAATTATAAAAACTTTGAATTTTAGTGACCACATTTCTTTTCATCTCCAATTTTTACATTATTTTACACATCCTCTCGGTGTAACGCTTCCCGCTGAAGCGCAATTATTGGTGTATGAGATACCCTGTATCTGTTGTACTGTTGCGGACGAGAATCGTGTGGAGCGAAGATGGGTGTTCATAATTATTCTTATTTCTGATTTTGAAAAGTCGAATATCGTAGTTCCTCCCCGGAAAGAGAAAAAAAATATATATAAAAAAAGAGACGGCTTCATATTTTGAAACAGAAATGATTCATCCATCAGTGAACTCTCCCCTCAACATTGGTAATCTTCCTTTTACATCTACTTTCGTTATAAAAATCATTCATTCATCCATCAGATTTTATTTTCCCGTCGTACGTCCTTCTCTGATTCGCTGAACCAAAATTGATTGGAAATTTTTGGGGCTTTCTTGATAAGTTGGTTGAGAGCTACGAACTATACATGTTGTTTGTTTGTGACAGATGAAGAAGAATCGTTTCTGCTAAAGGAAGAAGATGAAGCAAGTAGTGAAGAAGTCCTTCCTCAAATCATGCATTTAAAACGAAGTCAATGGTGGATCTTTGTTTTTATCAGCATCTTCTTCCTCATCTCTGCTCAAGCCGTAGCTGTTCTTCTCGGTCGCTTTTACTACGACCAAGGAGGAAACAGTAAATGGATCTCCACTCTTGTCCAAACCGTTGGCTTTCCGATTCTCTATCTCCCTCTTTGTCTCCTTCCTGCTTCTCCACGCACTTCTTACTGTTCCTTCAAGACTCTAGTTTGGATCTATCTTTCTCTTGGTCTCGCTATTGGTTTGGACAATCTGTTATACTCTTACGGGCTTTTGTTACTCTCTGCTTCAGCTTATTCGCTTATTTGCGGCACACAGTTGATTTTCAATGCTGTCTTCTCTTATTTAATCAATTCTGAGAAGATCACTTTTTGGACTGTTATGTCAATATTTTTCCTTACTGTCTCTGCTCTAGTGATTGCTCTTGACGATGATTCAAACAGTCCATCCGGAGGTTCTAAGTGGATTTACGTGATTGGGTGCTTGCTTACACTTCTTGCTTCTCTCATCTACTCTCTTCAGCTTTCTCTTATGCAATTTTCATTCGAGAAGATCATCAGGAAAGAGACGTTTGCTATGGTTCTTGAAATGCAAATCTACACATCTCTGGTGGCATCTTGTGTTTCTGTTATCGGGTTGTTTGCGAGTGGGGAGTGGAAGATGTTGAGAATGGAGATGGAAGAGTTTCACAAGGGTCACGTGTCGTATGTTTTAACTCTTGTCGGGACATCAGTTTCATGGCAATTGGGTTCTGTATCAGCTGTGGCACTTATATTTCTGGTTTCTTCGCTGTTTTCGAACCTTATCGGTACCCTCTCTCTCATTGTTACACCTCTTGCAGCACTTGTGGTGTTCGACGACAAGCTGACTGTGGCTAAGATTGCCGCAATCATCTTCGCCATCCCGGGCGTAGCTTTTTATATGTATAAGAATTATCTCGATGGCTTGATAGTAGAAAGAGCAAGAGAATCTCTGGCTGATTGATTCTACAAGGTGTTCGATTAGTGATTATTCAGGACAAGCTTATGGTATTTATGTTGTATATATAGTTTCTGATTTTTGTCTTTGTGTATACTAGCGTTCCTAATCCAGTTATAAGATGATGACATCAAACAATTTTTCTTGGTTTTCGAACATTGTCTTAGAAACTATTTTGTGTATTCAATCTTAAAGTGATGTGGTCCGGAGGTTCTTTCCAGAGGTCGCTTAACTTGTTGAAAGAAGGGGTGCATGCCAGGACTGAGAAAGGCAGATTAGATACGCAGCAGAGTGGTCAGGAACATCGCGAGACTGAGGGCACACTCAAGTTTGGCTAAATTCATGATGACGGATGAGACAGAAAACTGGGAAATGTCAACTCTTATGAATATAGTTAACCATCGTCTTATAAATAATACTGGTTTTTATCTTATATATATTAGTTTCTCGTAAAAATAAATCTTATATATTAAAACATAAGTCACAACTTTGATTTATGTGTCATTTTAAAAAAATGGACCTAATGAACATATTTCTATAAAGTCATGTTACATTTAATCTATAATCTTATCATTTAAATTTTGGGTCTCCCAAAAATTTTTATTGGGCTATCAATAATTAGATTTAAACAATAAATGATCTATTAGATCGAGATCTAGTTGTTAATTAAAATTGCTTCAAATTTTGGTTTTATAATCATTTGGTTTCGTTTTACTAACAACTAGGTGACCGGTCCGCACCCTGTGCGGGCATAAGAACATGACCAGCCCGCATCCTGTGTTCTTTCTCGGTCCGTACCTCACGAGAGAGAACACAGTAACGTCAGTATGAAGAGGCAGATATTGTGTGTATGTATAATTGCAACGTCAAAAAATATTTTGTGTGTTTACGAAGATACTTTCATTCAAAAAATAGAATAAATAGTGTATAGTTTTAGAAGTAACAGATTTTATATTATCATTAATTAGAATTGTATTTTATATGTTTCGTAATTCTTTATTTTAGGTGAATAATATTATTTTTCCATAAATAATAAACAAACATTTATGTAGACATAATAAAAGAAAATATAATAAAAATCAAAATATTATCCATAAATAATATAAATTTTGAAGTACATTTCTCGATAAAGAAAGCAAATTCAATTAGAAACTTGCAAAAAACTAAATAAATTTTGTAAGCAATTTGATGGGTTAACATTATTTGATAGATTTATAAATTTCTAAATTTTATTGAACATGAAATAATATTAAATTGACATACCGTCATCGGTCTCCTAACTCATCACAACCCATCTAGTAAATACAAAAAATAAATAATTGCAACAGTTTATTTATTTTAAAATTTGTATTTGAAAAAAAAAGTAGATTAAAATTACGTACCGTGACTACGAAATATTCTGAAAAACTTGTTTGTAGACAACATTCAATATTTTTGTCTGTGGCTTTCCTTCTTTACCAGTTATTAGGATTTTTAATCCAGATCTCGACTAAACTCTTGAAAGTGCAACTTTGCCTTGCATTTTGTAAGCATTTTATAAATTATTTTAAAATTATGATAAATTTATTCTTTAAACAACGATAAATAATTTAAAAATAATATTAATAAACATTTTTGGATTTTGTAATATTTAAAATAGTTATTATATAATTATATTCGAACACAATTCATCAAGTATAGTATAAAACTATTATAATTATCTTTAATAAAATTTCGTTCATTGTATTTTATAGTTTATAAATATTAAAAGTAATAAACAAAAAATTATTAATCTTTCTATAATTTCGAAAATTACTTTCCATAAATTGTTATTTGTAATATTCGTTTGATTATATGGCAAGTGATGTTAAATGATTTTAGACTTATCTTAAATTTTTAGATCTAAATTAAATAAATAAAAATTAAAAACAATCGACCAATCAAATTATAACAATTTCTTGAAACTTCACCTATGAACCCCAATTTGCGATAGATCAGTCCACGTGATTCACAAAAAAAAAAATCTAAATCTCTTACAGGTTGGGTTACTTAAACGTATATTTGTCAATTTGACATATATGCACCATGTTGGTAAGTTGACCACGATTATTGGTGGAACTAATATCCAGTCTAATAAAAAAAGGTAGCTGGTTCGATTAATAATTTTCTAGGTTTTTGACTGCTTTGAAAATGACCTCATGAATTAAATAAAAAATGCATAATGCTAGCTTACTTATAAGATAGTATATTCAGCATAAGAAACAATAATATAAGATAGTATTACTAAATGATACTATGTAATACTTTCCCCGGACTATATTCAACAAAAAAAGAGAAAGTACTAAATAACCTCTTCAATAACTGCTTTAATTTGGCGAAGCTTCTCAGCATGTTCAAGGTCTTCTGGATCACTATCACTCTCACGACTTGGTCTACATATAAAAAAAGAAAGACCATATTGTTGTTACCAGTATTCAACACATGGAAAAGATAGATCAGACATGCTTTTTGGAGACAAGACTCAAAGAGTTGAGTTCATGGTTCTACCTTGTACGGGGAACTAACATTCTTGTTGCATCTAATATGTCTTGCAACTGGACTGCACTTTTTAGTTTTGTCTACAAAAAGAAAAAATATATATAAAATGAATCAAGGCTCTGATAAAAGATGGGTGACAGAAAAGCTGGAGCCTCTCGCACCTCAGCTCTTAGCTTTCCACCATTGTACTTCAGCATCAAGTTTAACAGTTTCTCCTCTGTAACATTTAGTTTCACCTTCTGTTTTGGAGTTCGATCGCCACTGTCATGTAATAACAAAATTTTAACAGATATAAGTATAGATGAGATAAATGTGATTTATATGCTAAGAAAACTCTAAATAAGATGAGGAGTCTTTCCGTATTATTACACATTCGTATACTTTAAAACATAAATAAGATGAGGAGCCTTTGCGTCTAAACACATTTTTCTTAGCACACAAGCAACATCGTCGTAATAACTTAATAGTATGAGAGGAGAGATTTGTGAATAATACTTTAAAGAATGAAAAGAGAATGTTTGTATTTTAAGACCTTGGGTGTCTCCTATATATATACAGTCGATTTATTTCTCATATTAATGACGCACAATATTTTGCACAATAAATAATGAAATCGTTTAAAGAAAGATATTAAATGTGTACTTTTAAAAAATGATTTGCATATGATATGATTTTAACTTGCGCAAGTAATTCATATTAGAAAGGTAAGTTATTTAAAACAAACAACCTAATTAGAAACATTAAATATTTTGTAAGCAATGTAATAAATATGATATCAACATGCGCAAGTTTACCGTTTGAATAATAGGGAAAGTTTTTAATATTTGTCTTAATTCTAAATCTTTCCCAAGGGTAAACTATATCGATAATATTTAATGATTTCAACTTGCGCAAGTAATCTATATTGTGAATAAGTGATTTGCATATTTAATGATTTCAGCTTGCGCAAGTAATCCTTATTAGAAAGGTAAGTTATTAAAAACAAATTTTGTCAATAAGTTATTTGCATATTTAATGATTTCAACTTGCGCAAGTGATCCATATTATAAAAGTAAGTTATTAAAAACAAACAACCTAATTAGTAGGGGTGAGCACTTTACCCGATATCCGAAGTGGCACCCGAACCCGATCCGAAAATGCATATCAAGTTTTTTATTTAAAAAATTAACAAAAAGTTACATCCAAATTTTTTTAAAAAATAACTAAATTAATGCCTTTTTAGTTTTAAATTTTTATGTCCAAATCTATTAACTATTCAATCTATTAAAAATAAAAAATTAGTTAACTGAAAGTAAATTTTTAAACATAAGAAACTTGAGAAATGAAAATTTTAATTTTTTTTTTCAAAATCTAAATATCCAAACCCGATCTGAAATAATCAAATCCGAACTAAAAATACCCGAACCCAACCCGAAGTACAGAAATACCCGAACGGGTTCTACATCTCTATACCGAAATACTCAAAAATCCAAAATACCCGATCCGAACCCGAACGGGTATCCGAATGCCCACCCCTACTAATTAGAAACATTAAAATATTTTCTAAGCAAATGTAATTAATATGATATCAACATGCGCAAGTTTACTGTTTGAATAATAAGGAAAGTTTTTAATATTTGTATTAGTTCTAATTCTTGCCCAAGGCTAAACTAAATCGATAATTATTATCCCTTAGCTATATGTGGGCTTAACGAAATCGACAATAGTTTTGGGCTTGTCTACATAAGCGATTGATTAAAATAAATGAAAAATAAAATTAAAAAAAATTGACCAATAGAATTATAACAATTTTTCTGAGGAGCTCTATATTAATGTCATGTCAGCAGAAATCACTAAAGTGACTTCTCTTTTAATGTATAGGAGGATTAAGTACTTATTAAATCCCCTATATATTATTTGTGAAACATTACAACTTTTTTTTGTAGACACGTGTCATCACTAGGATGATTCTTAGAATTATTAGAAAAATATGTTGGTCCATCTAATTATATAATAAGCTTTTTATTAAACTAACCATAAATTTATTATTAATGTCATTTATTATTTTCTTAAATAAAGATTACGGAATTTCCTAATGTGGCTAAAGAATATATGACAATTAATGATTTTGAATAATAAAGATCTGATAATAAAAATGTATCTTGTATCAAATTTGTTTAATTTTAAACTATTAAAATAATTTAAAAAAATCACAATAATCATATTATAAAAATATAGATTTTTATGTATATGTTATATTTTGAATTTTAAAAAATGGCTATAAAAAACTAAAACTGTTAAAAGTATCACATTCAAATTTTGCGATCCACGGTTTAAAATATTTGTTATGAAAAAATACAAATGATTACAAAATCATATAAATAAAAATATAATTTAATTAATCATTAAGATTTAAAATATATATGTATATATATCATTCTAAATTAAACTATAAACCATATTGAATAAATAAATATTTTAATTTCAAAATTTACTTTGAATAATTTTTTTTGATAAAAGTTTTGAACTAACATTGATAATTTTTTTAAATTATAAATTACTAAAATTATTAATCCTACAATGAAAATTTTGTTATCAGTAATTTAAAATTTTTGCTATTAAAAATAAACATGATAAAAAAATATATGAGTAGAAAACATCATTTAATAGACATTAATATTAAAAATATACTATGTATGTTAATATCATTTAAATTTAATTACATATCCTATCAAAATTTTTAAAATAAATTGTTTGGATTAATAAAATTGATTTATACGTTCGTACCAATTTAATTATATATGTAATAGTTACTGACTTTTAATTATTCAATATATATTTATTATTTCATAATATGTAAGAACATATAATACATAAAATAATTTATATATATAATGTTTATTTCGCGCAAAGCGCGGATCTTAATCTAGTTAAATGATATTAGATAATCTATCTATACTATTAAAACAAGTTACACTTCGGATTTTTAACACTAATTGCCCTAACTTTTAGCCTAGCTACATTTTTCCATTAAAGGTAATTTAGTCGTTTTAAGTCATTCTGATTTTTTCTCTAAACTGCGTTGTTTTCGTTAACAAATAAACAAGAAAATCTGTAATCAATTATTAAACCCAATATTCTTTGCTTGATTGGTTAGTATAGTCTTTCCAAATTTATAGGTAACCATTTTTAGTGTATCAACCATATATTGTATATAATTTATTATTTATATCAGATTTGATATCACGTAGAAGAGAATATACCATTGGATTTAGTACTTTGCTTTCAAAATTTATCAAAATAAATCGGATCCTATATTGAAGCCACAAGAATATAGCACTATATACTCAATTTTAAAAATATAGAAACAAGAGAATATGTACACTATCTTTTGTTCATATATTCTATATCCGCAACGGATTTGTAACAACTATATTCTACAGAATATCTTAAATACTGGCGGGGTAAAAGGGAAACATAACAAACCAACTCATATATATTATATACTCTATAGATCCCATCGTCTCTCATTTTTCCACAACCAGAAACGACATCCCTGGGCACTTGACACGTTCGAAAGAATCATAGAAGCTTCAAGAGGAAAATAAATCGTTATGTGTCTCTGATCCAGACAGAGCTTTCATATCCAGCAAGGTTCTTTAGGATCCAACATCTCCAACCTTTACTGTTTTCTCTTCTGTAACTAATGTTATGTGTTTCGCAGATGAGAAGAAGTGAAAAAAACTAGCCAAGTATTTTCCTATTTCTATAGTTACTGGTAGATGCATAGACAATGTATATTTTATAATATTTTCATCTACTATTTTGAATGATCAAAATTTAATTGATTAACTATATGCAAAATATTTTTAAAGGTTTATAGTTTTGTGAAGCTAGCAGAACTGTATTATGCTGGAAGCCATGGGATGGATATTAAAGGTCCAACAAAAGGTCTCTCTAGATACAATAACGTATTATTATCCAAATTTTTCTTTTGTTTTAATCAAATTTCTTTTGTTTCAATCAAATTTCTTTTGTTTCTTAGGATAAACCATCTGTTCTTAATCAACCAGCTGGCGGCTCTCTTCCCATGATCGATGAGGTAAACAAAAGTTTGTTTGCTTTGTTCTTCTATTTGCATTTACATGATTGATCATTTACTCTCTTTTTTGCAACACATGACTGATCATTTAATTTAAAATGTTTTAATAGGTTATTAAACAATTAGTGGAGAAAACCAAATCAACACCAGGAGCCAAATTGGAGAACAACAAGTTCTGTCTTTCTGTACACTTCCATTGCGTCGATGAAAAAGTAAAAATTTACTTCATAGTTACAAAAAGTTCCAAGTTATGTATATTATAAAGCTAGAGTATCTCTCTAGAAGTTCCAGTGTATTAAATGTTAATCAATATTTATATTATTCTGTTATATGGTGACACATGTTATGATTTATTTTGTACGTTTATATTTTTTTCGCAATTTATTTTATCAAATAAGCACAATATTTAGACCACACAAAATGGGTCGTAGTATCCTACCAAACTTGATTTTTTGAAAAATTCAAAATTTCTAGAAAATAATGTTATTTTTACAATTTATTTATATTATACTACTAACTTATTAAGGGGGTGATTGGTTGCGGCTTTAGACAGCCAAAATTTAGCTTAAAGTCATATTTGTCAACCAATCGAGCTTTACTTTCTTTAAAAATCTCAAAGCAAAATAATCTCTACAAAATCAAAATATGTCTATAGAGAGTTTTATTTCCAGAACAAAAAAATAGTGATTTACAAAGCTATAGTAAATAAAACTACAGCTTAAATTCTACGGCAAAAAAACTACAGCTCATTCCAATCACCTCCTAAGAGGATAAAAATATCAATTTCAAATATGAACTTTTAATACGTTAGAAATATTGCATCATAAAATTTATTAATTTGTAATAAAATACATTTTTTTTATCTACAATTTCAATTGAAGACATCAAACCTCAAATGTTTAATTTCAAATTTTGGTTCAAAATCTTGCTTTATAAAATTAATACCACATTATAAAATTTATTAATCTATAATAAAACACTTGAAAATATCTAATCTTTCAAGTTTAGTTATCAAGTTTCAAACAACGTTTCAATTTGATCTCACATTTTGAAGAAACAAATAAAATTATTATATCAAAATATAAACCCAAAAATCAATCCACGAGTCAAAATCTAATAGGTTATTAGAATCTATTAGTTGATGTTTACAAGGGTGGTTTAATGACTGCTGCCGTCGTAGAACAACCCCCCAAGCCATGTCAGCTGGTATCTACTATTTGTTACATACTATCAGAACAGATTTTTTATTTTTTTTTTTTGATAATCCAGAGGTTCCCCACTTACGTGGGTTATTCCCCTGGGTCCGGTTAGGCAGCGGTCCACTTCACCCGGGAGGACTTTACCTGGGCTGGGGACAAGGCCCAACACCCAGTACCGCATTTGGTGACAGAATAGGCAGTTCGCCTCCGTCTGGCGTCGAACCCGTGAACATGACAATTGGCCCATAGGATCCTTACCAAATGAGCTACCACATCCCGTCAACAGATTTGCTGCAACATGAGAGAGGTTTGTTCTTGTTGGTCTATTGATCTTTTGTGTTAATTTTGTGGTTGTATACGATCATGGACGGTTAGAGGTATGAGTGTGGCAAGTTCACGCAGCCAAATTGATACAACCGAACCACTTGATATGAAACATCCTATGTTCTGCACGTTTCAAAACTACTACTCAATATTATGAGTAGTTTAAAACGTCCCATGTTCTGCATTACTTCCTGAGAAGGGATGAATCTCTAAAATCCACACTTAAAAAAGGAGCCAATATTATTTAATCTTTGGGTTATAATACTCATTTTTATTACATGTCTAAAAGTTAGATATGATGTGGTGGTTAGGGGAACAAAACAAATATTTGGTAGGTAGAGCTACAAATGAAGATGCTGCAACATGAGAGAGGTTTGTTCTTGTTGGTCTCTTGATCTTATTATTGTGTTAATTTTGTGGTTCTATACGATCATGGACGGTTAGAGGTTAGAGGTTTGAGTGTGGCAAGTTCACGCAGCCAAGTTGATACAACCAAACCACTTGATGTGGAACATCCTATGTTCTGCACGTTTCAAAACTACTACTCAATATTATGAGTAGTTCTAAATGTCCCATGTACTGCATTACTTCCTGAGAAGGGATGAATCTCTAAAATCCACACTTAAAAAGGAGCCAATATTATTTAATCTTTGGGCTATAATACTCATTTTTATTACATGTCTAAAAGTTAGATATGATGTGATAATACGTTAATCTCATAAAAGAAAATTAGATGGAGTTTTTTTATAAATGTTGATAGATTAGATTTTAAAAATGTACTGTACTCACTTGAAATATATTAGTTGGTACTTTTTATCTCGTTTTCTCCATTCCTTTGTTAAAATTTTTTTAAGAAATTTAGGAAATCAACACAGCAAACCTGAATATACTGTTGCATACACCTTCTCCATGAATAAAGCATTTTGTTACTAATCTCATGTATATTGTGGCCTCGTGGGGGCATGAAGTGATATACCATGGATTTTACCCACTTTTAGTCATGGTATATAGGTGTTTTAGGAACTTTCCATTATCTTTTGGAGTCTTTTTAGCACTCTTACAAGTTCAAGGGTGATTTGGAGAACAATGATAATTTGGGTGCATTTAGGAGATAAAATGAGAGGAAACTCAAGCTGACCATCGAACTCAGATCAACATTCAGAGTTTTTTTAGCACTTTTACAAGTTCAGGGATGATTTGGAGAAAAACGATAATTTGGATGCAATTAGGAGATAAAATGAGAGGAAGCTCGAAGCTGATCATCAAACTAGTTCGAGGTCGACATTCAGAGTCCACCATCGATCGATGCACACTCTGTGCCATCGATCGACAGCGAAGCGCGCAAAGCCCAGCCGGATTAAAACCAAAGTCAAGACATATTTACATAAATACTCTTGGCTGACTTTTAACCTAATATTTATGTGCTATGCCATTGTTCTAGGCAACACACACTTTTTACCCTTCCCCGCTTTTCTAGTTTTACACAGCAAAATGTTTTTAGTAGATTTGGAGAAAAGATCCAAGATACCTTCAGAGATTTATATTGGAATTCCAGTATTTCTAACCTTAATCTATTTATGCATTCTTTCATGATTGTTATGAATTTATTTGCTATGTCTGACTAGTACACTTTGTTAGGTTTTGGGTTTTAATAGGATTATGAAAGATTAGCCCCAAATATAGATTGCTGGGTTGTTTGTGATATTCATCAGTTGAATTAATCTTATTGCTTGTGTTCTAGAGTAGCTAACTAGAACCCTGATATTAGGATAATTAGGCGCAACGGAAGCCTGGTCTTTTACCTGAAATAATTCATATTGTGCTAGGATTTCTAGAAACAAACGAAAGTTGATCTAGGAAACCTAGTGAACATAGTTCAAACCCGCTCGGTAAAGCTTGCTGGAAGGAACATCCATCGACAACCCTATAGGTGTATCGATCGACGTTATGAAAGGTGTATCGATCGCCTATCCATTGATAGCATCGATGGACACTTTCTCCAGATCAACAAACGACAGTTGAGATCTGAAGATCCACACAATAAATATTTTAAACAAACAAAAGTTGACAGTTTATTATTTTGTTTGAGTTCTAGAATATCCAATAAATTATTCTAGCTTCTATACTATTATAATCGTGATTACCTGAATAAAAATCCTAAGTCTTAACACTTTCTCATATTGATTAAAAAACCTCAAAACCACTCAACCGAACAACTGCCTTGCTCACCACTGCAATTTACTATTTCCATAATTGACCTAACTTAATTATGAACTGTTTAAGATCTTTTGCGTGTGCCCCAGCTCCTTGTGGATTATATCCCTAAGTACTACAACCCAGCCTCTTGGAGTGTTTCGATCGATAATTCCCTCGTAGACTTACGGATCGTGCGTGAATCAGCATGCTCTTTCTTTGAAAAAACACAAAAATCCTCCCTTCATTGTTGTTCCTGGTACTGAGATGTATGTACCTGTAACAGGAGAATTTTTTTAATGTAAATATATTAATATTGATAAACCTAGAAAAAATCAAACAAATTGAGTCTAATAGCGATCCATGTTCCCTGGCAGCGGCGCCAAATTTGATATCACTCAAATTACCCTAAGGAGTGACTTTTACTCTCCCAAATAGGAGGTTTAGTTGTAGTACTTAGGAATCGAATCCACAGGGAGTGTGGACACAAAATAGACTCAAGCAAGTTACGATTAAGCTAGGTTAATAGATATGAAAGCAGTAAATAAAGTAAAGCAGGTCGAACAAGGTAGTTATTCTAAAGAGATTGATGAGTTGTTTGATGGAAGGATGGTTGCTAGAGTTAGGGTTTCAGGTAATCATGATTATAGTGATATATATGCTAAGGTTATCAATCCTAGAACTTGAATTCTACTGTAAAGATATCCAGCTTCCGCATGCGAGTCTTAAGTATTGACTAAGTCCGATATCTCAGCTTCCGCTTGTTGATATGGATCGAACGTCGATCGATGCTATGAAACTAGTGTTGATCGATGTTTCCTTAGAAAGGCCTTAACGAGTTGATCGATAGGCTCACTAGTCTTAACTAAATCAGATGTCGCTTGTTTCAAGCAATCCTAGCGCAAGGGAATCTATTCTGGTGGAGAACCCACAACCGTAGTTTTCCACAATCCTAAAATCAAGGTTCTAGTTAGCTACTCTAGAACACATGCATTGCAATCAATTCCTTGAAAGATATCTATCACCTTAGAAATTCTATAGTTTGGGCTAATCCTTCATAACCATATGAACCCTAAATCTAAACGGTAGATCTATTCAAACATGATAGTTGTCACAGAAAACCATAGATGAATAGATGAATAGATGAATAAAAATAATTAGTAAAACCACATGAGTTCCAAGAGGACTATGAAAGAGTTCCTCTCTTCTCTCCTAATATAAACTAAGAACAAAAGATGTAAAGAAAGTGGAGCCCTCAATAATGGCATAGGTAACACATTAATAGGGTTTTAGTTCGTCCAAGGGTATTCTGGTAATAATTGGTAACTTCTGGGCTTTAGTCGGTCATGAAACAGGCTCGGACCTTCTTCTGGGATCACCGTCGATCGACACCAAGGCTGTGTCGTCGATCGACATTCCTTCATTTCCTCGACAGCTTCCTCTCGCGAGGCAGACATACCACTTTTCAGTAAAACGGTCATAACTTCTGCTACAGGATGCTGATTAACCTCAAACCGGTTGCATTGGAAAGATAACTCAAAGCTCTATCTTGTGTAAACATATGGTCTCAATCTCACCGTGGGAATGTCTCCATCCATAGCTAAACATCTGACGTGTATGTGCAGTTCTACACCTTAAAAGGCTAAAAAAAGCTCCAAAATCACCAAAATTCTCCAAAATGTACCTGAACCTGAAAAACTCTAAAAATACTCCAAAGCCATATAATATATTCTAAAACACTCATGTACCATGGCTAAAAATAGGTAAAATCCATGGTATATCATGAAGTGATAACATCAATTCATCCAAGTACTCTAAAAATTCAAAACAGAGAAAATACAAAGGAGTGTAAACATGTTGGCTTCACACAATAAGCACTCAAACCTGTTTGTCGATGAGGAGTAGATCTAACCAATAAAGCTCCCACCATTTGCAATGTATCTAGCCTCCAAGAAACGGTTCAACCGAAATTGTAGCTAAGATTCCGCTGGTCATGTTCTTGAAATAAATGGCGACGGGAGATTTTCCGGTGGATTTAATGGCCATAACTGTGCTTTTCAGTGGATGTTTTGGATTTTGGGCCTGGTTTTAGGTTTAGCCAAAGGGATTTATAGGAGGATCAAAGCAAGGGACTAAAAAGCTCATTGATTGATCAGGAGGTGGTGGTGGTAATGGCGATTAGAGAACTGAGAGTCGAATATGAAGTGGAAAAGACATATTCAATCGACGCATCTGAGATTAGGTTTTCGGAATTGGGCTCGACTTGGCAAAAAACGCATCGTATAAGTAGATGCCACGTGTCATCAAATGCCATATGTCGAGAAAAAGGTAACTTTATAGTATTAGATATATATTTATATTAATTAACTTATATAAAAGAAGATAAATAGACAACGATGGGAAAAATAGACATCGATGTCATTTCCAACCACAACACTATTTTAGTGCCAAAATTACACCATTTCAATATAATTTAAGCATCAAATTTCTTTTTATCTCCAGCCACAACACCAAATATCACATTAAAAAGAACACTCTATTATTATATTTATTAAATAAAAGATTCTCTTAAGTATTTAATATTTTTTATAAATACTCATTATTCTTATAACATACACAGGTAATTATTTTTGATAAAAAGTAGACTAACAAATTTAAAACAATAATTATAATTATTGAATACTACTTTTGAAATAAAAATAAAATTACAATAAGTAAAAACATCAATGAAAAACACATATGAAATTAAAATAATAAAAAATACAAACAAAAATGCATTACATCAAAGAAAAATACATTACATCTTACTAATTATTAGAATGACCATATTCACCCCCCCCCCCTCCCCAAATGTTCGATTAGTGCATCTCGAAGTTCAAAATGAGCATCTCAATCTTTAATTTTATTAATTAACTTATATAAAAGAAGATAAATAGACAACGATGAGAAAAATAGACAGCGATGTCATTTCCAACCACAACACTATTTTAGTGCCAAAATTACACCATTTCAATATAATTTAAGCATCAAATTCCTTTTTATCTCCAGCCACAACACCAAATATCACATTAAAAAGAACACTCTATTATTATATTTATTAAATAAAAGATTCTCTTAAGTATTTAATATTTTTTATAAATACTCATTATTCTTATAACATACACAAGTAATTATTTTTGATAAAAAGTAGACTAACAAATTTAAAACAATAATTATAATTACTGAATACTACTTTTGAAATAGAAATAAAATTACAATAACTAAAAACATCAATGAAAAACACATATGAAATTAAAATAATAAAAAATACAAACAAAAATGCATTACATCAAAGAAAAATACATTACATCTTACTAATTATTAGAATGACCATATTCACCCCCCCCCCCCCCCCCAATGTTCGATTAGTGCATCTCGAAGTTCAAAATGAGCATCTCGATCTTTAATTTTATTGTGCCTAGCTAAGAATTCTTGAAACCGAGCATCATCAATACTTGTTATCTCAACTTCTGCATTTGGAACTTCAGCCTGTTCTTCAATTGTTGCATTGATATCACGTTCATCCTCTATGATAATATTATGCATTATGATACAAGTTGTCATAATTTTATTGTGCGTAGCTTAGAATTCTTGAAACCGAGCATCATCAATACTCATTATGATAATATTATGCATTATGATAATTTTATTGTGCCTAGCTAAGAATTCTTGAAACCGAGTATCATCAATACTTGTTATCTCAACTTCTGCATTTGGAACTTCAGCCTGTTCTTCAATTTTTGCATTGATATCACATAATATGCATTATGATACAAGTTGTCATTATATCATGTAATACCTTTTTATTCCACATGTGTGATGGTCCTGCCACAATTGCAATATTGACTGTAATACTCCAAATGCACGTTCAACAACTTTCCTACATGCTTCTTGTTTCATTGCGAATATTTTTTTTAGGACCACACAGATCGTTAATTATTTGGACAAGAGTGGACCATTTTGGATATATGCCATCAGCAAGATAATATAACCGATACTATAATGTGTTCCGTTCCATTTATAACATAATTAGCGGGTGGAGCAGTTCCTTCTACTAGATTAGCAAAATTATGAAATGCCTCTAACACATCAATATCCTTATTAGATCCCGGCAGACCAAAATATGCATTCCAAATCTAAAGATCATAATCAGCTACATCCTCTAGAAATAACTGTAGGAGAACCACTACGATCGGCATAATGCCGTTGGGCAATTTTTCCATTTCCAATGCATATAATCTAAGCAACCCAACATATCTAAAAATCCTCGGCGTTCACCAATATGGAGTAATCATGCACATCATTAGCGTCATGTGATCGAAGATAGTGGCTTGCAAACACCTCGACAACATCACAAAAAAAATCGCTTCAAACTTTCTAGAACAGTTTACTCTCCAATTTTGATATAATCATTAGTTGAATCCGCTGGTAAACCATACACCAACATCCAAAATGCAGTTACTTATCTTCATATTGACCAAGATATAACTGTTGAATTGGTTAGTCACTTCATATCATATTCCCATTATCACATTATCACAAAAAAATACGAATCTCTTCTCTATATAAATGTATACTTCTCTTTCAATGATCATACATCTCCAACTCATTTCTTACCACTACTATCTTTCTCCAAAATGACTTCAAATCACTCTTTATCATATTTCATTGAAGAAGATATGCACTTATGTCATGTGTATCTTGATGTTTCTCAAAATCCAATCATAGGAATAAACCAGTCAAAAGATCAATTTGGGTCAAGAGTTGAAACTGAATACGAAAAGTCTGAGATTTTCAGCCATCAACCAAGACCAAGAAAATCTTTACAAAATCGAATGTCTACAATTATTTCAGCTGTCTTCAAGCTGAGATGATGCGTTAACCAAATTGAAAACAAGAATCCAAGTGGTGCTTCTGAACAAGACATTGTGAGAAAAAAAATCCAAAGGTATGAAATGACTCAAATATAAGAGAGGCTTTAAATCCGACCACGTCTGACCTATCCTCAAAGGGATAGAAAATTTAATAAATAACAATGGTAATGCACCTGGTGCATTCCAAGAAGAAGGTCGTAATATTACATCATCTCCATCATTTTCAGTTGATCCCGAGTCATCAACATCCGGTATGAATTCATTTGATCTAACAATAAATTCCGAGGAAGGCACTTCTAATTTATCTCCAAGACCTATGGGTTTGAAGAAAGCTAAGAGAAAACTACAATCTGAAGAACAATTTAAACAATTGATGGAGCAAAATGATTAACTAAAGGCAATTTAGAACGAAATAAAATTCAAAGAAAGAAGATCAAGGTAGCAAAAATGAAAAAAGAGAATAAAATATTATTAGCAGATTAGAATTCTATAACTGATCCTGCGTCTCGGGCGTATATTGAAATTAAAAAAAAAGGAATTTTAAGAAAACGAGCTCAAACAAGTCAATCTGACGGACAAGGAGAAGGTGTCCAATGCCAATATCATGGATCACAATATCGAACATCACAATATCAATGAGATCAAGCTGAAGGAGAACCATTTCAAAGAGAACAACTTCATGGTGAAAATCAAATGTCACCAAATGATCGATAAGATTATACCATGTATTATAACTATTTTGATGGAGCTGGTAATAATTTTTCGGGCTATTAGATTATAATGTTAGCTTATCTGATGTTTTCCAAATTTTGTTATGCAAATTTATTTTCTTGTATGCACTTTTTAGGTTTGTTTGGTGTTTAGTTGGGTAATTTTATGTATTTCAAATACATTTATGTATTTTAAATCTATTTTAAATATAACATTAATCAATAATTATATTAACTAAAATTTAGGAAATACATAAAATTTTATGATAAGTAAATTTAATATCATAAAAGTGATTTTTTTTGTAATTTGGTAAAAGTAAATATAATCAGTTAAACTACTTAAACAATAAAAGAAATTCAAGGAAAAATTTATCCCTTCGCTACAATGTCACACTATATCTAGTATAACACTGTTGCAAAAAACAGCAAAACAATATAATGTCGTTGAGTATACCATCTCGTTGGAGCAGAAAAGTCAAATTTTAGCACTATAATGGCGCTTTCACGTCCTCTTTAGAGATGCCCCTAGAGAGAGAGAGAGATTATAGAACTTGTGACTTAATATTATTACTTTTCTTTATGTACTATTTATAGTAAAACCAAAATGTCATAGTCATGTTGTCTTTAAACATAAGAAAGACAAGTTTAAAGTAGTGATAGATGACTAAGGGATAGATGAGGACATTTGTCCGTATTAGATGACTCATCACATTTATAATACTTTCCCTTGATTATTCATCTTGTATTATGTGCTGTCTCGTTAAAAACCTAGCTATAGAAAAACCTGAAGGAATAAAAACCATGACAAGAAAAAAAGAGTACAGTGACGTAATTTCCCCTGAGTATAATGGACATAGCTTCTTCTTAACATGTAACACAAATGTTGTAGACCGTAGACACGTTCTTAGAATGTTGCAGTAGGAAGAGCCTTTGTACAAGTCAGCCGGATTGTTGCATGACCGTACATACTCAATGTCAACTTCTTGATTTTTCTCTAGCTCTCGTATGTATGAGAAAAAACATTGGAGGAATGTGCTTTTTTTTTTATCAGAAACATAAACAGATTCATATAGACTCTGTCAACCAAACTGGTAACTCCGCATCCATATGGACAACAAATGACAGTTGTTTTCTTGCACTGCATGCTAGACTGTCCGCCTTGAGATTATGCGTCCACGGAATATGAATGAGCTCTGAGCTGTTGAAACTTCTCTTCAAGAACTTTATATCTTCTAAATAACTTGCAAAGATCGGCCATTTCGTCAAGTTCAGAAACCAACTTCACCAACTGAGAACAATCTGTTGCAAATGTAACAGTAAACTGTCTTAGACTCCTCATGCATTCCATTGCCCAAATGAGAGCTTCAATCTCTGAATGAAGCGGCGACTGACTCGCTCTTGTATTTCTTGCTCCCATAAGACCGGAAAAAACCTTCCAAAGTACTATACCATCCTTGTCCCAAAACTATTTACTGATCCTTCCAAGATTCATCAATGAAACACCATCTCCCTAGGATGGACGGTAATGTTTCGCCCATTAAGGATCAAGTTTGTTCTATTCTCTGCTTAATAGCAGTTTGTACCTCAGCCCAAAGTAATGACTCCATTTCTGACAATTTGAGAGTATCTCGCGGATAAATGTCCATATTGCTAAAAACTTTACTGCTCCTTCCTTTCCAGATATACTATAAGATCCATGCAAATTGATGATCATCCATTGCCGGAGAAACCCTCCAAAATAAATGATCCATATTTACAAAAATTGATCGAAGTGGGAAGACATCCGGATTCGATGGAATTCGTGAAAGTGCCCAAAATTGAACCGCCGATGGACACATGATTTATAGACTCCTCAGGTGCTCCACATCGTGTGCAAGATGTATCCCCCTGGATTCCTCTTGATCTTAGGTTGCTCTTAACTATAATACAACCAGATACCAGTTGCCGTATAAAGTGTTTCAACTTAGGGGGGCATGTTCTTAGTTCTGTCGCTTTTGATATTGCCTTCTTTGAGTTGAGCGACACATGCCAAATTGTCTTCAAAAAATTTTGTCGGTTCTTTTTTGGTAACTATTCCGCTTGCATCTTGTATGTGATGACTCATTGAACTAAGCCACACTCATTCTCGACAAATTTTATGAAGCACAATAGTTGCTGCATGATTCGAAGAAGTCGCAACCAGAGTTTGTTTCTGGGAACGCCAAGAGATCGCGGTTCCACCAATTGTAAAAAACATAGCCAGTTTGCGATCGAGCTTTATATATTTATTATTGAAATAATAAATTAAACCTCACCTTACTGGTCTAACCTCGTTTGGTATAAGAGCCTCGTGATGATAACGTGTTGTGTAATATAATGTTAGCTATATAAAGCTAAGCTTATATTACACAACACGTTATCATCACGAGGCTCTCATACCAAACGAGGTTATACCAGTAAGGTGAGGTTTAATTTATTTTTTCAATAATTTAATTATTTTAATTTTGTTCCGGAGTGATAGGCTAGGTCTTCTCCGTTTATTTTTCGGAATGATAGGTATTGATGTACCCGACTCATATTTATGATTGGCTATGCCTTCACGGTCAGAGGAACACATGGTAGGCTTTGCCTCCGTGAATTAAAAGAAAATGTTAAAATGGTAGACTGTGTCTACTCGGACGTTGAATAAAAAAGAAAAGGTTAAAATGGTAGATTGTGTCTCCTCAGATCATGTGGTGATAGGCTAAGCCTCCAATTTTATTTATAATTTTTAAATTTCTGCATTTATTTTATGCATTATGTTTATGCTTTTAATTTTTGCCTTTATATTAAACCTTTAATTTCCACATTTAAATTCTTATTTTTATTATCTTTTTATATTATTATTCTATGAATACAATTATCCTGTCGAGTTTAACAAATCTCAAAATAAATGCCCTTGATATCACGGGATATAATTATATGACCTGGGCAGTGGGTGCAAATATGCACCTAAGAGGAAACATGCTTTTGGAAACCATCGATAATTCGAAAATGGTGTCGAATGAGAAAAAAGAAAAAAAATTATGGTATTTTTACGACACCACATAGATGATGGCTTAAAAGATGAATTTATTACCAAAGAGGATAATCAGGATCTCTGGCAATCATTAAAAGAGAGGGTTGATCACCAGAAATATGTGATCTTAGCGAAAGACAAACACGAGTAGATCCATCTCTGGTTTCAGGACTACAATAGTGTTAGTGAATATAATTTCGCGATGTTCGAAATTCATTGAGGATGATTTTATGTGGAGAGAAAATAAGTGATTATGATATGATTAAAAAAACTCTCTCCAAGTTCCATCCTGAAAATGTAGGCATGAATCAACAGTATTGGGAGAATGGTTATACCCGTTACTCCAAGTTAATGCAAGTCCTCCTTGTAGCAAAGCAAAAAAATCAACTCATGACTTTAAACCATCATGCTCATTCCACTGGATCTGCTCGATTTCGAAGCAAATGTTGCATCATTCACATGATAATTGGAGAGGTCGAGGACGTGGATCATTATCATGGTCGTGAAAGAGGACGAGGAAGAAGATTTTGTCCGTATGAAGAAAGAAATATAAGGACTTCCACGAAAATGAAAAAGCCCGGAGGATTAAAGAAAAACAAAAAAGGTTTGCTCCATGCTCAAAAACGCGACCTCCGCGGCCATGGACTCGTCGGTTATACGCTTGGCGGAGGAGAGCCGCTGCGATTTGCTCAAATCGGTGAAAAACGCGGAAACATATAAAAACTTGAAATTTGGTTGATTTTGGCTCGAAATCGTCTTCTAAACATAGATTTCACAATTTAGATTTTAAATCCAGTTGATACTGGGATGAAATCGGCAAAAAAACGTAAGTGAAAATAAATGGTGGCCGCGTCAGTGACACATAAATTTTTTATGTCAAAGAAGAACATAATTGTGAAATGACATACTTACCCTCACTTTAAATATATGAGCTAAAGTAAACATTAAATACGTGAATTGGAACATCAAACTCAACACTTGTCATTTAACCAAATCAGCAATACCACCTCGGTTACCAAAAATAATTGTACAATACCGAAATCACAAATATATATATATATATATATCTACATAGAAATTTTAATTTTAATTATATAATATTTTTAAAAACCAAAAATAAATCCCAAATTAATCTTTTCTTAATCCCCGATTAACTAATTCGGCGCTAGGCCTTATCCCACCGCACACGAAGCGCCTAGTGCAATTTTGAACATGGGGTTTGCTACAGATGCGGCATGAAAGGACATTGGGTATTGGTCATCGTACACCAAAAAAGTTAGCCGATCTGTATAGAGAATCCCAAAAAGAGAAAAATAAAGTAAGTGAAACAAACTTCATATTGATTAACCCGGTCCATCTTTTCATGGGTTAAATGATGATACCCATTTTGATGTGTTAGATTTTCTGGTTGTCCAGAAAATATCGATGAGTAATAAGATAGATGTGATATAATGCTTATGGTATCGCCAAGGGGGGCGAAATTTAAAATAATTGACTCATTATACTCCCCCGAGTCTCATAGTAATTTATTAAGTTTTAAGGATATCAGTTGGGGGGGAATGAATATCATATTGAGACTACGAGGAAAATGGCATTGAATATCTTTGCATTATGTCCGAGAGGAAACATATATTAGAAGAGTTAAGAATGTTATTCTCTGGACTATATTGTACGAAAATACACATGACTGAATCCTATGCCACAATAATTCTGAAGTTTACTAGTACATTTAAAGTCTGGTAAGAGAGGTTAGGACATCCTTGTTCAGCCATGATCAGAAAAATAGTAAAATTCAAAATGCCATCCGTTGAAAAATGAGAGCATTATGCAAACGAGCGAATTTACAAGTAATGCATGTTCACAAGAAAAATTTATAACTCGGCCATTACCAGCAAAAGTTGGGCACGAATCACCAATATTTTTAGAAAGAATTCATGGTGATATATGTGGGCCGATCCATCCACCGTGCGAGCCATTTAAGTATTTCATGGTATTGAATGACACATCTAGTAGATGGTCACATATGTGTCTTTTCACGACACGAAATACGATTTTCGTAAAGTTCATTGCCCAAATAATAAAGCTGAGAACGCAGTTCTCAAAGTATGCCATTAAGAAAGGAAGGATTGATAATGCTGGTAAATTTACTTCGCAATCCTTTGATGATTATTGTATGTCAATGGGGATTGATGTGGAGCATCCATTTCCCTATGTTCATATACAAAATGGCATGGCCGACTCATTGATTAAATGGTTGCAGTTGAATGCAAGACTGTTGATATTGAGAACAAAACTCTCTATTTCTGTATGGGGTCATTCTATATTGCATTCGGCTGAACTGATTCAGTTAAGATTGAGTGCTTATCATAATTACTCCCCATTACGATTGGCATTTGGGCAAGAGCCAGATGTATCCCATATCCGTGTCTTTGGATATGTGGTCTATGTTCCCATAGCTCCGCCACAAAGAACAAAATGGGCTCATGATAGGCCATGGATTTGACCCACTTTTACCCATGGTTTATAAGTGTTTTAACTAGTATTTATTATATTCTAGAGTATATTTATAGGATCGGGAGTGATTTGGAAGAAAGTGATGACTTTGGAGCATTTTGGTGATATTTCGAGAAAGCATCTGAGCTAACCATCGAGCATGACCATCGGTCGACATTGAAGTGAAATAATCGATCAATGTTCACATCGTGACATTGATCGACGGGGAAGCGCGCAGAAGCCCGTTTGGTCCCTGCCGACTTAAAGCCCAAGTCTTCACCAATTTACAAGATTACCCCAGACGAGTTTTAACCTAATTATATAAGCTTGCCAACATGTTATAGGCCAAGTGTGCTTTCTTGTTTTACTATTTTCACAGAAAAAAGTTTTCAAGGATTTTTAGTAGATTGGAGAGAAGATCCAAAGAGATTTGTGATTGGAACTCCATTGATATCTATCTATTTATCTATGAAGTTTTTATACCTAATTGATGTTATGAATTGCTTAGTCATGTCTGAGTAGTTCTCTTGTTAGGTTTAGGGTTTAAATAGGTAATGAGGGATTAGCCCCAACTATAGATTGCTAAGTTGTGATATTCATCATTAAGATTGTCATTAAAGCATGTTTCAAGTTTAGCTAGCTAGAACTTGATCTAGGAGTTTGAGGTAAAGGTCATCACTTGCATCTCACTCTTAATCCATCCTAATTGAGCTAAGATTGCTAGAGTAAGGCGAGAGCTGATCTAGGAATTTTAGTGAGCACATTCAACCCGCGTGTTAAAGCTTGGCCAAACGCGTTGATCGATATTCTAATCGAATAATCGGTCGACAGTTCAACAAGTGTATCGATCGATATTCCTATAGAATCATCGATCGACACTTATATCTGGTCAATAGACAAACCTAGAAAGCGAGAGCCTATCGGTTTGTTTATAAGCGTTGAGCTATTTAATATCATGCATTCAACTTATTAGGCATCTGTAGGATTATAATCCTGATTACCTGAATAAAAACCCCAAGTCTAGCTACTTTCATCTAAAGTATCAAAACCCCAATCAAATCAATCGAGCAACTGTCTTGCTCACAAACTTGCAACTTTACAATTAATCATAATCAACCTAAGTTAATCAATCTGATTATATTTATTAGGTTCCCTAGCTCCCTGTGAATTTGATCCCTAAGTACTACAACCAAACCTCTTATTTGATAGAGTAATTCACTCCTTAGGGTAATTTGAGTGAGATCAAATTTGGCGCCATTGCCGGGGAGCTTTGATCGCTTGATAGATTTAATTCGATTTAGTCTAGGTTATTTCTTAAAATCACTTTCTGACACAAAATTTTTCCTGTCTTTTCAGGTGCATGCCCATCAGTACCAGAAGCAACAAGGAAATTCAACTTCTATTCTCATCAGATCCTGCAAGTTTGGAACGTTCAATCCGCAAAGGAAGACGCTCCTCATCGATCGACAACAACACCGGTTCGTCGCTCGATTCTCGTCAACCACCGTCGACCCAGACACCAGTCTCGTCGACCGACACTCGCTCACCACCGTCAACCGGAGACACTCTTCTGTCGACTGATATCTTCCAACCGACATTGATCAATACTTCAGTCCGAACATCGATTGATACTGAGCCGCGAGACATGGTTGCGACTTTGATTTTTGTACGAGATGATAATGGGGAACTGCATGACAAGGATGGTCATCTGCGTAATATGGCAGGTCGGAGGATAGATGCTCAGGGGGCTGCAATCCTGGAGCCCGATACTGATGCTACAGGAAATGCTCAACCTGTAGATGAGGCTCCTCGACCCATAACATTGGCTGATTACAACCGTCCAGATCAGTTCTATGCCAACATATCAGCTATTCGTCCTCCAGCTATCTAGAGAGGCGATTTCGAATGGAAGCCGTAGTACTACACACTCGTGGGACAGACGCCCTACTGTGGGTTATCTCACGAGCATCCTATGGACCAGCTGGAGAGGTTCAAGGATCTTATATCTGCTATAAAAGTCAATGGAGTCCCTTAGGACTACCTATTTTGCAAGCTCTTCAAGTTCTCACTTGCTGGAGAGGCTTCGCATTGGCTTAAGCAATTACCACCAGGATCTCTTACGTCCTGGGCCGACATCAAGAACGCATTCCTGCGTAACTTTTTCGATGAGGCACGTGCTGAAGACTTGAGGAGCAATATGGCTACATTCGCGCATGAGCCTACAGAATCATTCAGAAGCTCCTGGATCAGATTCAAGTTTTATCAGAGGGACTGTCCACACCATGGATTCAATGAGGTGCAGCTATTCAGCACTTTCTTTAGAGGCATCGCAATGCAGTATCAGATGGCTCTTGATGCTTCCAGCGATGGGAACTTCAACACTAGGAATCCAGCAACATCAACAACACTGATTTTGAGCGGAAGAGATCTGCAGCCATCATTGGGAATGACCAGATGGATGAGGTTAGAGCAAAGCTGGACAGTGTTCACAAGCTTCTCAAGAAGCAAGTTTGCTTAGTATAGGATGCAGAAGCTGTAGACACAGAGGGTAGAGCAGAGGTAGAAGAACATGTGAACTTCATCAGTGGAACTGGATTCCAGGATTCTAGAAACCAGAGTGGGAACATGAACTTCTATGGCAATGGACAGAGGAGTAATTTAAGCCAGAGTTCGCAGTACCAAAAACCCTACAGCAACAACTACAGCAGCAACTACATGAGTTATGGAAACTCATCCTACCCGAAGCCACCACCACCTACTCAGGAGAGCAAGATTGAAGCACTGCTTGATAGGGTTCTTGAGGGACAGCAGAGCATGACGATGGAATTCAATTGGAAAATTGATTCTGTCTACAACAACCTGAACACAAAGTTTGAGACTTTAAGCACTCATGTGAAGAAGCTGAAGATACAGGTTGTTCAGACATGAGAAGGTGTTAAGAGGCAAGAAGCCTTAACAAGGGGGGGTAGGAGATGATGTGATGAAGCACCACGTGAATGCCATCGTAGATGATAATTTTTGGCAAGTGGTGAAGCATGAGAAGCTGCACGAGAAAGATTTTGAAGTACAGAGCTCGATGAGTTTCAGTGGATCGCATTGGTGTCGATCGACGCCAGACTTCGAACATCGATCGACGAACGTCAACCAGGACCGATCGACAGCTTCTCCAAAACATCGATCGACGACACCTGCAGAATCGACCGCATCTTGCAATGCCGTGAGGATCATGACTCACGAGGAGTTCGCAACAAGACACCCACATCCGCCTAGCCCTATTTACCCACAGATTGTGGATGTTCTTCAGAGAGACCAAGGAGACTAAAGAGGACATTAGGAAAATGTTCTCTGAGGCCAGAGAGTAGATGAAATATAGGATTACACTGAAGAAGAGGAGTGATCGTCAGAAGTTTGCAATACCATGTACGGTGAAGGGTATTGAGTTCCCACATGCATTATGTGACACAGGAGCGTCAGTGAGCATCCTACCTAGGGTTATGGCAGACAATCTAGGTTTGAAGGTGGTGCCTTCCAAGGACATTCAATTTTGTGGATTGTTCTCAGAGGAGCTCAGGAGCAATTGTAAGAAACCTAGAGGTGCAGATTGGTAATGCCCTAGTTCCAGTAGATTTCTATATCTTGGATATCAACCTGAACTGGAACTCTTCTCTGTTGCTTAGGAGAGCCTTCTTGTCAACAGCTGGAGCAGTATGCAACATTCAAACCAACCAGTTGTTTCTGATACTCATAGACCCACATGTCTACTACGATCCTATTCTAGTCATAAAGCCACAGACATCCTCCAGAAGAATTGATGATCCAGGACTCATAGCAGCATGCCACTGTGGAGCCGAGTACGAGACAAAGTATTATGCGTCGATCGAAAATCACACCGCAACATCGATCCACAGTGCCAAACAGAAATCGATCGACAGCAGTCCAGGCGATTTGGAGAATGACTACTACAATCCCACCATGGTGGTACACACTGCGAATACCCACCAGAGATACCCTGCATACAGAGGAGTATGATGAGGATTATGAGGAGGAATGAGCTACAGAGAACAGAGGCATTGTTGCTGATAAAGATAGACTCCTCCACCATTCCTCTTGGACAAGAAATGCGACGTCGATCGACAAAAACATCCCAACATCGATCGACACTCATCATCACCAGATAAACCGCAAACGAGCATCGACCGACATTGCCTACTACCCATCGATCAACACTGGAGTCGACCGTGCACGAGAAGGAGATTACTCAATTGGCAGTTGGGCAGATGATCACTATCACGAGAGCTATGCAGTAGAAACAGCAGTACATGAGCCAGAAGTAGATGAACCTCATGAAGGTTTCACATATGAGGAACTTCTTAATCACCAGGAACGCTCAGATACAGATTCACTGTTTGCAAAATATTGTGGAAGAGGCACCTGTTTCTACCATCCTTTCCCCGGGGCTAGACGCCCATCGATCGACATCAACATGCTTCTTGTCCAGCAAGAGAGTATGGGAGTAGTCTACAGAAGTAATAGTCTTCAGAGACTCTATTGCACTTAATGGTTGATGCTATATCTTCATATGATATGAGGTGGTCAATGGGATCTTCATGAGGAACACCAAGAAAATTTGCTGACTCACAATAGAGATATATGCAGGGTTCAGCTCAAATCAAGTCCTCTGGAGTGTAGAACGAAGAATCTCAAACCTGTTATCATAGAACTCTTCCACTTCATCGCCGATTGACACCGGACGCATATCAGAGCAGAAGGAGTTTGAAGTGTGTCAAAATATTTTTGATGGAAGAACCACCAGGCGACCAGACAAGTCTGGAGCAAAGAAGAGGAAGAAATGGAATCAATACTGTTCATCGACAAAAAAAAGACTAGAGAAAAACGAGTTTGCACAAGAATCGGCGATGGCTAGCTAAAATCGATCAACAGAGCATCAGGAGTATCGATAGCCACTTAAATGTGTTGATCGCCACTCATATCAAAAGCAAGTATGTCGTTTTTTCTTGTTAAATTTAGTCCTTATGATTTATTTTTTCCACCAATCTTAGATTGTATAACACTAAGGACATTGTTGTTTAAGCATGGGGGAGGTTTTACAGATATTGAGTTTTGTTTTGAACTTTTGTTTTATGAGTATTTATTTAGTTTTATTGAGTCAAGAAGGGAATGATGAACTCTTTCAATTTTACTTACTATTTAACCATTCTCTAGCATAATTCTTTGAGGTTATTGAGTGCAGGGTGTACTGAATGGATACGGTAAAGTGGATCGCCTGCCAATAACATCCACGCTAGCTGAGAAAGTCTGAAGGAACCAAAGCTGACCTCCAACCTTAATCAAATTAGCGTTCTTGTTTTGAGGCTTGGTATACACTGTATCGGATTCCTCCTGCAAGTCTGGAAGGTAAAAGTCTTTGTGTTTTTGGTTCCCCTCTCACCTCTCTTTGGCATCTATATACTATAAAAGATTGAAATGAGTTTTTGCAGTTTAGAGGGGTAGGAATGTTTCCCGCAGCCCCATTATTCTACTCTAATAGAATGATCACACATTGTTGGAAAGCGAGGGATAGGTACATTACCGATGACCCACTATTCGCCTACACTTTGCAAAAATAAAAAATAAATAAATAAATATCGAAAAGAAGATGAATAAGACGGACTGCATCTGCGTCACTATTCATTGTAATTGAGATATAAGATTCAGAGAAGAGAAAGGGAAATAATCAGTGAAGAGTACATGTGTGTTCAGATACTTGTTGGGGTAAGAATGTGTCCTTTAATCGATACTCCCAAGATTTAGCCTACACATTTATATGCAGAAATGAGGTCAGTAGAGGGGTATGTCAGGCGAAATCAGCTGAGCAGTAGGCTGGATAGTTTGGTTGCTAAGCTAAGGTCTAGTACATGAAATGTCTCTAAAGTTGGCACTGATCTGACGTGGCTTGCAACTGTTTTCAACTTCTTTCACATGTTAAATCTTGTTTTGCTTGAGGAGAAGCAAAAGAATAAGTCTAGAGAAGTTGATATACCATGGATTTTACCACTTTTAGACCAAGATATATGACCTATTTAGAGTATATTATATGGGTTTTGAGTATGTTTTATAGTGTTTTCAGGTTCAGATACGTTTTAGAGAACTTTGGTAATTTTGGAGCTTTTTGAGGTGTAGAATTGCACAGACGCGTCAGATGTTTAGCTATGGATGAAGACGTTACCACGGTGCGATTGAGCCCATATTTTGATTCAAGATAGATCTTTGAGTTAGATTTCCAATGCCAACGGTTTGAAGTCAATCAGCATCTTTTAGAGGTTATGCATGTTTTACTGAAGAGTGGTACGTCTGCCTCACGAGAGGAAGCTGTCGAGGAGATGAAGGAATGTCGATCAACGACACAGCCTTGGTGTCGATCGACGGTGATCCAGGAGATGGTTCGAGCCTATTTCATGACCGACTTAAGTCCAGAAGTTACCAATTATTACCAGAATGTCCCTGCACGACTTAGCCCCTATTTATATGTTTTCTAAGCCATTGTTGACGGCTACGCTTTCTATGCTTTCTATTCTAATTTTGTAGGTTTTCTCCTAGGTTAGGAGAGAAGAGAGGAACTCATTCAGAGTCCTCTTGGAATTCCATTAGTTTTGGTTTTATTTATATTTATTCTATTCAACTATGATTTTTGTGACAAACTTCATGTCTGAATAGATCTACCTGCTAGATCTAGGTTTTCTAGGGTTTTGATGTTCTTCTGAGATATAGAATTGTTAGGGTGATAATTGAATCTTTCACATAATTGTTCTTAATGCTTGTTTCTGGAGTAGCTAACTAGAAACATGATCAAAGAATAGTTAGGCGCAGGCGAAAGCATGGTCTATTACCTGAATCTAATCATGTTGAGCTAAGTTGCTAGGCGCACGCGGAAGCTGGTTTAGATAATTTAGTGAACAAATCGAATTAGTTCTTAATGCTTTTCTAGAAGGAGTATCGATCGATACTCAACCATTGGTATCGATCGACGCTCGTTCATAAATTTGCATGCGAGAGCTGGAATCACATGATTCCAGGCATCTGATTAGTAAGCGCATGCGAGAGCTAGTTTACTTGCTTATATGAATTCGAGTTCTAGGATCAACCCTTAACATCTGTAGGTTATAGTTATGATAACTTGATTGAAATCCTAAGTCTAGCAACCATCTTTCCATCAAACCACTCATCAATCTACCAAACAATTCACCACTGTTTTAGTATATTTAATACTTTTATATATATTAGCCTAGGTTAATCGCGGTTTGCTTGAGTCTATTGTGTGTCTACGCTCCCTGTGGATTTGATCCCTGAGTACTACAACTAAACCTTTTGTTTAAAAGAGTAAAGTCACTCCTTAGAATATGATATCAATTATTTCTCATAGTTTCTGAGAAGTGGGTTCCTCAATTGTTGATTTGAAGTTTTCTGCAAATTGTTCACATGTGGGATTTTAGCCTTTCACCTAAAAATATATTTACATTTATCAAATATAAACGGAGATCGAAGAGAAACCAATGTTAGAGACTGATTTTGAGAAATTACTGATGAAATTTAACAAGATGAATTACTTGGAATCAGATATGTGAGAAAAAGTATTGTCTTTTCATTTATTTTTCTAATTTCTTTGGTCAATAATAATGATATTCATGTTATTATTTGCAACTAATTAGTTAATTGGTAATTTTCCAAAAATGGTGGATTCTTCCAACAATTTTCCTTTAAAATGGTATCATTCTTCACTTTTGGTTTTATAGGTAGGACATTTCAACAAATCGGACTTAGCAACAAATCGGACTTAGCTATTTGTTAGTGTATAAAGTTGGGAAATTAATTATTATTTGGAAAATTCAAGGAATTGTGCAGCCAACACATCGTATTTGTTTTAAGAGAAAAGAAGACACGAAACCCAAGTAGATATTAATGTTGAACGATTTTAAAAAGCATCATATATCTTTAAGTACAACCATTAAAAGTCCAACTAATTAGAAACTATATGAAAACGAGTAAAGTTGTAATTAATTAGAAAAAGAAAAACGCAATGTACGCTACAAAAGAAACTTTAATGACAACAAGGGTCACTGTTGAAGCTGAGAGGTGGTTGGTGCCAGAACTTGAGGGAGACGGTGCAGTCATGACCGGAGACTCAGCCAAAGATGGTGAAGATGTCGGTGACGCGACCGAAGATGGCGAAGTCATAGGTGTTCCAGCCGATTGAGAAACTGTATCAATATTTTACTTTTATATCTCTAATTAACATACAATATAATATAAAAAGTTAAAAGAAGACCCTTGTTTTTGAAAAAAAACTAATAATTTACATCTGTAGTTATAAATGTAAGATTATACTAATAAATACAAATGCAATGTAAGTGACAAATCAAAAACTTGGTTTAAAAAATTCCTCAAAGAATTGTTTGATTGCAGTGACCGAAAAATCTAGAAACAAAACTAACAACACATAAAGTACCAAACTAAGATGTGAGCTGCCTTTTGAACAATCAATCCATAAAAAAAAATTAAACAGATTAACAGAACAAAAGATTTCAGTTTCTTTTTTTTCTTACCAATATTCAGTTCGGTTACGAGTATAAAAAATATAATTAAAAATAAAGTATAACATATCCACAGTGCAGTTTACTTTTAGTTATAGCAAATGCGATACCAGTAATTTTCTATTAAGTCTAGTGATCCTCAAGTTATGAAAATGATTTTGTATACCAGAACATCTAGAAAATTTCCTTAAAATAAAACTCAAGATATTAATTATGAAAGAACACAGAAAAGCCTTAAATATTAATTATGTAACATAATCGATTAATAATTAATGAACAAAGGCCAAACTAACTCAACAAGTACTCAGAGACATACCAGGACTTGATGCAGCCGGTGTCACCTCGTCCAGCATCGCTACACCAGCAATAAAAGTTAACTTCGAATCAATGAATGAATATACAACGCAAAAAAACATTAGAATCGAGGAAAAAAAACAACAATACTCACGACAATGAGTAGCAACAATCGGGAGCTTGCAAGTCGTAGGCATGGCACGAGCTCTAGTGTTATTAACGGCAAACCCCATAGTTTTGCTACTTTCTAAACCGACGCAAACACACGTAGGGTTATACTGTAGAACAGATAAGATTCCCCCACAACAAACTTTCGTGGGCTTAGTATCATTTGATCCGGGGGTAATGTACGAGAGACAATCCATCATGTCATATATAACGCTGGAGCAATCAGAATTCGACGGTCCCGGCGCTGGAGCTGCTACCAGTGAAGGAGAATTTGCCGGTTGTGATTTGTTGCGAGCATGAATGGGTGCAAATGATGATGATAGTAGAAGTATTAAGATAGAAAGAAGAGATTGCTTCATTATTGCTATATTCTTCGAAAGTTCTTATTGTTTATTGTTTTCTTTGTGTTAGGTTGGTTTTGGTATATGGGAAGACGAGGTTTATATAGAAGTGAACTCGGCAGAGAAAAAGATAAGAATTTTTTGTTTGTTTGTAAGTTTTTTTTCCTTTTTAAGGGTCTGAAGCCCGGTTCTCCCGTTCCTTAAATTTTGGGGGTTAGAGATTATTGTTGAATAGGTTAGTAGTTTGTTATTATCTTGTAAGGATTTGATTGTTTCTGTTTTATTTTCGTTGAGTTGATCATCATGTTTAAATGATTTGTAAAAGGGGCGCGCATGCATATCTTTGACAAAAAGTTAAATTTTAATTTAAATTCTGATATCATTTTGGTGTGTTTGTAATTTTATTTTGTGTGACAACTGATACATATAGTTGACAAAAGAAAACTAATATAATAGTTGACAAAAGAAAACAAACCAATAATATGGAGAAAATGAATAGGATAGCAGTAAAAATGTTTTTGTCACAAATATAGCCTTTAAAAATAAAATTAACTAAAATAGCACTTAATGTTTTATTAAAAGAGATAAATATACACTTATACCCCAATGGTAAATTAATTTAGACATTAGGGTTTAGAGTTAAGGGGTGGGATTTATGATTTAGGGTTTAGGGTTTAGAGTTGGAGAGTGGGGTTTTGGGATAAGATTTCAAATTTTGAAATATAAAAAAAAATTAAATTTTTCATAACATAAAATGCTATTTTGGTTATTTTAGTTTTTCAAGACTATTTTTGTGACATAAACTTAGAAATGTGCTATTTTGGAGATTTGTCCTAATATGAAATCGTTAGAAATAAAAAAGCTGATATGAAACTGATAAACCCAAATTTTTAGAAAAAAAAACTGATCAATACAAAATTGTTAATACTTGTGTTCATTAATGCTACGTGCTTTACAAAATATTACCGAGCCCGCTTAACCAAAACAATTAGTTCTTTACATACAAAACGTCGGAATTTCCAATTCCGATAAGGTTTGTCTAGCTTCTATGTTAAGACTCTAATGTTGAAACCTAGATTCAAACGAACACACTGTACTATAACAACCGTAACCAAAATGCTAACCAAAATGCGATGTTCGTCTAGTAAAATCGAGTACAAGCAATAGAAAATACATCACGGCAAAAATAAACATCTTTTCTTTAGCGAAAACCTCTTTTTTTCTCTGCCTCACCTTTGCCTATATACTTCCTCAAGGTTGGCTAAGTTTTCTTTTTTTCCCGCAGATTTGCTTCTTCTATTTCCTTCTATATTGCCTTATTTTTTGGGACTTGAGATCATCATTCCTGGAACTCTTTCGTTATCCAATTTTCTTCTATTATCCTCTCCAAGTTAGATAAAGCGTCATTGGATTGGACCGCTTCATGTTCTGAGTCATATGTGGGCGCTGTGATGTGTTTTAGACCATTTTGCATTCTTTTACAACTTACACGTTTTGACGATTTTTCTCGGAAAAATTGTCAATACGCTCGAAATGATCAAAATCATTAGTTTCATCGAAAATATATTGGCCTGTAAGTTAACCGTTTCTGACTCAACGTTTGGTTAAATTTCAAAAGAAAACAAAGTGATTCTTTTTTTCTTCGTAAAATCTCAATTTAACAATTCCGATTGCGAGAAAACAAAGATGTTTCGGACAAGATTCAAGCGAGAGCATGATGAACAGAAGAGTGGGTGATGATGAGGAATAATGTGATAGAGAGAGAGAAAGCCAAGGGGCAATGAAGAAGAGGCTTTTGACGATGAGGAGAGCCAAGGGGGATAAGAACGAGGCTTTTGACGATGAGGAGAGCCAAGGGGGAGAGAGAGAGAGAGAGAGAGAGAGAGAGAGAGAGAGAGAGAGAGAGAGAGAGAGAGAGAGAGAGAGAGAGAGAGAGAGAGAGAGAGAAGAGAGAGATAGAGAGAGAGAGAGAGAGGAGGGAGGGAGGGAGGGAGGGAGGGAGGGAGGGAGGGAGAGAGAGAGAGAGAGAGAGAGAGAGAGAGAGAGAGTGTCGACGATGTGATGTGGTGAGGCAATGAGGTGAGGGCCAAACTGTGGAAACCAAAATTCATACTTTCAAAATTTGAAATGAAATAAAGCGTAACTTTCTTTGAAGATCTGAATTCTCACTGATTTTTTACTGAACCTTATGAAAAGTTGCCTATGTACCACTTTTGAGGATCAAGCCAAACATACTTTAAATATACAAAGAGTTGAACAAGAGATCGAACTGCTTTCGCAATGTTCCTCTCGTAATCGGGTGCAAGCAACAGAAAATAAAGCATTACAAAAATAAAGCCTAAGGTTTCTAAGTGCAAAAAGTTTATATAGAGAAAACTTCTTCTTATGTTCTCTGCCTAACCTTTTCTAATAAACTCCTTTCCCCCGCAAATACTCATGTTCCATTTCCTTCTATCTTGCCTTATTTTTCGGGATTCGAGTTTATCCTTCCCGAAAATCTTCCATTATCATGTTTTCTTCCATTATCTTCACCAAGTTAGATAAAATGTCATTGGTATTGTGCCGCTTCATTGATGTAATTTACATCCTTCCCTGCAGCCTGTTACACCATCAAGACTTCATGAATCTAATCAATTTTGGCTTTGACCACAACGATCTTATCACTATCCATTTCAGACGATTTCATCATGTGCATATCTGCATTCTTGATATTGTTGCTAGACACCAAGTTCTCAATCAGTCTCATAGCTTCTTATGGAGTCCTGTTCTTGAAGTTTCCTTCGCTTGCACCATCCATCATCATTTTATAATGAAATGCAATACCCCTTAAGAAGATTCGCAACACTTGAACCTCAGTGAAACCATTATGTTGACAGTCCCTTTGATATTTTCTAAACCTGTCCCAAGATCTTCTGAACGCTTCAATAGGTTCCTGAGTGAATGTCCAAATTTTATTCTTTAGCTCTTTAGACCTCGCATCATCAAAGAATCTAGTCAGAAATGCAGTCTTGACATCATTCTAGGTAGTGAGAGATCCTGGTTGTAAGCTCTTCAGACAATTAACCACATTCCCGGAAAGAGAATATCAAAAAAAAACTTTTAGAGGAGGTAGTCTTCAGAGACTCCATGCAATTTGATGTTAGACACAAAATCCTCAAATGTTTCGATATGGTCAAGGGAATTTTCATGAGGAAGACCATGAAAAGGGTCTTGATCCGCATAAGAGAAGTATGAGGGTTTAACTGGATGTCAACCCCCTAGATTGATGGAGGTCGAATCGCTTACTTGTTAACATTGAACTGATCAGGCCTGGTCCATTTTGCTATCGTTCTCCGTCGAAGAACTTTATCATTCTCCATAGCTGCCACAGACTCAGGGATTACAGCCCCCTGATCATCAAGTTTCTGACCTGCTGCATTATGCAGATGACCTTCGGGGACATGCAACTCTCCATTAGCATCCTGAATCAACACAAGTGTCGCAGCCATCTTTGTCTCCCATTGTGCAGTGTTGATCGATGCTATAGGAGTGTCATTCGACAATTGTGTCCGAGTAGTGTCATTCGACGACCCAAGGGTGTTGAACGATACTTGTATGTTGTCCTTACGGTTCGTGTGTTCCAGCCCAGAAAATCCTTTGGTATGAGAGTTCCAAAATCTATAAATTTTGTTGATTTTGGTATTGAAATGAATGCACCTAAAACCCAAGAAAAGAAAGATAAAATAAGTACAACTAAAAAAACTAGTCTAAATCCTACACCTAGTATAATAGTGATCAGAGTCCCTAACAACGGTGCTAAATTTAATATGCTCAAATTAACCATCAAGCACCTCTCTCAAATAAGAGGATTGGTGTAGTAATTGACGATCATATCCACAAAGACTCGATATTTCACAAAATAGACTATTGGTTTCAGACTAAACTAGATTAATAATAGAAAACAAATAAGAAAACAATAAAGAGATATGTTTGTAGAAAATAAGGAGAAAACGCTAGATCTACGAATTTATCAATCAATGAATTTAAAAATACAATCAATAAATACCAATGGTTAATTAGGTTTGATTCCAGAACTCAAATGCAAATGGTAAGTTATCCAACACTCGATGCGATAAACTATTAGATGTCTAACTCTAACATAATACCAACTCTCGTTGCATGTCCAATGAATCAAACAAGAAATAAAAAATATTCGATAATTTCCAAATAATATACTAGACCAACTCTCGCTGTGTATGAAAATCTAGTCCAACAGAATTAGCTTCAGGTAATTGACCATTCTCTCGCACATCCCAAATATACTACGATTGTAGGTTAAGGTAATCAGTCACACTCTCGTGCTATTCTGATTACTCTAGAAACTTGTATGATAAACATTCTTGATGTAGAATATGATGAATAATCCTAACAATTCTATGATTATCAATTTGACATTAAGCTCATGAAATCCCTGAATCTAACATTTAGAATTACTCAAATATGATAGAAGAAACACAAATCATAATCTGAAACAATTGAACAAACAATTCCACAGGAGTTCCTCTCTTAGCTCCTAACTTATAAGAAAACTTAAAACAAAGGGGGTAGCTGTCAACAATGACTTAGAAATCATATATATAGGGTTTAGTCATGTTCTCGGTCTTCAGTAAACGAGGGAAACTTAGGGGCAAAGTTGCAATTCTTGAATCTTCGTTAAAACTCGCCGGTTTGCTGAATTGGAGTGTTAATAGACACCAAGGTAGTGTCGGTCGACACCATGGTGGTGTCGGTCGACACCATGGTGGTGTCGGTCGACACCAAGGTGGTGTCGGTCGACACCAAGGTGGTGTCGGTCGATACCTTGTTGACTGCTTCTTCTCGCGAGTCAGATGGACCACCCTTCAGTAAAACGAGCATAAAGTTTGATCTAGGATCCTTCTTAACCTCAACCCGGTTGCTTTGGAAGATAACTCAAAGATAAAAAGATGAGCTCAATCCCACCGTGGGAAGTCCTCTATCCATAGCTAAACTTCTGACACATCTGTGCAGTTCAATACCTCATATAGCTTCAGAATCTCAAAAATAGCCCAAAACGTACCTAGACGATGTATAACACAAAACAACACCAAAACGACCCACGCGTACCATGGTATATCATTAAACCAATTTCTGAATTTCATAATAAGATTCAGCTGACATGTTGTCATCGTGAAAATACTCTTAAAAAATACGCCCATGCATTCATGCAATTCTCAGGTAAATTATTATCAATTTTAAATATTCATCATCCTAGCTGCTAGAGACAATTTATAGTGACCTTCTCCTACACCAGTGTAAATTGGTTGATTTGCAGCATCTATAATTTCATAAAACCTTTTGGCATCCAAGTTAGATTCTTCAACATTTCCAGTTTCATCATTTATTTTTGTAGTAGTTTCTAAAAATGCTTGTAACCATGTCGTGAACCCTATCATGATCTGATATCTTCTCGTCACTTTGATAATGCAAATAAATTTATTATTCACTATTACCAGCATCCTTCAAAATTACTATCACTACTACTAACTTCATTTCCAAATTTTGTTACAAATTAACCTCCATGTTGAAACCAAATATAGTAATGTGCTATAAAACCTCTATTTACTAAATGGTTCAATACAGTTTAATAATGGGCATATTTTGTTTTCTTGAACATCTAATAAGGATATAACATCTTATCGCATTCATGCGTGATCGGTTTACAACCAGCTTGGAAATTGAATATCTCCAGCCTACTGAGATATTCCTTTGTTAGTCTCCCTTCATAATCTTTTTTCTTATACATCTAACTTTGTAACTCGTATATTTTATGTTTTTCAGTCTCAAGAGAATGTCATATTTATAGAAATATTAGGTGTTTTCCTGCACCATGCGCAGTAAAATGTTTTTTAAATCTAACTTATATTTAGAAATAAATTTTATTAAATATTATAAATTTTACTATTTTCTTGCTAATATTTAATATAGATTTGATATATATTAAATCAATTTGTATAAACTAATAAAAATAATATAAAATTGTATAATTATCAAATATTTAACCTAAAAAATATTATAAAATTTGTAGATATATAAGACTAATGATCTTACGATTAGATATTTAAATTTTTTAAAAATTGTAGAAATTTTTGAAAACTTTAGTAATACAAATTGTATAAGCATACAAAATAATAATATTTCGAAATTTGAAATGTTATATATGAATATATTTATTTTATAGATGATGTATGAGTTATTACCATATTTTAAAAAAGTTTACCAAAAAGAAATATCAATATTAAATGTAATATATGAATTATTACCATATTCTAATAAGTTTGCCAATAATATAAATCAACATTAAATGAAATTATCCATGTTATGTTTTTCCGGAAGACATGTCATCAATTTCAGTAGCCATGTCATATTTGTTTTGTAAAATTGATTGTAGAAAAGACATGTGGCAAAATCACTTCGTAAATATAGTCTAGGGGATATTGTCATTAGTAGGTAAGAATTTAACAACATATTTACGACGAAATGTTTTGCAAGTCTTTTAATTTGATATAACAACAACTTTACGAGGAAATAAGTTTTGCGGAGCCAACTAAAAACACGTTTACCCCAACCACTTCACTTTTACGTGTTTTTCGTCGTTAAACAAATATAAAGTCTATCGTCGTACAATACTCGGAAAATTACATATGTTTTACAACAAATATACCTCCTCGTAAATTTACTTCGGCTTTACAATGAATATTTTTTCCGCGTAAACTACTCTTTAAATTGTCGTTACTTTACGATGACCATATTTCCTCATAAATTTTCATAGTAAATTTTTTCTTGTAGTGTTGGGTTCCTTCTGGATTAGAGACCAAGAGTCTTAACTTGGAGCATATAACATTCTTGTCGGCCCATCTTGTTTGGTAGACATGTCAGCTCATCAATTTCTAGTCGACCTGCTAGCCCTCTTGTTCATGGTCGAGCAACCTGTGCATCTTCATTTAGCTGAGTATGATATTTCTCTTGTTGTTTGTCCAAACCATTAAACGTATGTTGAAATATCATAGCTTTTTATCTGGTCATATTTCCTTTAACATTAGCTCTTCTTCGTCTTTGGTATCTAGCATTTCTTCTGTTTAGCAGGCTGGTATGCATGTTTTGGAATCTTGTTAGGTAATGTCCGGCTCAGTCGGAATATCCTCATCAGGATAGTTGGTCACGAAAAATTTTGGTTTTACAACAAGAAAAGGAAAACAAGGTTAGTTATATCACAGCGACTCTCGCCACAGTAGTGATTGTTGCTACGATCATAAAGAACCAGGGACAATTTAGTTGAGTTGTATGAATAGAAATGGATTGGGATATGCGTTTATATTATGATTTTCGTAGCTATTATAGTGATTGAACATAAACAAGCAATTTAAATCAGCAAGGAAGTGTGCAACTTATGTGAGAAAGCAGTGTATGAGAGGGGACATAAGGTTTTAAGCCTTTTGGGGTCCAGTTAGCTTCAGATAGCCAATCCAGTTCCGGAGATCTCCTATTAGAGAAACAGCCACATATACGAGGGATAAGTGAAAGGTAATGGAGGACACAAAGAAGAAAACCAATGATGCAGTAGAAATATGACGTGGGGAGATATAATCGAACAAATGCATGCAAGGGTTGGGGCATTCATGCAAGATGTATATGGCAACACACAAGATGAAATGTGCCCTATTACCTTTCAGAAAAATTGGCATTGGCCTTCGTTATGTTTTCAAAGTCCATTGTTTTCTCCAAGACACCGTATCACCTTGGTTACATCACACCAGCTCTTTTCTTGGAAATGCGACAAGGGTCGACTGTAACGGCCTCGTCCCAAAAAATCTTACTTTGACCTTAAACACTTCTACTCCGTACAATAGTTTCTTGATTTAAAACCATATCATCTTACAAGTACCTTAACTCAGTGAAAAACGGATAACATAACAACAATATTAGAAATCGTAGTGAAAACTCTTAAGAATAACAAAAACCCAAATTGATGGAACTATACAGGCTTCTACTCCTGCTCCCTCGTACCTGAAAAAGAAGGGATGAGTATTGATTTAGCAAGTGAAGGTAGGTTCAAGGAACCCACAAACTCAGCTCAAGACATGTAAACAACCAGCACATTCATAAGTAATAGAATTTAGCATGCATCAAACAACCTTGATATCTAGGACCTAGGGGCTCGCTCACGGACATCCCTCCTCGTGTCAGCCAGTTCCACATGTTCCTCTGTTTCGTAGGCTACGGCATGCGGCTTCCCATATGACTATCGGGCTTGCACCCCTTGGCCCCTTTTGGCGTTATATGCCTCGCGGTTATAATAATCAATTATGCCCCGACTCGGCATGACTCAATCTTATGGTGTCTGTACCATTAACTCATAATTTATTTCTAGACTCTACTCGTTCTCGGTGTCTTAAAATAATATCTTACATCATTAATCATTAACTCATCTTTTCTTAGCATTAGCTCATCGTTAAACATCATTATCTCATCATTAGTTAATCTCAACACACAACCAGTTTCCTTTAAACAACCTTATCACATCTAGGTGTCTTTTCATCAAATCATAACAATCAGCCTAGATCTTGCACACACCACATCATACACATCTATACCTAGACAAGGACTAGCGCTCAGATGGCTTTCACCACATAAGACAAGTTCACAACCGAGTTCCTCACCTTTTCCTTTCTTGTCAACACATTTCAAGATCTAGAGGAAGACGAATAAGAACGCTTCCACACAACAACATATCTTCAGTCTTACACTCAAAAGAAGATATGAAAGAGATTAGAGATCAGATCAGACACACCCAATGACAAATCATAAAGAGAATGAAGGTGGCGAATTAAATTGGAAGCTTACCATACATGTATGATGAATACCAGAAAAAAACGACGAAGGAGGATGCAAGTCAAAGACGGTGGCGTAGGATGTCCGACACTGGGGGTCGTCGGAGGAGGTGGCGGCCAGCAGCTAGAGTTTGGGTCGCCCGGGATATCTGCAAGGCTTTGCTATGTTTCCCTCTAATGAGAAAATAAAAGGAGGAACCCCTTTTAATATGAAAAGAATGGGAACCCTAGGGTCTTAGCCATAATGCGCCGTATATATAACGATATTTTGGACCTTTGTCGGACTCGAAACTCGCCTTGTGGGTTGTTTTTTTTTTGGGTTATCTCCTTTCAAAAATGTATAGAGTAGCCATAAGCGGAGATGAGAGAAAGAATGTGAGTTGTCATCTCATTTCTGACTCTGCGGATCGTGATACTTGTCGTTGCATAAGATAAGAATATCCGAAGACATGTGTTCTAGAAATCTCATAAACGTGCAACTATTGACGAAGAGACACGTTTTGGAATCTCATATCGGGTTCGTTGATAATATGCCTTGAGATGTGTGAGACCAATGTGATGGGTTTAGGGCAAGACCTAGGTTTACTATCGGTTTAAGGTTTGTGATGACTACTCGGCTTTTATATTACCTGTTGGGACTTCAACCTGATTTTGTTCGGATATTGAAGTTTGTGATAGGTTCTCGGTTTATATGACTTGCATTGGTCGGGAACCGAGCATCTCTCCAAAGACAATTTTTAAGTCGTCTGGAAGTACTGACCAAAATTTTGGATTTCTTTTATAGCGCTATTATCCGTGTGCCGGATGTCTGAGAGCTACCTCTATGAGATGGCTAAGTCTATTTAGAACGTTAAGGGGTTTGCCGTGATCAGTAACAAACACAATGGTAGACATTACCATTTTTGAGTCTTCGCGAAGGATATATATTTCAGAGGGTGTAAGTGCGTATGACTGTTTGGCCTTCCAAGGCGGTGATTTCGTCGAGGAAGTTATTTCTTCGAAAAACAATTTTTCGGGAGATTGCGATTTCTCACGATGCTGAAGATTTTTTTTTCTTTTGTATGCCGCTCTTCGTGTTTCAAATTTTCGCAGGCTTAGAGATGTTTTGCGGTGGCGCAAGCGTTTAGTCGTAACCCTGTGTCGGAGAAACATTTTGGTTTGTTTACGGATGTGTGCAACCAAAACTGTTGTTTCTGTTTTGGATGTCAAATTGTTTGATTTGTGATCGAAGAGTTAGAACAATGGGTTCGCGTAGCTTTTTCCCTGGGAAGAAGCGTTTTCCTTTACTGTGATTTGTGAAGACTTGGCCTCCAGAGATTTATTTCGTGTACTTGAAAGGATATTTTATATATTTCTAGGAGCTTTGTTACAATTTTTTCCTTACATGCCACGTTTTATGGGTAAAACGTTGCGGGCTTAAAATGATTAGTAGAGTATATAGAACTTGATCAATTTTCGACAAGTTCAAGCTTTTCGTTAACTGTTTGGTTGTTAGGACTGAATCTCGTTGTGAAGACTTTATCGTATGATTTCTGTTTATAGGTTATACGATAATTATTTGCGTAATCGTCACTCGGTGTTTTTAGACAAATCGTGGATTGTCGTTTGGCCATTATGTGAATGGATGGAGCGGTGATTGCTCAAATGTTTTTGCTTGGTATGAAGGCTGTGTTCAGCCGCATTTCCAAGCAGGTAGTTGGTCAAGGATTATACCATAGTATTATCGTGTTAGCATGTTAGTTTTACGATTGTCTCTAGTCGGAATGTCGAATTCTAGTCCGTGCTTTACGGGAAGCGTAGTTGGCTGAGGGCCAAAGGGAGTTCGTCAAGACTGATAGGCCAAGTCAGAGTTTTATGTGTTAAGATGGCCGATGGTGTTAGAAAACGATTTTCCACCCTAGGTATCAGTTATACGACGGATGTCTCGTATAATGTTTCCTTTAGTCGTACGAAAATTGTTTCGTTTTTATCCAACGAGGATGAAGCATAAGAGGTTTGATGTGGGATGATTGCATGTTCGGATGTGACCGAGGAGAATGAAAGGCAGAAGAAGCCAGCGAGCCACATGGCTAAAAAATGAAATCTGTAAGATTGTAATGCAAAGAGATAATGTTTAGATTGGTCATCCAATGTCGGATCGTATATCTTTGTTTTTGCTATACGAAAATACTTTTTCGTAAAACATGTTATGTTTACTTTCAAAATTTGCTTCGTATGACTTGATCTGATTGTACGAAGGATTTTTTGCGTAAGTAACAGGTGACCGGTTTTATAAAGGTAGTAAATCGGTGCTATGTACGGACATGTCAAAGTAGCGATGTTTCCGAAGATTTTACGAGAAATGTTTCTGCTTTGATTTCGATCTTTGGTTCAATTTCCTTGGAGTTACTCAAGTAGTTTTACCGGAGTTTATTCCGTTGATCTAGTGGTGGAACATTTTTCGTTGGCTTTTGAGAGAATTCTCACGACAAATTCGTTTCTCGAGCGGACGAATTGGTCAACCAGTGGTAGATCTAGTCAACAAGCGGGAAGAAAGTGTTCCCTTTGTTGTGCTCGCCACTACTTGTGTTCTCGATTTTACTTTTTTAGCAAATGTTTCTTGATGCTTTTCCGCGACTCGCTTTGTTCAACGGAAACTGAGAGCAATGCTTTGATGCTTGAAGTTTTCTCGTATAATTTTTGGCTTTTATATGAAACTCTCCTTATTAAGTCGAAAAGGTTTTCAAAACTTTGGTTAATCGTCGGGTTTCAGTTTGTTAATGGTACAGGTTTTCTAAACACATGATTGCGACAAGATCCGCCTGAACAGTTAAGGAACAATAGATCGAAAAAATCGTCTAAGACTTAGTTTGCTAGACTGTCCACTTAGATTCTAAGTTCCCTAAAGTTTATGGAAATCTCCAAAGCGTTTTTATTTCTTATTACCTTCCTACGAAAATTCCAAGTCTGATTTCAAAAAATTCCAAGTCGGACATACTTTAGCTTTCTCAAAGATTCGGATTTTTTCTCTTCTCCATTTGGCTTACTCATTTCCCCTTCCTCTTCTCGTGTCTGTCCACCCCTTACGGATAGTATCGATTCTTCCCCAATTTCTTTACCTTCCTGAACGTGTTTAGGCTGAAGCCTGTCTTGCGGTTTTGGTTTGGCGATTCATATTTTTCAGATATGGGTGTCTGTATCATTGGTTTTACGAAAACGAATAAGTATCTCGTCAAAAACCTTTTTGTGTTTTTGAATTAGCCAATGGCGATCAGAAGATGTCATGGGCTATCAAGAAGAGTTGTTGGCTGATCGGGAAGACTCGTTGGACTTTTAGGCTTTGGTGAGAGTACACAACCAGCACATTCATAAGTTAATTGATTCTACCATGCATCAAACAATCTAGACCTTTAGAATCTTGTGGTCTCTCACAAACGTCCCTCCTCGCGTCAACCAGTCCCACGTGTGCCTTCGTTTCGCAGGCTATGGCCCGTGGCTTCCTATGTGACTACTGGCTTGCACTACAAAAAAAAATCTACATTGATAGCAGATTGTTATAGCATGTTTTACTGAACTGCTATCGCATATGATTAAGAAATTTCCGGATTTATATAATAGCGTTAGATAAACGCTATGATAGAAAATAACATAAATAGCACTTAATTAATGCTATTTTGAAAATTAAGTGAGGGGGAAGACAAAATTATTGATTCCACCAATACTTCGCGAGAAAGTAGACTTAAGCGCCAAAAACATTATTTAAGCGGTTTCGGTAATATGCTATCAAAAACATATAATATCATTTTTCTAACGCTAAAAAAGCTACTTGAACCCCTAAAATTTAAACATGGTTTTAAACCCTAAACTCTAAAGAAAACCCTTAAAACTTTAATCTTTTTCATATTATGACTTCAAATCTTTAAATTAAACTCAAAATTAATCTTTTTAATCTTAAACTATAATTTCCTAAACACAAATCTTTAATCGAAATCTATATCCTATAAATTTCAAATCAAACTATTAGAATCGATATAAAAATAAGAGACCTAATGATTGAAAGCGGCGAAGGAGACGGCGACTCCCAAAACTCCCAAGCGCGTGACAAGGCGGACAAGGCGAACGTATCGGATCTGGAATCTGGGCGAGATGGCTCTCCTGATGACCACCCCCTGGTGGAGAAGGGTAATTCTGTTTCTCTCCCAGTGGAGAAGATTGATTCACAGACCCCTCTCAGCCCTGAAGTGGCAGGGAAAAATTGATTGGAGGTTTCCTACTCTAATGTTCTTATTGATGGATCCTCTTTGGTAGAGGAGTCTCCTGATTTTGAGGTGAAGGATGGTGTTGCTGAAGTAACCATTCCGGGGGCATTGATGGAAGGGGTAGAACCGCTATGGGGTTGTTATGTTGTGGGTTATTTTATGCATGATGCTCCACATATTGGCTCCATTCATGCTACTGTGAATCGAATTTGGGCGTCTCCGTTGAAGAATAATAAGATTGATGTTCAGTTCATCGGGAAGACAACGGTACTATTTAGAATTGAAGATGCGGGGATTCGTAGCAGAGTCATCAAGAGGAAATTCTGGCATATCTCGGATGTGCCTCTGATGGTGGGAGAATGGACTCCAGAGACAGCTCGTGCTCCTCCGGATCTCTCAGCCATGCCCTTGTGGGTGGATCTGCTGAATGTACCGGGGTATCTATACTCTAAGAAAGGGTTAAGCTTTCTGTCCCGAACTGCTGGGAAATTTCTTAAGCTTCACACGAATACGGAGCGGTGTGTGAGGTTGGATGTAGCTCGTGTTCTGGTAGAGGTGGACTTAACTAAGCCACTGCCAAACATGATAAGTTTCAAAGGCAGAGAGGGTACAGAAGTGGTGGTCTCAATTAGTTACCCGTGGCTCCCGCCCCGGTGCAGTCTTTGCTCTAAGTGGGGTCACAACTCAAAGGATTGCCATTCAAAGGGTAAGGAATCCGAGAGATCAGTCAAGGATAGCTCGGTTCTGGAGAAGGTTGTAGCAGGAAATGATTATGTAGTGATGGAAGGGTTTTCAACAAAGGATGCTTCAGAGAAATCTGCTTCTGAGATTGTCAATAAACTAATGGAGGAGTTAGAAACCATGCCAGGGAAGGCGAGTCTCTCTGGAGGTAGCAACACTGCAAGCGCAGTGGGTCTGGTGGAATCATCTCACAGTGTGGTTTCCAAAAATGAGTCTTGGGCCTTAGTGCCTATTACAAATCACGGCTCTTCTTCCCCTCCGCGAGCCATACGTACTGTTGGTTGTTCTTCTCCAAATGGCTTCCAGGTCCTTCAGGATATTAGAGAAGAGGGGGAAATTGATGAGGAGGACGATGATAAAAAATATGCAGATGAGACTGGCATTCTTACGAACTCGATGGGTGAATCTTTGGCATTGGTAGAGACGGCAGTTAACTCCTCTGTAGGTGAAGCAGCTGCAGGATCCACTCTCAAGCAGGGCCCTATTCAGCGTGGTAAAGGCAAGGGGTCGAAACGAGTTATAGTGAACTCCAGAGACCTTGTCCAGGCAGTGGCTCAGCAACAGAAGGTGCAACATCAATAGAAAGCTTCCTTTAGGAGGCACTGATGTCGTCGATCTTCGCTTGGAACATGCGTGGGTTCAACATGCCACGTAAACAAAAGGCAGTTAGACATTGGGTTACCGCTGCGAAGCTGTCGTTTGGATGTTTGTTGGAAACTAGAGTTCAGGAGGAAAATTTTACTAAAGTTTTTGATGCTACCTTTCCGGGTTGGAGTTGTTTACATAACTACTCCAGTCATCGGTTAGGAAGGATATGGGTTTGTTGGTCTGATGCGGTGGAGATTGTTCCAGTTTCTACGTCTGCGCAGATGATTACGGTGTGGGTGAGATACAAAGCTACAGGTGATACCTTCCTGTGCTCCTTTGTTTATGCTTCTAATTGCATGATTGAAAGCAGAGAGCTATGGAGGGAGATGGAAACTATAGCGGAGACAGTGGTGGGAGATGTAAATGCTTGGATCATCCAAGGCGATTTCAACGTTGCTCTCTCTTCGTTGGAGCACTCTAGCCTTATGGAATCTGCAGCAGATAGAAGTGCAATCAGAGAGTTTCAGAATGTAGTCCGAAACTGCGATATGTCAGACCTGGCTCAGGTAGGGCCCTCATTTACTTGGTCTAATAGTCAGGTTGGGAATCCTATCAGCAAGAAGTTGGATCGAGTTATGATCAATAGTTGTTGGATTGGTGGGTTTCCGAATTCTTTTGTCTCGTTCGAATCTGGTGGCGTGTCGGATCATCTGAGAATGCACATTCAGCTTCGCGAGGCACCTCAGGGAAACTCGAAACCGTTTAAATTCTTCAACCATACAGCTTCTCATCCTTGGTTTCTTGAAGCAGTGAGTCGAGTCTGGAATGAAACGGCCCCTCTCTTCCATTCTCGCTCTGCGCTGCGTAGATTCCAGGATAAGTTGAAAGCGTTAAAGTCAGAAATGCGAGCTTTGAATCGTGACATGTTTGGTGATCTGCCAGGGAGAGTTAAACAGGCTTATGCCGACCTGTGTACTAAGCAAACTGAGGCAATGCAGAACCCTCAAACCTCCACCTTTGAAGCGGCTTCTGATGCATGGGAGCACTGGCACCACATATCTGGAATTGAAGAGCAGTTCTATTATCAGAAGTCCAGGGTTCAGTGGTTGGGCTTAGGCGACAGGAATTCTCGATTTTTTCACAAGGTTACACAGAGTAGGAATGCGCGGAATACTATAAGGCGCATTGTGACAGCAGATGGTAGAATTCTCAAATCTCCTGCTGACATAAAACTTGAAGCTGCTGCTCATTTTGAGAGTTTCTTGAACAGCACGCCTCAGGTTCTTCCCGAGGTTCCGCTAGAAGAGCTTACAGAATTGGTTGATTACCGGTGCTCAGATGAAGCCAAAGCACTACTTATGAAGCCGGTGGAGGAGGCTGAAATCGCAGAAACTCTCTTCTCTATGCCTGCCAACAAAGCGCCAGGGCCAGATGGTTATCCAATGGAGTTTTATCGCGCGGCATGGTCAGTGATCAGGAAGGATTTTGTTATAGCAGTACAGTCCTTTTTTCAATTTGGGTTCATGCCACATAGCATTAACGCCACTTTGTTGTCCCTGGTTCCTAAGACTACAGATGCTGAGAAGCTGTCTGACTTTCGCCCAATTGCTTGCTGCAATGTCATATACAAGGTTATCTCCAAGATACTAGCGAGGAGGCTTAAAGCCACGCTTCCGGTAGCAATAGAGATGAATCAATGTGCTTTCGTGGATGGAAGGCTGTTGCTGGAAAATGTTCTGTTAGCCACTGAGATTGTTAAGGATTACCACAAGTCTTCAGTCTCTTCAAGATCAGCCATGAAGTTGGATATCTCAAAAGCTTTTGATACAGTAAGTTGGTCTTTCATTGAGAACACCTTGCGAGCTATGAACTACCCAGATCTGTTTGTCACCTGGATAATGACATGTATAAGTACAGCGGCCTTCTCTGTCTCCGTCAATGGGGAATTAGAAGGTTTTTTCACTAGCTGCAGAGGCATAAGGCAGGGGTGCTCACTGTCCCCATACCTCTATGTCATTGTTAGTAACGTGCTTTCAAAGCTCCTTAATAAAGCGATGTTGGAGGGGAGAATTGGATTTCATCCTCAATGCAAGGAGGTGAATCTCTCCCACTTGAGTTTCGCTGACGATATCATGATTACGGATGGTACGCCAGAATCTCTTCATGGTACTCTTCAAGTCTTCGATGACTTTGCTACAATGTCGTGGTTGCGGATTAATGTAGCGAAGTCCACTGTTTTCTCTGCTGGTAGAGGGAAGCAGGTACTAGACGGGGCTGCAGCGGCTTCGGGTCTCTCCATATCTGCTCTACCTATCAAGTATCTTGGGCTCCCCCTCACAACTAAAATCATGACCAGAAGTGATTATGAGCCGCTTATAACAAAGATCAGGAACCGGCTCCTCTCTTGGTCTAGTAAAACCTTGTCCTATGCAGGAAGACTGGTGCTTATAAAATCAGTTATTGCCAGCATCACTAACTTCTGGTGTGCTGCGTTCTGTCTTCCGCAAGGCTGTATCGACGAAATTGAGAGTATGTGTTCTGCCTTTCTCTGGAGTGGGTCACCTAACATCACAACGAGGGCAAAAGTCTCCTGGGAGGAGGTATGTTGTCCGTATGATGAAGGTGGGTTGGGTATTCGCCGGGTGGCAGATGTAAGTCTGGTTTTTCAGTTGAAGCTCATTTGGCGTCTCTTTACCAACACCTCTTCACTTTGGGTTCAGTGGGTCAAGCAGTATTTGCTTCGGGATGAGACGCTCTGGGATGAAAGAGACACAGGTCTAGGGTCGTGGCTATGGCGCAAGCTATTGCGTGTTCGATCTAGAGCACAAGAGTTCTTGCGCTTTGAGGTTAAGGATGGAAATACAGCTCGGTTCTGGACGGACCTTTGGCACCCGCTGGGCAGGCTTATTGAGTTTGTTGGCGAGATTGGCACACAGAGGCTGGGGCTCAGCAGAGATGTGAGGATCCGTGAGGTACTACGTGATGGTGTTTGGAGATTTCGGAGATGTCGAGACCCCTTGATTCGCTCAATGATTGTCGAGATTGAAGCTTTCAATCTTATATTAACTGATGGAAGAGATGAGGTGTTATGGAAACGTGGGGTTGGTGATTTTGGTTCAAAGTTTGTGTCATCTGCAACTTGGAATCAAATCAGACAGCCTAAAGATAGAGTAGCTTGGAGTAAGCTGATATGGTTCTCACAAAGAGTTCCTCGCTATGCATTCATTACCTGGCTTGCCATTCGAGATAGGTTGTCTACAGGACATCGTACGAGCTGCTGGGGCCAACCGCAGTGCTGCAATTTCTGTGGCGAAACTGATGAGACTAGGGATCACCTTTTCTTTGCTTGCCCATACACTTTTATGGTCTGGCTGAAGTTGGCAGGAAATCTATTTGGCTTGGAACCTGATCCGGATTGGGAGACGACGCTGTCAAGGCTTCTTACGGGTTCGTGTGATCGCCTGACTTTCATTCTTTTGAGACTGGCCCTGCAAGCCACCATATATTTTATCTGGCGCGAGCGTAATGAGAGGAAGCACAATTCCACTAACAAGTCGGTGGATCAGCTAGCAAGGCTAATTGACAAGGCTGTAAGGAATCGCATCTCCTCCACAAATTATGTGATCAATCCCAAGCTACATGGTCTGATGATACGTTGGTTTGAAGCTCATTCTAATGCAGTTTAGGCTTATGGCGATTTTAAGTTTCAATTTCTAATTTCTAAAAACTCATTTTAGTTGTACATATACTATTCTTTTGCGATGATCAATAAATTTAACATTTCATCAAAAAAAAAATCAAACTATTAAAATTTAACTACAAATCTTATATCTAGTCTTCAAATCTATTATTTTTCAACTTTAATACAAAATACTAAACTTTAATCCTAAACGTAATATTCCAACATCCAAACCTTAAATCACAAAACTAAACTTTACTCTTAATCATAATTTTTTTTATAAACGATAAAATTGATATTTAAAACTTTCCAAGTCTATCTTATAGGCAATGGCTACAAACCTTATAGCATACTCCAAAACTTAACCTCAAACCACATACAACATTTCAAACCCCATACACTACAAACCTTAAACCATAAATTTTAAATAGAAAATATTTCCTCTACAAACCTTATATCATAATTCAAACCCTAAACCCCAAAACGGATCCTCAAACCACATACAATACTTCAAACCCTATATACTACAAACTTTAAACCATAAATTTAAAATAAAATATATTTCCTCTACAAACGTTATATCATATTTCAAATCCTAAACCCCAAAACTTAACCTCAAACCACATACACTACTTCAAACCCTATAACACTACAAACCTTAAACCATAAATTTAAAATAAAATATATTTCCTCTAACATATATATACCCCAGACTATATACATACTCCAAATTCTAAATTACACAAACCAATCAATAGTTTTATTTAATTTAAAATTACTTATAAAAAGTGAAATCTAATCATTTTGTTGATTTTATATCGTTAATTTTATAATGTAAATGAATAACTTAATTTTTATATAAACAAACTACTCAAAAATATAATTAAAATTACTAAAATAACTATTAAATAAAATAACAGTTTTATACTTATTGATGAATTTTGATCATAGATTGACTTTAATCAAATGGTCACAAATGAACCTTGTGGTTATCCTCATGCTTCTTTCCTATTGATCAATTTTGTTAAGACAAGGATTGCACTTCTTTCTTTCCTCTCTCACAACGTCTCATCTATTCTCTCTCTTTCCTCTCTCACGACAAGGACTAGATCTGAAGTTGATTGGAGTTTGAGTCCAAGAGTTGAGAGAAGAAGAATCATAGAGAAGACGACCAAGTCTCTGAAACTTGACTATGTACGCCTCCTCTCAACTCGTCGCCACCACCACCACTCCCTTCGATTCCAGCGCACACTTCACCACCACTAAGGTCACCTCTATCTTCTCTCTCTGTATTTAGTCTGATGAGTGAAGCACGATATCTGATCTGTCAAATGTCAGAAGCTTCTCAAATGTCACTCTTCACCACCACTAAGGTCACCTCTCACTCTCTGTGTTTTGATTTTGATTGTTTGTTGTTCTTATGTATTCGATTCTCTCTGTGTATTTGGTTTCATGTTCTTAGCTAAAGAAGGTGGAGGAGGCTGAAGAAGCTTGATGGTGGTGGTCTCAAGGTCGACAATGGTGGCTGAGAGTGATGCACTACAAGAAAACAGCGACATACCGAGGGAAAAAATCGTCGGTATGTCGTCGGAATAACGTTATTCCGACGACATACCGACGAAACAAGTCCTCGGAAATAACTCCTCGGAAATCCCTCGGAAATTTCCTACGGAATTCCGAGGAAACGAATTTCCGAGGAAACTCCGAGGACCACTAGTTCGTCGGAAAGCTCTTCGGAATATACCGAGGGAGAACTTCCTCGGGATATTTCGATGGACTTTCCGATGGTCTAATCCTCGGAAGTTCCGACGAAATGTTCCTCGGAATTTTTCATCGGGAATTTCCGAGGAACGGAGCCCTCGGAAAATTCCGAGGAATGAGTCCCTCGGTATATTCCGAGGAAGGTGTCCCTCGGTATATTCCGAGGAAATGTTCCTCGGAAATTTCCGAGGGTTCATTTCCTCGGAATTTCAAAAAAAAAAAAAAAAATTTGAAATTTAAATTCGAAAATATAAAATTAAAATTAAAATTAAAAACATATTAGATAATATTCAAAGTTGTATAAATAAAAATAAAACATTCCGAGTTTTTGAAAAAAAAAAAACTACGGGTCTTGCACGTTCGGGAACACCTCGTTCGGGTACATCCTCTGCATCATCTCCATCATTTGCTGGTTCAGCCTCCTCTGTGCCTCATAGCCCGCCTGTTGAGCCGCCATCTGGGTCTCCAACAAAGATATGCGATCTTCCTTGTCCTTCAACTGAGCCGTAAGTACTTCTGGATCAACAAAGGGCGGTGGTGTAGAAGAAGGAGGAACCGACCGGGTGCGACGACCCAAACCGACCAAACGTCCATTCTTCTTTGGAACCGACTGAAATAGAAAATAGCCAAATTTAAATCAAGAAATAAATGAATTGAACTTTTAAAAAAAAGAACTTACGGATTCAACGATTTCGTTGATTCGAAACCGGGACAAGTTGGTCAAAGCTGTCGAAGCGTCATCCTCGGTTTGAAGTTGAGACACTTCGTCTTGCACCTGAGTTTGGACCAGGATGACCACTTCCCTCACAAGACCGTCATCAATCTGGGCGGTCTTCTTGTTGGTATACGCCCTCTTCATTAGGGCGAGATCATCAACCGGTTCGCCATCATTTTCTTCCGCCTTGAAAAAAACATTAGAAATTAGAAGAAATGCACAAAAAATAAAATTTCAAAACTTAAATAATTGAAGAAAAAGCGGCTGAACTTACCATGCGATCCCCTAGAAAGGCAATAGATTGAGCACCCAAGTTATGCTTGAAGACGCCCTTCCCTTTACGGTCGCTCTTGCGGTTGGTGGAGTTGGTGGAAGAAGTTTCTTACGTCTCTTCCTTATCCCAATGCGCACACAACTCCGTCCAGACCGTGTTGTTTATCGACTTTGGGACCTTTTAATAAAAAAAAAAATAGTTTAATAAATTAAAAAATAGTTTGATAAATTAAAAAATTGTTTAATAAATTAAAAACAACTTTGTTGATTTCCCACTTCTTCTTCCACTCGTGGATCTGCTTTCCATAGTTGTCCATAACTTTATGGACAAAGTGGTGATAGATAAAGAGCGTCTCATCGGAATTCCAGTTGAATTCTTGCTGAAAAAAAACACAATTAGTAGAAAATTTATATTAAAGATTAAAAATATAAGTAATAAATTAGAATACTTACCACAAACTGACGAAACCACAGATGTTGCTTGTCGGTAGGGAAGTCAGTGAAAGTCAGATGTCTCTTGTCGAGGGCCGAGTACATCATACGGTTGATCCATGCGCTGATCCAGTTCCCGGATCGGTTGAACCTAATAAAAAGAACAAATTATTAATAATGAATCAAATTTTAATGAAAAAAAACGTTTAATTACTATGTTTGACCCCGTCCATGTGGATACGGAGTGAGATAGGGAAGATGGCCACGACCGGGCTGTCGAACCAACTCCGCAACACTCATCACTCCCGGAGGACCCTGAGGAGCAGGAGCGGGTGCAGCAGAGGGAGATGTATGGTAGGAGCTGTGTGGGGCGAAGCGGAATCCTGAAAATGGCTGGAATCCCGAGACTGGCTCCCTGTACCACCACGACTACGACGCTGTCGAGACCGGGTCTGATCATCATTAGACCTGTAAATTAAAAAAAAAATTTAATAAATATAGAAATATATATTTTTTTAAATCCCAAATAATAGTTTTTAATCACAAAAAAAAAGTTTTATAGATATTAAAAATGTTTAATAAATATATCAAAATAGTTCTAATAAACAAAAAATAGTTTTAATAAATAAAAAATAGTTTAATAATTATAAAAAATAGTTTTAATAATATTAAAAATGTTTAATAAATATAGAAATTTATATTATATATATATATATATTTTTTTATTTTAAATCCCAAATAATAGTTTTTAATCACAAAAAAGTTTTATAGATATTAAAAATGTTTTGTAAAATCCAAAAAATCAAATTTATATACAAAAAACGTTTTGTAAAATCCAAAAAATCGAATTTATATACAAAAATCGTTTTGTAAAATACAAAAATTGAATTTATACACAAAAATCAAATTTATATACAAAAATCGATTTTATAAATACAAAAATAATAAAAAAATTATTAAAAAAATTCTAAATCAATTCAACAAAACAAATTATTCAATCAAATCACAATTCTAAACCTATTATACAACCAAATCACAATCCTAACCAATCACCCTAACAAAAATCTATCAAATCTACACAAAAACCTAACAAATAGAACCTAAGAGAGTGGGATAGGGTCCTTACATGATTTGTGTAGGTTTAGAGAGGATTCGCCGGAGATATCGTCGGGAGAGGAGGGGGAGATCGCCGGAGAGGAGGGAGAGGAGCCGGAGATGAAGAAGAGAGAAATGGGGAAGAAGAAGTGTTTCGTCGTTATAAAACCTAGGGTCCGACGGATAGTTTCCGTCGAATTTCCTCGGTATTTCAATTTCAATTTTCGCGAAATATTTCGCGGCTGGTTTGCCCGGTTAAATGAAAATATTCCGAGAAAATTCCGACGGACACTTAAATATCCGTCGGAATTTCCTCGGACATTTCATTAATTCGAGGAAAAAGAATATCCTATGCATGTATTTCTGTTGGTTTATATTGTTCCTCGGAAATTTCTCGGAATATTCCGAGGAAATTCCGAGGAACACATGTTTGGGGTTTCAAAACATCAAATTTTTTTGCCCTATATCATTTCTTATACAAATGCAATGCATACCATTAAGGAATCTTTGTATAGATGATCATAAACTATGAAATAACAAAATTTCAAAACGAATTGTAAGTATTCCCTTTACCGTTCATTAAAGTGTATAAGTGTTTCTCTTATGTTGTGGGGATTTCGTTCATACAATCGGAAAAGTGTTTATTATAGGGTAAGGAACAAATTTTTGACTTCATAATCAGTCTAAGACACTTAATAAGGGTTATATAAGTGTTATTCAAACCGCAAAACGTTGTTTTCGGTTTAAAAACCCTACTTCCTTGGAATTTCCTCGGAATATTCCGAGGGAATTCCGAGGGAATTCCGAGGAAACCCTTATCTTCCTCGGAATTCCGTCAGAATATTCCGAGGAAATTCCGAGGAAAAATACTCTATAATCAAATCCCTAAATCGACAAGGTCTATTCCGAGGAAATTCCGAGGAAAACCTATATTCCCTCGGAATTTCCTCGGTATTTCTATAAAAAAAAAAAGTCGATGCTAGTCTGTTTCCGAGTCATCATCACCAGATGAATCTGAATCTGGATCTTGGTGAAACTCTCCAATCACTGGTTCATCCTCTACATGAACGACGGCTTCCTCTCCAAAGTCGGTTAAATCGACTACAAGGCCAACTCCAGCAAAATCTTCTGCTGCACTTAAGTTGTCGGATGTGCTTGGTTGTAGTGGGTCTTCCAGATCAGAATTTCCCTGAACTCGGCCTCTCGGGTTGAGTCTTGTAACAGTAACCCATGGATCATCTCTGTTCTTTACCCGGGGGTACTTGATATAACAAACCTGTAACATTTAAAAAATTATTAGTAAAATTATAAATTAATACACATGATGATGAATCATTCTGAATAATTAACATTTAATTACCTAATCGGCCTGAGAAGCAAAAATGAAAGGATCATAATATTGCAGCTTTCGCCTCGAATTTACTGATGTAACACCAAATGCATCTGTTCTCACACCTCGATCTAGAGTGTTGTCGTGCCAATCACAATAGAAAACAGTACAGCGCAATCCAACCATGCCCAAATACTTGATTTCCAAAATCTCATGTACGTGTCCGTAGTATACATCATCTCCTGATGCAGAACAAACGCCAGCATCATAAGTCGTACTCGAACGTCTCCTCTTCTGAGTTGTGAATGCATATCCTCGAGTACAAAATCTCGGATATGACTTCACAACAAAGTTTGGTCCAACGACCATCTCGCGTATCCAATCGTCAAATGTTTCACCTCTGGCCAAACCAGCAGACACCTATTAATAGCACATATATATGTTATATCAATAAATGTGAATTAGTATAAATATGTGATAAATGATATTTTAATTAGTTTAAATCACTCACATAAGTAAACATCCATCCAGAAAATTCTCTCTGCTTCATTTCTTCTAGTTCGTCCTCTGTAGCGTATCTATATTCGAACCGCTTTTCTACCATAAAAATCATGTACATATGATGATAATAATGTAATTAATTAAGATTTAAATTTCAACTTGTCAAAATAAAAATTTGTAAGCTAATTTATTTACCTCTCATATTGAAGAACATCTTCACAGTTGGTGAGCAAATATGTTTGCAAATTACTGCGCTCATGCTCAGTAAGTCGACGGTCCTTTGGTTTTCCGCTAAGTCGTCCAACGTCTGTGAAAATGTCTGGAACCGTAACATGATATGTTACCCGTTCGCCTCTATCATCATGCCGAGCAGGTCTTCTGTTTTTGGTCTGAACTTCAGCTGGAAAGTAGTACTCGGCAAAGTTTGAAGTTTCTTCATTGATCATTTGTGCGACTATAGAACCTTCCACCCTACTTAAATTTTTCACCATCTTCTTCAAATGGAACATATACCACTCATACAGATACATCCATCTATACTGCACAGGACCACCAAGTTCCAATTCTCTTGCCAGGTGAATAACAAGATGCTTCATAACATCAAAAAATGAGGGAGGAAATATCTTCTCAAGGTTGCACTGAATCACGGCTATGTTAGTCTTCAAATTTTCAATACCTTCAAGAGTCACTGATCTCGTGCATAAATCGCGGAAGAAACCACTTATCCTTGTAATTGCTTCATGAACATTTCGTGGTAATAGTTCTTTGAAGGCAAACGGAAGGAGGCGCTGCATCATTACATGGCAATCGTGGCTTTTCAAGCCAGTAAACTTTCATTCCTTTTTGTCGATACAGTTACGCAAATTAGATGCGTAACCGTCTGGAAATTCCACATCGTTTGAAATCCAATCAAAGAACGCATCTTTTCTCTCTGCATCAAGTCGGTATATGGGAAAAGGAGCCCTACCATTCTAATCAACATGAAGTTCTGAACGAGCACATATATCGACTAAATCCAGTCTTGACTTCAAATTATCCTTTGTTTTACCTTGAACATTAAGGATCGTGTTCATGAGATTGTCAAAAAAGTTCTTCTCAATATGCATGACATCTAAATTATGCCTTAGCAGATGATCCTCCCAGTATGGCAGATCCCAGAAAATACTTTTTTTGTGCCAGTTATGTAGGTCTCCAACAGCATCTACCGGAAAACGCTCATGTCCACCAACGTCTGGCGTCCTTTCTGCACCAAAATCTCTTAGTTGTGTCTTCAAATCTTTCCCACAAATTTCCGGAGGTGGACTGTCAAACACCCTCTTGTTCTTCGTAAACAAATTCCTACTCCTACGATATGGATGATCAGGTGGTAGGAATCTCCTGTGACAGTCAAACCAACACGTTTTCCTTCCGTGTTTTAGTTGGAAAGCATCAGTGTTATCTTGACAATATGGACATGATAGTCTTCCATGCGTTGTCCATCCAGATAACATACCATATGCTGGAAAATCACTTATTGTCCACATTAGTACTGCCCGCATTTGAAAGTTTTCTTTACACGAAACATCGTATGTTTCAGCACCTTGAGCCCATAGTTGTTGCAACTCATATATTAGTGGCTGAAGAAACACATCAAGTGATCTCTTAGGATGCTCTGGTCCGGGAACGAGAATCGAGAGAAACAAAAACTCTCGTCGCAAGCACAAGTTTGGGGGTAGGTTGTATGGTGTAAGAATGACTAGCCATAGAGAATATTGTCTTCCACTCTTGCCAAACGGGCTGAAACCATCAGTACATAATCCAAGGTAGACATTTCTTCTCTCATACGTAAAGTCGGGATACTTTGATTGGAAATGCTTCCACGCTTTTGCGTCTGAAGGATGTCTGATCTCACCATCTGTTGAGTGCTCCGCATGCCATCTCATTGGTTTCGCTGTGCGTTCAGACAGATACAACCTCTGCAACCTTTCCGGCAAAGGCAAATACCACATCCTTTTATATGGCACTGGAACTCTTCCACTAGTATCTTTATAACGAGGCTTCCCACAAAATTTGCATGTAACCCGCTGTTCATCCGCCCTCCAATAAATCATGCAGTTGTCACTGTATACATCTATTACCTGATACGATAAACCAAGACCAGCTACGAGTTTCTGAACCTCGTAGTATGAACCAGGAGCTACATTATCCTCGGGTAGAATACCTTTTACAAAATCAGCAATCGCATCCACACAGTCTTCAGCCAAATTATAATTTGTTTTAATGCCCATCAATCTTGTAGCAGATGATAAAGCTGAATGACCATCTCTGCAACCTTTGTACAATGGTTGCTTTCCAGCATCCAACATATCATAAAATTTCCTAGCTTGTGCATTGGGTAAATCTTCCCCTTTAAAATGATCATTTACCATCTGCTCAGTACCTACACCATAATCTACATCCGTTCTAATTGGTTCTTCTAATCTAACGCTGGTTGAGATTCGCTAGTACTACCATGTTCATAATCAGTTTCCCCATGATGATACCAAATTTTGTAACTTTGTGTAAACCCACTCAAATATAGATGAGTCCAAACATCCCACTCTTTAATAACCTTTCTATTTTTACAATTAGAGCAAGGACATCTTAACATACATGTTTTTGCTTCCGGTTGTCGGTGAACTAACCCCATGAATTCGGTTATACCTCGTTGGTATTCTTCCGTAAGCAATCTCGTGTTCGGATCCAAATGAGGTCGATCGATCCAAGAACGAAAATAATTTGAAGAAGACATGTTTTTTATGAATCAAATTCGTGTGTAAAGAGAGTAAAAGGGATGATGAAGATATGGAGTGAATAAAGAGGAAGAGGGGTGCTTGTATTTATAGTTGAAATCCAGCCGACAGACCGAGGAAATTCCGACGGAATTCCGACGCCAACGGCTAGTTCGTCGGAATTTCCTCGGAATTTTTAAAATCCCCCAACGGCTCTCTAACGGCTATAATATATCCTCGGAATTCATCGGTTTTTTCCGAGGAATACATTTTTCCTCGGTATTCCATTAGAATATTCCGACGGATTGATATTTCCTCGGAATTTCGTCGGTATATTCCGAAGAAATTCCAAGGAAATCAAATTTTTTGTTTCCTCGGAATATCCTCGGAAATTCCTTGGGATATTCCGAAGATTTCATTTTCCGTCGGAATGTCTGTCAGAATACCGTTGTTTTCTTGTAGTGATGGTTTGATGACTTGGTGATATCGTGTTGTTGACGATGGGAGAGAGAGAGAGTGACGACGGTGGCGAGGACAGCAGATGGTGGCGAGGGTGGAGGAGGACAGCATATGGTGGCGAGTTTGGATCGTGGATGGTGGCTGAAGCTTTGTGAAGGTGGTGATGCGGCTGAAGCGTCTAGGTTTAGATTTAGGTTTAGGTTTAGTTAATCAATTGGGTTAGTTAGGTTTACATTAATTAATTGGTTAGTTAAGAGTAGAGTAGTAATATATTTATGTATTATTGGTTTAGTTTTGTAAACCAAAATTTATTGTAAACAAAATTTAATTTATAAATAAAATTTATTTTATTTTTAATTATAAAGCAATTTTGATTTAATTTTTAATTAGTTTATTTTTAATTATAATTATTTTAGTTTATCGAAGGACTTATAATAGGACAAAAATAGTGTTAATAGTTAAGTTAATAATATGATCTAAGTATTGGGTACCTATGATTGCTGCTGTATACGTAGCATTTACGAATTCGCTATCAAACATCTAATATATCATATTTTCCGCGCTAACTATGTACATATTTCTTGTAGTGTTGCATCCCTTTGGCCCGTTTCGTCATTGACCCGCGGTCATAATAATCACTTATGCTCCGACTCGGCATGATTCAATCTTACGAAGTCTTTACCATTCTCGGTGTCTTAACATCACATCTTACATCATTAATCATTAACTCATTTTTTTTCTTATCATTAGCTCATATAAACATCATTAAGTCATAATTATCTGATCATGAGTTCATCTCGACACACAACCGGTTTCTTTTAAAGAACTTGATCACATCTAGGCGTCTTTTCATCACATTATAACAATCAGAATAGATCTAGCACACATCACATCATTCACATCTATACCTACACGATATTAACAGAGGACTAGCGCTCTGATGGCTTACACGACATGAGACAAATTCACAACTGACACCTTTGCCTTTCTTGTCAATACTGATCCAGATCTAGAGGAAGATAAAGAAGAACACATTCACACAACAACAGATATGCAGTCTTACACTCAACAAAAGATAGGAAATGGATTAGAGATCAGATTTGATACATCCAGTGATAAATCGTTGAGAGAATGAAGGTGGAGAAGTAGATTGGAAGATGACGAAGGAGGAAGCAAACCGAAGACGGTGGCAGAAGATATTCGTTCCCGGTGGTGGTCGTTGGAGGTGGGCGCCGACAGCTAGGGTTCGATTCTCCCGGGATTTTTCCAGGGTTTCCCTATATTTCTCTCTGATTAAAAAAAGAAAAATGAGTCACCTTTTTATAAGAAATTAAGGAGAACTCTAGCGTCTTTACCTTAATGCGCCATATCCTAAAATGTTTCTCTTAATAAAAATGGGAAATTTTATGTGTTATATTTCCGGATGTTACAGAAACACCTTAACAGTACTCTGTTAAACTTCACACTCAAATTCCTTTCCACGTTATATTTAACTGAAACCCTGACTTCACACAACGCTTTTTATTTAGGTCACTATTTCTACACTGAATAATATTGTGTACAAATATATATTATTATATAAATATAATTAAACTCATTAAAAGCACACCATCTACATGATAGAGCAAGAGTTAGGATTTTCGTCGCTAAATATTATGCTGTAAGAGTCATCGATGGTGGTCTCATTAACGGAGGCTGTGTCCAGGACTTTCCGAACCATGTTCGGTGGTGCCTTCTTGTCATATGCTTGAGATATGTATGGATTCGCCACCATTGTGTACGGAACATATGGCCATAGCTCCACTTTCTTCCTTGTCGACTTGGCCGCCTCCAAAACCTTCTTCGGCTCAATGTATCCCATCACCGTCACCTTTTGCTGTTTCGCATCCACGACCACCGATTTCACCCCTATAAATAATGTCCAAGCCAAAATAACGAGTTATATCATTAATTCATTATCAAAAACAACAAAGATGTAGTAGATGAGTTCTACAAGAAATGCATAGCTGAAGAATTTCCTCCTAACCGAAGCTGCTGAAGCCAATAATTTTTCTGTCAACAACAATAATATTTGTAGCAACTGATAACAGAAAAAGAAAATTCGGACAGATGCATAAATATTATATTATATATACTTTTAGAATTTATAAATTTCACATATTATGATTGAACAAATCAATTTTCATTTTTGTATAGATCTAAACTTAATTAGAGTCAGTATTAGCTATAAGATAAAGCTCATGACGTGTTTTATATGCCAAAATATATACATTAGTTGAAAAGGATCAAAATTCTAGTATAACAACCTATCCGTTCCAAGGGCACAAAACAAGACACCAAACTTTCTAGCCAAGACCGTGCGAGCTTTACGTATGAATTTAGTTTCTATTGATTGTTCTTTTCTGGTCTGTATTTTGATGCAACCTCTAGTCTGAGTGATAAGAGCAGCAGTTTGTTGTTAAAAGAAAAAATCTATCATTTTTTCTTCATACTATAGGCAGATAATTATATTTTAAGATTAGGCCGCGCTTGCTCAGAGTAATACCGAAATCTATAGAAAACCAAGATGATTTTAATTTAACATCAAACATTAGTAGATGGAACCCGATATATGACTTCCGACATGACAAATTACTAGCCACTGAATAATAATGATTTAATAAATTGACAGGGGAGGTGCTAGAGCGGCTACGCTTGGATGTAAGTACTTGCTATACCTTTGACGCCAAATAGGATTTGTTTGATTTTACGTTCACAGCCTTCGCAGTCGATACAAGCAACTCGGAGAGCTACTGTTTGCATTGGTTTCTTCTTTTTTTTTCCTCCTCATCTTCAACAATTCTGATATGTATTCCATCGTTCTTTCCACTCCCATTTTCTCTTAAAACAGTTTTTTTGAAGAAATAATAGAGGTGGCTAGAATTATAGTTGGGAAGTAGTGAATGGAAGAATAGAAGCTCTCTCTCTCTCTCTCTTTCTCTCTTTCTCTCTCTCTCTCTCTCTCTCTCTCTCTGTACAATATAATATGGATACGAAAACGGGACATTACTTAATTATTTATGTGCAGAGTTACGAAAAATATGGACTACATTATTACCTCTGAAGGGGGAAAACAAGTCTAATAATTGATTTTGGGGTCTCTTAGAAAGTGCAAGATACTTCCATCGATGTGAAATGAAACTTTTGGCATTTAATCCATTAAAGCCATGGATTGGGTGGTACGCGTTCTTTTTCTCTTTGTTTGTTCATTTCTGTACGATTAAAACACGCATAGATGAGTTATGATTGAGTTTAATCGACATTAAATTCCAAATTACAGAAATAATCTGAGATAACAATTTCAAAAGAAAATATTAAGTAACTAATTGGTGGCTATATGAATTTAGAAAAAAAAAAATTTAATTATTTTTAATTTGAACCAAAATTATAATTTTTTGTTCATAGTTAACTTGAAAAGATTGAACTTTCTATACAAAATTTGTGCTAATCCACAAGACTACCTCATGTGATATTTGATACGATTACTTTTTAAAAAGAATTATTTTTGAAGGCAAGTCTACTCCAAAACAAGCAATAATGGGGCCTAGAAAATGTGGTGGTAGAATGTTTCAATGGTTTTCCAACGTCTAGGTTAAAAAACACATAAGAGAAAGGCCATATGAGGGCGTTTAGGTAACGGGGAGATAGAATAAAAACAGAGAAGGAAAGAGTATTTTGGTCGCACTGCTGGAACAAAAAGAAAGTGGATTTTATGGTTCAATAGTTGATGGGTTGGAGGAAGCATCTCACTTCACTTCATAATACTTTGGGTTAAAAGTGCACATTTGGAAAAGAGCTCTAAAAAAATATGATTATGGTAGTGTTATACCAACATATGCAGTAGAAAGTGTTCTAGATATCTTCTTCCAAATCGAACGTCTAAGTGAGAAACTAAAACAAGTTTGGTAGTCTAGACTGTCACAGTGTCCACACATATATACTCATAAACTGAGAGGAAATGCAGCAGTCTTTTGGAAGATATATATATGTTCAAGTTTTCCTTTTTTCATATATAGTAATTTAATTAATCATTTATTTTTGAAAACAGTGAATTTGTTGCCAAAGTTGAACATGCTATCCCAAGAATACCGAGACTAAGTTCAACAAATGGAAAAAAAATAACACTTCATTAAGTGGTTGAAAACAGATGTAGCAATTATTAATCATTATATGTTTAATGTTACATATAATCATCAATATCTATAAATTTATGTAAGGTTTAATTTTATTTATCGGTGTATTACGACGATCCATTCTATCATCCATGTTTTCAAGAATTGATTCAAGGCCAAGTTTCTAATATCACCACATCACCTATGTACTTTTTACGCTTACGAGTATAGGAGACGCCAGGCAATTTGTCAACTATGAAATATGTGTGACAGGTGAAACATATTTCTAAGAAATTTTGCAAGAGATTATTGAAATTGAATTCCTCGGTTTAATGAAGATGAAATGTATTCTCTTCAAATGTAAGTGGTTCGACCTGGTCGTCAATAGACGTGAGTGTTTTGAAAATCGACCCGGACCCGCGGTCGAACCAGTAAACCAGTGACTCAGTATGTAATCAAGTTTAGGTTTTAAGTAAAACTATTATTTAAAAACCCGGTAAAACTCACCAAAATTCGTTAAACCCCACCAAAAATCGTTAAAACCTGGAATCTAGCTACCGATTGAACCAATACATAACTTTTAATTGTTATATTTTTGCTTTTTTCAGTTACATTATTAGAATCTGTTTTGTATTCTAATTAATAAGTTAGATTTTTAGTTTTTATAAGAAAAAAATCATATGATCTTGTGGATTATGAATCTATTAACAAAACTAGTTGCTATTTGGCATTACTTATTTTTGTTATCGATAATATGTTACAATTTTATGTTTTACTTTTAGCTTATTTTGGATTTAAAGTTTAATTTTATTATTAACATTAGACATTTAAATACTTAAGAATTTTAAGTCTCGATATATTTTTATTATATGCCATAACTCTTAACTTGTTACAAAAATTGTTACTAAAGTTACCTATTTTTATAAATGTTTTTTAAAACATAAAAATATTTATTATATTTTCAATACCTAATATATTATTATATTAAAAAATTAATTAATATATTAACCCGCGATTCACCCAATAATCCAGTGACCTGGTATGTCATCTGGCTCAGGGTCCGGATCAGATTTCAAAACATTGTTCGATAAATATAACAAGTTTGGAGTTGTGGATGTCAATGCTACGTGGAGGTACAACAAATTTGAACCCTTTATCTTGTCATCTCAAGCAAACCAAGTTATTTTCATTCCATACTCAGAAGATCAAAAAATCTGGAATATCTTGGTTATTAGTTATAAAATTATGTCTCTGGGACGAATTATCGAAGGTGACGATGCGCCTTTGCAACAATATTGTGTATATGATGTTCATGTACCTGACCAACCTACAGACTAAATCTATTTTGTTGATCCGCAAAACCAGAAATATGAAGATCTTCCAAACGATACGACGGATAATGGTAATGGAGATGAATTTAAAGAAAGTGGTGATTGCAGTGATGTTGATGCCACAAATGATAGATTTGACGACTTAATTGAAATTGTCATGTCATTATGTTTAATGTAATTAGAGTTTTGCATTATTAATGAAATTTCAAAGGTTATGATGATATTCAATTTTTTGTACTACACATTGAAATTTTACAAAACTTAGGTTTGAGATAAATATCAAATAACTTAAGTCCTATATTTTCAGTGTTGGTATACAAATTCAGGGTCTAGGGATAACCTTATTTGTTGTAATCGAGTCATTTCCTCGTTAATTTTTCGTAATGATAGATCATCGTAATCTAGTCATAATACATAAACATGCTTCCTCATTAGATCATCCTAATGAAAGATCATCGTAAACGAGTTGTAATGCATAAACGTGCTTCCTCGTTAATTCGTTGCAATCACATACCGTACTAATCAGTCGTAACACTTAAACGCGTCTCTTCGTTAAATCCATGTACTCCAGAATTACGCTTCCTCGTTACTTCATCATAACATTACAACAACTTTACGTCAAACACCAAAAGTCTATATAAAGCCTACCCAATCACACCATTCGCGTTGCACTCTCACAACCACGCCAAGAACGAACAGATGGACACTTACCTCAAAGTTTTTCAAGACCTCACCAAGAACTTCGAGTTATTCAAACTCACAAAGGTTCCCCGAGGTGAGAACATCTATGCTGACGCTTTAGCGCACTCGGTAGCAAGCCGAAAGATAAAGTCAAAATAATCATCCCAATCCATAAAATAGACAGGATCAGTATCTTTCTCGCATCCGAAAAAGGCGTATCGTTCTCTCAAATTTTGAGAGACAACATCATGGAGATAGATCCTCCAGCTGATGGTGCCAAAAGAAACCATCCTTAACTGGAGGCTCCCTTTCATAGAGTATCTCGCCTACGGCTTACTTCCTCCCAATAAATGGGAGGCCCGCCGACTGAAGCATGCAGAAAAACTATGTCGTTATGGACGGGAAGCTATTTCGATGTACAGCCAAAAAATTCCTAGTTACGTGCAATCACGGCGAAGAGACCAGGTTTGTCATGGATGAGGCTCACGAGGTACCAGCACGTATTCACTCTGGTGGACGAGCCCTGCCTCTCAAAGTTAAAAGTCTCTGTCACCATTGGTCGGCCATGGTTGTCGATTGCGAGGCGTAGGCCTTGAATGCGAAAAGTGTCTGTGGCACGCATCCAACATCCACTGTCCAACTGAACTCTTGTAGACGACCACTGCGTCTTATCAATTCATGTGTTTGGAAATGTAGATAGCCGATCCCTTGATGAGCTCGAGGCAACGACGCTTCTTGCTCGTAATTATTGATTACTTCACAAAGTGGGTGGAGGCAAAGGCATTCGTCCAGATTATGGAAAACGAAGTGCAAGGTTTCGTGTGGAAGTACATCATCTGTCGACACAGTCTCCCTTATGAAATCGTGACCAAGAATGGCTTGCAGTTCACATCAAACGACTTCAGGGGGTTATGCGACAGGTGGAGCTTCCACCTCAATACTTTGTGAGTCTCCATTTGGAAAAATCATTTACGGTGTGAACAACAGTCCAACCTGTCACAATTCATTGGAAATTTTTATTAGGAAAAATTATATGCCGAATGAATGACAGTCCTAATTGTCACGATTCACTGAAAATTTTCTAAGACAGAAAGCCATTGAAGAGTGAATAACAGTCCGACCTGTCAATTTTCCTCCGATACTTTGCCAAGAGTGAACGTTAGACCCGCTTGTCATGATCACTCACATACTTTTCCGAGTGAATGACAACCACCCTTGTCACGATCACCCTAGCCAAGTGCTCGACACTTGCGCTCGTCACATTCACTCTACTCTACCGAACGACAGTTCGGAATTCATGTTCTATCAGATAAATGAGGCAAACAACTAAAATTTCTACACATGAACTCTTCGAATCACAGATGTCTACACTGGCTACAAAGGGATAATTTCCTCGTATAAAACCATGTGCATATACTCATATTTTACAATACGACAACCATGTCCTGATCATACATTTGATTAACGGATCCTGCCCTAAGATCTGACGACGAGTCAGTTTGATCGAGCAGGTCACAGACCAAATATATCTTGATCAGATATTTTACCGACTGATATACCATGGATTTTATCCATTATTAGCCATGGTATATAGGTGTTTTAATAACTAATTACTATTATATAGAGTCTATTTAGAGTATTTACAGGTTCAGGTACGTTCTGGAGAAATATGGTGATTTTGAAGCCTTTTGAGGTGCAGAACTGCACAGACGCGTCAGATGTTTAGCTATGGATGGAGACCTTCCCATCGTTATATTGAGCCCATATACTATGACACAAGATAGAGCTTTGAGTTATCTTTCCAATGCCACCGGTTTGAGGTCAATCATCATCCTGTAGCAGAAGTTATGCATGTTTTACTGAAGAGTGGTCAGTCTGCCTCGCGAGAGGAAGCTGTCGAGGAGATGAAGGACTGTCAATCGATGAAACAGCATTGGTGTCGGTCGATAGTGATGCCAGAATATGTTATGAGCATATTTTATGACCGCTGAAGCCCATAAGCAATTCCAAATTATCAGAATGCCCTTGGACGACCTAAAACCTATTTATGTTATTTCTAAGCCACACTACAAGAAATATCGGTATTGGTAGCACCCGAAAAACGCTACTATAGGCCTTTCGTAGCGTTTTTGTAAATGCTCTGACAGCCGCAGCTATAATAGACCCCCTCCTTCTATCGTAGCATATTTTCGTGTGCTATAAAAAATATAGATATTATAGCGTTTATTTGTGAGCTATAAATTAGTGTTTTTATAGCTTTTTATTCGTGCTATGGTTTATTTTTTTATGGCATTTTTTAGTGTTGTATAATATTTTATAATGACATATATATGATGCTATTATATCTTATTTATATTTTTAAATTATTAATTTTAATTATTTAATTTTAATTATTAATTAAAATTAAAATTGAATTATAATATAAATTAGAATTAATCCAAATTTAAAATTGAAGTTGAATTATATTTATTAATTAAAATAATTTACAAATAAAATTAGTTTAACAAAACTAAACCAGCATTAAAAAATTAAGTAAACCATAACACATGAACCAAAATCTAATTAACGCTAAACAAAAATCTAAACATAATTAACCCTAAACCTAATTTCTCTGCTGCCGCCTCCTTCCTCCTTTGCCTCTTTCTTCTCCATGTCTTCCTCCTTCCTCCCGCGACACCATCGATGACTATAGGGACGAGTTCGAGACCGGTGATGACAAGCTCAAGACCGGTGACGACGGGTTGAGACGGGGGTGAGTTCGAGATGTCTCCTCTTGGTCACGGCCACTACCTTTTCTAAACACAGAAAAAAATCAGATTAAAAGCAAATAGATAGTGAGAGATGAGAGATGACCGTTACAGATGAGAGATAGAGATAGAGAGACTTTACCTTTGCTTTGAGATGGCTACGGCACAGGTCCTCCAGAGCCTCTGTTAGCTTACTCGACAATTGCATTTCTCTCGTATCAACCTATTAAATAAAAAAAGGAAACTGAATCTGAGATGAACTTTCTAAACAAAGGTGAATCTGAGATGAACTTATTGATCTCGTTTATTAATTGTGATGGTGGTTGAGACAATTTTGTTTTAAGGCATGGATAGGGGTGTTCAATCCGGATATCGGTTCGGTTTCGGTTCGGTTTTTTCGGTTTTTCGGTATTTCGGTTAGTAAAATATAACTACCATTCTAAATCCATATTTACTTCGGTTCGGTTCGGTTTATATACCGTCGATTTTCGGTTTATTCGGTTTTATACCAAAAAATATAATTCTTTATTTTGGGATCATATTATATGAATTTTAGAGTCTTGTTGTCAACACATTCATTTATCAAAAAATATTATAAGTTTAAATAAAAGAACAAAAATAAAAAATGTTTCTATCATCTAATAAAATAATCAAATCCATAATTAAAATCAAAGCTCAAAATTTTGATAATAAAAATAAAAAATAAAAAATAAAACAAAAGCACGAAGCACAAAAAATAAGTTATTATATTCTTTCATATTTAGCGTTCATTAAAGTCATGTTTCTTCTATTAAACACGAAACTCTATTCGTTTATAGATAAAAAAAATTGTGAAGAATTTCCACTAATTGTTACCATCAAATTTATAATCTTTATTTCAATTTAGTCAATGCTAAATTAAAGCAAAAAGATCAAAAGAAGACTAAGAAAATAAGAAGCATGTTTGCGATGAATTGTTATTTAATTATAGTTCAAGTGTTTTACAAATCAGGACTATTTTATTACTGTAAAAAATATGGTAATAGTTATTAGCAAAAAAAATTAACTTATGATTTCCATACGTTGTTATAAAATATATACATATTTACATGTTTTTATTTTTTGATCGGTTTTATTCGGTTTATTCGGTTTTATCGGTTATATACCGAACCATATCCAAATCCTACGGTTTTTTAAAAATTATATCCATTCGGTTTGTATGGTATATACCAAATCCAAACCATATTATCTATTTCGGTTCGGTTCGGTTCGGTACGGTTCGGTTTTGCCATATTGAATAGCCCTAGGCATGGAGAAAGTGGAAGAGAAGAATACGAGAGGTAAGAGGGGAAAGGTAGAGAAAGTGGAAGAGGAGAATCTCAATGAAGAAATACATCTTTTCATCTTGTTCATTTTGGTCCATTAGATTTTACTTAATCGAACTGCTTTGGTCAAAAGAGAGTGTGATCCTAGTCCTTACACCTTATTGGTCGATTCGTTTTGACCAATAAGATTTTTGTAATTATTTTCCTATTCTATTTTCTGTTTTAATACACGGAGTATTAGTGTAAATATTAATGTACAAAAAATATTCTGAGACAAAATTTCGAAGATTTAAATTTCACAATTTAAAATTTTAAAATTTATCTTTCAATTAAAATTGTTAAAATATAAAATTTGTTATTAATGTTTGGGGTATATGAAATGAAATATGGTTTATGAAATAGAGTTTAGGGTATAGAATTATGAAAATTTGCCTAAATTTAAAGATTATATATTTTAATTTAACATATATAATATAAATTCGATTTGAATTATGTGGATTTATGATTTTTAAAAATTTCATGATAGGGTTTGAATAATTAGTTATTTTAAGTATTAAAATTTAGATTCGAGGTTTTTATTAAGTGGAGAGGTAGTTTATGTCTGAAGTTAGGGTTTAGGGTATATAGTTTGATCGAAGATTTTAAGGTTTTATGTTTTGTAAGTTATAGATAAAGATAAAAAAAAAATTGAGTTTAATTTTAAGATTATAGGTTATAGTGTGAAACATTAGAGTTTAATTATAAAGTTATAAAATTTAAAAGTTTGAAAAATTACAAATTGTGTTTTTTTATTTATATTTTGTGTAAAAAATGGTTTTAATATTTAAAAACAGAAATTGGAGTTAAAAGATAAATTTTAGGGTTTAGGGCATGTTTAGGGTTTGGAACATGAGGTTAAAAATTTATTTTTTCCTAATTATTAGTATTAGCTTTTTTTATCATATTATTTGTTGTGTTATTTTTGAACTTTATAACAGAACTCCAATTATCATCTAGACACTACAATTTGATCTCTAATAAAAGTGTATATTCATTAAATTTATAAAAAAATACATTATTTCATATATCATCCAAATACACAAAAACCAAAACAATTCCTAAGTCTAGGGACTTCATCTTCAACCTGCAAAACAATCCTAAGATCGCTGGAATCTCTGCAAGAGAGGTAACTGTCCGCATGAGAGGTGAGAAGAGACGAAGACGGTCAAGAAGACATCACCAAAGATCTGTAGAAGCCGGAAAACCGGACCGATGTAAACGATATAATAAAAGCGAAGTTAAGGAAATAGACGAATATATAAAAACGAATATGAGGACGACAAGAAACCGTATTCGCAAATAGACATGGAGGCGAGATATGATCTCTTTCCTTAACTCAAAATATTCGCTCCGTTAGTGAGACGAGACTGTACGAATATAGAGTCCCAGGATACAACCATGGCAGACGAATCACGCCTCACTCGTGATCGCCCTATCGAACTATAAACTCTACGAAACACTCTCGCAATATAGACTTACGCAGAGGGATTTTTGCTGTTGGGTTTCGATCAGGAGAGACGATATTTTAAAGAGCCGGAGAAGACCCACTTCCCGCAACAGCTGCTGCACGTGGGCGAGAATCTCGCGGAGATCGAGGGAAGTTGAGTTCCGAAACTTCTTCCTCAAGCCTCTCTCTTATCTCGTTTTAAATTTTCGAGAGGATAACATGCATGGCGTTTTTTATTTTTAGACAAACTACTTGTCGTTTTAAAAAAAATTGTATGTTGTTTTTTTCCGAAATAACTGGCAAAACGTTGAGCTTAACTTGGTCCAAAAAGAATAGTTCTTATCGGGCCCAGGCCCGGGCCGAGCCGAGCCGAGCCGAGCCGAGCCGAGCCGAGCCGAGCCGGACGGCGGCGCGCGTGGGGAGCTCTCTCTTCCTCTGAGCCGTTTAACCTCTCATGTCATGAAGACATATATATACTCCTCAAAATCAACTCTCCCAACCAATGTGGGATGTTGTTAACTTCATTTCATTAAAGCCAACAAGGCTTTTTGTAAGAACTCATAGGTCCATTTCATTTTCACATTTTGCCATATATTATTTGAGCCATTAGGCTTAATAATTAGGCCCAACAATCCCCCACATGAATAGAAATGACTCTTCTAAAACATATGCAGACTAAATGCAGACTCGATAGACTCTAAAGAAAAACTATACTTATTCTAATCATGATTAGACTAGACAGACTTATCGAGAGTGTTTGCGAAAAATTCACTGTGTTTGAGTTGGTGGCATTTTTAAGCCTTGAACCACTCATAGTTAATATCTGTCGGGTTTACTTTACCAGAAGGTGAACATGATGTCTTGAACCAACCGGTGTTTTATGTAAACCGAGACAACAGGCATAACGCAGCTTCATTTTCTCGTAGAACTTAGTTCTCTATTGTGTTCATTGTGGCCCTGAACTATTCCTGGTTTTCATGAGTGAACTTAGAGAATATAGCCTTGCATTCATTCTCCTAGAAACGGCCCCATTTCACACTCATTAGGTGATTGACCATGAAAAGTATTGAGTAATACCCCGCTTAGAAGCTATGGAATCATTAAAAGCTTATGCTTATCCTTCACACATTTGTTAGCACTTTTATCATCTTAGGAGCTGGGAATAGACTACTTTGTCTCAAGTGCTTTGGTTAGATTCTGTTTGATTTTGTTTTCCCTTTGAACCTACGTCTTGGGATCTCCAGTCATGATAGGTAGGGTTGCCATCAAGCATCCTCATTCGTTATAGGCTTTAAACCCATTCCTTTTGATGATTTAGCAACAACATCTCGTGGCAAACCTTTAGTAAATGGATCCGCTAGGTTGTCAGCCGATTTGATGTAGTCTATTGTGATTACACCAGTTGAGATAAGTTGTCTAATGGTTTTATGTCGTCTTCTGATGTGACGAGATTTTCCATTGTAGAGATTATTCTGAGCCCGAGCTATTGCTGATTGACTATCACAATGTATGCGTATAGCTGGCACAGGTTTCTCCCACATAGGAATATCTTCCAAAAAATTTCTAAGCCATTCAGCTTCTTCTGCTGCTTTGTCTAAGGCTATGAACTCAGATTCCATGGTAGATCTGGCTAACACTGTTTGTTTGGTAGATTTCCATGATATTGCTGCTCCTCCTAGTGTAAAGACATATCCACTCGTGGATTTTGAGTTTTTAGAATCTGATATCCAGTTAGCATCACTGTATCCTTCTAAAACTGCTGGTTCTTTACCATAGTGAAGCCCAAAATCTTTGGTGTAGCGCAAGTAATTGAGTACCCTCGTTATAGCTTTCCAGTGTGTATGACCTGGATTACTTGTATATCGACTAAGTACGTTTACTGCATGCGCTAGATCCGGTCTAGTACAATTGGTCAAGTACATGAGACTTCCGATCACACGTGCATACTCGTTTTGTGAAACCGCTTCACCTGAATTCTTTGTCAAGTGCATTTGGGGATCTAACGGAGTTTTCGCCGTACTATTAGAGTAATTTTTAAATCTCTCTAATATTGTTTGAGCATAATGAGATTGGGTTAAGATAATTCCGTTTGAATTTCTTGTGACTTTAACCCCGAGAATTACATCTACTAATCCCAAGTCTTTCATCTCAAATGTCCCTTTGAGCATGTTCTTTGTTTGATTGATAATGTCTTTATTGCTTCCAATAATGAGCATATCATCTACATATAGACATAGCAAAACATACGCATTTTTGGTAGTTTTGTAGTATATGCATTTGTCACATTCATTAATTTTGAAACCATTTGACATCATTGTATTGTCAAATTTTTCGTGCCATTGTTTAGGAGCTTGTTTAAGCCCATAAAGTGACTTTACAAGTCGACATACTTTGTCTTCCTGTCCGGGAATGACAAAACCTTCAGGTTGTTTCATGTAAATTTCCTCTTCTAAATCACCATTTAGAAAAGCAGTTTTTACATCCATTTGATGGATTTCTAGGTCTCTTAAGGCTGCGATTGCTATCATCAGTCTTATTGATGTTATTCTCGTCACTGGAGAATATGTATCAAAATAGTCAAGGCCTTCCTTTTGTCGGAATCCTTGAACTACAAGCCTAGACTTGTATTTTCCACCAGGTTTTCGTGTCATTATCCATTTATTCCCTAATGCTTTGCAGCCAGGTGGTAAATCCGTTATGTAATAAGTATAATTTTGCATGATCGAATCAAATTCACTCCTGACCGCTTCGTTCCAGAATGGAGCTTCTGGTGAAGCCATGGCTTCTGCCAAAGTTTTTGGAACATTTTCTACTAAAAATGCCATTAGGAAATCTTCTCCAAAAGATTTTTCCTTCCGAGCTCTTTTGCTCCTTCGAGGTTCATCTTTTTCTTCATTTTCTGAAATATCATTTATAGAAATCTCGACGTTTGTCTCAGTTTCTGAGTTTTTGTCATTGTCTCTTTCTTCTCGAGTTCGTTTTGAACCTTGTTTTTCCTTATATGGAAAAATATTTTCAAAGAAAGATGCATTTCTTGATTCCATGACTGTATTTTCATGAATGTCTGATATTTCAGATTTATGTACCAGAAATCGATAAGCATTACTGTTATGTGCATATCCGATGAAAATCCAATCCACTGTTTTAGGTCCAATAGTGACCTTTGGTGGCGGTACTGCAACTTTTGCCAGGCACCCCCACACTTTGAGGTATTTATACGAAGGTAAATTACCTTTCCATAATTCATATGGAGTTTTGCCAGTTACTTTGTGTGGAATTTTGTTGAGGATATAATTAGTGGTAAGCAATGCTTCCCCCCACATGTTCTGGGGTAACCCAGATTCCTGCAACATTGCATTCATCATCTCTTTTAGAGTTCGATTTTTGCGTTCAGCAACTCCATTAGATTCTGGTAAGTAAGGAGCTGTAGTTTGATGGATTATTCCATGTTCTTTACAGAATGCATTGAATGGACCATCATACTCGCCTCCTCTGTCGCTTCTAACTACTTTAATAGTTGTTTTAAGCTGATTTTCGACCTCGAGTTTAAATTCTTTAAATTTTTCTAAGGTTTCGTCTTTGCTATGTAATAAATATACATAACAATATTTTGTGCAGTCATCTATGAAGGTCACAAAGTACTTTTTACCACCTCTAGTTTGTAAGTATTTTAAATCACATAAATCTGTGTGAATTAAATCTAGAGGTTTATTAGTTCTTTCAACACGAGGTGATGGCGTTTTCGTGAGCTTAGCCTGTACGCATACTTCACATTTTTGTTTACTTGTTTTGCATTTAGGAATTAGATTTAAATTCATTAATCTTTGTATAGATTTGTAGTTTACATGGCCTAATCTTTCATGCCATATATTAAAAGACTCAACCAAATAAGCAACTGGCTCTTTCTTATTCATTGAAACTTTTGAAGCTACAACTTTCGGAGGGACTGTCATTACATTCAACTTGACAAGTCCACCCTTAACATACCCTCTTCCCAAATACATCCCATTTTTCCTAATCACGAGCTTGTCCGCCTCAAAATTTGTGGCGAATCCATTCTTGCTGAGCAAGGTTCCCGAGACCAGGTTCTTCCTCATGTCAGGCACATGCTTCACATTCGTCAGAGTGACCTCATGTCCAGATGTCATCTTCAAAATCACATTGCCGCGTCCTTCAATCTTGGAGACTGCAGTGTTTCCCATCTTGAGCTTCTCCTCAGTCATGCTTTTCTGATAGGTGCTGAACATCGCCCTATCGGTGCAAATGTGGGTGGTTGCACCAGTGTCATACCACCATTCCTTGGGGTTGTTGCTTTCAACCATGTTGGCTTCAGTCACCACAGCAACGAGATCCTCCTCTGTGAGATTTGCCTGAGCCTTCTCATCCTTGATCTTTTTGCGACACTCAACAGTCTTGTGCCCCACTTTGTGGCAGTAGTGACATTTCCCCCTGAACTTCTCCACATTCGCATTCGCATTGATTTCAATGCCTTTGTTCTTGAAGTTTTTTCCAGAAGCCTTCAGGGCTGCAGCAGTTTTGGAAGGCTTGGCAGGAGAATGGGCGTGTGCCTTTCCTTTGCCTTTGTGCTCAGCCATGTTGACACTGTGCTCCTTAGCAGTGACCTTGTCAGCAATTCGGTTTCTGGATTCCATCTGAAGCCTCATGATGAGCTCCTCGAGCCCCATCTTCTTCTTCTTGTGCTTCAAGTAGTTCTTGAAATCCGCATAGCTTGGAGGAAGCTTTTCAATGAAGCTGAGAGTTGTGAATGTCTCGCAGATGGACATTCCTTCAGCAGCGATTTCATGGCAAATGAGCTGAAGCGCTTCCACCTGATCCATGATGGGTTTTGAATCCACCATTTTGAAGTCGTGGAACTTTGAGACCACATACTTCTGGCAGCCAGCGTCCTCACCTCTGTACTTCTTGTCCAGTGATCTCCATAGCTCTTTCGCCGTGGGGATCTCACAGTAGACACGGTACAATGGGTCAATGAGACGACCCAAAATGTAACCTTTACAGATGAAGTCGGAATGCACCCATATGTCAACAGTTGCAAGACTGTGGACATCATCAATCCCGTACGGAATCAGGGGCTTGTCCTCCTGGATGAACTTGTCCAGTTTCATCGTTGTCAGGAAGAACATCATCTTCTTCTGCCACGTTTTGAAGCCTTTGCCATCAAACTTGTCTGGCATCAGCCCTTGAGTGAACAAGCTAGGTACAGCCGGAGGAGTTTGAACTGCCACCGGACCACTTGCAGTTGCTGATACTGAACCCGTCTGATAAAGACCAGCACCGAATAGGCTACGGCGAGTGGTTTCATCAGCAGCATTTCCCGCAGGGAGGATAGTGCTTGTTGTTGCTGCAGCGGTTGTCAAGCCAGTTGCATCAGTTGCTGCAGCGTTGAGTGGAGTCTGAATGACATCCGTGGTGTCAATGGGGGTGTTGTTATCGTTTGTCATTTTTCTGTAGAGAAAACATGAAAAAACGGATTAGTACTCCATTCAACAAATAACATATTATTTTAAAGAAAATAATAGTCTAAAATCGATGTTCATTTTTGGTATTTGAACCAAATCATATCGATATAAGTCTGGAAAAACCGTTTTGCAAACTCGCTTAAAAGCGTTCGCAGAAACCATTTTTATAGACTTAGAATGTTTCACAAACTCGCTTAAGAAAACGGTTACTGAAACGATTCATGTATATAACGTTTGAAGAATGTATCAACGTTTTGCGAAAATGCTAGAAAGCAATCCGCAAAGCGTAATGAAATAAACCAGAAACGTTTCGCGGAAGTGCTCTAAGGCAAATCGCAAACACATTTAGGCAGAAACGTTTCGCGGATAAGCGTATAGCAAATCGCAAAAATCGTTGTGAGATAAGAACAAAACGTTTCGCGGAAATGCTAGAAAGCAAATCGCAAACACGGTTCCAAAACCCATTTCTATTAATCGTTTATCAACCCGATTAAAGCTTTAAACATAAAGCGATTTTGAGTTAAGATTGTAGAAGCCAGAAAACCGGACCGATGTAAACGATATAATAAAAGCGAAGTTAAGGAAATAGACGAATATATAAAAACGAATACGAGGACGATAAGAAACCGTATTCGCAAATAGACATGGAGGCGAGATATGATCTCTTTCCTTAACTCAAAATATTCGCTCCGTTAGTGAGACGGGACTGTACGAATATAGAGTCCCAGGATACAACCATGGCAGACGAATCACGCCTCACTCGTGATCGCCCTATCGAACTATAAACTCTACGAAACACTCTCGCAATATAGACTTACGCAGAGGGATTTTTGCTGTTGGATTTCGATCAGGAAAAAAAATTCTAAAATGAAGGAAGAGGAGAGACGATATTTTAAAGAGCCGGAGAAGACCCACTTCCCACAACAGCTGCTGCACGTGGGCGAGAATCTCGCGGAGATCGAGGGAAGTTGAGTTCCGAAACTTCTTCCTCAAGACTCTCTCTTATCTCGTTTTAAATTTTCGAGAGGATAACATGTATGGCGTTTTTTATTTTTAGACAAACTACTTGTCGTTTTAAAAAAAATTGTATGTTGTTTTTTTCCGAAATAACTGGCAAAACGTTGAGCTTAACTTGGTCTAAAAAGAATAGTTCTTATCGGGCCAAAGGCCCTCCACCCAAGCCCAACCCCACGCCCAGCCGAGCCGGCCGGACGGCGGCGGCGGCGCGCGTGGGGAGCTCTCTCTTCCTCTGAGCTGTTTAACCTCTCATGTCATGAAGACATATATATACTCTTCAAAATCAACTCTCCCAACCAATGTGGGATGTTGTTAACTTCATTTCATTAAAGCCAACAAGGCTTTTTGTAAGAACCCATAGGCCCATTTCATTTTCACATTTTGCCATATATTATTTGAGCTATTAGGCTTAATAATTAGGCCCAACAAGATCAACCCTTGCATTTCAGAAACTAATGCATTTCCTCTGAAAAGTCTGCAGTCTGCTGATGTTGTAAACAAGAAGAGCTCCAACAGCACATCTGTACGCAGAAGTGACTGCACTGAAACATTTTTAACCTACCGTTTCCCATATATGTGCTTTGATCTCCTTACCAGTTGTAATATGCAGATGGACGTTCTTCGACTGCGAATACAATCAAGTGACAAAAATACCAAATTCAAGTTCGAGAAAAGAATGTTCAAAGCAAACAGCTCACGTGTAGAAACACCACCAATCAACTCCAAGTTTCTTCAAAAACACAAAGTTGACTCTCACTGTAGTTTCAACATTAAATATTCAGGAACTCTTTCAATAAAGAGAAACGAGCAAAGATAACATATATATGTACTTACTTCACCTCTTTAGCCATAGCGACAGAGTTAGTACCATCTTCCAAGTTCCAATGCCCACTACTTGGTAGCAGCACCTGTAAGCAAGCAGGTTAATTAATCGAGTTCTTGAATAGAAAAGATAATATCATCCATAGAAATGAAACGAAACAGAGGCAGTGCTGCTCTAAGATTTCATTAATAGATTCACGCAAAGACACAAAGTAAAAGAAGAAATAAAAATGCAGAGACTTAACCCCAGATATATACACTCCAAACCAAACATACACTACTCATGAAAAGAGCACTTACAAGGCCAATGCAAAGCCCTGAAACCTCCTCGTCACTTGTCAAGCCAGCTCGCTTTTTTCCTCTCCCTGAGAAATACCAAGCATTAGACACAATCCAAGGCTACGGGAGAGAAAAAGGAAAGACTTGCACACCTTGTCTGGAGGAAGAAGAATCATCCTCATGCTCTAACTTTTTAAGCAAACCTCCTCCTCCTGACTTTGATAGACTCTGCAGATATCAAAATATTAGCCAACACTGTCAATTTGCAGAAAAAGGCAGCAACTTTGTGAAATTACAACGAATTTGGTGGCGGTGGAACAAGGTGATACTTCTTCTTGCTGTAACGACGGATTGGTGGGAAGAAGCATGGAAGTGTAAACTTGAACGAAGCAACAAAAGGGAAGATAACGAAAAATTGATTCTGGGTTTTGAGATCTTGAATATTGGTACCGATTTGGAGAAACTGAACCACAAGAATCAACACTGATCAAAGGTTATGAACCCTAATTTCAGTGAGGTGTTGGCAGTGAGGAGAGAATCCTAGCAGCGGCGAAGCGGAAATCTCCAGTTGCAACACCGTAGCAATGGGGTTTCAGTCAATCCAAGCAACGTCGAAGCAGAGAAGGAAAAGGAAACGACTTTTTTTTGTCAAAGTTGAAGAAAGAAACCCAAATTAATTAGAGAAATAAGTTCGACTGTGGAGGAGGAGAAAGATGAGAGAATAGTTTTTTTTTTAATGAATTAGAATGAGTGATTTTTTTTTTTTTGTAAAGAAAAATTAAAAACTCTATCTAAATGGCACAAAAGCTAAAATTTTGGCTAAGTGTTTTGCTTCCAACATGACTTTCCCGCTATAGTGGTGATTTTTAGGCTTTATTAAGTGAAAATATCCGTAGCCCGATTTTAATGCTACGATAGAGTTAGGATCCGGATATTGATACTTTTAGTAGCAGTTTGTGAATTCGTGCTACGGTGAACTGCTACCAATACCTATATTTCTTGTAGTGCCATTGTTGACTGCTACACGCTCTTCAAGCTTTCTTTGATTATTGTTCTTATTGAGGAGAGAAGGAAGGAACTCCATCAAAGTCCTCCTAGAACTCCATTGGTTTTAGTTTTATATTATTTATGCTTTTCATCTATTCATCTATGATTTCTGTGACAAACTTCATGTCTGAATAGATCCACCTGTTAGGTTTAGGGTTCAAATAGGTTGTGAGGGATTAGCCCCAAATATAGAATTGCTAAGTTGTGATATTCATCATAGGAATTTTCTTACTGCTTGTTGTTGGACCCAATGCCGGTCAATACATTAATGGGCCGCGATCAAAGATATAGGCCGTAAGGAACTGAAGCCCATAGCAAGCAATCGAGCTCGAAAACAAAGACTTCGAGGTCCCGGAGATCGCGGAGCAGTCACGAAGATCGCGGAGCAGTTACGAAGATCATGAGGTCGACTCGCTATAAAGGAAGAAAAACGAACATGAAGAGTGACACGTTAAAAACCTTAGAGAGAGCTACACATATACATCGACCTTATTTTCATCCCAATCTTAGATCCTTTTTTACCGATCTCATTTGTATCATTCGATCTAGTTCAACTCATTGTATTCGATCTTATTCATCAATAAAGTCCGTTTTTACCTACTGCAAACTGTTTACATCGTTGTGTTCTAAAGATATCGTTGCCTACATCATTTGTCTTCCCTAGATCAAACTCTCGATCACTATCAAATACTTAGTGTAGATTTTAGGTTCTACACTTGTGTTCTAGAGTCATGAATTAGATACCTGATCTTAGAATCATTAGGCACAATTGCGAACGCTTGGTCTTTTCTCTGAACTGAATTCTATTGAGCTAGGATTGCTAGAAACATACGAGAGTTGATTTAGGAACCCTAGTGAACACATATTCAACCCGATTGTAAAGCTTGCTGAAAGCGATATCGGTCGATGATCCAATCATTACAAGAAAACACCGGTATTCCGACGACAAATATCGTCGGTATGTCCTCGGAATAACGGTATTCCGAGGACATAGCGACGAGAATGGTCGTCGGAAATTTCTCGCCGGAAAGTAAAATTTCCTCGGAATTTCCTCGGAAAATTCCGAGGGAATACCGAGAATTAAAGATTCCGAAGAAACATTTCCTAAGACTGTTCGTCGGTATCTCCTCGGATATTTCCAATGGAACGGTCCTCGGAAACATTCCGAGAGAAAAGATGTATCGGAATATTCCGACGAACTTTGGCCGTCGGAATATTCCGAGGAAGTGTATCCGTTGGGATATTCCGAGGAGATATGCCCTCGGAATATTCCGAGGAGATATGCCCTCGGAATATTCCGAGGAACTACGGCCGTCGCAATATTCCGAGAAACCTTTGCCGTCGGAATATTCCGAGAAAGTGTATCCGTCGGGATATTCCGAGGAGGTATGCCCTCGGAATATTCCGAGGAAGTTGTTGTTGGAATATCCTGAGGGATACACTTCCTCGGAATATTCCCAAAAATAATTTTTTTTTTAAATTAAAAATTTATTTTTTTTAATTGAAATTCGAAAATATAAAATTAAAATTGAAATAGAAAACATATTAGATAATATTCAAAGTTGTACGTACCAAAATAAAACATTCAGAGTTTTTGAAAAAAAAAAAAAGAAACTAAGGGAACTGCTCGTTCGGGTACATCCTCTTCAACATCTCCATCATTTGCTCGTTTTGCTTCCTCGTTGCCTCCCATCCCGCCTCTTGATCCGCCATCTTTTGCTCCAACGCAGCTATGCGGTCATCTTTGTCCTTCAACTGGTCCATAAGCACTTCTGGATCAACATAGGGCTGTGGTGCAGAGGGAGGAACCGACCGGGCTCGACGACCCAAACCGACCCAAACCGGCTCGCCATCATTTTGACCCGCCTTGAAAAAAAACAAAAGTTAAACAAACATTAGAAATTAGAAAAAATGCATAAAAGATAAAAAAAAAATATTTAAATAATAAAAAAAAAAGATTGAACTTACCAAGCGATCCCCCAGAGTGGCAATAGTCTGGGCACCCAAATTGTGCTTGTACATGCCTTTCCCGCCACGATCGCTCTTGCGGTTGGCGGAGTTGGTCACGGAGGTAGCTTTCGTCTCGTCCTTATCCCAATGCACACACAACTCGTCCCAGACCGTGCTGTTGATCGACTTCAGGACCTTTTAATAAAAAAAATATAAAATAGTTTAATAAATCCAAAAATAGTTTAATAAATTCAAAAAATTGTTTAATAAATTTAAAAAAAAACTGGTTGATAAGCCACTTCTGCTTCCACTCGTAGATCTGCTTCTCATAGTTGTCCATAACTTTATGGACGAAGGCGTCACAGATAAAGTTCGTGTGATCGGGATTCCAGGTGAACTCTTGCTGGAAAAAAAAACACAATTTGTAGAAATTTTATATTAAAGATTAAAAATATAAGTTAAAAAATTAGAATACTTACCGCAAACTGACGAAACCACATCTCCATGTCCTCGGCAGGGAAGTGAGAGAAAGTCGGATATCCCTAGCTGAGGTTCGAGTACATCATATTGTTGATCCATGCGCTGATCTCGTTCCCAGATCGGTTGAACCTAATATAAGAAACAAATTATTAATAAGGAATCAAATTTTAAAGTAAGGAAAAAAAAAGACTTTTAATTACCTTGTTTGACGTCGTCCCTTTGGACACGAAGTGAGAGAAGATGCTCACGACCGGGCTGTTGAACCAACTGGGCAACAGTCATCACTCCCGAACGACTGGAGGAGCGGGAGGGGGTGCAGCAACGGGAGGGGGGTGCAGCAACGGGAGGGGGGTGCAGCAACGGGAGGGGGTGCAGCAACAGGAGGGGGTGCAGCAGCGGGAGCAAAAACCGGAGCGGGAAATGAAGAATCCCGACAGTGGCTGCTCGACCCCCGAGAGTGGCTGGACGAACCCTGAGAGTGGCTCCCCGTACCACTACGACCTCGTGGTGAGGCACGACAAGATCGAGACCGAGTTTGATCACTAGTAGACCTGTAAATTAAAAAAAACATATTTAAAAATATTTTTAATAAATATTAATTGAAAAAATATTTAAAATTAGTTATAATAAATATATAAATTAAAAAAAACATATTTAAAAATAGTTTTAATAAATATTAACTGGAAAAATATTTAAAATTAGTTATAATAAATATATATATTTAAAAAAAACATATTTAAAAATAGTTTTAATAAATATTAATTGAAAAAATATTTAAAATTAGTTATAATAAATATATAAATTAAAAAAACATATTTAAAAATATTTTTAATAAATATTAATTGAAAAAAATATTTAAAAATAGTTTTAAAAAATATTAATTGAAAAACATATTCAAAAATTGTTTTTATAAATACAAAAAATAATAAATTAATGTTTATAAATCAAAAAAATGTTTTATAAATACAAGATTAGTTTTAATAAATATTAATATTTTTATAAATATGAAATCATCTTTTATAAATCCAAAAATCGAATTTATATACAAAAAACGTTTCGTAAAATCCAAAAAATCGATTTTATATACAAAAAACGTTTTGTAAAATCCAAAAAATCGATTTTATATACAAAAAAACGTTTTGTAAAATCCAAAAATCGAATTTATATACAAAAATCGATTTTATAAATACAAAAATAATAAAAATTTTATAAAAAAATTCTAAATCAATTCAACATAAAAAATTATCCAACCAAATCACAATTCTAAACCTATTACACAACCAAATCACAATCCTAACCAATCACCCGAACAAAAATCTATCAAAAAACTTCTAAAATCATCAAATCTACATAAAAACCTAACAAATAGAACCTAAGAGAGTGGGATAGGGTCCTTACATGATTTGTGTAGGTTTAGAGAGGATTCGCCGGAGAGATCGTCGCGAGAGAAGGGGGAGATCGCCGGAGAGGAAGAGAGATTGCCGGAGAGGAAGAAGGGAGAAATGGGGAAGAAGAAGTGTTTCGTCTTTATAAAACCTAGGGTCCGACGGAAACTATCCGTCGGAATTTCCTCGGTATTTTCAATTTTAATTTTCGCGAAATATTTGGCGACTGGTTTGCCCGGTTAAATGAAAATATACCGAGGAAATTCCGACGGATACTTAAATATCCGTCGGAATTTCCTCGGTATGTTCATTAATTCGAGGAAAAAGAATATCCTATGCATGTATTTCTATTGGTTTATATTGTTCCTCGGAATTTCCTCAGAATATTCCGAGGCTTTTCCGAGGAACACATGTTTGGGGTTTCAAAACATCAAATTTTTTTTGCCCTATATCATTTCTTATACAAATGCAATGCATACCATTGATGAATCTTTGTATAGATGATCATAAACTATGAAATAACAAAATTTCAAAACGAATTGTAAGTATTCCTTTTCCCGTTCATTAAAGTGTATAAGTGTTTCTCTTATGTTGTGGGGATTTTGTTCATACAATCGGAAAAGTGTTTATTATAGGGTAAGGAACAAATTTTTGACTTCATAATTAGTCTAAGACACTTAATAAGGGTTATATAAGTGTTATTCAAACCGCAAAACGTTGTTTTCGGCTTAAAAACCCTACTTCCTCGGAAAAGCCTCGGAATATTCCGAGGAAATTCCGAGGAACACTTGGATTTCCTCGGAATTTCCTCGGAATATTCCGAGGCTTTTCCGAGGAACACATGTTTGGGGTTTCAAAACATCAAATTTTTTTGCCCTATATCATTTCTTATACAAATGCAATGCATACCATTGAGGAATCTTTGTATAGATGATCATAAACTATGAAATAACAAAATTTCAAAACGAATTGTATGTATTCATTTTCCCGCTCATTAAAGTGTATAAGTGTTTCTCTTATGTTGTGGGGATTTCGTTCATACAATCGGAAAAGTGTTTATTATAGGGTAAAGAACAAATTTTTGACTTCATAATCAGTCTAAGACACTTAATAAGGGTTATATAAGTGTTAAAAATCCTACTTCCTCGGAAAAGCCTCAGAATATTCCGAGGAAATTCCGAGGAACACTTGGATTTCCTCGGAATATTCCGAGGCTTTTCCGAGGAACACATGTTTGGGGTTTCAAAACATCAAATTTTTTTGCCCTATATCATTTCTTATACAATTGCAATGCATACCATTGAGGAATCTTTGTATAGATGATCATAAACTATGAAATAACAAAATTTCAAAACGAATTGTATGTATTCATTTTCCCGCTCATTAAAGTGTATAAGTGTTTCTATTATGTTGTGAGGATTTCGTTCATACAATCGGAAAAGTGTTTATTATAGGGTAAAGAACAAATTTTTGACTTCATAATCAGTCTAAGACATTTAATAAGGGTTATATAAGTGTTAAAAATCCTACTTCCTCGGAAAAGCCTCGGAATATTCCGAGGAAATTCTGAGGAACACTTGGATTTCCTCGGAATATTCCGAGGCTTTTCCGAGGAAACAGAAACCCTAAAAAAAAAGCCCTAAATCGTCGAAAAAGTCTTGGACTATTCCGAGGAAATTCCGAGGAAATCCCTAATTCCTATTATCCCTCGGAATTTCCTCGGAATTATTATATTAAAAAAAAAAAGCGATGCTACTCTGTTTCCGAGTCATCATCACCAGATGAATCTGAATCTGGATCTTGGTGAAAACTCTCCAATCTCTGGTTCATCCTCTACGTGAACGACAGCTTCCTCTCCAAAGTCGGTTAAATCGACTACAAGGCCAACTGCAGCTAAATCTTCTGCTGCACTTAAGTTACCGGATGTGCTTGGTTGTAGTGGGTCTTCCAGCTCAGAACTTCCCTGAACTCGGCCTCTCGGGTTGAGTGATGTAACAGTGACCCATGGATCATCTCTGTTCCTAACCCGGGGGTACTTGATATGACAAACCTGTAACATTAAAAAAATTATTTAATTTGTAAATAAGTGTTATTAATACACATGATAATGAATCATTATGAATAATTGATATATGTATATTTAATTACCTGATCGGCCTGAGAAGCAAGAATGAAAGGATCATAATATTGCAACTTTCGCCTCGAATGTACTGATGTAACACCAAATGCATCTGTTCTCACACCTCGATCTGGAGTGTTGTCGTACCAATCACAATAGAAAACAGTACAGCGCAATCCAACCATGCCCGGATACTTGATTTCCATAATCTCCCGTATGTTTCCGTAGTATACATCATCTCCAGATGCAGAACAAACACCAGCATCATAAGTCGTACTCGAATGTCTCCTCTTTTGAGTTGTGAATGCATATCCTCGAGTACAAAATCTCGGATATGACTTCACAACATACTCTACTCCACGCACCATCTCGCATATCCAATCGTCAAATGTTTCACCTCTGGTCATACCAGCAGACACCTATTAATAGCACATATATATGTTATATAAATATATGTGAATTAGTATAAATATGTGATAAATAATATTTTAATTTGTTTAAAGCACTCACATAAGTAAGCATCCATTCAGAAAATTCTCTCTGCTTCAGTTCTTCAAGTTCCTCCTCTGTAGCGTATCTATATTCGAACCGCTTTTCTGCCATGAAAATCCTGTACATATGTTGACATTAATATAATTAATTAAGATTTAAATTTCAACTTGTTAAAATAAAAATTTGTAAGCTAATTTATTTACCTCTCATATTGAAGAACATCTTCGCAGTTGGTGAGCAAATATGTTTGCAAATGACTGCGCTCCTGCTCAGTAAGTCGACGGTCCTTTGGTTTTCCGCTAAGTCGTCCAACATCTGTGAAGATGTCTTGAACCGTAACATGATATGTTGCCCGTTCACCTCTATCATCATGCCGAGCAGGTCTTCTTTTTTTTTGGTCTGCACTTCTGCTGGAAAGTAGAACTCGACAAAGTTTGAAGTTTCTGAATTTATCATCTGTGCGATTATAGAACCTTCCACCCTACTATAATTTTTCACCATCTTCTTCAAATGGTACATATACCGCTCATACAAATACATCCATCTATACTGCACAGGACCACCAAGTTCCAATTCTCTTGCCAGGTGAATAACAAGATGCTCCATAACATCAAAAAATGATGGAGGAAATATCTTCTCAAGGTTGCACTGAATCACGGCTATGTTAGTCTTCAAATTTTCAATACCTTCAAGAGTCACTGATCTCGTGCATAAATCGCGGAAGAAAGCACTAATCCCTGCAATTGCTTCATAAACATTTTGTGGTAATAGTTCCTTGAAGGCAAACGGAAGGAGGCGCTGCATCATTACATGGCAATCGTGACTCTTCAAGCCGATAAACTTTCCTTCATTTCTGTCGACACAGTTACGCAAATTAGATGCGTAACTGTCTGGAAATTTCACATCGTTTGAAATCCAGTCAAAGAACGCATCTTTTCCCTCTGCATCAAGTTAGTATATGGGAAAAGGAGCCCTACCATTCTCGTCAACATGAAGTTCTGAACGAGCACATATATCGACTAAATCCAGTCTTGACTTCAAATTATCCTTTGTTTTATCTTGAACGTTATGGATCGTGTTCATGAGATTGTCAAAAAAGTTCTTCTCAATATGCATAACATCTAAATTATGCCTCAGCAAATGATCCTTCCAGTATGGCAGATCCCAGAAAATACTCTTTTTGTGCCAGTTATGTAGCTCTCCAACCGCACTGCCTCGAATGTTTTCATGTCCACCTACATCTGGCGTCCTTTCTGCATCAAAATACCTAAACTGCTTCAACAAATCTTTCCCACTAACTTCCTCAGGTGGACCATCAAACACCTGCTTGTTCTTCGTAAACGAAGTCTTACTCCTGCGGTATGGATGATCAGGTGGTAGAAATCGTCTGTGACAGTCAAACCAACACGTTTTCCTTCCGTTCTTTAGTTGGAAAGAATATATGTCATCTTGACAATATGGACATGATAGCCTTCCATGCGTTGTCCATCCAGATATAATACCATATGCTGGGAAATCACTTATTGTCCACATAAGTACTGCCCGCATTTGAAAATTTTCTTTACATGAAACATCGTATGTTTCAGCACCTTAAGCCCATAGTTGTTGCAACTCATATATTAGTGGCTGAAGAAACACATCAAGTGATCTCTTAGGATGCTCTGGTCCGGGAACGAGAATGGAGAGAAACAAAAACTCTCGTCGCAAGCACAAGTTTGACAGTAAGTTGTATGGTGTAAGAATGACTGGCCATAGAGAATACTATCTTCCACTCTTGCCAAACGGGCTGAAACCATCAGTACATATTCCAAGGTAGACATTTCTTCTCTCATACGCAAAGTCGGGATATTTTGATTGGAAATGCTTCCACGCTTTTGCATCTGAAGGATGTCTAATCTCACCATTTGTTGAATGCTCCGCATGCCATCTCATTGGTTGCGCTGTGCGTTCAGACTGGTACAACCTCTGCAACCTTTCCGTCAAAGGCAAATACCACATCCTTTTAAATGGCACTGGCACTCTTCCACTTGTATCTTTAAAACGAGTCTTTCCACAAAATTTGCATGTAACCCGCTCTTCATCCGCCCTCCAATAAATCATGCAGTTATCGCTGCATACATCTATTACCTGATACGATAAACCAAGACCAGCTACCAGTTTCTGAACCTCGTAGTATGAACCAGGGGCTACATTATCCTCAGGTAGAATACCTTTTACAAAATCAGCAATCGCATCCACACAGTCTTCAGCCAAATTATAATTTGTTTTAATGCCCATCAGTCTTGTTGCAGATGATAAAGCTGAATGACCATCTCTGCAACCTTCGTACAAGGGTTGCTTTCTAGCATCCAACATATCATAAAATCTCATAGCTTCTGCATTGGGTAAATCTTCCCCTCTAAAATGATCATTTACCATCTGCTCAGTACCTACACCATAATCTACATCCATTCTAATTGGTTCTTCTAACCTAACCGCAGGCTGAGGTTCGCTAGTACTACCATATTCATAATCAGTTTCTCCATGATGATACCAAATTTTGTAACTTCGTGTAAACCCATTCAAATATAGATGAGTCCAAACATCCCACTCTTTAATAATCTTTCTATTTTTACAATTAGAGCAAGGACATCTTAACATACCCGTTTCTGCTTCCGGTTGTCGTTGAACTAACCCCATGAATTCGGTTATACCTCGTTGGTATTCTTCCGTAAGCAATGTCTTGTTCGGATCCAAATGAGGTCGATCGATCCAAGAATGATAATAATTTGAAGAAGACATGCTTTTTTAATCAAATTCGTGTGTAAATATAGTATGTAAGAGGATGAAGAAATGGAGTGAATGAAGAGGTTGGGGGGTGCGGGTATTTATAGATGAAATGTTGCCGACAGTACCGAGGAAATTCCGACGGAATACCGACGGCAACGACTCTTTCCTCGAAATTTCCTCGGAATTTTTAAAATCCTCAACGGCTCTCCAACGGCTATAATATATCCTCAGATATTCGTCGGTGTTTTCTGAGGAATATGCCTTCCTCGGTATAGGAAATTCCGAGGAAACCCAAATTTTGGGTTTCTCGGAATTTTCTCGGAAATTCATCGGAATATTCTGAGGATCTCATTTTCCGTCAGAATGTCCGTCAGAATTACGATGTTTTCTTGTAGTGAATAGATTAATCGATTGATATTGTGAAAGGTGTATCGATCGATATTCCTATAGAATAATCGATTTTCCCTTTCTTGGGATCAATAAACGAAAGTTGAGATCCAAGATCTGGATAATAGACTGTCTATACAACGGAAGTTGTTAGATTTGTACTCGCAGTTGAGTTCTGTAATATCTTGCAAGCAACAATTAGCATCTATATCATTATAATCCTGATTACCTGAATAGAAACCCTAGATCTAGCAAACCATCCTTCCATCAAACAACTCTCTGCCAAGCTGAAAAATTGTCTTGTTCAACTTGTTTACTGCTTTATTTACTCATTTGCTATATTTATTTACTGCTTTATAAACTATTAGCCTAGCTTAATCATATAACTATTAGATCTAATTGGTTCACTAGCACCCTAAGAATTCGATCCCTAAGTACTACAACTCGACCTCTTATTTGAGAGAGTATAAATCACTCCTTAGGGTAATTTGAGTGACATCAAATTTGGCATCGTTGCCGGGGAGCTTTGATCGCCATTAGATCTTTCTAGTTAGATTTAGTTTAGGTTTTACTACTGTTCAAAAGAACTGATAAAATTTTTTCTTGTGTTTCAGGTACATCCATATGAGTACCAGAAGAAACAAGGGGATAGGGCTCTTACTAGTAGAGCCACTGGATTTGGAACGCATGATCCATAAGTCTAATAGGGCAGTCGACACCCTCCAAGCAGTGATTGACAGCGTAGAAATCCAAGCGTTCGATCGACATTGTTCACCCGACGTCGATCGACACTGTTCACCCGACGTCGATTGGCATTGTTCACCCGACGTCGATCAAAACTGTTCATCAACCGTCGATCGACACTGTTCATCAACCGTCGATCGACACTGCTCATCAACCGTCGATCAACACTGCTCATCCGCCGTCGACCGACACCACTTGTTTGAAGGCAGAGAAGGTGGAAGTGCTCATTCTTAAGGTCGATGGGAATGGGATGTTAAGAGACGAAGAAGGTCGCACTCGCAACAGCGCATGACAGTTGATTAATGCTCATGGTGCTGTGATCCCTGATGTGATTGATGTTGCTAAGATGAATGACTTTGACCTGAGCCGAGAGTGGTATGATTGGGTAGGTCAAGACCCCTTCCAAGGTCTTCCTCACCAAGTTCCTACAAACCACATCGAAGAGCTTGAGGATCTCGTGTCAAGGAGTGAACAGAATGAAGTGTCTGAATACCACATGCTCTACAAGATCATCCCCTATTCTATCTCTGGGGATGCATTCAAATGGTTCAGTCAACTGCAACCAGGATCTCTAACCAGCTGTGATGACATTGAAAGAGCCTTCCTTTACAAATTTCTTTATGATGCTGAAGCAACTCAAGAAAAGGAGAAAAATGATAAATGGGACAGGTTCTTGGCATCGTTAGATAAGAAGTATATGATTCTAATACAGCTGCTCGACGACATTATGGCAAAAAGTGATGGACAACATGTGTCTGGAGAGATGAGCAGAGTAGAGGAAGCTGGTACTGAAGACACGACCTCACCTCAACGTCGACCGACGGCACGACCTCAACGTCGACCGACGGCGCGACCTCAACATCGACTGACGGCACAACCTTAACATCGACCAACGGTACAACCTCAACGCCGATCGACGATGTAGAAAAAGTGGAAGATTTCTTGGACCTAGAAGAGTTCTTGGAGTTGGAAGATGGAGAAAAGCTTGAAGACTTGGATTCGAGTAGAGAAGTCACTATGGAAGACTTCTTAGAGCTCAAGGAATGGCTTGAAGATATGGATCAGAATTCGAAGAAGAAGCTTGATGACGATCATCATATTTCGAGAGGAGATCTGGAAACTTCATCAAAGGCTAGCATCGATCGACACCAACCTGATGAGATCGATCGACAACCACCCCACATCATCGATCAACGCCCACCCTATATCATCGATCGACACTCAGTAGATAGCATCGATCTACGCCCACACTCCATCATCGATCGACACACACCCGAGATCGTCGATCGACACCCATCGTTGGAAGAACTACCAGGATACATAGTTGAGCTGGAACCAGTTGAGGAAAGAGTGCACGAGTCTGAGGCATCACACAATGCTGACTCCAAACATCTGAGACCACTTATATGCCCAGAAGAAGTTGCTTGGTTTCACAAAAGAGTGAAGAGGATACATGATCCTGTGAAGTTTGTGGTTCCATGCGCTGTGGTTGAAGTTGAATTTCCTCTCCCACCAGATAAAGGTGCGCATCTGAGTTCTTACGTTGAAGTGTTGGATGATCATCAGCACATAGAAGCTTATCACAGAGGGTTGCGATTTAGAGATGAAGTCGATAAGGACCCAGCAGAAGCTACATCGATCGACAACGACCGGATACCATCGAACGACACCAACAAACCAGCATCGATCGACGCTACCACGTCGCCATCGATCAACACTGGATGCATATCAGAGCAGAAGAAGTCCAATGTGTGTGGAACTCTTAGGGACGAAGATGCCACCACGCGATCAGACAAGTCTGGGGAAAAGAAGAGGAGGAATTGGAAGAAGAGAAAAAGGATCAAGGGTGATTCTCAGTTATCATTTATCCCTCGCTTCTGATATGGTGTCATGAAATCCAGAGTGCGCAACAGATGCTTCTCAGAGCCATTTGGAAAGGTTCGAGAACTCCTTATTGCTGAGATGATAGACAAAGGAGAAGAGTCTATGGAGGAGGCTTTCGCACAAGAATGATAAAGCTTCAAAGAGCAGACATTGAGACTTGTTTTGGAGCATGTTCTCATTCTCATCCGGACTAAATCAGATATCCAAAGTCAAGTTAATGACTTAAAATAAGCGCCGAGTGGGAGGCAACCCACTGTCAGGTTTGTTTTAAATTTGGTTTTATTTTCATTTATTATTGATTCTTTGTTTTCTAACAATTTCAGGTTAAAAAAAAATGAATAGTAACGACGGCACTGTAGCAGCGCCAAGCGACACTGTAGCAGCGCCGAGCGACACTGTAGCAAGAAAATCGAGTGACACTGTAGCAAGTAAATCAAGTGACATTGTAGCAAGAAAATCGAGCGACACTGTAGCAAGAACATTGACCGACACTGTAGCAGAAAATTGGGAGTTATTGTAGCTGCGATACTGTAGCAGAGCCACTGTAGCAGAGCTACTGTAGCAGTCACTGTTCATAAAAAAAATTGAATTGGCTTTATTAGTTATCTATTACTAACTTTTAGTGTTTTATTTATATTAGGTAAAAGAAAAAGATCTAAGGAAGACGAGTTTGCAGAAGGATTGACGATGGCTGCGCTGCATCGCTTGACAGAGAGCATCACAAGTATCGATTGCCACTTAACTGTGTTGATCGATACTCACATCATTGGCAGGTATACTCGCGAAACCTTGTTAATATTGTCCTTATGATTAATTTTCTCACCAATCTTAGAATGTAAAACACTGGTCACATTGTTGTTTAAATCTGGGGGAGGTTAGACTGACATTGTGTTTTAGTTAGCTATTTAAAAAAAAAAGATCCGAGTAGACGATTCCTCGGCACATCGACCGATGAGACCAGCTTGATATCGATCGACAACACTTCAGACCCAACGATCGATTGTCTCTTCATTATGTCGAATGATTGCTCTAGCCATCGACCGATGAGACCATGTCGCTATCAGTCGACAACACTTCATCAACAACGATCGATTGTCACTTCATTGTGTTGATCGACACTGAGCAGGTTATCGTTCTTACTTGTTAAATTATGTACTTATTATTTCTCACCATAACTCCGACTAGATATACACTGGGGACAGCGTAATTTAAGTCTGGGGGGATGTTTACTGATACTAGTGTGTTCCTGAGTCTTATCAAAATGTTTTCAAAAGAGTTTTATTGAGTCAAGAAGGGGATAATGAACTTATTAGATTTTTGTTTGTTATCTAACCACTCTTTAGCACCATTCTAGACTTACTGATTGCAGATAGCACTAAAGATACTAAAGTGGATCAACCTGTCAACTATTCACACTTGCTAAGATTGTTTGAAGGTACCAAAGCTGACCTCCAACACTAAACCTGACACAACTGCTTGTCTTGGGGCTTGGTATACATGGGATCGGATTCTTCAAACAAGTCTAGAAGGTAAAACCTTGTGTAGATTTAGTTAGGTGGAATCCGAACATGACTTGGTGGCTACAACCATTAAGGCTTGATTCATAAGGATTCCAACAAAAAGAATTCGAACGGGACTTGGTGGCGGCAATCATCAAAGTTCGATTAACATGAATTCTTGGATATAGGTCAAAAAGAAGTGAACAGGACTTGGTGGCAACCACCATTAAGGCTTGATTCATGGAAGCCTGTCCAATCTTGGTCAATGATCCGGCAATGAAAGCAGACTTTGACTAAAGAGAGAAATTAGTAGAGAGAAAAGATATGAACTAACTTTTACTTGCAGATCCAGATACTTGTTTGAAATCCTTGCATCCGGTGATCGATACTCCCAAGGTAAAGCCTGCACTTTTATTTATGTTAAGAAATGAGGTTGGTAGAGGGGAATGCCAGACATGATTTGCTAAGTTGTTGGCTAGGTGAATTTGGTTGCTAAGCTAGAATATGGTATAATGTGCTTTTGTGATTAGGACCTCTTAGATGTGGATTGCAATATTGTAGAGGTGATGATTCTAAGTTTTAAATCATGTGAATCTCTGCTATTTTTAAACCTCTTTCAGAGAGACTGCCCATCTGTTTTGCTTGAGGATAAGCAAAAGAGTAAGTCTGGGGGAGTTGATATACCATGGATTTTATCCATTATTAGCCATGGTATATAGGTGTTTTAATAACTAATTACTATTATATAGAGTCTATTTAGAGTATTTACAGGTTCAGGTACGTTCTGGAGAAATATGGTGATTTTGGAGCTTTTTGAGGTGCAGAACTGCACAGACGCGTCAGATGTTTAGGTATGGATGGGGACCTTACCACTGTTAAATTGAGCCCATCTTTTATGACACAAGATATAACATTGATTTAGCTTTCCATTGCCACGTTTGAGGTCAATCAGCATCCTTTAGCAGAAGTTATGTCCGTTTTACTGAGGAGTGGTCAGTCTGCCTCGCGAGAGGAAGCTGTCGAGGAGATGAAGGACTGTCGATCGATGAAAGAGAATTGGTGTCGGTCGACAGTGATGCCAGAATATGGGCTGAGCATATTTTATGACCGCTGAAGCCCAGAAGCAACTCCAAATTACCAGAATGCCCTTGGACAACTTAAAACCCTATTTATGTTATTTCTAAGCCATTGTTGACGGCTACACGCTCTTTAAGCTTTCTTTGATTCTTGTTCTTAGTGAGGAGAGAAGGGAGGAACTCCATCAAAGTCCTCCTCGAACTCCATTGGTTTTGGTTTTATATTATTTATGCTTTTCATCTATTCATCTATGATTTTTGTGATAAACTTCATGTCTGAATAAATCCAGCTGTTAGGTTTAGGGTTCAAATAGGTTATGAGGGATTAGCCCCAAATATAGAATTTCTAAGTTGTGATATTCATCATAGGATTTTTCTTACTGCATGTGTTCTAGAGTCATGAACTAGAACCCTGATCTTAGAATCATTAGGCACAATTGCGAACGCTTGGTCTTTTCTCTGAACTGAATTCTATTGAGCTAGGATTACTGGAAACATACGAGAGTTGATTTAGGAACCCTAGTGAACACATATTCAACCCGATCGTAAAGCTTGCTAGAAGCGATATCGATCGATGATCCAATAGATTAATCGATTGATATTGTCAAAGGTGTTTCGATCGATATTCCTATAGAATAATCGATCGACACTTTCGTGTGATCAATAAACGAGAGTTGAGATCCAAGATCTGGATAATAGACTGTCTATACAACGGAAGTTGTTAGATTTTTACTCCCAGTTGAGTCTTATAATATTTTGCAAGCACCAATTAGCCTCTATATCATTATAATCCTGATTACCTGAATAGAAACCCTAGATCTAGCAAACCATCTTTCCATCAAACAACTCTCTGCCAAACTGAACAATTGTCTTATTCAACTTGTTTACTGCTTTATTTACTGTTTTGCTATATTTATTTATTTCTTTATAAATTATTAGCCTAGCTTAATCATATAACTATTAGATCTAATTGGTTCCCTAGCTCTCTGTGAATTCGATCCCTAAGTACTACAACTCGACCTCTTATTTGAGAGAGTATAAATCACTGCCTAGGATAATTTGAGTGATATTACCGACCACTTCCTCAACATGTCACACTTTAATAAATTCTAAGTATAGTCTACCGACTAAAAACGTACATGATATTACTTTAAAGCCGACTAAAACTCGTTGTATAGCATTTTAATAATTTCTAAGTATAGTCTGCCGACTAAAAAAATACATAAGATTATTTTTAAGCTGACTATAAACTAATCGAAAGGCATTTAATGAGATTACTTAATGAGATTACTTCGAAGACGACAAAAAATTTATCGAAGAAACTTAAAAATTTATTAACCCACGGTTTGCCCAATAACCCAGTGACCTGGTAAGTCATCCGGCTCAGGGTCCATATCAGATTTCAAAACTCGGTATAACAAGTTTGGAGTTGTGCATGTCAATGCTACGTGGAGGTACAACAAATTTGAACCCTTTATCTTGTCATCTCAAGCAAATCAAGTTATTTTCATTCCATACTCGACGACGTTATGAAATATAATTGGCTTGTAAGCAAAGACCAAAATTTGTGGCTAATCTGGAGAACATATGGCACGATAATATGAGGTTTCAACGGTGTGCATTAATTCAATTTTACGATTGGGGTCAGTAGCATGTTTGATCCAAAAACGGTGTGTTTGTCGGATTCATACAATGAAGAATTTAAAAAATAGATTCCTTAGATTCTGAGGTTTAGGAGAAATTTTGAAAGAATCAAATGAGAAATAAACATCAAAAATAATTTATTGATCAAAGATTGTATTACAAGAATGGTTTCTAGTGTGAAGTAAAACTAAGAATCTATAAACTCTTTGTAAGATGTGTTCTAGATCTAAAATGGTAAAAAGGAAGATCCTTCGAAATAAGGAGATAGCTCCTTATTTATACAAGAAGAAGTCTAGGGTTTAATAGTAAAATGAGCTTAATTTATTGTCTAATGGGCATTGAGGAAGGATGTAAATTCACCCCCAACAGTAAGCCCCCAAGTTCGTAGAGAGATGAAGTTGATCTCTATGAATTTTACGAATAGGGTTTATTAGACAATTAGCTAGACACATTCATGCCTATGACGATTTAGGCGAGTTTACTTTGAACTTGTGCCTAGTAAAAGGCGATTTTTCTTTAAACTCGTGCTTAGCGAAAGACGAGTTTACTGAACTCATGCTGAAACAAAGGCGAGTTTACTGAGAACTCGTGCCGAGTAGAAGGAGAGTTTCTGTAAACTCATGCCTAGCCAAAGACGAGTTTTTGTAAACTCGTGTCTAACGATAAGCGAGTCGACTGCAAATTCGTGCCTAATAACAATCAAGTTCAATTTAAACTCGTGCCTAAAATACAAATTTACCGAACTATTGCTGGCCCGAAGTCTCGTGCCGAGATCATGTGTGTCGAGTAAGTTGTTGGCGTGTACGTTCGTCAGGCTGTGATAACGTTGATGAACGCGCTGTGAGTTGCGAAGTTCGTGATGAGCTCGTGATTGGCGATGATAAAGTCAGCAAGAGTTGTGAGAACGTGATCAAGTCGGCGCCAACTGCAAAGAGGGTCTCGTATTCTTCATCTTCTCCACTCCGTTAGTGTAAGGGAAGAGCGCTTGTCTCGTGTTACGTTGCGATGACAATCTAAAGTTTTTCATGCTGAGACAGCAGCGCAGAAGATAAGTCACGACCTCTTTTCTTGGCTCTTTGTACAAGCACCGCTTCATTCTGTATAAGCCGGAAATCCAGACCGATGTAAACGATATAATAAAAGCGAAGTTAAGGAAATAGACGAATATAGAAAAACGAATACGAGGACGATAAGAAACCATATTCGCAAATAGACATGGAGGCGAGATATGATCTCTTTCCTTAACTCAAAATATTCGCTCCGTTAGTGAGACAAGACTGTACGAATATAGAGTCCCAGGATACAACCACGGCAGACGAATCACGCCTTACCCGTGAACGCCCTATCCAACTATAAACTCTACGAAACACTCTCTAGACTTACGTTGAGGGATTTGGTGATTTTTTGTTGCGTCAAAACTTCAAGAGAAATGAAGGAGGAGACGAGTTTATAAAGAAGAGAAGACGAGCCACTTTCCGTAACTGATACCGCACGTGCGCACGTTGGCGGAAATCTCGCGAGGATCTCGGAGGCGAGGCGTTACGAAACTTCCTCCGCAAGATCTTTTCTCGTTTAAACTTATCGTCAAGAAGAGAGACAGCGTGTTGTTTTTAAACGAACTACGTGTTGTTTAAAATAAGATGCATGTCGTTTTTCGGGAATTAAATGGCAGAACGTTGAGCTTAACTTGGTCCAAAAAGAATAGTTCTTATCGGGCCAAAGGCCCGATACCCAAGCCCAAGCCCAAGCCCAAGCCCACGCCCACGCCCACGCCCACGCCCACGCCCACGCCCACGCCCACGCCGAGCCGAGCCGGCCGGACGGCGGCGGCGGCGCGCGCGTGGGGAGCTCTCTCTTCCTCTGAGCTGTTTAACCTCTCATGTCATGAAGACATATATATACTCCTCAAAATCAACTCTCCCAACCAATGTGGGATGTTGTTAACTTTATTTCATTAAAGCCAACAAGACTTTTTATAAGAACCCATAGGCCCATTTCGTTTTCACATTTTTCCATATATTATTTGAGCCATTAGGCTTAAGAATTAGGCCCAACAATCCCCCACATGTATAGAAATGACTCTTCTAAAACATATGCAGACTAAATGCAGACTCGATAGACTCTAAAAACTATACTTATTCTAATCTTTACTAGAATAGACAAACTTATCGAGAGTGTTTGCGAAAAATTCACTGTGCTAGAGTTGGTGCCGATTTTAAGCCTTGAACCACTCGTAGTTAATATCTGTCGGGTTTACTTTACCAGAAGGTGAACATGATTTCTTGAACCAACCGGTGTTTTATGTAAACCGAGACAACAGGCATAACGCAGCTTTATTTTCTCGTAGAACTTAGTTCTCTATTGTGTTCATTGTGGCCCTGAACTATTCCTGGTTTTCATGAGTGAACTTAGAGAATATAACCTTGCATTCATTATCCTAGAAATGGCCCCATTTCACACTCATTAGGTGATTGACCATGAAAAGTATTGAGTAATACTCCGCTTAGAAGCTATGGAATCATTAAAAGCTTATGCTTATCCTTCACACATTTGTTAGCACTTTTATCATCTTAGGAGCTGGGAAGAGACTACTTTGTCTCAAGTGCTTTGGTTAGATTCTGCTTGATTTTGTTTTCCCTTTGAACCTACGTCTTGGGATCTCCAGTCATGATAGGTAGGGTTGCAATCAAGCATCCTCATTCGTTATAGGCTTTAAACCCATTCCTTTTGATGATTTAGCAACAACATCTCGTGGCAAACCTTTAGTAAATGGATCCGCTAGGTTGTCAGCCGATTTGATGTAGTCTATTGTGATTACACCAGTTGAGATAAGTTGTCTAATGGTTTTATGTCGTCTTCTGATGTGACGAGATTTACCATTGTAGAGATTATTCTGAGCCCGAGCTATTGCTGATTGACTATCACAATGTATGCGTATAGCTGGCACAGGTTTCTCCCACATAGGAATATCTTCCAAAAAATTTCTAAGCCATTCAGCTTCTTCTGCTGCTTTGTCTAAGGCTATGAACTCAGATTCCATGGTAGATCTGGCTAACACTGTTTGTTTGGTAGATTTCCATGATATTGCTGCTCCTCCTAGTGTAAAGACATATCCACTCGTGGATTTTGAGTTTTTAGAATCTGATATCCAGTTAGCATCACTGTATCCTTCTAAAACTGCTGGTTCTTTACCATAGTGAAGCCCAAAATCTTTGGTGTAGCGCAAGTAATTGAGTACCCTCGTTATAGCTTTCCAGTGTGTATGACCTGGATTACTTGTATATCGACTAAGTACGTTTACTGCATGCGCCAGATCCGGTCTAGTACAATTGGTCAAGTACATGAGACTTCCGATCACACGTGCATACTCGTTTTGTGAAACCGCTTCACCTGAATTCTTTGTCAAGTGCATTTGGGGATCTAACGGAGTTTTTGCCGTACTATTAGAGTAATTTTTAAATCTCTCTAATATTGTTTGAGCATAATGAGATTGGGTTAAGATAATTCCGTTTGAATTTCTTGTGACTTTAACCCCGAGAATTACATCTACTAATCCCAAGTCTTTCATCTCAAATGTCCCTTTGAGCATGTTCTTTGTTTGATTGATAATGTCTTTATTGCTTCCAATAATGAGCATATCATCTACATATAGACATAGCAAAACATACGCATTTTTGGTAGTTTTGTAGTATATGCATTTGTCACATTCATTTATTTTGAAACCATTTGACATCATTGTATTGTCAAATTTTTCGTGCCATTGTTTAGGAGCTTGTTTAAGCCCATAAAGTGACTTTACAAGTCGACATACTTTGTCTTCCTGTCCGGGAATGACAAAACCTTCAGGTTGTTTCATGTAAATTTCCTCTTCTAAATCACCATTTAGAAAAGCAGTTTTTACATCCATTTGATGGATTTCTAGGTCTCTTAAGGCTGCGATTGCTATCATCAGTCTTATTGATGTTATTCTCGTCACTGGAGAATATGTATCAAAATAGTCAAGGCCTTCCTTTTGTCGGAATCCTTGAACTACAAGCCTAGACTTGTATTTTCCACCAGGTTTTCGTGTCATTATCCATTTATTCCCTAATGCTTTGCAGCCAGGTGGTAAATCCGTTATGTAATAAGTATAATTTTGCATGATCGAATCAAATTCACTCCTGACAGCTTCGTTCCAGAATGGAGCTTCTGGTGAAGCCATGGCTTCTGCCAAAGTTTTTGGAACATTTTCTACTAAAAATGCCATTAGGAAATCTTCTCCAAAAGATTTTTCTTTTCGAGCTCTTTTGCTCCTTCGAGGTTCATCTTTTTCTTCATTTTCTGAAATATCATTTATAGAAATCTCGACGTTTGTCTCAGTTTCTGAGTTTTTGTCATTGTCTCTTTCTTCTCGAGTTCGTTTTGAACCTTGTTTTTCCTTATATGGAAAAATATTTTCGAAGAAAGATGCATTTCTTGATTCCATGACTGTATTTTCATGAATGTCTGATATTTCAGATTTATGTACCAGAAATCGATAAGCATTACTGTTATGTGCATATCCGATGAAGATGCAATCCACTGTTTTAGGTCCAATAGTGACCTTCTTTGGTGGTGGTACCGCAACTTTTGCCAGGCACCCCCACACTTTGAGGTATTTATACGAAGGTAAATTACCTTTCCATAATTCATATGGAGTTTTGCCAGTTACCTTGTGTGGAATTTTGTTGAGGATATAATTAGTGGTAAGCAACGCTTCCCCCCACATGTTCTGGGGTAACCCAGATTCCTGCAACATTGCATTCATCATCTCTTTTAGAGTTCGATTTTTGCGTTCAGCAACTCCATTAGATTCTGGTGAGTAAGGAGCTGTAGTTTGATGGATTATTCCATGTTCTTTACAGAATGCATTGAATGGACCATCATACTCGCCTCCTCTGTCGCTTCTAACTACTTTAATAGTTGTTTTAAGCTGATTTTCGACCTCGAGTTTAAATTCTTTAAATTTTTCTAAGGTTTCGTCTTTGCTATGTAATAAAAATACATAGCAATATTTTGTGCAGTCATCTATGAAGGTCACAAAGTACTTTTTACCACCTCTAGTTTGTAAGTATTTTAAATCACATAAATCTGTGTGAATTAAATCTAGAGGTTTATTAGTTCTTTCAACACGAGGTGATGGCGTTTTCGTGAGCTTAGCCTGTACGCATACTTCACATTTTTGTTTACTTGTTTTGCATTTAGGAATTAGATTTAAATTCATTAATCTTTGTATAGATTTGTAGTTTACATGGCCTAATCTTTCATGCCATATATTAAAAGACTCAACCAAATAAGCAACTGGCTCTTTCTTATTCATTGAAACTTTTGAAGCTACAACTTTCGGAAGGACTGTCATTACATTCAACTTGACAAGTCCACCCTTAACATACCCTCTTCCCAAATACATCCCATTTTTCCTAATCACGAGCTTGTCCGCCTCAAAATTTGTGGCGAATCCATTCTTGCTGAGCAAGGTTCCCGAGACCAGGTTCTTCCTCATGTCAGGCACATGCTTCACATTCGTCAGAGTGACCTCATGTCCAGATGTCATCTTCAAAATCACATTGCCGCGTCCTTCAATCTTGGAGACTGCAGTGTTTCCCATCTTGAGCTTCTCCTCAGTCATGCTTTTCTGATAGGTGCTGAACATCGCCCTATCGGTGCAAATGTGGGTGGTTGCACCAGTGTCATACCACCATTCCTTGGGGTTGTTGCTTTCAACCATGTTGGCTTCAGTCACCACAGCAACGAGATCCTCCTCAGTGAGATTTGCCTGAGCCTTCTCATCCTTGATCTTTTTGCGACACTCAACAGTCTTGTGCCCCACTTTGTGGCAGTAGTGACATTTCCCCCTGAACTTCTCCACATTCGCATTCGCATTGATTTCAATGCCTTTGTTCTTGAAGTTTTTTCCAGAAGCCTTCAGGGCTGCAGCAGTTTTGGAAGGCTTGGCAGGAGAATGGGTGTGTGCCTTTCCTTTGCCTTTGTGCTCAGCCATGTTGACACTGTGCTCCTTAGCAGTGACCTTGTCAGCAATTCGGTTTCTGGATTCCATCTGAAGCCTCATGATGAGCTCCTCGAGCCCCATCTTCTTCTTTTTGTGCTTCAAGTAGTTCTTGAAATCCGCATAGCTTGGAGGAAGCTTTTCAATGAAGCTGAGAGTTGTGAATGTCTCGCAGATGGACATTCCTTCAGCAGCGATTTCATGGCAAATGAGCTGAAGCGCTTCCACCTGATCCATGATGGGTTTTGAATCCACCATTTTGAAGTCGTGGAACTTTGAGACCACATACTTCTGGCAGCCAGCGTCCTCACCTCTGTACTTCTTGTCCAGTGATCTCCATAGCTCTTTCGCCGTGGGGATCTCACAGTAGACACGGTACAATGGGTCAATGAGACGACCCAAAATGTAACCTTTGCAGATGAAGTCGGAATGCACCCATATGTCAACAGTTGCAAGACTGTGAACATCATCAATCCCGTACGGAATCAGGGGCTTGTCCTCCTGGATGAACTTGTCCAGTTTCATCGTTGTCAGGAAGAACATCATCTTCTTCTGCCACGTTTTGAAGCCTTTGCCATCAAACTTGTCTGGCATCAGCCCTTGAGTGAACAAGCTAGGTACAGCCGGAGGATTTTGAACTGCCACCGGACCACTTGCAGTTGCTGATACTGAACCCGTCTGATAAAGACCAGCACCGAATAGGCTACGGCGAGTGGTTTCATCAGCAGCATTTCCCGCAGGGAGAATAGTGCTTGTTGTTGACGCTGTGATGTTTCCAACGTTTGTCACGGTTGCATCAGTTGCTACAACGTTGAGTGGAGTCTGATTGACATTTGTGGTGTCAATGGGGGTGTTGTTATCGTTCGTCATTTTTTTCTGTAGAGAAAACATGAAGACGAATCAGTACTCCATTCAACAAATAACATATTATTTTAAAGAAAAATAATAGTTTAAAATCGATGTTCATTTTTGGTGTTTGTACCAAATCATATCGATATAAGTCTTGAGAAAACGTTTTGCAACTCGCTTAGAAGCGTTCGCAGAAACCATTTTTATAGACTTAGAATGTTTCACAAACTCGCTTAAGAAAGCGGTTACTGAAACGATTCATGTATATAACGTTTTAAGAATGTATCAAAAACGTTTTGCGAAAAATGCTAGAAAGCAATCCGCAAAGCGTAATGAAATAAACAATAAACGTTTCGCGGAAGTGCTAAAAAGCAAATCGCAAACACGGTTATGAAATAAGAACAAACGTTTCGCGGAAGTGCTGGAAAGCAAATCGCAAACCCCGTTATGAAATAAGAATAAACGTTTCGCGGAAGTGCTAGAAAGCAAATCGCAAACACGGTTCCAAAACCCGTTTTTATAAATCGTTCTTCAACCCGATTCGAGCTTTAGACATAAAGCGATTTTGAGTTAAGATTGTACAAGCCGGAAAACCGGACCGATGTAAACGATATAATAAAAGCGAAGTTAAGGAAATAGACGAATATAGAAAAACGAATACGAGGACGATAAGAAACCGTATTCGCAAATAGACATGGAGGCGAGATATGATCTCTTTCCTTAACTCAAAATATTTGCTCCGTTAGTGAGACGGGACTGTACGAATATAGAGTCCCAGGATACAACCACGGCAGACGAATCACGCCTCACCCGTGAACGCCCTATCGAACTATAAACTCTACGAAACACTCTCTAGACTTACGTTGAGGGATTTGGTGATTTTTTTGTTGCGTCAAAACTTCAAGAGAAATGAAGGAGGAGACGAGAAGACGAGCCACTTTCCGTAACTGATGCCGCACGTGCGCACGTTGGCGGAAATCTCGCGAGGATCTCGGAGGCGAGGCGTTACAAAATCACATTGCTGCGTCCTTCAATCTTGGTAAACATCATCAATCCCGTACGGAATCAGGGGCTTGTCCTCCTGGATGAACTTGTCCAGTTTCATCGTTGTCAGGAAGAACATCATCTTCTTCTGCCACGTTTTGAAACCTTTGCCATCAAACTTGTCTGGCATCAGCCCTTGAGTGAACAAGCTAGGTACAGCCGGAGGATTTTGAACTGCCACCGGACCACTTGCAGTTGCTGATACTGAACCCGTCTGATAAAGACCAGCACCGAATAGGCTACGGCGAGTGGTTTCATCAGCAGCAATTCCCGCAGGGAGGATAGTGCTTGTTGTTGACGCTGTGATGTTTCCAACGTTTGTCACGGTTGCATCAGTTGCTGCAACGTTGAGTGGAGTCTGATTGATATTTGTGGTGTCAATGGGGGTGTTGTTATCGTTCGTCATTGTTTTTCCTGTAGAGAAAACCATGAAGACGAATCAGTACTCCATTCAACAAATAACATATTATTTTAAAGAAAAATAATAGTTTAAAATCGATGTTCATTTTTGGTGTTTGTACCAAATCATATCGATATAAGTCTTGAGAAAACGTTTTGCAAACTCGCTTAGAAGCATTCGCAGAAAACATTTTTATAGAGTTAGAATGTTTCACAAACTCGCTTAAGAAAGCGGTTACTGAAACGATTCATGTATATAACGTTTTAAGAATGTATCAAAAACGTTTTGCGAAAAATGCTAGAAAGCAATCCGCAAAGCGTAATGAAATAAACAATAAACGTTTCGCGGAAGTGCTAAAAAGCAAATCGCAAACACACTGTTATGAAATAAGAACAAACGTTTCGCGGAAGTGCTGGAAAGCAAATCGCAAACCCCGTTATGAAATAAGAATAAACGTTTCGCAGAAGTGCTAGAAAGCAAATCGCAAACTCGGTTCCAAAACCCGTTTTTATAAATCGTTCTTCAACCCGATTCGAGCTTTAGACATAAAGCGATTTTGAGTTAAGATTGTATAAGCCGGAAAACCGGACCGATGTAAACGATATAATAAAAGCGAAGTTAAGGAAATAGACGAATATAGAAAAACGAATACGAGGACGATAAGAAACCGTATTCGCAAATAGACATGGAGGTGAGATATGATCTCTTTCCTTAACTCAAAATATTCGCTCCGTTAGTGAGACGAGACTGTACGTATATAGAGTCCCAGGATACAACCACGGCAGACGAATCACGCCTCACCCGTGAACGCCCTATCGAACTATAAACTCTACGAAACACTCTCTAGACTTACGTTGAGGGATTTGGTGATTTTTTGTTGCGTCAAAACTTCAAGAGTAATGAAGGAGGAGACGAGTTTATAAAGAAGAGAAGACGAGTCACTTTCCGTAACTGATGCCGCACGTGCGCATGTTGGCGGAAATCTCGCGAGGATCTCGGAGGCGAGGCGTTACGAACTACGTGTTGTTCATGTCATTTTTCGGGAATTAAATGGCAGAACGTTGAGCTTAACTTGGTCTAAAAAGAATAGTTCTTATTGGGCCAAAGGCCCTCCACCCAAGCCCAAGCCCAAGCCCAAGCCCACGCCGAGCCGAGCCGAGCCGAGCCGGCTCTCATGTTATGAAGACATATATATACTCCTCAAAATCAACTCTCCCAACCAATGTGGGATGTTGTTAATTTCATTTCATTAAAGTCAACAAGGCTTTTTATAAGAACCCATAGGCCCATTTCGTTTTCACATTTTTCCATATATTATTTGAGCCATTAGACTTAATAATTAGGCCCAACACATTCTACTATACAGGAAAAATCAAACTCCATTAATTTGATCTTCTATATAAAATGGGGTGCCGTGAGGCACAAGCAAGCATGTCAATTATTAATATGGGACATCACGTTTAATATCAACCTTACTAACAAGATATTAAGTGAAGATATTTGTACTGCCGCAAAGTATAAAGCGGTGCATCTGGTGTAAATAATTAACTAATAAGATTAGAAAACTTATATCGTCATATTTTTGTGTCATCGCAACAACGACTAGGATGATGAACGTAGTCAGCGTTTTGACGAGATCACGGTAGCTGCTCCTCGCTTTTGCCGAGATCGCGTACTTGCTGAGAACAAAGCATGTGATTGCTATTATCTGAGAAGCCGAGCTTAACGGCTGGTTGCAATCTCCACTTTCGCAGAAAGAGTTATGACGAGGAGAAAATGTTGACGTTGGGGCTCAGGCCAGTAAAACTTCGAAAAAAAAGAACTCAAGTCGCCAGTAAGCTGTCCTTGACGGTGCTTGAAAGCGTCATCATCTCGATCTCACATGTTGCCCATCGTGTTACAGAAATCAGACTCATGGCTGCCACAGTCAGTGATTTTGAAGTAGATACTAGGGCGAGAAGAATTGTTTCAAGACGAAACTGATGTTGTGTTCCGTTGTGAGAGCCACTGATGACTTAAAATGAAAGGGATAATGCCGTGCCTCATATTTTTATTCTTGAACATAAGAAGAATCACACTCTTCTCAACAACAGTTGCCGACTATATCAGGCTCCATGATCTGATCCAACGTTCTTGGGGTGTCACAGCAGAAGAGTAAACTCCAGTCGAAATGTCTCAGCGTCTCCTGAATCAGGTCTTCTTCTCTAGTGACAAATCTGAAGAAAGGCCAGAACTTGATGATGCCTTGATCCCGCAGAGAATCTCGTATGTGCAATAAAAACAAGAAGAAGCTGACCGCTGAAGTGGTTGTCAATGCGGAATAGACGGCGAGATGATAAGGAGCTTGGGCTCTTTGAAACCAAGATTAGATCAAACGTCCTCGGCATAGTGATTTAAACCACACGAACCAACTAATTTGTGGGGCTTTAACTTTGGTGGGTCTTTCATAAGAAAGCTTCTTCCTTTATCTCATCAGCTTAAGAACCAACCCACAACCGCCTCTGTTTCCCTCGCCAGAGAACGACGACAGTAACGTCTTGAGAGCTTTGTCTGAATGGTACAGCTACTGCAGGAGAAGCTTTGTCCATCGATGGAACACACCGTGATCTCTCTGGCAAAGATTCAAATCAGAAAGCAATGAGCTTAGCTAGCACCAGATGTGCTTCTCCGTTTTGCGCCGACATGGTGGTTGTGGTGAACTCTTGTCGGGGGAGAAAAGCTTGTGCCAATTATGGCAAGCTTGTCTCGGGAGCTTGCTAGCTAAGCTCATTGATGAAGCTTGAGCCAAGTCTGCAACAAGATGACGAGGTGATTGACTCCAGATCGCTCTTTTCTTCTTCTCTTCTCTGTTATCAGCCCGTTCTCAGTGTTGGTCAGCTCCTCTCTCGCTCTGTCTCTTCTTGGGAAGATGATGAAACATGGGTTTCTTGTTAACCGGTTCTTATCTCGAGAGCTTGAGTTGATTTCGTCTCTGCTTGTGCCAAGATCGAATCATGGCCGTCATCATCTTTGTTCTCGCTCCGAGTCACGAAGAAGGGTGAGAAGCACGGTAGCTTCTGATAAGCATCAATCGCCATATCTCATCTCTGATTTGATTTGTGGGTCGAAAGGTTGAACTTTTTCGAGAGGAAGAACGGATTAGCGGTTGCAATCTCTCTTTCTATAACTTTATTTTTTTGTAGAAACAAACGTCAATGATCATAGATTTCGATTTTCCCAAGTTTGACATGTTTGAAAGATAGTTTTCGTTGATCTCCTCTTTCTAGCGCCAACTGTTTGATATAAAAACGGTGTGTTTGTCGGATTTATACAATAAAGAATTTAATAAATAGATTCCTTAGATTCTGAGAATTAGGAGAAATCTTGAAAGAATCAAATGAAAAGTGAACATCAAAAAGTTTATTGATCAAAGATTGTATTACAAGAATGATTTCTAGTATAAAGTAAATTTAAGAATCTATATACTATTTGTAAGACGTGTTCTAGGTCTAAAATGAAAGAAATGAAAATCTTTCGAAATAAGGAGATAGCTATTTATTTTTACTAGAAGAAATCTAGGACTTCATAATAAAATGAATATAATTTATTGTCTAATGGGCTTTGAGAACGTAAATCCACCCAATAAACACTATATAATTAAATGGAATTGACAATATGCAAAGAAGCGACAGAAAAATATGCAGAAAATATATGCGAAAATGACTTTCATCTAAATTTCGGTTTTTTCTTGAGACACCTGGCACACAGTTTAAATAGATCATAGTGGTAGTGGTAGTGGTAGTGGATGCGATAGAGATTTACATTCTTTTTTAAGAACCACCTATTATGCTGTCAATACGTAAATCAGTGATTGTACAAAACACTAAAATAATACTCGCTGGCGTTCCTCGTACATTCAGGTTAGGCATAGCGTCAAATGAAAAAAATCGGGGATTATACAAGGATTTTTAAGGTTTTTTTTTTTTGAGATTTACGAGGAATGTCTTGATCCCACTTATGTGGTTCAGACTAGCCACGGGTAGGTTTAAAGCCTTTGGCGAGGAGTTACCTCAGACCACGTGTTGTTTTCCTCGGGCCGAAAAATCCATGTGAAAGTCTTGGTGGCCAACGGGAATCGAACCCGGGACCGTATTGGGACCGAAGCTCTCTCAAGTACCACTAGGCTAACCCCGTTGGTTAGGATTTTTAAGGTTATTATGCTATCTCGGATTTTTAAGGTTATTATGCTATCTCGGTTATATATATAGTACATTTGTAAGGAGGTAAAATAAAGATTACACAGCGTACCAGTGAAGGCTTAGGTCGGGAAAAGCAATTTTCGCATGTTTTTCGATGTTTAAGTTTTTAATGAAAGGTAGTTTCGTCTTTAACATATCGTCTTCCTCTTATGATTTTTAAGGTTTCTGCAATTTTATGCACGACGCATTATATATCATTTTTCATCAATTTGTTTTTGCTGTTTTCATGTAAATTTTATGACATTTATGTATATTATTCGATTTATAGGCTGAAATGAATAAGAAAAAGGTTTTTTAGAGACACTACAAGAAAAACTAAAATCAGCTACAATTTTTTTTTATGGCTATTAACTCCTGTTCTAAAACGCCGCCGCCCTGACCGGCTTTGCGGCGATTCAACGCTACGCGGCTCCCGGACGTGGCGAATTTCTCCAACTCGGCGAATTAGGCGGAATGGCACAAAAAATCTTTGTTTTTCTTGTTCTTAAGTTCAAAATCGATTGGTATATAAGCAATTAACAAGTTCAAAGAGTTAATCATGATTAAAACGCAAAAATAATGAAGGTTACAAGAATAAAATCCATGGCGGTTACGTAAAAACTTGCAGAGCCCTAAATAACTTAAGAGGAAGACGGCAAGATAATTACAAAAATTCCATTCATTAACTTAAAAATAAATAAAAATAAAATAAAGCTAGGGATGTCTCGAAACCGGGTTGTTATGGAATAGGAATAAGGCCGTTGCCACCACACTACGCTAATTTCGTTGTTACTAACTACACAATCTACCATTTATATATATATATATTAATAAAATAAAATATTATTTAAAACTAGGCTCCGATTATTCTCCGAATTTTTTCATTATGCGCTAGGCCCAACCCGAGCGTACGGATAACGCCTAGCGTTGTTTCGAAGAGGGGTATTAACTGATTTTTGTGGCTATTTGATCGATAGCTACAAAAAGTCACCGAAATAATTCGTTGACTATATAGGCGTGGCTATCAAGTATCAACAATGCCTTGCTATTTGCTGTCATTCCACTGCATAAGCTTTGATTGGTAGAACATTATGAAGGCTTTAGAACCATTTAGATAAACATTTACTAAATACTAATGCTCTTTAAATGCTTTCTGACCAATGCTCTCATATGAAGGCTTTAGAAGAGCATTTGCATTTATAATTTATAAAATTAAGGAAAATATATAATTAATTCATTTATTTAATTTAATAATATCATAAAATTATTTTTATATCCAGAAAATAAAATTTTGATTTCCAAAGTTAATTTACAATAAAAATATTTCTTTTACATAGTATTTCACATATAAAATTTAATTTAATTTAATTTATTTTAAATTTGAAAAAATATTTTAAAAAATAGATATTTTAATTATAAAATTTATTTTTAAATAATATTTTCGATAAAAACGTATTTATAAAATTATTAAATAAAATAAATTAATTATATATCTTTTTAATTTTATATGTTAATATATATATTAGAAGTATATTCATTAAAAATAAATATATTATATACTAATTTTTATAATAATTTTAAATATCATACTCATACTGCTCTACCAATCATCATATTAAACAGTTTAGCAAAAACATATAGCTCTTGCAGTATACTGCTACTACTAATGTTAATGCTCTACCAATCAAGGTCATAGTTACAAACGATATTTGTAGCTAATATGTACGATTAGCTACAAATTATATTCGCAACTATTTCGGCCACAAAAAAGTAACATTCCAAACTGTGGCTAATATATAATTGTTCAAAATATGGAAAATATAACAAAACAAAAAAAAAAAATATATATAATTATAAAATGGGTTTACAAAATTAAATTTATTTACCAATGAAAATTTGGTTTGTAAACTAAATTTGGTTTGTATGTGTTACTAAAAACAAGAATTTGGTTTATAAACTAAAATTGGTTTACAAATTACATCTGGTTTACTAAAAAAAACTAAACCAAATAAAAAAAAAAGAACCTAAACCTAATACAAAATTGTCTATCTTCTACCCATCCTCACCGCCGCTTCTTCGCTTGGACCTGACGGCAACAGCGACCACCACCGCTACGACTGCGACCACCACCACTGCATTGCGATTGCAAAGAGGAGACTGACTATCACGCTTCTACAACGGATTCTCTTAAGCATGTATCATCGTCTCAGGTTGAATCGATTTCTTAAGCCAGATTCAGAGCAGATTGTGAAGGTCAACAAGCCCCACAACGCGAGATGGCTTGAATCTGAGAGGCATCGCGAGACCGAGAGAGAGAGAGATAGCAAATGATTCGCGCTTCGACACAGGGTTCATCGACGAATAATCTTATTTATCAACGGCTCTGGATGAGAAGCACCAGCTGTTTTAGTAGATAAAGCATTGTATTGAGACGATGGTTCTTAGTTTTGTTGGGGGGGGGAAGGGGCAGGAATCTCATGAATCAATCTTCCAAGGACCCATGTTATAGAACGTGGATATTTTCTATCTTTATTTAATTAGGATAGTAGGTAAAAGACCATTAAATTAAACAATAAGAAAATTCAGTTATTTACAAGTTATACCTAGTTGTACTGAAATTCAATCCGATCTAATTCAAACTGCGATCCAAACGAAAACCGAAGGAAACCCAGACCGATTCCCCATTCCGGGTTAATGAAACCCTAATTTTAATTTGGGATTTAACGAAATCAAATCGTATTCCCGTTGAAAAAAATAATTCTATTTCTCTCCTCTCTTCCCTTTCTTGGTCGAAGAAGTCGATTTGAGTGAGAATCGATAGAATTAAAAGAAATGATGGAGATGCCGGATGAGGGGTCGCAAGGGGGACAAGCAACGGCGACGGAGACAGATGGTGTAATCTCGGAGCCGATAAGTGTCCTCGTTGGAGCTGCGGTGGCAGTTACATCTGGAGAGGAGAATGACAATGAGGATGATGTCCATGAGGATTAGGGTTCGGAAAGTGTAGTGGAAGGAGTTAAAGATGGGGACGAGAAGGAGGAGGACGCCGACGAGGTAACAAATAGGAGAATTCCTAAATTAGGATTGGATTTTGAATCCTAGTTTTGTTTGAATTGGTCTTGGTGAACTAGAAATAGGAATTATGGTGATGATGTGTAGAACCTGGAAATTATGGTATAACTATACGTAATACTAGTACCACTCGGTGAAACATTGAGAATTTGGTAAAATTAGTAATAGGTAGGTATACTAGAGAATACTATAGTAACTTTGGGAAAACTATTTGGTATTACTGGTATAACTAACGTAGAACTAAATGTAATTTGCAGCATTTTGAGCCCATCGAAGCAATCAGAGAAGTGTGGTTCATTGTCGACGGTGTTCCCATACGTTTGTGAAGGAAGCCGGAGTTGTTTCCTGTTTTGTTGATGTTTCATGTCTGATTGTTTTGCAAAACTCTATGCTTCTCGGTTAGTAGAAGTTTGAAACTATAATTTTCTTGATGTTACCATTACAATTACAGTTACAATTTCAATTTCAAACTCATTTTCGGGATGTTGCAAATTCATGTTATCGTGAACCACAAAATAAAGAAACGAAAGTTTGGAATTTTACAAGTCTTAGACAACCACAAAATAAAGACTTGTAAGCCTATCCGCCGAAGCAAAGAAACATAAAACAAATAGGATTGAAGCTCTAAGTTCCGACAATGCAAAACACTTAAACAAGTTCTGACAATCCAAAACATTTAAAGATAGAATTCTTCAAACTTTCTAACAATCTCATCTTCATTTTCGTCATCCACTGTCTCTTTGTTCTCGAAATTGCTTTTCATTTCTGAGATGGCTTGAGTTAACTGCTCAATCACTCTAGCCTTCTCCCAGATCTCATCACGGGCGTCAAGCAAAGCTTGTTTTTGCCAAGCTGTACCGTCCTCTTCATCAAACCAAGAGAAGTAATTGCATCCATTGGGAAAACGCGGACAGCCATAAAAGCGTCGACCTGGGTTTCTGTCAGTCCAACCTTGTGTTATACTCGCCGGGAAGCCACAAATACAGAATATCCGACCCGAATTTCGCCTCCTCGTCGACGATCCCGAAGCCACTTCCATTTTCACTTTCTCCATCTTCATTTTTTGTGGTTCCATCTTCACTTTTTGTATCTGAGAAGAAGAGAAGAGAGGGAGGGAGAGGAACGGAGGGAAGAGATCGAAAGGTGACAAGAGAGAAGTGAAGGGAAGAGAAGGGAAGAGAAGAGGGAAGAGAAGAGAGATGTAATAGGTGGGGTCGGTAGATTCGGGAATTGGACCCCAGTTTGACTCACGAAATTGGAAGAGAGAGAGATGTGTTGTGTGGTTGAGATGAGAACAAGTGTTTGGATAAGATATTTGAAACAGATGTTTAAGCGGCAAAAAAAATTTCATTTCCCTCCAGAAATTTGATCTTAGTTATACCGAAGATACTGGTGTGTTTTTAGTTATACCGAAGTTTTAGTTATACCGAAGATAATGAATACCAGTTCCAACCAACAACCATGATCCAGAGTGAAGGTACTTTCGTTGTTGTGTAGTTAGAGAGAGAGAGAGAGTGTGTGTGTTTCGGAGGAGAGAGAGACTGATAAGAAAAAGTGAAGGTACTGTCGATGTTGTGTGATGAGATTGGAGATAAAGAATTTTTTTTCCTTTTTTTATTGTTTAGTTGCCAAAACAATTTTCATTCCCCTCCTAATATTTGTTCTTAGTTATACATAGGATACTAGTGTTACGAAATTTGGTCATAGTTCTACTTTTGCTGGTTTCTAATTTAATTAGTGTTACTAATTTTTTTAATTTGTTTTTTTAGTTTTACTTTCGATTTTAGTACTTCAAAATGTAAGTTATATTGTTCTGTACAATAATATAGGCGTAATTGATATAACTCGAAAAATTCCTTTGTAAGAAGTTCTTCATTGAAAAGTGTGATTAAAATTACAAGGTTTCATAATGAATATATCACGAGTTTGAAGAAAATTTCAAAAACGTGATGACCGAGTTTTGTTAGAATTATAAATTATATTAGAGAAAACAAATGTAAAACTATCACAACCGAGATTTGATATAGATAATATTATGATAACCGAGTTTTGATATAGATAATACTAATCTCATTAGAAAATAAAGTAGATAACCAAGTTTTACGCAGTTTTCCGAAGCGTACAACACAAAATAAACAGATAACAGAGCTAAATGCATTACTCCTACATCCAAATAACTAACTTCTAACTCTTTTCTTTCCCTCCCGTGCGATGCAATCCGGAGGCATGATCTTCACCTCCTTGATGTAATCCGGTACATTCCAAGAAGACCTGTCGGGCACAACATAAAGTGTCTTGGAATATGCCATTGCCCACAGTTCCGACCAGTAGTATTCTGAGCACAGCTCATGGATATGAAGGCGCCTGCCAACGTTTGTAGTGAAATTTATGTAAGCAGCCAGTCCGTGCAGACAAGGAAACTTTTCATAATCCCACACCTTGCAAGTACAACCTTTCCCAACTAAGCTCGCCAAAAACATCTTTCCTTCAGTGTCGGTGATCTCATACTCAAACTCATAACTATCAAGCTCCCGCACACGTAGCTCAACCAGAGGCACCAGTTTGCTATCAATTGATCCAGCAACAGCATCCTTCTGATTTTGATTGAACCAATCAGAGATTTTCCCGATGATGTAATCCAGCATTGGTATTAAGTCCCACCTCGTTGCCTCTTTAAGCATGTTCTTCATTGATTCCACACTGTTGCTTGTATCCATGTTGTACCTGTCACGTGGAAAAAAAAAACTCTTGCCCATTTGTCATTTTCAGTATGTTCCTCAACATACTTGTAGGCTGAAGGATAGCTTATCTTAAATGAATCGTAAGCAGATTTGAAGTCAGCCTCCGTGTAATATCTGCCCAATTCCATGAATCTATGCCCGACTATATCTTTTTTGACGCTACAAGCATGCCCTTTCACATTTTCCTTCAAATGCCATAAACAATGACCATGGTGAGCCTGTGGAAACACGTTTGCTATAGCAGAGATGAGGATTCTATTTCTGTCACTCATGAAAACCAGTTCAGAAGAGTCTGGTATAACACTTTTAAGCATCTAAAAAAACCAAGTCCAACTATCATCATTCTCTCGATCTAATATTGCAAACGCAAGTGGATAAGCGTGACAATTAGGATCTTGTGCTTTTGCGAAGACTAGAACACCACCATATCCGTTCTTCAGCCATGTCACATCCACAACTATCACTTTTCTCATAACTGCAAACTCTTCAATGCAAGCTCCCAAGGCTACAAAGAGGTACTTGAATTTCGATCCCTCATCCAATTTCACACATGCCTTTGTTCCCGGATTCACTTGCTCTAACATGTACAAATAGTTATACATCATCTTGTAGCTCTCTTCTGGACTACCAGGTATATCACAACCTGCCAGATTCTTTCCGCGCAATGATCTCACGTGATTGCTCATTGTACCCTGCCAAAAAAAGGAATAAACACAAGAATCTACTACAATTATCCAAAGTTATACCATTTGTTCCTAGGTTTTTTTCAGTTATCTAAAGTTCTACCAGTTGTTCCTAGTTTTCCAGTTATACTCGTTATTCCGAGTTTTCCAGTTATCCTACAATTATCAGAAAAGTTGAATTAGGTTTCAGTTGAGTTGCCCCAGATCGATCTAGGTCTAATTCTACTGCCTATACACGGTTCCCCTATACACTCTCATTCCACCACCGAAATGAATTAGGTTACCTAATTTCAAACAAGACAATGTCGTTTTGATTCCTACTTCTAATCAGATCCCAATTAAAAAACCACTAAAAGCTATTCAAGCCAGAGAACACAACTCACCTGCAACTCGACTGGCCCAGACGAAGATTGAGAACCTGTGAGTGGAGGAGGAGCTGAGGGTTCCGGAGCTGAGCTGAGGGAGAAACGATAGGAAACCAGCGGATTCTGAAACCAAGAAGCGAAACCAACTGTGGGAAAAGAAAAGAGAAGGGGCCTGAGCTGAGGGTTTCGGGAGGAATTCTGTTTCTGGATTGAATTTCAATTAGGAATTTCCATTTTAATTATTTATTCATAATGATCAAACCGATCTGTTTCAACCAAACCACTTTACCCAACCAATCGAAGGAAAACCAAAATACCAAACCACTTTTAATTTTTTCAGATTTAATAATCTGAGGGCACTTTCGTTCATTCGCATTTAGTTAATGAGATAGGGGTATAGGAGATTCACAGACCCATAGGAGATTGATTCATGAGATCCAGGGGCACGCAAGCTTTTTCCCCGTTTTGTTGTTGTTTTCTCTTGTTGACGGAGATAAAAAGAGACAAAGGAGAATCAGATAAAGAGAAAGAAGAGTAGAAATAAAGCAGAAAAGCACAATCATTCGTGTCCATTAGATCATAACACAATCAATGGCTGATATTCATTTCAGAGTGATCCGTGCCTTTCTTTATTAACCAATCAGAATTCAGTTGCTTTTTCCATTGGGAACATAATTCAATTGTTTTTAATGTTGAATTAGGTGTTTTGCCCGCACATAATCATCTTACAAATACTTATTATTTTATGTCTTATTAATTTAAAAATCAGCATTATAAAACTCTAATTGGTGAACATGTTGAAGGAAAAAAATTATGGTGAATTCTTTGTTTCTCAAAATTTATACCAGATATGTTGAAATTTTAGTCAAATTATTGAAAGGTAGATCCCACTTTTTTCTTTTAAATTCCCCATGGAAGAATGAATTTATAAGAAAAAATTTCCCTATGCAATTTTGATAAGGAAAAAATTGAACAAAAATTCATATATTTTTTTATTTTTTCAATTTCTCAAATGAAATTTTATTTTTTATTTTGTTCATTTTTTTTATTCTTCCAGTGGTCACCAACTGAAGCTATAGTGTTTCACGAATTAGACTTAAACTGATTTAAAGTAAAAGCAAGAAAATTTGTTTTGAACTCAGTCACAAGTTAAGTTATTATTTATGATTTTAAATAGCTAAATAGAACATCAAATTATTTATATATGTCAAAAAACGTTCATAAAACTGTGTACTTATTATTGTGTTAAAAGTTTTAAAACACTCATCTATTTGAAATAGTTTATAAAATATCTTTATATTAATATTTTTGTTCGACAAATATTTAATTATAAACTGTTTTATATCTTAGTTTTTTAACTTTATAATAAAAAAATATTGTTTTCAGATAGCAACACAATATATATAAGAATTCTCTTAATTTTTAAATATATTTTCACAATTTTATTATATTAGTTTATAATTAATTATTTAATATAACATATAAATTTAATATTATTAAAATAAAATGTGTGTTTTATTATATATAAAATTCATTACGGGTTTTGTGAAAATTAATAAATACTCAGTTAAAAACTAATAATAAATCAATGACCTGTATAAAAGCTTAAAACCTAATAAAATATGACAAATAAGAAAATAAGAATTTTAATATAACATATATATTTAAATATTATTAAATCAAAATTCGTTTTTAATTATATATAAAATTTATTACAGATATTTTTTTAAATTAATAAATTAGTGATTCAGCTAAAAATTATTAATAAATCAATGACTAAGCTAAAACCTAATAAAAACCTTATCATGTTTTATTGAATGGGCAGCCGCGTAGACATATAGTTCCTCAAAGAGGTTTACGGCAGGGGGATCCATTATCCCCTTATCTATTTTTCATGTGTACTGAGGCTTTGATTGCAAATATTAAGAAGGCTGAAAGGAGTAATCAATTCACGGGAATGAAGGTTGCCAGAGCTTGCCTTTCGATTTCTCATATGTTGTTCGCGGACGATAGTCTTTTTTTCTTTAAGGCACAGAAGGAAGAATGTCACACTATCCTTAGGATTTTGAAGGAATATGAGGTGGTCTCGGTCCAACTGATTAATTTTCAGAAATCCTCGATTCAATTTGGACATAAGATTGAGGAGTCCACTAGACAAGAGTTGAGAGACATCCTAGGGATACAAAATTTAGGAGAGATGGGATCATATATGGGTCTGCCGGAGAGTCTTGGGGGATCCAAGATACAAGTTTTTGGATTTGTCCAGGACCGTTTGAATAATAGGGTGAATGGATGGACGTTCAAATTTTTTTCCAAAGATGGAAAGGAAGTAATCATTAAATCAGTAGTCACGGTTTTGCCTAACCATGTGATGTCGGTTTATCGGTTACCAAAGGCAACGGTGAAGAAATTGACGAGTGCGGTAACAAAATTTTGGTGGAGCCCGGGGGAAATACAAGGGGTATGCACTGGAAGTCATGGGACAAAGTATGTACAAATAAAGACGAAGGAGGTCTGGGTTTTAAGGACATAACGGATTTCAATACGGCTATGCTTGGAAAGCAATTGTGGAGGCTGATAGAGAAGCCTTCAACTCTTTTTGCTAGAGTTTTTAAAGGACGGTACTATAGGAATGCCTCACCGCTAGAACCGATCCGTTCATACTCCCCGTCGTATGGTTGGAGGAGTATTGTATCTGCTAGATCTCTGGTTAGCAAAGGACTAATCAAATGGGTGGGAATGGGGTCCTCTATCTCTGTATGGAGTGATCCATGGCTCCCAACCACTCGCCCGAGACCAGCAAAAAAAAAATCAACATGACACTTATCAGGACCTCACAGTGGACTCTTTGATAGATCCAATTTCACGAACTTGGAAGTCGCAAGTAATTCGGGATTTGGTGGATCCCCATGATGCTCAAATTATTGAAAGTATTCCTTTGAGTAAGACTCAGATGGTGGATAAGAATGGATGGCACTTCACATATAATGGGAAATATTCAGTTAAATCGGGATATCAGTTAGAACGGGTCTATCCGGACAAGGCAAAACCACCAGTGTTTTATGGTCCCACAGTGGATATTCTGAAAGCGTTCTGCTGGGAGGTGAGATGCCCTCCGAAGATTAAGCACTTTTTATGGCAAATGGTATCCGGATGTATAGCTGTTAAGAAGAATTTGCAAGCAAGAGGAATGAAGGGAGATATTTGTTGTGTTAGATGTGGAGCTGAGGAGGAATCAATAAACCATGTGTTTTTTGAGTGCCCTCCTGCGCGTCAGGTTTGAGCTTTGTCAAAGATACCGTCTAACCCAGCCTACTTCCCCACTAGTTCTCTATTTACGAATATGGATCATCTTTTCTGGAGGGTACTCCCGAAGATGGAAGATCATCAGTTTGCGTGGATATTATGGTATATTTGGAAAGGAAGGAATAATAAGTTTTTTAGTAATTTGGATATTGACCCAAGAGATATACTTGCGCTTGCAGAAACTGAATCAACACTTTGCACTGAGGCTCAGGTGATGAAGACTAAGCAGGTACCACAATAGACTAAGGTTTTGAATCGTCAGCCGCGGGTTGGTCGTTGGTACTTTATAGATGGTTCCTGGAAAGATAAAGAACCTTATTCAGGTCAAGGATGGTATAGCATACTCGAGGGCATTTAGGGATTGATGGGTGCAAGGAATTCTAGGGCATGTATTTCACCTTTTTATGCAGAGATGGAAGCACTGATATGGGCAATGGAATGTATGAGGAATTTACATCAGTTTCAGGTTACTTTTGCTACAGATTGTTCTCAATTGGTGAAGATGGTTTCGGAACCAGAGGAATGGCCAGCGTTTGAGAGTTATCTGCACGACATAAAGCTACTGAAAACACGTTTTACTAGCTCAGAGATTATTCATGTACACCGGACGGAAAATCAAAAGACGGATAGTCTAGCACGATGTGCCAGAAAACAATCTTCTTTCGTCGTTCACATGGATGCGGAGTTACCGGATTGGTTCGCAGAGTCTATATGAATCTGTTTGTTGATGACAAAAAAAATGACAAATAAACAAAATTGACTAAAATCATGGAAAACATGACAAATAAGCAAAATCAAAATAATTATATATCTAATTACATATTTTATAGTTATATTATTTAAATTAATAAATTATGGACTCAACTAAAAACTATTAATAAATTAATGACTCAGTTTAAACCTAATTAAAACATGACAAATAAGCAAAATTGGCTAAAATCATAGAAATCATAACAAATAAGCTAAATCGCTTCATAAATAATAGTATAAATTAACACGTCCCTTTAGGGTAAGGTTATATACTTAGATGTTATGTTTAATGTTTGAGAATTATTAAGGTTAAAAAATAGATGTGGAAACTCACCGAATTGAATCAACTTTAAAATCTAGTTTGGAGTTTTAGTATTATGTCTGGACTCTGGAGATAGGCTTTGAGGGTTAGGTTTAAGGTTTGTAATTAAGATTTGGGAAAATATATTACAAGTGTTGGATTTTCTTAACTTATAAATTTGATTTGCTTCTTTTTTTTTGAAATTTCTTATAAATGTTGGGTCGGACATATTATTTATATTTAGAGTTTATAAGTAAGGATTTAGATTTTAGAATAATAATCAAAGTCTTAGGGGGATGTATTCAATTTAACATTTGATGTGATTTGATTTTTAATGGGGTTTTAGATGATTTCAATAAGTTGCAGAGATTTAAGTGATTTTTGTTAAACTACTCTAGAATATCACCTAAAACTATGGGATTTGGGTTTTAATTTTTTTAACTAAGAAATCCTACCCAAACACCCTAAAATCACCTAAAAACTTTAAAAATCCACAACTTAAAATATTTTCAATAACAGTGGATTTCAGAGTACTTTAAGAAATGTCAAATTCAATAACAGTGGATTTTAAATGAGTTTTTAAAATTCATGTTTCAATAACAGTGGATTTGTCATTTTAATACAAATCACCTGAAACTCTCGGTTGAATACATCCCCCTTAGAGTATGGTTAATGGTTATGATCTAGATTTTAGAAAGTACTATTGTTGGTTAACTGTTAGATTATTTCAAAATTTGATACTAGCGTTGGATTTTCTTTTTGTCATATTAATTATTATTTATTTTCAAGAGTTTCTAAGTACATGTAAAAAATTAGGTTTAGGGCCTGATTACAGTTTATAGTTTGAAATTTTATTTCTTCAAAATCTAACCTAAACATAACATATAAATGTATATAGTATATATATACATATATGTCCAAAATCGAATACTGTTCATATTTATATTTAAGAGTTTAATTCATGATCTAGGATAAATGGCTTTAGGGTATGTTTAGGGTCCAGAGTAAGTTTAGGATTTATATATCTCCAAATAGCCACAAATTACATTGTGGCTATATACTTCAACAAATTATTTTGTGGTTAATAGTGGATTTTTTATGTCTACAAATTTTGGTTAATTATCCTCGAAAAACTATAAATATAGTTTGTAGCTAAATTAGCCACAAAAATCTACACGATAGCCACAACTTTTGCTTTTAAAATATTGTGGTAATTTTTGTAGCTATTTGTAGCTGTAAAACTCTAGCCACAAAGTTTGTGTGGCTAATTTGTGGTTATTTACGTTTTTTCTTTGCAGTGGATATTTGGCTGAATAACTCTAATTCGCCACGCTTGGTGGCCAAATTGCATTTCCCACGAGTTTCCAGTATTCGGTGGCGCATTTTTAAACATGGAATGATTGTATAAAGTGTCTAGATTATAGGAAAATATATAAAATATGCGTTTAACAATGACATTATCATTTTTTTATAGATCAATCATAGGAAAATGTATAATCGAAAGAACATTTTTTTTTCTCTTAGGGCTAGTTCTAAGGAAACAATTCTGATGTTGCTGATATCAAAATGAATCATCCTTATTCGGAATAATCTTTAAAAGGTAGATTTGAAAATTTTATAGTTTATATTTGGGGAGAGAGCCAATACACACAATCAAAATTTATAATGAAAAATCGTATTTTTTTGGGAAACCGGACTTTCTTCGAAGCCAATGACAAGTAATACACGATGCACTAAAATAAATACGTTGATAGGAAAACAAACTTTGAAAACCAATATATTCTAAATTTATGAAAAACCTTCTATAGAGAAAATCGCACATGACGTTTGTCTGGAAGTGAGATTACAACTGAAACCGAATAAGCAAAAGTAGCAAAATATATCTAACTTCGGTAGATAAACCATGAAAACCAATGTGAGTGGTAGCTCATTAGCAAGAAAAAGAAAAAGGCATGATAGACTGGATTTGTACAAATCTGAAAAAGTTGACTGTATTAGATTCTAGTCATCCATGAGGTTGAGCTTTTTTTTGGTTTTCAGTGCCACCAACAGAATTGTCTCCAACCACTAACAAATTATGATAAAAGATTATGAAGCACAACTTAAAAAGACAGCATAAGACCATCCGATTTTAGTGGTTAAGTCCCCAGTCATATGTTTGGTAGACAACTCTAAACTGAGTATCAACTAGCACATCCAGCAACGCTTCTGAAAGTTGAGGTTCCAAGTAGGTTGATGCATGCTTCAGTACACTCTTTTCACCATTTCCAAAATCCACCGCATACCTGTGCAATGAACGACTAAGTAGAGTAAGTGACGAAATCATATGTAACTTTAAAATCTGTTGTATCCATAAAAAAGATATATCTGAGCTTTACCAGTTAAAGATTTTGCTAATGTATGCAACTTTGGAACTGAGATCAACTAAGAGTCCTCCTCCTCTTAAGAAATCGCGAGTTGCCTCCATGAGTTCTTTGTCGATCTCTCCAGGCGAGAAGCATCGGAGAGGTGGTCCAGAACGAGTGCCACAAACCAGAGCAAAATGACAAGGCTCTGCATAAGGCAGAGCAACCTAAAGACATGATAACATGATAACATGAATCAGCACAAGAAATGTATAAAAACCACTCAAACTAGCTTCTTCATACGGTTGCTTTACCATGGACCGTTTATCCTTTTCATTAAAAGGTTTCGCAAGATGGTAAGGCTGTCGGTGGTTACCCCGTATAATACCATGTTGGATAGCCGAGAGTGAGTAAGTGTAGCCGCCAATCACATACTTGAACTCTCCAAACATCTTCGTTCGTTCGAGTGGTCCTGCTGGTCCCCATACAAGTATTGCATGAATAGCCATCATGTTATAAAGATTAATAAAGAAGGCGAGCTTTTCTTCTCTCAGAATATCTACAAGTTGTACCCTGTGGAGCTCTTGGATTATTCGCAGGTACCTTGGGAAAGGAACGATACATGGATCAGAAATAAGAAAATAAGAGAAACATCATAGTTAGAGGATATATATATATATACATACCTGTTTGATCGAGAAACGGTAAATAAATAAGATGTGGGTTTAAGCAAAGACGTCTTATTAATGGTCGGAGAAAGAACGTTCAATCGGTTACAAGGGAAAAGGAGAGATCGCGACAGAAAGAAAGCCGGTGGCTCGATATGCTACCGGAAAAGTACAACTAACGGCGAGATGAAGCAAAAGGTGAAAACCCTAATCTAGCCGCCAAGTGTCAGTCAGATGATTTCCGATCCCTTTCTCGTCGCCTCTCCTTTTCTTTATATAGGCGTCCTGGCGTCTCGCCCTTGACCTAATTTACGCCGTCTTGGTGGGCCTCCTCTGCTGGGCCGAGAAGCCCGTAGGCATCCGGGTAGCTGCTGAGCCGAACGTACTTCAGTCGATGATGATCGACTAAAAGTACTCGAGAGTCAAGCCGAGAGACCTGACTCTCGAGCCGACCGATCGAGCCGTCGTTCCTCCTAACTCGGGCCAGGCCTTCCTATTCCTCGGGCCTTGTGGGATGGTCAAATCCATCCTCTACAGTAAGTCCCCCCCCCCTAGTCCATTAGTGAACGGAGTGCTTTCCAGCTCGTGATGGATTAGGGGGGGGGGTGATACGCCCTAAATTAGGGAAGGATCACTCAATCGGACTTAAGGGATATGAACTCGCCAAAAGGGAGAACTGATGGATTGAATGGTGACACAATGGGTTGCGGATGGCCCAATGATACTACCAGACTTCAGTTGGTGCTTGATATGACTCACAAGTCCACCAAAAGAAGGATTTCTAAACGTTGCCTGATATGACGCACAGGTCCAACGAATTAGAGGTTGTTTACTCGGAGATAACCTCACCAAGAAACAAAGAAGTGTTCTACAAAGAACAAAGAGATAAACTCAAATAAAAGGGGGAAAAGCTTATCTTATTTCGTGGTTCTTAGGCCCTATATATAGGATTACAAGTTGTAGAAATCCAAAGAAGAATGTGCTAAAAACAAGACATAGAAACTAGAAATGAAGACTTTGACTAAAGACCGAAATTAATGATTTTTGTTGAATTCTTTTTCCCATGCACGACCAAGACTTCCTTGCTGACTCCCTCTTGGCATTCTTGATGAGAATGAGCTTGAAATGGACTGAGGAAATGCCTGGTCGAATTTGGTGTAAAACCGACCCAAATTGAATTTGTTATGAATTTTTCTTTGGGCTGAAAAATGCTCATTTCGCCCAGCAACTAAACCAGCTCCATCTTCAGTGTCACTTAGCTCATTCACCTCCAAGCTAGTATCACTTAGCTCACTCAGCTCATCCAGCTCATCTACTATCACTTCAGCTGGTTTCAGCTCAAGCATACTCTCTTCAGCTGGTTCCAGCTCGTCCTCAGTCTCATCAGCTGGTTTTAGATCAGTATCCTCACCATTAATCCACCCTGGTTTGTCCTTTGTTGAAGAATCATCTGGCTCAGCCATGGTCGCATCATCCTGGCCCGGGTCTATGATCCGAGGCGCATCATTCCCTCCCTCTTGAAAAGGATTTGACCTCAAATCCATTTTACCTGTATCAAAAGGAAATGAATCAGACAAAAAGAATTTAAAAATCATGTAAAATTTAGTGAAGGAAAATTTTGGAAAGAAACTTCCTTGGAGTTTTGAAGTTGGTTTCCTCGAGTACATGCATCTCCAAGTCTTAAACTGATAAGCACGATCTCTGCTTCTGTTCCTGACAGCTCTTGGAGACTGATCCTGTTTATCTTGGACACTCAAAACAAACATTAAAATACCAGGATCATATGTACAAGACAAGTATTTGTTCAGATCATAAACCAAAGTTTCTTTCCCTAGAACATGTAGCACACGTTTCAGATCATCATGAAGCCTATCAAAATAAGTCTTGTACACAAGAATGGTGTCAGGGCACGTGATAGCACAGTTCCTAAAGAACAAATTCAAATCATGCGCAAGTTTCTCAGATTTAGAACACAAAAGATTAAGTTCAAATTGAGAATTTCTTATCCAAGGCTCAGCATGTTTATCAAAGAAGATGTTGTAAATCAGAATGTTTTCAAAGCATGAACTACCATAGAACATTTCCAAAACGTGCCTAACTTGATCAGATTCAGAATAAGAATGGACAGGTTTCAAAACAGAATCACCACAAAAATCGGTTTCAGCTTTATGTGAATTCTGTTCCAGCAATGTGCTAACCATAAAATCTTCCAAAGCATATGAGGATGCAAACAAAATTCCAGTGATCAGTTCATGTCCATAAGATCTCAAACTAAAGCTATTTTCTTTGAAGACAAATGAATCAAACGATTTTCTAGAGCAGAAAACTAGTTGTTGCAAATCAAGCTCAAATGACTTTTCAAGATGATCAAGACCAGAAATTTTTATGTCATTGGAACTGACTTTATCAAACAGATCAGGCACAGAACTGATGATACAAAGTTCCTTACAGTGCTCTTTGAACAAAGGTGTAGGAGCTGTGCCGGGATCAAAGCAAAGTTGGTTCTCCATGATGATGGATGTTACGCTTGGTGCTTCCGCTTCAAAGGTTTGACCAGGTTCGTCTTCCTCATCAAATATGGGACCTAGATCATCGTCCATGGGTCTCTTGGTGCCAAGAAGCAGTCCTTGATGTGAGTAGTCGAATGATTCTTCCTTAAAATCCTGTGAAAATAGAACAAGACTACTCGGATGCTCCGGTTCAAAACAGGTTAGTCCATTAGTCTCTTCATCATCAAACATAAAATCAGATTTTGGAGATGGAAGATCACATTCATCCTCACAAATGATCAAACTTTCAATCATCTCTTCATCATACTCATCAAAAATTGGTAAAGAATCTGAAAAATCTTTTTGATCTTCAAGGTTGTTTTCAGATTTACCTTTGGGTTTTTCATTGATGAATAAGGATGGCTTAGCTACAGATGCACGTGTGGTTGTGCTCTTCTTTTGGATCTTGCTGACATCCTTTAGGGCTTTCACCACACCCTCCACAAGGTTGTCACAAAACTCCCGGACTTCAAATTGACTGAAAAGCCTTCTTTGATCAGCTTCAAACATCTTAACCTGAAAATTCTCAACACAAAAGGTTAACAGATAAAAATAATCCTCACACTCTCAAGTGTTTGATTTCACCCACACAAGTGTTTCTCTCAGATTTTAGTGGTCACTCAAGAGTTTCCTCTCAAAGTTCTAAGAGAACAAATCAAATAACCCAATGGATTTCTCCAAGCAAGCAAGAGATGAACACAAGATAGAAAGATAAGAGAATTGGTTTTGAAATCCGTATTAACCACTCCAAGGCTGGATTTCTCCTCAGCCAGCAGGATTTCTCTTCCACCACCTAGCCAAATAAATCAAACTTTTTTTTTCTTTTCTCTTTTTTTTTGATAGATTTTTTTTTCTTTTCTTTTCTCTTTTTTTTATAGAAGAATGGCGATAGGTAAGGTAGTGGCCCGGATTTGAGATAGAAAGATGAAGAAGAAGTGTTTAGAAATGGAAGATGAGAAAGATGGATAGATAGTACCGGTTGAGTGGCTCTGATACCACTTGATACGCCCTAAATTAGGGAAGGATCACTCAATCGGACTTAAGGGATATGAACTCGCCAAAAGGGAGAACTGATGGATTGAATGGTGACACAATGGGTTGCGGATGGCCCAATGATACTACCAGACTTCAGTTGGTGCTTGATATGACTCACAAGTCCACCAAAAGAAGGATTTCTAAACGTTGCCTGATATGACGCACAGGTCCAACGAATTAGAGGTTGTTTACTCGGAGATAACCTCACCAAGAAACAAATAAGTGTTCTACAAAGAACAAAGAGATAAACTCAAATAAAAGGGGGAAAAGCTTATCTTATTTCGTGGTTCTTAGGCCCTATATATAGGATTACAAGTTGTAGAAATCCAAAGAAGAATGTGCTAAAAACAAGACATAGAAACTAGAAATGAAGACTTTGACTAAAGACCGAAATTAATGATTTTTGTTGAATTCTTTTTCCCATGCACGACCAAGACTTCCTTGCTGACTCCCTCTTGGCATTCTTGATGAGAATGGGCTTGAAATGGACTGAGGAAATGCCTGGTCGAATTTGGTGTAAAACCGACCCAAATTGAATTTGTTATGAATTTTTCTTTGGGCTGAAAAATGCTCATTTCGCCCAGCAACTAAACCAGCTCCATCTTCAGTGTCACTTAGCTCATTCACCTCCAAGCTAGTATCACTTAGCTCACTCAGCTCATCCAGCTCATCTACTATCACTTCAGCTGGTTTCAGCTCAAGCATACTCTCTTCAGCTGGTTCCAGCTCGTCCTCAGTCTCATCAGCTGGTTTTAGATCAGTATCCTCACCATTAATCCACCCTGGTTTGTCCTTTGTTGAAGAATCATCTGGCTCAGCCATGGTCGCATCATCCTGGCCCGGGTCTATGATCCGAGGCGCATCAGGGGGACTTACTGAAGAGGATGGATTTGACCATCCCACAAGGCCCGAGGAATAGGAAGGCCTGGCCCGAGTTAGGAGGAACGACGGCTCGATCGGTCGGCTCGAGAGTCAGGTCTCTCGGCTTGACTCTCGAGTACTTTTAGTCGATCATCATCGACTGAAGTACGTTCGGCTCAGCAGCTACCCGGATGCCTACGGGCTTCTCGGCCCAGCAGAGGAGGCCCACCAAGACGGCGTAAATTAGGTCAAGGGCGAGACGCCAGGACGCCTATATAAGGAAAAGGAGAGGCGACGAGAAAGGGATCGGAAATCATCTGACTGACACTTGGCTGTTGGGGGTGGATTTAACCTTCTCTCAAGGCCCATTAGACAATTTACTAGGCCCATTTGGCTAGAAAACCCTAGACATATCTTTCTATAAATAAGGAGTTACATCTTTATGAGAAAAGATCTCTTCTCTCATTTTACACATTAAACACTTCATACAAAGAGCTTATTGATTCTTAGATTTATTTACACTTGTAATCATACATGTAATATAATCTTTAATCAATAAATTCTTTTTAATGTTCATTTCTCATTTGATTATTCAAGATTTCTCCTAAACCTCAAGAATTTAAGAAATCTATTTCTTAAATTTTTCATTGTATGAATCCGACAAACACATCATTTTCGGCTCAAACAGGTGGCTCTAGAAGGAGGGGGCCAAAGAGAACAATCTTCGTAGCATATCAAACTTGGGAAAACCCTAGATCTAGAAAAAAAAAAAAAAAAAAGTCGTCTTGTTTCTTGACGAGTTCGACGGAGGAAGCTAATCGACGACGTCTGAAGAAGAAGACGATGTCGGAGCGGTCTCGAGAGATGAAACTGGTTCGATTCTCGCTCTCGTGAGCCTAAGATTCTTAGACGTCCGGATCCATCCAAAGGACGCGACAGCAAATCCAGAATCACGGTGAAGGCGAAGTCGTGGTTTACGGCGAGAAAGACGTGGGTTTGCTCCGATGTTTCTCCGGGAGGGAGATCAAAAAGTTGACGACTTTACGCGTCTCCGGTCCACAATCGCAGTAGTCGCCGGGGAGATCGAGCCAGAAGAGTCCTCGGGGAGAACAAGAAGCGCGTGGCTGTATCCGCTGCGACGAAACCGCGAAGCAGATGCTATCAAGAGTTCTCGGAGACTGCGCGTTCCTACTTCTTCCGGGTCCTCGGGGAGAACACGAAGCGCGTGGCTGGATCCGCTGCGACTGATCGTCTATCGTCATCACTGGCATGAGAGGAATAAAAAAAAAACAGAGGAACATGTGATAGACCACGACAAGCTCGGTCTCTCTTTATGCTCCTCAGCTCATGATCATCTACTTCAAAGGTTTTCAGCAACTTCAAGCTATGTTGAAGCTCCAAAACGAGAGAGCTTTCTCTCGATTGGCTCCTTAGATTCAAGACAATGCTGACTTGACAATGATGTATCGCTGGTGATTCTTCTCGGCCAAGTGGTGTGACGAGAAGGAATCAAGACTTCGATCCTCTCATCCCCGTCTATGCGTCTCCTTCTCGTCAAAGCTCGAGACTCGATCTCGGCAAGAACCATCTTGTCACAAGCAGCTCGGGATCAGTAGTGAAGCGTCATCACGTCTTCCTCACAAGAAGCTGAGCACTTGAGCTTTCTGTTTACACTCCGGTTACTGCTTTGCTCTCAAGTTTTCTACCCTGCTCGGATCATTGCATCAATATCTCAACTGATAAATGTCTTCAAAGGAGTTCTACTCAAACGCAAAAACAAGCTCAGTCACGATCTTTCGAGCAGCTCAAAGGTTTGAGGACGTCATCACCGAGAAGCCCGAGTTGGACATTACAAATGCGGCTCACATCTTATCTTGATATTAAACTTGAGCTAAAATATGGCGAGATCTCTCGGAGTTCGCTCAACGTCAACGTCGCTCGTCCTCACGAAAGCAGAAGAAAGAGAGAGGAAGCTCATGATAACAGATTGTTTAACTAAGCAATTCACCGAGTTCGTCGCTTGTCATCATCATCCTCTTCGCAGAGTAGTTAACTGTTTCGCCATCTCGTCGTCAAACAGCCGACCCCAATGAAGAACATATAAGCTAATGTCCTTCTCGGCAATGGTGTGACGAGGAGATCAAGACTTTTCGAGACACATGTTTTCAAGATAAGTCCTCTAATCTGATTAGTTAATTATTTGCCAGATATCACCGCTTCATATTTGGTGGCAGAACAAAGACCTTCCCTTAATATATATTAAACATGGTCTCCCATATTAATAATTGATATGCTTGCTTACGTCTCAAGATACCCAATTTACAATAAAAAGTCAAATTAATTGAGTTTAATTTTCTCTGTATAGTTAGATGAAGTGGTTCTTGTATGTGGAACCAACACAAGAGGTCGTGACTTATCTTCTAAACAGTCTCAACGCGAACAACTTCAGATCGTCATCGCACATAGAACACGAGACAAGCACTCTCCCCTTACACAAACAGAGCGGAGAAGATGAAGAATATGAGACCCTCTTTGCAAATGACGACGACTTGATCATAGTCCTCACAGCTCTTGGTGACTTCATCGTCACTGATCACAAACCAGCACGCTTTCTCAACATTATCATAGCCTGACAAGCATACACGCCAACAACTTGTTCGACACACACGATCTCAACACGAGACTTCGGGTCGGCAATAGTTCGGTAAACATGCATTTTAGGCACGAGTTTAAATTGAACTTGCTTTTTTTATTAGGCACGAGTTTGCGGTCGACTCGCTTATTGTTAGACACGAGTTTACAAAAACTCGTCTTTGGCTAGGCATGAGTTTACAGAAGCTCTCCTTCCACTAGGCACGAGCTCTCAGTAAACTCGCCTATGTCTTAGCATTAGTCAAGTAAACTCGTCTTTCGCTAAGCACGAGTTTAAAGCAAACTCGCTTCTTACTAGGCACAAGTTCGAAATAAACTCGCCTAAACCGTCATAGGCATGAATGTGTCTAGTTCATTGTCTAATAAACCCTATTCGTAAACTTCGCAGAGATCGATTCCATCTCTCTCAACGAACTTGGGGGGACTTACTGTTGGGGGTGGATTTAACCTTCTCTCAAGGCCCATTAGACAATTTACTAGGCCCATTTTGCTAGAAAACCCTAGACATATCTTTCTATAAATAAGGAGTTACATCTTTATGAGAAAAGATATCTTCTCTCATTTTACACATTAAACACTTTATACAAAGAGCTTATTGATTCTTAGATTTATTTACACTTGTAATCATACATGTAATATAATCTTTAATCAATAAATTCTTTTTAATGTTCATTTCTCATTTGATTATTCAAGATTTCTCCTAAACCTCAAGAATTTAAGAAATCTATTTCTTAAATTTTCATTGTATGAATCCGACAAACACATCATTTTCGGTTCAAACAATACCTTGCAAACTCTTCACTCCCATGAATGCTTCTGTAGTCAACATGTTTTCCATCAGGCGAAGTGTAAGCTTCAAGAATTGCTTGGTACAAAAGTCTGAGTCTTGACGCAATTTCAGGGATCGGCCTTGGCTTTATCTCATTGATTCCTCTAGGGATGTTATGGCATTGAGATGACACGACATGGTCATCATCTAGAAACCGGTACAAGTGATTCCCATCTTCAAACAGATTCTCCCTGTTTGAAAAATACCGCAGAAGGTTATAAAAGATTTAAAACAAGAAGCACAAATGGAAACATAAAATTTGAAAACATCTGTAGAAGGAAAAGCTTACTCTAAGACATGTTGAAAGAAGAGTTGGCTTGCAAGTTTTCTTGCAACTTCAATGGCCTATGAAACAAAAAATATCGGATTATAAATCGGCTTAAATACAGAGCATATTGATCACATTACTTATATATCTCTTTCCCTCATCTCTTTCTAAACATTGATCAGATGATAAGAAATCCACAGCATCTGAACCTGAAAAACAGTTTTTGAACTTTCGTAACTTATAAAACCTATCCTTAACGATGCAAAGCTTCATCTTCTGCACTATTAAAGCTAGTTCATCTACATGACCTTTACTTGATGCATCGTCTTCTCCTGAGAATGGTGGCAGAGGAGCTTCCCTAGGTGATGCTTCATCTATCAAATGTCTTATCTTCTCATCGAGCTCTCCTGATTCATCCAATTCCTTAATCCCCTTAAGACTCCCGACTAATTCTTCATTGAAGAATACCTTAGGAACATCTGAAGAAGATGATCCACCAATCTTTTCAAGATCCTGCTTTCTAGATGGGTAGATATCAATATTTATCTCCACATATTTAAGCCTCTTTCCATGCAAATACAACCTACATTCTCTGCATTCCTCACACCCTAATCTTGTATAGAGTATAATCCTACCTTTCATCACTACAGGCTCCAACTCTGCCTCCTCCACGTTCTTCACTTCTACTTTATCAACCGTATTGTTCTGCATCATCTTCAAGTAGCTTAACGGGTTCCATATGGACGACTTTCCCTCTGTTTTAGGGGACTCCACCGATTTGGTTTCAACGTCTCTTGCGTCGTAAACAGCATTGTCATCATTCATTCTCCCGGAAAGACGGCGCATCACTGTTTGTACTGCGACTTCACTCTTCACTCTAACGAAGTTCTTGATCGCAGCTGCTTTCTCCGTCCAAGCAGAAGTCGAAGGATTAGAATCTGGTGAGTCGGGCTTTGTCGTCTCTTTATCATCCATTGTTTCATCTTCATCAACGTCATCTTTTGAATCGTGTGAACTCTCACTATCATGTTCATCATCATAATCATTACTAGGACTACGCATCTTATCTTGTTGTGTTTCACACTCCAAAGAAACAGTCTTGTCCTCTCCGTGGATGTCTATAGACTCCATCTCGTCAATTATATCCTCAGTTTCGACAATGGGTTTAGGATAACCGTCCTCATCTCTGATCTCAACAGTTTTAATCTCTTCCACATTGTTCTCCTCCAATGTTTTTGCACAAGCAATTTCAACATTGTGCTTAGGAGACTCTTCCTCAGCAGATTTCATCGGCACATTATGGTTAGGAGAAGTCTCCACATCCATCAGCGAGGCTAAAAAACTGTTAATGCCAAAGAAAATACAATTAACTGATTTGAAATTTTAAAATATTGATTTAATCTAATGATTTTATTGAACCCTGGGAATCTAAGGATTTCAACCAGAAACAATTGATGAATTGAAAACTTACAGATCCGTAGAGAATCAGAGGACAATGGATTCAAAAAACTTAGACAAAGGAAATCGAATAGGAGGAAGGAGAGCGATTTTCAGACAAAGGCAAGACCTGAGCAAAAGAGACAAAATAAAAACGGATCCTCTATTTCTATTTTTGTGGTTTTATTTATTTCTCTCTCTAACCTTTTCTTTAATTGAATCTTTATTTACATTAGATCCTTTGTCCGCGTTACGCGCGGATTATGTAGTTTAATTTATTCTCTATATATTTAAATTGCTTAGCAAAGATTGAAAGACAGAAGTTGAGTTTTAGATTTTATATAGGAGTAGAGACTAAAAAAACAATGATAAAATTGTTTAAAATGTAAATAAATTTAGGTATCAAGTTGTGTGGAAAAAAAAATAATAATCTGAATGATGCATGAATTAAAGTCACTCTTTGCTGGATGCTTTTGCATGATCTCTTATTCGCCCTTTGAAATGCTTTATGTAATCATTTGATTTGTTGAAGTAGAAATTTGTTGCTGGTGATGAACTGAGTAGTAGTTTGCCTGAAAAATATTGGATATTATTGTTCTACTGATAAAAAAAATCTAGATCTGTATTATTTTTTGATGTGTTAAAAAAATTATTTACCTTGGAAAATTTTAGAAATTATGCTTGTGATGATGACAACTTTAAATTTTCTATTCTTCTTGCTTTGTAGGATGCTAAAATCTGCTGCTTGCTTGTCGCACAGTATGAGTTTAACCATTGTCGACTTGAGATAAAGGTGTATGTATGAAGAGAATTATGATTTTGTTTTACCTATTGTGTTAGACTTACCTGTTTAGCCGTAGACCAATCGTGGCATCAATATTGAGTCATGGGTGGTACGGATTTTTTTTTTGTATTATGAGTATCTGCCCGACGACATCTGCACATTGATTTTGAGTTAGAAGAAACATCCATGTTTGTTTAATTGATAGTGGGCTGACTTACTTACCTGGTAAGTAGGTGGGTGCAGTGGCTAAGCGCAATAGATTTTTGTAATTCTGAGGAGAGAAATTGTGAACTGGAAATATTGGACCGATGTCTGTAACTTTCAATGTTATTGTCTCTTGGTCGATCTGAATGTAATACGGCAGTTGGGTGAGTTTTCAATGTCGTGAATTATGTATGACAGCAAATCCTGAAAATTCATATATATCTCCCTCAGTTAATTTTTTTGGGTCATTTGGCTGAATGTTTCCGGTGAGCCGACCTTCTAATAGTTGTCCCTGAATGTGAACAAATTTTGTTGTTCCGAACCAATTAAGTAAATAGTGAGTAGTTTAAATCAAATATGGTGGATTGGAAAATACATATATATGTTAAAGTTAATAAATGGCTTACGTGGTGGTCGTAGCACATGAAGCCGATGCAAATTTGAGTATTATCTGTTTTGTGTTTTCTGATGTCCCAAACACTTCTTATACATACTGTGATAGGGCGCACTGAAATCTCTTCCAGTAGTTGGTGGATTCTTTGAAGAATGTGTTGCATGTGAGATGTCACTGTAAAACATGCGATTTTAATTAAGGGCATTCATTCTTTAGAACTTTACAAAAAAAACTATAAATTGTAATAAGATAAATGTATTTCCAACTATAATTATCACACACAGGGTTATGTTTTCAAAATTAACATGCTACCAAAACAAAACTTATAATTAGTATTACTGAAATGTTCTTTTATTTTTCATATATAGGTAGTTGTCTATAATATTTTATAATTACAGAAAAAATTATATAAATAATATTTTAAAATATGATCTCTAGATTAGAAAGAAATTAATTTTTCTTTTTAATAAAAAATTTAATTTAGTATATTGAATCCTTTTGTTTCAAAAAAAAAAAATTAGTTAACCCTATATATAAGACAAATAATAATATAAGAAAAATATAATTATATCAAGTAAAAGCATTGATATATCACACGTGTCCTTTAAAAACACTTTTGCTTAAAACCCTAATATTCTAAATTTAACATTTTTAATGTGAGTTTAAGTTCGTTTACTATATAGATAGATATTCTAAATTTTCTTACAACTATCTTATTAAAAAGAGTATTTTCTAATGTTTATCAAAACATAAACATGTGTTTAACGATGAAGAAAAGTCACATATGAAGAAAATTATCTAAGAGATTGTAAAAAGCAACAAACTGGTGTTGTGAAAGAGCTAATTAACCTATAGTAATGGAAAGTGTTATGTTTATTCTATAAAAATGTATTAATAATCCTTAAAGTTTTTTTTTTAAAACACGGAAATTCGTATTGTTAAATCTTAATCAAGTAAAAATATTTATAGACGGTTATTAAATATTTTATTCATAGTGTGTGATTTTATAAAGTTTAATAGAGTATAGATAGTGCAGAAAATTATTCAAAAATATATATGTAACTAAAAATTAATAGGTCGATGATCGGTGCTCCAATTATGACCAATCTATAGGTCCACGTTATTGTGTTTAATCAAATAATAAATATCAACTTAAGTTGTGTAAGTAAAGAATGAAAAAGACAAACGAAGAAGGGATGAAGAAAGGACAACGATCATCCGTTTGTAATATAATTTCTATCATCATGCAAGTCATAACAAAGAATGATGATCATATATAATCAATTTGAATACAGGGCTCTCTTTTGGAACATATTTAAGAGGTGAGCATATTTGGAACGATTGTGCATTAGAGAGTGATAATTTTGTGAGAAGTCAATCTTGAATGATTGTGAAGATTACTAAAGAGATTCACCAACAAAACTGAGTAATAAGAAATACTTTGATAGTGAGAAAAGATTGTTTACCTCCAGTTTCCACAGGGGTGGTAGGAGGTTGGTTTTCCATTCTCCAATGGTACGTGTAGTAGCGGTTCGATCGTGTGAAAGAGAACTTGTCTCTATGAGGAAGATGGAATATGGATGTGATTAACTCTTACGCTTGGAAGTATTTTTAATCATATCAATTCGGTGCAAAAACGTTTGGCAATCACGTTCGTTTATGGAAACATAATATTATGTTTTCTATTTTACTTAATGCGATCATAAAGAATGTTTGGTTAGTGATTGAATATTTCGTGATTGAATATTCTGTTCGATTTCTTATGTTTGATTAGCCGGTTAGTAGATTGTATAATCAATCTTAGAGTTAATGGCGTGTATCCTTATTATTCCATAACTACTATTATTTAACCAAAATCATATAATTTTGTATGATTTTACATGTTTGCCTAAAATCAAAACCGTAGATACTCTCAAACACATTTTTTTCTTAAAACAACCAAATTCGTGAAAGCCTCAAATCCAACAAAACTAAAATGTTCAAACATCAAACTTGAAGTAAAAACACTAAGTAGAGACAACATATATGTAAGAATGATAGTTTAATGGTGCAAAAACAAAGTCTGAGACTAAAAAAAAAACAAAGCGTAGAGTTTTAGTAACTATAAAAACCAACATGTAACACATCCTAGCCACTTCTTCCTCGTTTGGGATCCTCTGCGTCAGCCTAAACACCAGCCCTCTTCACACTCCCAAAGAATGTGGAAGGACCATCACCAGCAACTTCCTTGTCCAAAGTTTCCTGTGCGTCTGGTACAGCCACATTTCCTTCGAAATTGGCTTCAAACTTCTGGAGTGAGCACCTTTGTCACAGTCAAAGCTTGGGTCTGGCCAGTTAAATTGTGATTTGACACCTTCACAACGAATTTGCGGGTCTGTCCTATGGTATCGATAAGAGCTTGAGGTACCGGAACCAAGTGATCATCCCCTACATCCTCATTGGCCTACACAAAGTAATCAATTGTCACTATATACCCCTAATTATCTTGGAAAATACAGTTCTAACTAACAAAAGCACACAGGTTTGTAATTACCTTGAAATAATCCTCAAGCAATTCAGAAGCTTTCTTACCAGATAACTCATATCCCGCACCACCAAGGAGCACAAAAGACGCTTGATCATCATTATCATACACGGAGATCTTCGCCAAGTACCTGTGTCATAAGCAGAGTAAGAATAGTGCATTGAAGTATGAGTTTAAGTAGATCTGAGTCACTTACTGTGCAACACCAACAATTTCGGTTTTCCCACATTTCTTACACATAAGGCTAGTAGGCCCTTTGGTTGCCTTAGTGTGGCACCCACCACAGCCTATGTAATACCATGATGATCCGTGCGCAACATCTCCAATGGTTGCTGTGCACTCAAACCAAGCAACCTGCAAAATGGTAAACGATTAAATAAGCAATCAAGATAATCATATTAGATGTGTCACCAATTGGTACTGAACAACCTTCGCATCTTCCTGCTTCATATAGGAAAATAGCTCGCCTATGGTCACTGTCTCAGTCTTAGTGACAATGTCTGCGTCAACTCTGTTAGCAACATCTAGATTCGTGTTCATCCTGAAGCCAACGTACAAACATCAAAAACAATGATGGAATAACGACTAACAATTTTAAATAAAAGAAAGATTACCAAGTGAGATAATCTCGGGTTGCTTGGACATCAGTGTCCAAAAACACACGTAATGGCGTCATGGAGGAGAGAGCTAGAGCACCTGTAGCAAATCCATTGTTATAAGACAGATGAAAGTTATAACGTAAAATGTGATGTAAAATTTTCCATAACAGAGCCTATCGGTTACTCATAGCCAATACGCTCAACTTCTACCAAATACAGTTCTATTCCTCAAAGCCAACCTAACCAGATAATATTCCCTGACCATCCTATGTAATTCTAAAAAATAAGAAAAATTGCTAATACAGACCTCCAAGTCGCTTTGGGTTCAAGGTAGTGACTAAAATAACACGTGCAGTTCCTCCAGATGCTTTGAATCTCTCACTGAAATCGGAGGCAGCCTTGTCCCATAGGTACAACTTCATCACTGGATCGCTATAACATACAAAAACATGCGTGAATAGAGAGACAACTCAGGAATATGAAAATAATACAGATTAGCTTACTCATGTGTTTGAACATGAAGCAGAACTCGGCGCGAAGAAGCTATTTCGGCATCATCTAGCACGAGAGTGTCACTGAGAACCTGCCCATTCACAAGCTTGATATGGCCAACATAATCTGCAAAATAAAAAACAAACTCAATGCTTTATATACCATAAACACACAATGTAACCAAAAACGTAAGTATGGATCTTAACACTATCCTAGACAAAGAAGGCTGAATATATCTGATCGAATTAGATTAAAATTATCCTATATACCAGTGAGACCTTACCATAAAGATCCCCTCTCAAGTCGCAGGCAGCATCGAACTCCTCATATCCATGGAACCGGAAACGATCCTCAGGAAAACATGCCGAACTGTCCTCTAGGTCAGAGAGGACAGAAGTGATGAGAATGTGATGGTGAAACTTGGATCCGCAACACGATACAAAGTCTTTTTGTTAGACCCGAAAAAACTGTTGAGTCTGTAAATGCCACCAGCTCTCATGTGTGGCAAATAAGTGTCTATCCTTCCAGCTGGGATGAAACCCTGAATGACAGTCTCCTGTTATCATCATAATAAAAGAAATTAATCAGAAATGCTAGAGATGAGATCTTAGAAATGCATCAACAACAAAATTATAGTTTATTGTAATATCAACAAAAGCAAACACTTGCTATGAATGAACTAAAGTACAAAATAATAGAACAATAAGTCTGATTCTAAAATGTTTATCAGCATCATTTCTAAACTAAATTGTAATATAGAACTCGGTTTATACCTCTTGGTCGATGAGAAGCATCTCGAGACCTAGAAGCACTTTTGTCACAACATTTCGAGCTTCCCAGAAATGGATCAACCGAAACCTCAGCTCGCCGTCATGAGCTCCGTATTTCACACCTTTGAAAGCCACAACCTCGGCCGAGACAATGGCTTTTCCCTTGGCGCCAGAGGAGACAACGGCTTTGCCTCTAACACCTGAAGAGACACCAGTCTTCATACCTGCATAGGAATACGAACGTTGCCATCAAGAAAAAGGAAACTAAACTCCGTACCACAATTTCACATGCTTTTATATTTTCTGTAGTATAAAAACTATATGCCATAAAAAAATCATCTTATTCATCTCGTTGTTGTATACCTCAAAGCTTTAGACTCTCTATTTTTTTAAGGTAATCAAACAAAGTATGTAGTTTTAAACCTCAAAGCTTTAGACTCTCTAATTTTTTAAGGTAATCAGACGGACTCTATAATTTCAAAAGGAAATGATAAGGGTTCTCACCATTGGGGTTTCTCGATTTAGGCACGCCGATCAAGATACCAGAAGAGACAGAGGTCTTTCCGCTGAGTTTGGTCAAACCGGAGGTGACCGACGCTTCGCCTTTGGCTTGCTTCGAGTGGGGTTCGCTGATCGAGTGGTCGAGAGAGACATAGGGTGTTCCGATGAGCTTGATCGGTCCGGGAGAGGAGTCAGTATCAACGGCTTTTGGTTTCTCTGAGGTGGATTTTCCGTTGGAATTCATTGCAGCAAAGCTTAATCGGAATAAAACTCGGATTAAGAGTTGTGTAAACAAAATCTGAAGGAGAAAATGCAGACTAAGAGTTTTATAAAGAAAATATGAAGGGGAAAAGCAAAAAGAATCCATTAATGAGAGTAGAGAGAGAACGAAGTGGAGGATGTATTGATTGGTTAGGGATCAGATCGTGAAACTGATCAAAGGAGAGTCAGAGGAAAGGGATGAAGAATCGTCAAAGGGGATGAAGAATCGATTTGGGTTATTAGGGTATGAGAAATACGAATGGGAGAGGTCGGAATGGTTTGATCGCCGTATGTGTCTTGATATGGTCTGATGGGTTTTAGGCCCATTCGTATCAAACACAGCTATTTTAAAAAAAAACACGGTTGAGGCCCAAGAAAAGCAACACACATCTGACATGGCAAAAACACCCTCTCTGATTGGTTGATTAAAATTGCCCACGTGGACAGCCTGGTTGAGGAGGATATCCTCCTTTTATTACTTATGATTTTTATGTAAATAAAATTACTGAGAAAGTGAGATTGATCGAGAAAGATCTTTTGTTCTTATTATAAGATCGTGTGATTGGACCCGCAGATGTTTGGTAAAAATTATAATCTTATCCTTCAAGGATAATCAAAAATAGAAAGTATTCAATTGGAACATGAAAACGTGACCGAGTTTATCCGAGCGGGAGAAACGGGAATCATTGAGGGTGGATTTGTAATAACTCCTTGTTTTTAGGTTTTCTTTTGTTTTTTCTTCCTCTTAAATGTCATATTTCTTACACAAACTTATAAGGGCAAAATGATGAATAATGATAAGGATAAGTAACTCTTTTTAGTTTTTATTACTAATAATATTTTTTTCTTTCGGTATATCGCTACGATTTATTTTTTTTTTAAATAAAAAATAAAAGGTTGTCTATGAAAAAAATCATGTAGTTTTATCTAATTAATCAATAATTATGTTTTATGTCCGAAGTATTTAAGAAATCTTGAAAGATTGAAAACATCATAACAGCGCTAACTCTTTCAGTTCTTTTGAAAAGCTTAGCCATGCCTCAATCATTTCGATCAAGTTCTTGCAGTCTGATCTAAAACGCTGACATGTTAGATATCATAATATATTTTTTCTGTCCAAACAAGTGCTTCCAACTCCGAGTGCAGAGAAAACACTCGTCTCCTTTGGTTTTTGTACCCATAAGCTGAATTTGGTCAGATATGTCTTCTAAACCCATCTACATCCACTCTAACGTATAGGTCATGAACTTTCCACCATATAAATGTTTAGTAAGCACGCGTCTTATGAAGCTATTGAATGTAGTGGTTGATCTCTATATCCAAACCTAAATCTTCAATATTGTTCTTCAACAAAAAGAGATAATGTAAATCGGTATAGAATTCAAAGATAGTATGAGTTACAGATTCATAAGTCTATCCACATCTAGAACAATGATTATCACAACACATATGATGACGTATATGGTTTCTTTTGAGAGCTAAATGTCTTATTGCAATCTACCATATAAGGTGGCACATTTTTTGAGGAGCATTAGCTTTCCAACCAAAGACATATAGATTAGTGATAATGAGCTCTGAATATTCAATCTCAGGTTCTCGGATTAAAATATTCCTAGCTACCCAATATACCGACTTAAGAGTATATTGACCACTCATCGTATGGTTCCAACAAAAAGTATCTCGATGGGTGGATTGGCTTAATGCCAAGCTTCGAATGAGTAGTAAGTTCTACATAATAGCTAAGTTCTCAATTCTTTCCACATTCAATTCGTTAGGTCCACCTTGAATAAACCACGGATTGTCATCTGGGGATGGACTACCAAGAAATTTGGTTGCGCGGGCCTCACATGAATAACTGGAATCCAAGGATTTCCCCAAGCTTTAACCTCATATCTAGAATGCACCTTATGTCTAATTCTCAATGCAAATAACGGCCTCCCAACTGAAAGACTTATTCATACATAAGAAGGGTTATTTGTAGAACTTGGTCGCAAAGGTGAACTAAGTCTGTAATGCTTGCAACACAGTACTCGAGAAGTAAATCAAGGAATTTCTTTATCTCTATCCTCCATAAATGTTTTGCCAACAATGCAAGACTAAATTCATGGATCATATGGAAACCAAGACCACCTTAATCTCTTAGCATAAAAAGTTTCTCTTTTGAACTCAAGATGAATCATGAAGTGGCACTTGCAAGCTTTTTACAAGTATCTAAAAGGAAGCAAAAAGCTGTATATGACATAGTTAGGAACTGCTAGCATGATAGATTTAATCAAAACCTCATTTCCACCTTCTGACAATCACCATGACGACTCTTTTTGCAATATTTTCTTTAAGAACGCAAAAAATTCACATTTTGAGCCACTTATCCCAAGTTCAGTACTCATCCCTGTCGACCACCTATCCCATAACCAACCATGCTCGACAACCGGTTTAGTGACTATTACAGCCCGGCTAACTGCCCCAGCTGCCTCAAAATTTTCTCATATCTGTTGATATTCCTGGAAGCTGGCCAACTAGCTGAACTTGAGCTGTTAAGCTGATCCAATTAAGCTGAGATCAGATCTAAGCTTCTTCCAGCTGGTCTAGCTATATTTACCCTCTCCTTAGTTCGGCCCAACTCTTTTCCTCACTTCCCTTTGTTTCCTTGGCTAAGTCTCCATCTTTTGTGGACTTGAACCTTTTATTCACACCATCGATTGCTTGCCTTAAAGTATTTTGACAATTCTTAGCTAAGTTATGGGAAATTTATGGAAACGTTGAAAAGACAAGTTTTTCAAACGGCAAATATGGCTCCTCTGTACATACTGAAAAGGATTTCTCGAGAGTGCGAGTTTGGAATGTGGCACAATCAGTTTCAGAGACAAAAGAGCAAGGACAGAGACTCAAATCAACCAACCAAAGGAAGATGAACCAGTTTCTTAGATCAAGGTGTCAAGTCGATGCATCTTGGGCGAAAACCCTATCTACTTTTTTAGAAGTAGTATTATATAAATTTAATCGGGGTTTATGCTCCATGGATCACCAGGAAGGAATCAAGTGTTTTTACTCCTATACACCGAATTCAACACACTTTTGTGGGCAATGAGCAACTCTTTTTGTATGAGGCTTGAAACAATGCACTTCAAATTGAATTGCAAGCAAATGTAAAGTTGTTCGATGACGAAGAATTATGTGCATTTCTAGCTTCGAAATTTGAAGAACTTACTCAACTTTGTTCTATGTTTACCAAATTTTCTCTCTTTTATTTTTTTTTGCGATTTTAATACTCGGATTAACCTCCTAGTTAAAACAGATCAAGGGATTTTTTAAAAAAAATTGTCATATATGGTTCCAAACGGGTTGGCTCCACATGCTAATCCTCTCAAACTAGTTTAATAAAATATGAAATTTTGTTGTAAAAAAAAGGAAATTAATGAAGATTCTGATTTTTAGAAAAAGAGAATTTGAGAGAAATAAAGAGAAAAGTACAATTTCAACAACCAAAGCTTCACAAGGTTTGATTATTTTAAATTTTGTTCTACGAAAACCCATTTGAAGCGATCTAAAACAAACATCTTTCCAATAAACTGGGGTCAACCCATAATATTATAAGCATTAGGTTAAGAAAATCATATATGATTTGTAATTTTTTGCTCATATGTATACTAATTTTTGTAAAGTAAGGCAATAATTGATTGTCTCTTTATGTTAACCTTGCATTATTGAGTTTGAAAACAGTTTTAGGGGAAACGACCTATCTCAACACCAGAAGTTTCAAATAGTAACAGTTCCACACGATCTTTCAACCTCGTCTTAATTGCACATATATAGAAGTTTACAACCTATTTCCCCACAATGTCAAAGTTCGAAACCCGAACCCACATAGCTTCGGTTATTCATCAATTTAGTGGTTCAGAAGAGGTAACCAAACCGAAAGACATAAAATAACCCGACCAGTGATCCTATTTTAACCCGGTTGGAATCCAGTTTTAAAAACCCCCAATTATACGAACCCTAAAAACGAACCCAGAAGCTCTCTCCTTCAGCTGGTGAAAATCGAAGATGAGCAACGAAAGTGGAGCTTCGTCAGGGACATCAGGTATTCGAAGAAGAGGAACAATGGTCGGTGTGCCGAAGAGATGCTGGTGTGGCGAAATCGTGGTAGCAAGAATGTCAAAGTCCGAAGCTAATCCTTATCGGCGATATTACCGTTGTGCATATGCAGTGGAGCGAAAAGTAAGTGTAATGAATCTGAGATTCAATGTTCATATAGAATATATTTGAAAAAATGATGTTGATTTGTGTGTGTAGCTTAGCAATGATAACCACTCGTAAAAATGGGTTGATGAGGCTTTGGCGGATGAGATAGAAATATTGGGGATGAGGACCGAAAGACTTGAGCAACAAAACCAGATTGCGAATTTGGAGCTAGAGATGCTGAGGTTTGAGAAAGAAATTCTTGAAAAGGTTGAAGGAGTTGTGGGTGAAGCAAAGTCTGAGTTGAAGAAACTGATGGTTATTGTTGCTCTAGGTTGCTTGAGCATTGTCGTGTGCTCTAAGCTAATAGGTTGATGTTAGATTGAGTTTTAGTTTATGTGTTTTTCGATCCTAATCAATCTTAGTATGTTATGTAATATGTTGACAATGTGTGTTGTGTAAGACAATATCTTTTGCTATTTAAGATATGAACCATTTCTCTATGTTTATATTCGATATCTTCAGATATCCTGCAAAGTCTATATCTCGCGGAAAAACTCTCGAAACGGATCTCGAAGAAAACATTTCACATCGAAGAAGGATATGAGACGACAACTCATCACCCTCACTTCCACGCCATACGTAAACTTATGAAAAATGCAACTCGATTGTCTTGTCATATAAAGAAAGCCGCAGAGCGGCAGAGATTCAAAGCCACATACGGCCAGTCCCGAAATATGAAATAAGGCCATTTAAGGCCGAAACATCAAACATAAAAAAAAATCTCTCGCAAGAGATCTAACCAAAGTCTTCCTCAGAACTCACGCTCCCTCTTCACCCGTCGCTTCATCCAAGCCTGGAGCCGCATCACCTCCGCTTTCTCCGAGCACCGGATCTTCCCCTCTGGGCCTTCTGAACACGTCGGAAGAAAGCACACGGATTTCAGGTCAGCTAGGATGAGATCGAAATCTCCATCCACGACTGCCAAATCTCCCTTGCAGCCGGACAGTCGAGCCTCTTCGGCCTCTAAGGTCGGGGGAGTCTCACTCTGGAACGACTGAACCACGGCCACCCCGCCCTCAATCGTCGCCAAGGCTAGATCCATGTTCCGGATGCATTCAAGGGAGCCCAGAAAGGCAGAGATCTTCGCCAAGCGAGCCTGAAACTCAGAGCGGAGAGCGTCTGTGGCCTCTCGGATCCCGCGGCTCGCTAATCCTGCATCGCCCTCGATCTGATGCTGAAGCCGACGCACCTCCAAAGATTTGGCCTTCCTGGCTTTCTTCTCCTTAAGCAGTGAACTCGCCGTCTTCCCGCGGTCCCTCTCGAGCTCCCCTATCGCGACCTCGAGTTTCGACACTTTCACGGAGTGAGAATCCTTGACAGCCTTCAGCATGGCCTCGGTTTCAGACCATCTACCCTGAAGCTCCAACAACTCCCCGGCAAGACGACTGGTCTCAGAACCGCACTCGCTGATCATCCCATCGATCAACGACATGAACTGCGAAACGAGAAGAAAGTTAGGGATTTTTTGTCTTTTAGAAAAATATATAACAATCAAGAGATTAAGTGGGCGACAAACCTTTCCGCGAAGCACCGACGCTATGCTCGAGCCTCCTTGCTGCGAAGATTCTCCGTCACCGCCCTTGGTAAATTTCCTCTTCCGGCCCTTAGGCTGAGCAACCGGAACAAGACTAGGAGCGCGCAGCGCTAAAACGATCTCTTTCCTTGCCAGAGGAGGAGGCATAGAGTCAGCAGCCCTCTCCTTATCCTCGACGAGAATCGGAGTCGTGGACGACCCGGCAGGTAGAGCTGAAGCTTCCGGAACGCCCGACCCTGCTACGTAGCGACTGAGCGTCCGTTCCGCTCGGTCGCTACGTAGCGACCGAGCGTCCGTTCCGCTCAGTCGCTACGTAGCGACCGAGCTCTTCCGAAACATCGATACGACATTAGTCCATGCATTCTCGTCTATCCTTCGATGCTATCTCCCGAAGACCGTAGCGAACCCATTTCATGTTTCCCGCCATTCTAAGTCATCGATCAAACTTTATGATAAAAAACGCGGAAAGTTCGTTCTTTATCGAAAGAAGCCGTAATAAACGCTTCGAGTCAGAAGACGGCCCAAAGGGACCTAAGACATGACTCGAGGCCCAACTCACGATTTCTTAACCAACAGCCCGTAAGCTGCATGACGGTTTACGCTTGGTTCGCAAGGAAAGATAAATGTCAAGTTTCCGCGGATAAATACGAAATTTTGAAGATAATTACGAAGATCAGAAAAATGGAATATCTCCATTTTTATGCTATGACGGCTTAAGGGCAGAAGAAGAAAAGCGTAAACCGACCTAGGAGCCTGTATATAAGGAGTCCTAGGCGAGAGGCATAAAGGAGTTTTTTTCAGAGAAAACTTAGCACTTTGAGCAATTAGACAACTTTCCGTTTTTGTTATTTCGAGCTGCGACTCAACTAGGTTTTGCAGTCTTAGGTTGTTAGAACTAGGAATCTCGCCGACAGCTCTCATAGCCGAGGCTTCTACCTTGTTGTAACGCTCATACGCGAATTCAGAATAAAACTCTTTTTGCTCTCTTTTATGATTATTTATTTCTTTTCGTCTTTACTTGCGTGTTCTGATTGCTTGGCGTGTGGTTTAACAGATATTTGGGACCTCTGGGAAATTAGGGTTTTCCTAACTTTCCTAATTTAAACGAAAATCGACAGTGCGAATTTCGGTTCCCACATTCGTTTTATCATACCGGTTTTGTTTAATGTTTCGGCCAGTTTTCAGAGCATAGTCTACCACAACTTCCTTGAACGCAATACCACTGATGAATACTTGTCCCTCATACAAGTCACCAGCGCCTCTCCTAATATCTGCGCCTATACATTGTCCTCTGAATTTCTTTTCCTTCTTCTTCTTCTTCATCATCTTCTGTCTCCGGATACTCGTTGTGTCTGACTGAAGGTTCATCGACAAATTCACGAACATCTTTCTCAATGTTGAAGTTGTTACGCTCACGTCGATTTTCACCATCAGAATCGTAACCTTGGTCGAATTCAGGGACATCATTTCACTCAACATTCACATCAATCCCTCCTTCCTAAGTCATTCTACAAGAAAAAAACTAAGATTATCATACTAGATACTCGAAATTGAAACAAAGAGTAAGGAAAAATTGATTCAGTTCAAAACAGGGAGTAATTATAATGGAAACTCGAAAAGGAAGAAGATGAGACGACAAACTCACCTGACATAACCAATCAGGCAGAAAGAACAGTCGACGAAATTGATTCAAAGCTTCAGTCTTGCCAAGGGTTCACGACACTTGAAAGAGATAAACAGAATTGGGGTTTTTTTCTGGTTAATAAAAACTGGGTTAGTTAAATTACGGTTTATAATAACAAATCGGGTCGTAAACGGGTCTTCGTAGGTTTAATTAGGTTTTCTATTGGTTAGGCTTAAACTCAAAAACCAGTAAACCGATTTTAATCAGCTAATTGTACGTTCATGTGGGTTCGGGTTTCGAACTTTGACATTGTGTGGAAATAGGTTGTAAAACTTCTATATATGTGCAATTAAGAAGAGGTTGAAAGATCGTGTGGAACTGTTACTATACGCATCCCTGTCGACCACCTATCCCATAACCAACCACGCTCGACAACCGGTTTAGTGACTATCACATCCCGGCTAACTGCCCCAGCTGCCTCAAAATTTTCTCATATGTGTTGATATTCCTGGAAGCTGGCCAACTAGCTGAACTTGAGCTGTTAAGCTGATCCAATTAAGCTGAGATCAGATCTAAGCTTCTTCCAGCTGGTCTAGCTATATTTACCCCCTCTTTAGTTCGGCCCAACTATTTTCCTCACTTCCCTTTGGTTCCTTGGCTAAGTCTCCATCTTTTGTGGACTTGAACCTTTTATTCACACAATCGATTGCTTGCCTTAAAGTATTTTGACAATTCTTAGCTAAGTTATGGGAAATTTATGGAAACGTTGAAACGATAAGTTTTTCAAACGGCAAATATGGCTCCTCTGTACATACTGAAAAGGATTTCTCGAGAGTGCGAGTTTGGAATGTGGCACAATCAGTTTCAGAGGCAAAAGAGCAAGGACAGAGACTCAAATCAACCAACCAAAGAAAGATGAACAAGTTTCTTAGATCAAGGTGTCAAGTCGATACATCTTGGGCGAAAACCCTATCTACGTTTTTAGAAGTAGTATTATATAAATTTAATCGGGGTTTATGCTCCATGGATCACCAGGAAGGAATCAAATGTTTTTACTCCTATACATCGAATTCAACACACTTTTGTGGGCAATGAGCAACTCTTTTTGTATGAGGCTTGAAACAATGCACTTCAAATTGAATTGCAAGCAAATGTAAAGTTGTTCGATGACGAAGAATTATGTGCATTTCTAGCTTTGAAATTTGAAGAACTTACTCAACTTTGTTCTATGTTTACCAAATTTTCTCTCTTTTATTTTTTTTTGCGATTTTAATACTCGGATTAACCTCCTGGTTAAAACAGATCAGGGGAAATTTTTTAAATTTTTGTCATATATGGTTCCAAACGGGTTAGCTCCACATGCTAATCCTCTCAAACTAGTTTAATAAAATATGAAATTTTATTGTAAAAAAAAGGAAATTAATGAAGATTCTGAATTTTAGAAAAAGAGAATTTGAGAGAAAATAAAGAGAAAAGTACAATTTCAACAACCAAAGCTTCACAAGGTTTGATTATTTTAAATTTTGTTCTACGAAAACCCATTTGAAGCAATCTAAAACAAACATCTTTCCAATAAATTGGGGTCAACCCATAATATTATAAGCATTAGGTTAAGAAAATCATATATGATTTTGTAATTTTTTGCTCATATGTATACTAATTTTTGTAAAGTAAGGCAATAATTGATTGTTTCTTTATGTTAACCTTCCATTATTGAGTTTGACAAAAGTTTTAAATTTGAGTAGTGGAATAGTTTGATGATAAAAAGAAGTCAAAACCCCAATATATCTATATTTTTCACTGAAAATAATTACATTAAACATGCAAATATTACAGAGTGAGAGATAATAATCGGATACACAAAGTTAGATTAACCCATAAATTAAGCCTGCATAACCAAGTTCTCTGGAGACAGAGCCCTAAGAAAGGAGACAGATTAACACAAACATAAACCGAATACATGAGATTATGATGTAGAAAAAAAAATATTAAAAGCTAACAACAAAAGCCAAGAGGAAGAAAGGCTCCTAAGTAGCACCACACCAACACTCCAAGCTGATCTTTGAAGAAGAGACAACGAAACCAGAAACCTCTCATAGTGAATAAGAACAACAAATTAGACCAAATAACCTAAACTTCAGGATCCGGAGAAACATAACACTTCGTTCTAATACAATCAACGGGAAAAGGCAAAACCGATCTATAACGAGAATGACACGAAAGAGCCAACTGAAAAGCATGTAAAGGATGAGGATTCAATCAACCCTCTGGATGAAAGACAGGGAGCAAATCATTTTTCTCTGACCAAAGAATGACTCGACAACCAAGATGGAAAAGTAATCGAAACGGAGTAAAGTCCAAGACACCAAAAATAAACTAGAGGAACAAGCAGCTTAGCAAATTCAACTCCACATTGTTGTTCTTACGGATCCAAAAACTCCAACCTCAAAACAAGCTTAATCTGAACAAATCTATATTATATCTCGATCTTCAGATTAACACCTCCAAAATCAACATGCAATCTAACAGATGAACCATAAAGAGAAAATAAACACAAAAGCTAAAATCGAGAATACATCCCTATGGAAGTGGCATGAGTCGGTAAACGAAACCGGCCCAAAGAAATCAGAAAAAGATCTTTAGAGAGAAGATGGAAGATTTAGTGAGTCCTCTAGATCATGTAAATAATCGACCAAAATTATATATTTATTGATTTTGCGGTAAATTGGCAATGTATGTATTTTATTTCCTTTTTCGCATTTATCGAAATGGAAAAAATATTATTTTTTTTTTGTAAACATGTTAAGATTGTATTACCATTTTCGAGTTTTTACAAAAATTACAGAGAATTACAAGTAGTGGAATACAACATCTACAACACAACAACAAATAACTGAGTGAAAAACACGACTACTAAACCTATACTCGAGAGCCAGCGAGAGAGGTGAGAAGACTCCACAAAGCTACTAAGAGCATGCGATACGCGTTGCGGAAGACAGTTTTGAGGTGACATTGAACACCATGAGTCACAAGCTGGTAATTTTGACCTCCCCAAGCTCTCTTCCAAAACATTTCACATACCACGGAACTCAGATGATGGGCATCAAGCACTGACGCAAAACGAGGCAGAAAGTTGCAGCAGACGACAATAGAGGCTACTCCGGCCGACCAACCAAACACTTGTTGAAGCATCAGTTGTCGTTAACCACCTCAGCCAGACACTACAGGAAATATGAGCAGTAATAGCGGACGAAAAACGCTACGCATTTTGTATAATAGCGCTTCCTTGTCCGCTCTGACAGCGTCCGTTATAATAGGTCCGACACTTTTAATAGCGGTTTTTATGTATGCTATAATTAAATAAATAACAATAGCGTGAATTTGTATGCAATTGTTAATATTTATAATTATGTAATTCAAATTTTATTAAAACTCTTAATTTTTTTTTAATATATAGCAATTTGTTTATTAATTAAAATCAGTTTGCAAATAATATCAGTATAATTAAAAATGAAATGTTATTTATTAATTAAATTCACTTTACAACTAAATTTTATTTTTACAACACTAAACCAGAATTAATTAAACCAACAAACTAATTGAAACACATTAAACCGAAACCTAAACCTAAGCCACCGCTCCTTCCTCCTTTCAAGGTCGTATGTATTCCTCCTGTCGTCGCCTCCATCTCCTTCACCACAGCGCCGCTCCTTCCGACTTCCATGGTCGTCTTCCTCCTGTCGTCGCCTCCATCTCCTTCACCACAGCGCTCTGACGTAGCCATCACACCTCCTCTGACGTCAGGCTTCTCCGCCAAATCTTCTGTCTCCTCCGCAAAATCTACTGACTCCTCCACATTCCAAAAACAGCAAATCAGTACGTAAACATATATAAAAATGAATGTTCTCAACAGATCTAAAGACAGAATCAATAATGAATATAAAGGATCCAAACGAAAACAACTTTCCACAAACACAGATCTAAACCATAAAAATCAAAAATATAAAATCTCAACTGCTTCAAACATTTCCGTATGGATCCACTTATTGTAGCCGTAGCTGAAGTGATTAGAGGTGATGGCTGAGACACAGTTCGTTGGCAGAGGTATAGAACGAGAGATGAAGATGATGGCAGCGGCTGAGGTTTATGGTGATGGGGTGATTTTGTGTAAGGATGAAGAAGATAGACAGAAAAAAAAGACAATACAAAGATGAATCTTGTTGTTCTTTGTTTCAGAGATAGAGAGAGAGAGAGAGAGAGAGAAGAAGAAAGTGAAGAACGTGAGAGAAGAGAGAGAAGAGAGAGAGAGAGAGAAACACAAAAAGATTTAATCTCAACCGTTCAAAATATCTAATCTATGGTTAAAATTATCAATCCACACACAACTTTTTTAAACCAATAGGAATAAAGGACGAGGATAGATACAAAAATAATTTTGGGCCTTTGATTCAAATCAATCAATGGTTCAAAAAAAAACAATACAAATAGTCTTCTTATTTAATTATAGCTACTATAAAAATTATTTAAGCTATAAATAATTTGGTATCATTGAAATTTTAATTTATTTACAGAAATATAATTTATTTAGAAATTAAGATTTAATGTTTGATGATATATGTTAAAATGAGATATGTGGTTTAGGGATTAGGGTTAAAATTTAGGATTAAGTATATGATTTGAGTTTTTGCTTGAGGTTTAAATTTAAAGTTTCTATTATAAGTTTGTAAATATTGAATTTATGATTTTCTATGTAGAGATTAAGGTTGGTTTAAGGTATTAAAGTTTGATAGTTTGTATTAAGATTTGGATGTAGAGTTTAGAGTTTGAAGTGTAATGTTAAAGGTTGGTTTTAAGAGTTGACTAAAGTTTTAATGTTTTTGTTGCAGAAGTTAAAGATTAAGATAAAAAAATCGAGTTTGAATTTACAATTCTGGTTTATAGCATGAAAATATTAGAGTTTAAAGATTTATGTCTATAGTATAGAGTTACGTTTTGGGGTTTAGGGTTTTAAGCACACCAAAATCCATATTTGTAACATCAACCACAGTAAATATATATTTTTTATATAAGGAATAGGTTTTAGTTTAGTAATTATATTATTTGTAGTAATTAGATTTTTTGACTTTATATGTAGGGTTTGAGTTTGGGTTTAGGGTATTAGATTTAGGATGTAAATTTAAAATTTAGTTTTTTGAGGTTCTGATTTTAAATTTGAAATTAGATTTTAAAATTATCAAATTTTGAGTTTAAGTTTAAGATTAAAATTATACTATGGAAATAGTATTTTAATTACAAAATACAAATAAGCAAAAAAAGGTTTTATAGATTTTTAAAATGATTAAATTTTGAATTTAGGTTTAAGAATAAAACTATTACGAAAAATTGATTATTTTAATTAATTTTTACAGTTTAAAAACATGTTTAAGATTTAGGGTTTTGTTTTTTTTAAAAAAAAATTACAAAATACAAAAAACATTTTTTTAAGAGATCAAAATTTAATAGGTACTTATAAATACAAACAATAATTTAATTTTTGAACATAAATTTTTCCCTTTGATGAAATTTCTAAATTTTAAGCAATCATAAAACATATTATTTACTAATTAACATTTGGTGTCAGGACAACAAATTAATTTTTCTAAATCATCGATTCAATTTGGACATAAGGTTCCTGTGTATCTGAGGACGGCCATCCACAATCTCTTAGGTATTACAAATCTTGGGGGAATGGGGAATTATTTGGGGATTCCGGAGAGTCTTGGAGGTTCAAAAATACAGATATTTGGGTTTCTAAATGAGAGGGTACTCAATAAAGTGAATAGTTGGACAGTCCGCTTTCTTACAAAAGGGGGTAAGGAGGTCTTAATAAAATCAGCTGCGTCACCCATGCCAACTTTTGTGATGTCTTGTTACAGGCTCCCCAAAGGGATTACCAGAAAAATTACGAGCACTTTATCTCATTTCTGGTGGAGTAGTGGAAATAATAAAAAAAGTATTCATTGGTTCTCCTGGGATAAAGTCTGCATCCATAAAGATGATGGGGGTTTGAGCTTTAGGGACCTGCAGGATTTTAATACGGCTTTGTTAGCTAAACAATTATGGCGATTGATTGATAAACCGGAGTGTTTATTTTCCAAAGTTTTTAAAGGTCGTTATTTTCGGAATACTCATCCTCTGGATGACCACAGATCTTACTCCTCTTCTTATGGATGGAGAAGTATCTGTTCAGCTAGGCCTCTGGTTAAAAAAGGGCTAATCAAAAGAGTAGGAACCGGGCAATCGGTATCCGTATGGAATGATCCATGGATCCCTGCTCCTCGCCCGAGGTCAGCATTACCAAAAACTCAGTCTCAAATTTTAAGTCAGTCTCTTATGGTGGGTGATCTTATAAATCCCATAGATTGTTCCTGGAATGAGGATCTCCTGAATGAATATTTTCATCCAGATGATGTGAAGATTATTCTTGGTATAGCAGTTAGTAGAACACAACGGCCAGATACATATGGTTGGACGTTTACGGACTCTGGTAAATACTCGGTCAAATCAGGGTTTAGGACAGAATCCTTATACCCGGATCGGGGTCCACGAGTGTTAAGTTATGGACCTAATGTTAAACCCCTTTTGGCGCATTCTTGGAAACTAAAATGTTCTCCGAAACTAAGACACTTTGTATGGCAAATTTTATCTGGGACACTACCAGTATCCAAAAATCTGAAGGTTCGTGGTATAGAGTGTGATCTCCGGTGTGGTATTTGTGGGGCAGAAGAGGAATCCATCTATCACGTTATTTTTGAATGTCCACCAGCACTTCAAACATGGGCTTTATCTCGAATCCCTTCCCCTCCCGGAATCTTTCCATCTTCCTCCGTTTTTACTAGTCTGGATCATCTTTTTTGGAGACTTCCAACGGATGTTGATTCGGAGTATTTTCCATGGATTATGTGGTATATATGGAAAAATAGGAATGACAAAATTCATAATAATAGGACTGTAAGTCCTCAAGAAATTTTGCGCAGAGCGGATGTTGAAGGATCACTTTGGGCTGAAGCCCAACTCTTGGTACAAGAGAATCAGGGGTTTCCACCGACAGATGGGAGTTGGCAGACATTGGGGTCCTCTCGAGTTTGCTACATTGATGGGGCGTGGAGAGAACATGATGCTTTTACAGGCCTGGGCTGGTATTGCCAAAAGATAAACTCAGAGGACGTAATGATGGGCGCAATGAACCTTCGACGTAGCCTATCACCTTTACATGCTGAATGTGAAGCTCTGATTTGGGCAATGGAGTGCATGAAGACCCTGCAGTTCTCAGATGTAGTATTTGTGACGGATTGTTCTCAATTGGTGAAGATGGTGTCCTCACCTGAAGAATGGCCGGCGTTCGCTACACACATGGAAGAATTCTGCCGAAGTAAGACTTTCTTCCCCAACTTCACGATCAGATATATCTCAAGGGCACAAAACACAATGGCGGACAAGCTTGCACGTGGTGCGAGGAGTTCTCCTTCAGCTATGCTATATGTCGATTCTTTACCTCCGGTTTGGCTATTTGAACCGGTGGCCCCATAGGCTTCTAGTCTATTATGATGTCAAAAAAAAAAAAAGTCTTGTCAAGTCTTAAAAGGACTAACTTCAAACTTTACTTTAGGCAGAGAAGAAAAAGATGTGTTTGTTTAAGCAGAGAAGGAACAACAATCACTTAAGCTCCAGCAGCTTTACCAGCCAAAATACACACAATCACAGCCACAACCTAGTTTACAACCTAGTTAAGTCACTCATATCAGCAGTTCCACGGCAAGCACCACGGGGAATACCAGCAGGAGCAATATGTAAAGCTACTCTTACTCGCATTGCCCACTTCATAGGTTGCGACTCCCCTGAAACATATTAACTCTTTCTGTCTCAAGCTTGATGTAACCATACATAGAGAGCCATAACCGAGAGAAGAAAGCTTAATCTTACAGTGGAAAAGATGCTTAGCCAGAGTTTCGTTAGGCATAAACTCATGAACAAGAAGTCTCTCTTCACCTTCATAGCAACATCCAAGCAGACTTGCCATCCTATAGTTCCTTAACTGCCCAACAGCTTTAAGCCAAATTGATTGAAATAGAATGAAGTAATGGTTAAAATTTCAGACAAAGACTTCACCTGGCGTGAAGAGCAGAGGACTGAGGCAGAAGAGAGAGCGTTTGCAGTCGCCATTTTCTTTCTACCGGAGGAGCAAACAAGAACGTTTTGGGCTTGTGGATAAGGAAGTGGTTTTTCACTCTTAAAATGAAATTGAGGGGAGTGGGTTAGGGTTTAGATAGAATAGAGGGGATTCAGAAAAGAGAAGAACTTTGTCCTCCTTTATTCTCAGCGACGGAGAAAGAAGAATCTGAGGAATTGGGGAACGAAGGTTAAGAGAGAGAGAGAGAGAGAGAGCCATCTCAGTGAATCTGATAAGTGTTTTGTTGGTAAAATATATTTTTTCTCTAATTATTGGAGCCAACACTTAGCAAATTAAGGCGGCTAACTTTTTTTTTCCCGCGATACTAAACATAGCGTTTTAAATTTATAAATACAATTAAAAAAACCAGTGTTAATATATGATAGCAGAATTGTCAAAAACACTATAATCTGATGCTATTAATACCCACATTTCCTGTAGTGAGACCTGCTTCCTCTACTCCTCCTTATCGAACCTCACAAGCACCAGATCTCATGATACGTCCTAGATTAGGAAAGGATCAATCAGCCGGACTATGGGGATATGATCTCAGACGGATCAAATGAGAAATGGTGGATTGAAGGGTCGCACAACAGTTGCAAAAGGCTGTTGATATTCCCAACTCCAGTTGTTGCTAGATATGACGCACTAGACCAACAAGGGAGAAATGGATAGATCGAAGGGTCGCACAGCAGATGCGGAAGGCTGCTGATATTCCCAACTCCATGTCCTAGGATATGACACACCTAGACGACAAAGAGGATGATTCCCTAGATATGACGCACCAGGACGAATCGGTTTGATCCCTTGGATATGACGCACCAAGACGGATCGATAAGATCAATGGATATTACACACCATTGAAAGAAAAGTGAGAATCACTCTCAAGGTTCCAAAAATAATAATCAAAGCTTATTTTATTTCATTGATCAAATGACCTTTATATAATAGGTAAAGCATACAAAAGGTTGGAATACAAACGACTAGTCAAACATAGAAATTATCAACTTATAAAAACAAGGAAGACTTGACCAAAGACTTTGATTTGACCAAAATGATGACTTGACCGAAGTTGGAAGGTTTGGAACGAATGACTCTTCGGCTGGTCTCGTGTTTTCCGCGGTCGAAGGTCTTTGAATTGATGTCAGATTGATATATTTTTCGACCATTTCTTGTATTTTCTTGTTGGTCTTTTCTTTCTTTGGGCTGAAGCATGTCCATAAACATATTTTCATAAATCGTCAAGCCCATCTCGTTTAAAACTCAATCCCATAAGCCAAACCTTCTTGATTTGTTTCTGCTGCTGATTCGGGGCGCATCAATCTCTCGTCTTTTAAAAAGATTTGTCCTCAAATCTGTCTTTCTTTAGCTTCAGATGGGATGATTTGTTGGCTTTTCGTAGAACTCTTTTTTTTTATAAAGAAAAAAAGATGAAAGGTAGAAGATGGATGAAGAAAATGGAAAGATGAGAAAATGAATAGACAAGTACCAGTTGAGTGGCTCTGATACCACTTGATACGTCCTAGATTCACTACAAGAAAACATAATCTTAACGAGGGCGGTTTTCCTCGTTATTTCGTCGTAAAAGAGGCTTTACGACGAATTAGCGAGGAAACGCGTTTGCTCGTTACACGTCCGTCGTAACACATATTTCCTCGCTAATTCGTCGTAACTTAGCGATGAATATATTTCGTCGTAAAGACGAAGTAGAACGATTCGTCATAAAGACGTCGCTACAATTCCTCGTAAGGACGTCGCTACTATTCCTCGTAAATAACTCGAAAACAGTTCCTCGTAATCTACACGTAAATACCTTGAAAGATTTTCCTCGCAAAATACACGTAACAACCACGAAATGATTTCCTCGTAAAATAGTCGTAAACATTTCCTCGTTATTTCCTCGTAAATAATTCCTCGTAAAATACTCGTAAACAGTTTCTCGTCATTTCCTCGTAAGATTTCCACGTAAAGAGGCCGTACTTTAGCTACGAATTTACTTCGTTTTTATTATTTTACAGAATTTTAAAATATAATTAAAAAATAATTAAAATTATTTAATTTAATAATAAATTAAAATTCAAAATAAAAATAAATTCATATGAAAATATTTTATAAATAAATAAGTTTTGAATTTATATAATACAACAACAAAAAAAAAACTAAGGGTCGTTCATCGCCCGGTAGAATTCATCACTCCTCCTCGAAACATCCGCCTCGTTATGTACGTCGTCGGATGACTCGCCATGAATGGGATGTTGTTGTCGCATGTTCCTCAACATGGACTCCCATTCCGGATTTGTGGCCGCAATAACGTCCAAGAAGCCCTCGACTCCACCCATACGAGATTTTGTCGCGGTCAACTCGTTACGCAGATGAGCGGACTCTCTACGCAGCTCCGTGACCTCATCATCCCGTCGCTGACCATAAGACGATGTCGCTCTCGGAACATCATTGACGGAACCAATACCCAACGTCCGTCCCTTTTTTTTAGGGACAACCTTAAAAACAAAAAATAAATATTGTAAGTAAATATTTAAAGTTAAATTAAATGAATAATTAAAAATTAATTTTTTTGAAAATTTACCTCCTCGTAAATCTTATCCACTTCAAGTGTGGATAAGGTGACGGGTAATCCGTCGCTAGACTGCTGGGTCAGCTGAGTCTGGCGGTCTTCAACCCGAGCAACTACGTCGTTGTAGATTTGCTCGGACTTGCCATCTACAAATACGCCCGCCTTGTTCTTGTGGGTCCTCTCGTAAAGTTCCATAAGAGACGGGAGATGTCCCGTCTCTTTGGCCTAAAAAAACAGTTAAGAAAGTTAGAATAAATTAATATAATTATTAAAAAATTATTTAATAAAATATTTAATTACCATTTCCAAACGGACACCGGCGTGGGGTTTTTGGCCCGTAGTGTGAAGCATCGGCCCGTTCCCGTGCTCATCGACCGTGTTACGGGAGTTAGAGCAAGCCTGAGCGATTCTAATCGAATCAGGAAGGCGCCAATAACGGATGAGGCCATCCCACACGTCCGTGGTGAGCTCAGCGGGTTTGCCACGCTCATACCCCTTCACGATCCAGTCACCCTTCCAGTTGGAGACCGTGTCCAACAAGCGAACTTTCGCTTTCGCGTTAAACTTCTTCATCACCCTCTCAGTGATCCCCAAAGCCCAATTATATTTTTGCTGTTGGAAAAAATAAATTAACAATTAGTTTTTTAGAAAGTATATATATAAATCATGAAAAAATTAAAATATATATAATTAATTAATAGAAACTTACAGCGTAAATTTTGAACCACGTCTTTCTGACGTAGTGAGGCGTCTTACTCCAGTTTGGATGTGGCATGGAGAAGTAACCCTTGATCGTGTCGGTTACGTCCGATGCAAGACATCCGTCAACCCCCCACCTGGAAAATACAAATTTAAAATTTAAATTATTTTTTAATGTTATAAAAGATATTTAAACGAATTAAAAAAATTAATGCAACATACCACAACGTTCCGTCCGGTCGGTCTGGGTCGATGACTGGTAAACCTTCTCTGCCTGGCAGACTGAGAATGTCCTCTACCGTGTACTGCGAGTAAGGAGCACTCGGAGGCACCATCAGATCAGGATGAATATCAGCGACCATCGGAGGTGCCATCGGAGGAGGCACAGGAGGAGGCATCGGAGGAGGCACATGAGGAGCCGATGGTGCACTAGAAGAAGTAGACCCAGAGACTCTCTGAGTGTACTGAGTCTCGGGGACAGTCTCCTGGCCCGAAGAACTGGGAGCGGAAGAAGAGGCCGGGTCTAAACGACTACCCGGCTCACCGAAGATCTCTCTATAATGGGCAGTAAGTCTTCCTTTTCGAACCTGGAAAAAAAAATGAAATTTTTGAAATTAACATCAACAATATATTTTCCAACATTATCCACCTAATCAACACTAAATAACATAAAATCCGCAAACCTATCTAAATTCCCAATACGAACCACCTAATCTATCCTAAACTAACCAAATTAGAGAGGAATCAGGCTTACCATTGCTACGAAATGGAGAGGAAGTAGAGAGGAAGTAGAGAGGAAAGAAAGAGTGAGCGGTCGGGTGTATATATAAGATTACATATCGTCGCAAATTCGTCGTAAATTTACGACGAAATAGCGAGCAGTTACAAAGGCCCGTGTTTTTTTTTACGAGGAAATGGCGAGGAATCACAAAGGTCCGTGTTTTTCTTTACGTGGACTTTACGACGATTATGCTTACGTGGAATTAACGTGATTTATGTTTAAATCTTTTTACGTGGTCTTTACGACGATTTCATCCTACGTGGAATTAACGAGTGTTATGTTTAAATCCCTAGAACCCCAAACCCGAAACCCGAAACCCGAAACCCCAAACCCCAAACCCCAAACCCCAAACCCCAAACCCGAAACCCCAAACCCCAAACCCCAAACCCGAAACCCGAAACCCCAAACCCCAGATTCCTTATTTTCTACTTCATATATTCCAAACCCCCATCTTTAATTTTCTACTTCATATATTCCAAACCCCAAACCCGAAACCCGAAACCCCAAACCCGAAACCTGAAACCCCAAACCCCATATTCCTTATTTTCTACTTCATATATTCCAAACCCCCATCTTTAATTTTCTACTTCATATATTCCAAACCCCAAACCCCAAACCCGAAACCCCAAACCCGAAACCCGAAACCCCAACCCCGAAACACGAAACCCGAAACTCGAAACCCCAAACCCGAAACCCGAAACTCGAAACCCCAAACCCGAAACCCCAACCCCGAAACCCGAAACCTCAAACCCGAAACCCCAAACCCGAAACCCGAAACCCCAAACCCGAAACCCAAAACCCAAACCCCCATCTTTAATTTTCTACTTCATATATTCCAAACCCCCATCTTTAATTTTCTACTTCATATATCCCTAGAACCCCAAACCCGAAACCTGAAACCCGAAACCCCATACCCCAAACCCGAAACCTGAAACCCGAAACCCGAAACCCCAAACCCCATATTCCTTATTTTCTACTTCATATATTCCAAACCCCCATCTTTAATTTTCTACTTCATATATTCCAAACCCCAAACCCGAAACCCGAAACCCCAAACCCGAAACCCGAAACCCCAACCCCGAAACCCGAAACCCGAAACCCCAAACCCGAAACCCGAAACTCGAAACCCCAAACCCGAAACCCCAACCCCGAAACCCGAAACCTCAAACCCGAAACCCCAAACCCGAAACCCGAAACCCCAAACCCGAAACCCGAAACCCAAACCCCCATCTTTAATTTTCTACTTCATATATTCCAAACTCCCATCTTTAATTTTCTACTTCATATATCCCTAGAACCCCAAACCCGAAACCTGAAACCCCAAACCCCATATTCCTTATTTTCTACTTCATATATTCCAAACCCCCATCTTTAATTTTCTACTTCATATATTCCAAACCCGAAACCCGAAACCCGAAACCCCAAACCCGAAACCCGAAACCCCAACCCCGAAACCCGAAACCCGAAACCCGAAACCCCAAACCCGAAACCCGAAACTCGAAACCCCAAACCCGAAACCCGAACCCTGAAACCCGAAACCTCAAACCCGAAACCCCAAACCCGAAACCCGAAACCCCAAACCCGAAACCCGAAACCCAAACCCCCATCTTTAATTTTCTACTTCATATATTCCAAACTCCCATCTTTAATTTTCTACTTCATATATCCCTAGAACCCCAAACCCGAAACCTGAAACCCGAAACCCCATACCCCAAACCCGAAACCTGAAACCCGAAACCCGAAACCCCAAACCCCATATTCCTTATTTTCTACTTCATATATTCCAAACCCCCATCTTTAATTTTCTACTTCATATATTCCAAACCCCAAACCCCAAACCCGAAACCCCAAACCCGAAACCCGAAACCCCAACCCCGAAACCCGAAACCCGAAACTCGAAACCCCAAACCCGAAACCCGAAACTCGAAACCCCAAACCCGAAACCCCAACCCCGAAACCCGAAACCTCAAACCCGAAACCCCAAACCCGAAACCCGAAACCCCAAACCCGAAACCCGAAACCCAAACCCCCATCTTTAATTTTCTACTTCATATATTCCAAACCCCCATCTTTAATTTTCTACTTCATATATCCCTAGAACCCCAAACCCGAAACCTGAAACCCGAAACCCCATACCCCAAACCCGAAACCTGAAACCCGAAACCCGAAACCCCAAACCCCATATTCCTTATTTTCTACTTCATATATTCCAAACCCCCATCTTTAATTTTCTACTTCATATATTCCAAACCCCAAACCCGAAACCCGAAACCCCAAACCCGAAACCCGAAACCCCAACCCCGAAACCCGAAAACCGAAACCCCAAACCCGAAACCCGAAACTCGAAACCCCAAACCCGAAACCCCAACCCCGAAACCCGAAACCTCAAACCCGAAACCCCAAACCCGAAACCCGAAACCCCAAACCCGAAACCCGAAACCCAAACCCCCATCTTTAATTTTCTACTTCATATATTCCAAACTCCCATCTTTAATTTTCTACTTCATATATCCCTAGAACCCCAAACCCGAAACCTGAAACCCCAAACCCCATATTCCTTATTTTCTACTTCATATATTCCAAACCCCCATCTTTAATTTTCTACTTCATATATTCCAAACCCGAAACCCGAAACCCGAAACCCCAAACCCGAAACCCGAAACCCCAACCCCGAAACCCGAAACCCGAAACCCGAAACCCCAAACCCGAAACCCGAAACTCGAAACCCCAAACCCGAAACCCGAACCCCGAAACCCGAAACCTCAAACCCGAAACCCCAAACCCGAAACCCCAAACCCGAAACCCGAAACCCAAACCCCCATCTTTAATTTTCTACTTCATATATTCCAAACTCCCATCTTTAATTTTCTACTTCATATATCCCTAGAACCCCAAACCCGAAACCTGAAACCCGAAACCCCATACCCCAAACCCGAAACCTGAAACCCGAAACCCGAAACCCCAAACCCCATATTCCTTATTTTCTACTTCATATATTCCAAACCCCCATATTTAATTTTCTACTTCATATATTCCAAACCTCATATTTAATTTTAGGTTTCGTCGTTATTTCCTCGTTGTCTTACGTGGTTTTTACGACGTTTAAATCCTACGTGGACATTACGACGATTTCATCGTACGTGAACTTTACGACGATTTCATCCTGCGTGGACTTTACGACGATTTCATCCTACGTGGACTTTACGACGATTTGTGCTTACGTGGAATTAACGAGTGTTATGTTTAAATCCCTAGAATCAGAAACCCGAAACCCGAAACCCCAACCCCCAAACCCCATACCCTAAACCTGAAACCCCAAACCCGAAACCCGAAACCCCAAACCCGAAACCCCAAACCCGAAACCCGAAACCCGAAACCCCAACCCCCAAACCCCATACAAAGGTCCGTGTTTTTTTTACGAGGAAATTGCGAGGAATCACAAAGGCCCGTGTTTTTTAATACGAGGTATTAACGATGATTTAGCTTACGTGGAATTAACGAGGCTTGCTTTCCTATAAATATACCCACAACCCTCATTCTCAAACCACACACAAACTCCCAAATTACACCCTATCTGAAATCACATTCCTTAGCAAAATCCTATTCAAATTATAAATATTTGAAAAAAATAGGAAAAGGATAAGATATTAGAATTCATGTGGGCGAGACTTACGTATTATAATTGCTGGAAGTCTTGCCACATGTTATTCTGGTATTTTGATCCTTTTCCCTTTTTTCTAGTTTTTACACTACGAGGAATTTACGACGATTTCATCCTACGTGGTATTTACGACGATTTCATCCTACGAGGAATTTACGACGATTTCATCCTACGAGGAATTTACGACGATTTCATCCTACGTGGTTTTTACGACGATTTCATCCTACGTGGTATTTACGACGATTTCATCCTACGTGGAATTAACGAGTCCCGCGTTATTTATTTTTATATTTCGTCGTGGAATTAACGAGTGTTATGTTTAAATCCCTGAATCCAAAACCTGAAACCCGAAACCCCAAACCCCAAACCCCATATTCCTTATTTTCTACTTCATATATTCCAAACCCCATCTTTATTTCCATTCCAAACCACAATTCCCACATTTGCTTATTCATAAAACATACTCCCACATTACCTTATTCATAAAACAAACCCCACATTATCTTATTCATAAAACAAACTCCCTCATCTTATTCATAAAACAAATACATCAATCGGATACATCGACATTCTCGTCATCACTAGAAACATCATCATTTTCATTAAACTCGTCTTCAACAGCTTCGTCTGTGGCATCATCGGTAAGATCTTCGTACTCGTGATTATGCGGATCAATGAGAAGGATGTCATCAATTTCTTGTTCAGGTTCCTCGACTTCATTTATCTGTTCTTCTTGCAAAGGTGGTTCTTCTCCACTGATGATTCGTCCTCGAGGTGTAACTTTGATCACTGCTAACCAATTTATACCTGAATCTCTCATCCGAGGGTATGGAAGGAAGCTAACTTGGTCTGCTTGTGAAGCTAAGATGAAAGGCTCGAATTTGTTGTACCTTCGTCCACCGTTGACATCAACTACACCGAATTTGTTAGACCGAACACCTCTGTTGACGACGGGGTCGAACCATTCACATTTGAAGAGGACGCATTTCAGCTTCAGTATCCCTGGAAATTCGACTTCAATAATCTCCGTCAAGATCCCGTAGAAATATGTTTCCCCTTTCACACATATTCCATAGTTACTGGTCGCCCGCTGTCTACCATAGTCATATGTATGAAAAGTATAGCCCCGTGTGAAATACATCTGTGATGTGGTGACCTTTACAAGTGGAGATTGAATTACTTCGTGTAACCACTTAGGATAATCTGCATCGTCGTCGTCATAATCAACCTGCAAAAATAAAGAGAATGTTAATAAAATACAGATAATGTATGAAAAAAAAGTTTTAGTTAATACCTGATTCCGCAACCACTTAATGAAGTGTTGATCTTTCCTTTTGTCTACGTCACTTGTGGATATACCAGGAAATGTTTCTTCGACTTGAGAAACAAATAGGCTGTAAAATCACATTTTATAGGAATGAATCTCTCGCAATTATACAATTATTTATAGTTATATGTGTTTCGAAGTGTCAATATATGTTACCTTTCAAAATAACGCATCAATGGATCTTCGCAATTGAGTAGAATATAGGTGTGTGCACTATGAGCGTCTTCTTCACTCGACCACCAAACCTCTTTACACTTCCCACCGAGTCGCCCAATCTGGCTAAAGATGTCTGGAACACCAGCAACGGCATATGTTGGCGCAACACCACCATCATCATATCTTCTTGGAGCTCTTCTCCGTGTACGTACTTTTGACGCAAAGTAGTACGATGTGAAGTGAGAAACTTCTTCCGTCAAACTTCCAGCAATTATAGAACCTTCAACTTTGGCGAGGTTCTTTGCTTTTCCCTTCAAATATTTCATGGCTCGCTCATACTGATACATCCATCCGTAATGTACAGGTCCACGAAGCAATGCCTCATATGGGAGGTGGACAGCTAGATGCTCCATGACGTCAAAAAATCCGGGAGGAAATATCTTCTCCAAGTTGCACAATAAGATGGGAATGTTCTCCTGAAGCTGTTCCACAACTTCTTCTTTAAGAGTGCGTGTGCTCAGATCCCTGAAAAATGCTCCAATGCCTTTTATATTCAAAAAAAAATTAAACACATTGTTAGTCATATATTATTTTGTAAATTATTGTGATATAATACACTACGTACCTGCAAGTGCTTCATGTACGTTTGTTGGAAGTAGCTCCGCAAATGCAAAGGGCAGTTGTCGTTGCATAAATACATGACAATCATGACTCTTCATCCCGGAGAACTTTTGACCCTTTTCAACACATCTAGAGAGATTCGAAACATACCCATCGGGGAACTTCACTTCTGATGCCACCCAGTTGAACAACACCGACTTTTTTTCTGAAGATAATCTGAATATCGGAACGGGAACTTGTCCATTGCTTTTAATATGTAACTCGCTTCTTGAGCAAATATCCGGCAAGTCCAACCTCGATTTTATGTTGTCTTTTGTCTTCCCTGGGACATTCAATATTGTATTCATGATGTTCTCAAAGAAATTCTTCTCTATATGCATCACATCGAGGTTGTGGCGCAGAAGAAGATCCTTCCAATATGGCAACTCCCAAAATATACTCTTCTTGTGCCAGTTGTGATGAACACCGTAAGAATCTGGCATATTACGAGGGACATGCCAATTACCACCCCAACGAACTGTTTCGTTAGCTCCGTAGTAGTCGATTTGCGCTTCAATTTGTTCTCCAGTTAGATATGGAGGAGGAGTGTCTCTCACAACCCTTTTGTGCCTAAACAAATTCTTGTTTCTTCGGTAAGGATGGCCAATGGGAAGAAATCGACGGTGACAATCAAACCAACTTGTCTTCCTACCATTCTTCAGTTGAAACGCATCTGTCGTTCCATTACAATATGGACAAGCTAATCTCCCATGTGTAGTCCATCCAGACAACATCCCATAGGCAGGGAAATCACTTATGGTCCACAAAAGCATCGCTCGCATCGTAAAATTCGTCTTCGTTGAACAGTCATACGTCCTCACCCCTGTTGACCACAAATCCTTCAACTCTTTTATCAGTGGTTGTAGGAAAACATCCAGGGACCTTTTTGGATGGTTCGGACCAGGTATTAATATGGTCAAGAATAGTAACTCCCGTTGCATGCACATCTCCGGTGGCAGGTTGTATGGAGTAAGAAAGACTGGCCACAATGAATATTGTCTCCCTGACATTCCGAACGGACTAAATCCATCTGTGCATAATCCGAGATACACATTCCGGATATTGCTAGCGAAATCTGGATGTACTTTGTTGAAATGTTTCCAGGCTCTTGCATCTGATGGATGAGTCATCTCACCATCCGTCTGAGTATGCTCGGCATGCCATCTCATCTTTCCAGCAGTCTGCTCTGATTGATACAATCTTTTCAATCTGTCTGTAATTGGTAGGTACCACATCCTTTGGTACGGTACTCTATTACGTCCCCGTCCTTGCGGCTTGAATCGTGGCTTCTTGCAGAATCGACATTCTTCTAGCTTCTCATCATCTCCCCAATAGATCATGCAGTTGTCGATGCAAACATCTATCATCTCCGAAGGCAACCCAAGGCTATAAACCAGTTTCTGAATCTCATAATAAGAATTAGCAGACACATTGTCTTCCGGCAAATACTCTTTAAACAAGTCCGCCCATTCGTTCATGCAACTTTCAGGTAGATTGTGATCAGTTTTAATATTCATCATTCTAGCAGCTAACGACAATTTAGAGAGACCTTCTCTACAACCACTGTAAAGTGGTTGATTCGCCGCGCTTAACATTTCGTAAAACTTTTTTGCATCTATATTAGGTTCTTCATCTCCATCATGAGCTACGAATGCATCAGCTACCATATCATGAACCCTATCATAATCTACCATCTCCTCCTGCTGGTAACTATGTTCATTATGCAAATGATGATCAACCGGTTCTTTTTCCTGAAAATTGCTATTACTACTACTAGCTTCATTCTGATCATAATTAAAACCTTCTCCATGTTGAAACCAGATATAGTAATTTGCCGTGAAACCTCTATTTATTAAATGCTTCCAAACATTTTCACGGTTTGCCAGTTTCGAATTGTTGCATTTCCAACAAGGACAGAACATCTTACCACTTTCTTGGGCGAGCGGTGTTGAATCTGCTTGATGCATAAATGTCTCCAGACCCGCAAGGTATTCTTTCGTCACTCTCCCGTTAGCATCTCTATGCATATACATCCACTTCCGCAACTCGTAAATATTCCCGGAGCCAGCCATTTTTTTTTCTTTCACGTTTTTTGTTGTTGGTGTGTTTAAAATGATGTTTAAACATCCATATTTATAGGAAAATTCGAATCTGGTAGTTGTAATTTTGCTATGAATTTACGACGAAAATTAATTAGGTGGGCAAAAAAAACGTGTAACACCTATAAAGTTGGTGGATTCAAAAATTTCCTCGCTAAATACACGTAAACTATTCCCTCGTAAATACCACGCAAAGTTTACGTCGCTAAATACACGTAAACTATTCCCTCGTAAATACCACGCAAAGTTTACGTCGTATTTACGAGGAAATAGTTTTTCCTCGTAAAATACTCGTAAAGTTACATCCACTTTACGACGAAATATTTTTGTCGTTACGTTACGAGGAAATAACGATGACTTTAGTTTTTCACGTAAATTCGTCGTAAACTCGACGCAAATTTACGAGGATTGTTTTTCCTCGTTAATTTTCGTCGTTAACCATGTGTTTTCTTGTAGTGATTAGGAAAGGATCACTCAGCCGGACTATGGGAATATGATCTCAGACGGATCGAATGAAAAATGGTGGATTGAAGGGTCGCACATAAGTTGCGGAAGGCTGTTGATATTCCCAACTCCAGTTGTTGCTAGATATGATACACTAGACCAACAAGGGAGAAATGAATGGATCGAAGGGTCGCACTGCAGATGTTGAAGTCTGCTGATATTCCCAACTCAATATCCTAGGATATGACGCACGTAGACAACAAAGAGGATGATTCCCTGGATATAACGCATCAGGACGAATCGGTTTGATCCCTTGGGTATGACGCACCAAGATGGATCGATAAGATCAATTGATATTACACACCATTGAAAGAAAAGTGAAAATTATTCTCAAGGTTCCAAAAATAATAATCAAAGCTCATTTTATTTCATTGATCAAGTGACCTTTATATAATAGGCAAAGCATACAAAAGGTTGTAATGCAAAAGACTAGCCAAACATAGAAATTAGCAACTTAAAAAAACAAGGAAGACTTGACCAAAGACTTTGATTTGACCAAAATGATGATTTGACCGAATTTGGAAAGTTTGGAACAAAAGACTCTTCGGTGGTCTCGTGCTTCCGCATGGTCGACGGTCTTTGAATTGCCGTCATATTGATATATTATTCGACCATTGCTTGTATTTTCTTGTTGGGCTTTTCTTTCTTTGGGCTGAAGCATGTCCATAAACATATTTTCATAAATCGTCAAGTCCATGTCATTTAAAACTCAATCCCATAAATCAAACCTTCTTGATTTGTTTTGCTGCTGATTCGGAGCACATCACATATTGAGCTCAAGAGAATTCCACCTAACCACCGAAACAAAGCACATGCTAGAAAACCGCTCTTATTCGGATAGGCGAATGGAAGATAAGCCCTCCACAGCCACCGGGACCTGCGCCATGAAAGAAGCTAACGCCACAAGGATTGAATCCGAAGAGTCTCTCCCTAAATAAATGAATGAAGCAACTCATGCCGCCACCGAGGAAGCAGACCAATTCGACAACACCAGCACACTCGCATGAGGGACAACCTCTGAGAACCGGAGACTAACAAACATCGTACATGAGGGCTCTAACCTACTTGCTTCGTCAGAACGCCACAGCCAACTCCGACAAGCAGAGAGAGCTCAGAAATCAGCATAGATTTGACGGAATCGCCTTCTAGCCACAAGAACAAACCGTAACGACCTACACATATATCTGCCGGCAACAGCTCACAACCACCACCGAGGTAGATGACCAAGACCCAAAACCTAAGCCGACTGCAGCAATCTCTCACTGGTGATGAGAAAGAGAGGGCCTGCGAAGAGATCTTAAATCATTAGCCCCCCTATGAAGAACGCAGGTTCTCTTCATCAATCACGCAAGCCTCCACCAGAAGAACCAGAACGAGACCCCGAGCACCACCACCGAGCCCCGACAGACCGCGGAATAGACCACCCACGCTCCTACCCTTGACACGCCTCGCCACTGCTCTAGAACTCAGGGCAGCGACGCCTGAGACGAGCCCACAACAGACAACATATCGACGATCGATGGAGAAGGGAAAGGAAAAAGAGAAGAGCGAAAAACAAGGGATTAAAGAAATGAAAGCCCTCTTACACCGTCAATGACGCATGCTCCAAAACAGTGGAGAGGCAAAGCGGAGAAGACGAGAGAAAAGAGAGTTTACATATCTAACTTGTTAACTTATGGGATGTATCAAAACTGATTTTGCGGTAAATTGGTGATATATTTATTTTATTTCTTTTTGTCATTTATCGAAATGGAAATTTTTTTTTTGATAAAAGTGTTAATATTATATTACCATTTTCTAGTTTTTTACAGAAATTACTAGAATTACAAGCAGCCGAATACAAACAAAAAAATGTTTTTTTTTTACAAGCATTTTTATTTTACATTGAAAAATCGAAAAGTCTACAAATCCGCCTCGCTCGCCCGCGACGTTACCCTACAACGATTTATTATTCCGGTATCCGACTCCGACCATGAACCGCCGTTGATTCTGCCCTGTATATTTCTCGCCTTGACAGCCTCAATCAGAAATTTTCTTAGGGTTTGGTTTAGGAAACGGAGTATTAGAAGATGATAAAACGATCTAGTAATTGCGCAATTTGCGAGAATACGAATCGTGCTTCTATCTGCAGCGTTTGCGTTAATCATAGGTAACATCGATTCTTTCGTAATCTGAAGAATTTCCGCTTTTTCGGTGTTTGATTTTTTTTTTTTGGTTGTCTTTAACAGATTGATTGAGTATAATACTTTGTTAAAGTCACTAAAGACTCGACGAGATTCTTTGCATTCAAAACTGAGTGAGCTATTGGAAGCTAAGGTTTGTGTCTCACGAGACTCCATGACCACTCTCTATCTCTTTTTGTTCTTAAACTCCTCGAGTGTTTAGGGAAAAGCTGATGATCAGAAGAATTGGAGATTCCTTCAAAACGAGAAGATTTCAAACTTGAAGAATAGTCTTCGGCGTAACAAGGAGCAACTAACCCAAGGTATGCTTTTAGTCAAACTCCAAGGATCAAGGACCGAGTTCTACCCAAGTAACGTGTCTTATGTAATAATATTCACAGGAAAGGCTAAGATTGACAGAGAATCTCGTGATCTCAAACTTAAATATGGAGTTCTCGATTCAGCTCGCTCCACGGTAGGAAAAAAAATCAAAGCTTAAGAGTGATTGATGTATATAATGTATTAATGCTTTTTTATTTTTTTTTAAATATGTTGGATTTTGGTTTTGCAGCTAGAAAAGATTAGAGTAGAGCAAGTGGAAAAGTATTTTCCCAATCTAATATGTACGCAGAGCCTTGGCCATGTAAGGAACGGAACGGAACTATATTGTGCTCTGGATATGAAATCTCGAACCAGATATGTAAAGAGTTAGTTTTCGTAACTGCAGATGGCAATTTCGTCTGAGCGCCTTCACAAGCAGTCAGTGGTTGTCAAGCAAATATGCAAGTTGTTCCCTCAACGCCAAGTAAGTTCATTATTTGCATATTACAGCTTCTTGGACTTGTGGTTTTTACAATAGTTTCTCTATACTGTATTTCAGGTTGGCTTTGAGGGAGACATTCAAAACGGTTCAGGTGATCCGTTTAATCTCATTTGCAATTCACGTCTCCCGAAAGGTCTGGATCCTCATTCCATCCCATCAGAAGAACTCGCTGCGTCTTTGGGGTAATGTTTGTTTAAGGCTATACATTCCCCCTAGTGTGTTTGGTTTTGTAAGACATTTTCTGACATGTGGAGTAGGTTGATGGTCCAGCTTCTGAACCTTGTTGTTCACAACCTAGCCGCTCCTGCACTCCATAGCTCAGGTTTTGCGGTATGTTATTTTCATCTTCAATAGATTGCACTGCATATATAAGTAAAGACTTAAACTTCACTGTCCGTTGTGTTTTCACCACCACACAGGGCTCTTGCTCCCGTATATGGCAACGAAATTCGTATTGGGACGCACGTCCTTCTACTCGAAGGTACAATAGTTTTCTCTTTTCCGAAATGGATAAAATGAAACTAAACAATGCATCCTTCTGGTTGCAGCAATGAGTATCCTCTCTTCATACCTCGCCAGAATTACTGTACAACAAGCGTTGAAAACTCATGGACAGATAAAAACTCCAGCAATTTTGGTATTGCTTCCATGGATTCAGATAGGAAAGAAGCGCGTCTGGACTCTACAGGAAGAAACAGCTTTAATTACTCCTCTGCTTCTCCTCATTCGGTTGAGTCACACAGAGATCTACAGAAAGGAATAGCTCTTCTCAAGAAAAGCGTTGCGTGCTTGACTGCGTATTGTTACAATTCTCTTTCCCTCGAAGTGCCGCCCGAGACCTCAACTTTTGAAGCTTTTGCCAAATTATTGGCCACACTTTCGTCATCAAAGGAGGTCCGGTCTGTTTTCTCTCTGAAAATGGCTTCTTCAAGGTACACCACATCTTTTGTAAAAATCCTTTACACCTGCTGTTTTTGGATTTAGCTTCCTGATGTTTTCATATGTTCTGTTGTTGCAGATCATGCAAGAAGGCTCAACAACTCAACAAGTCCATTTGGAACGCTCACTCTGTCATCTCAAGCTCCATACTTGAGAGTGCCCATCTTCCGGTACACGTTAATTCTTCTTTTTCGTATTATTTTTGTACTCCAACCATAATCAAGAACATTAGTTGTCGCTTTATAACCCATTTAACGATTTAAAAATTCATACTGTTTCCAGTAATGTCGTACAACACATTTATAGGTTTAAATCCAACTCTCCCGGAAATGAGTAAAATTTTGTAAATGTCGATTGGGATTAATGTTTTATTTTTCCATATTTCTGTTGTCCTAGTAAAATCTCTAAAACACTAATATTTTCTGGCAGAGGAACGCAATTTATAACCAGGATACGAACTCAACAGCTAGTTATCTCTCTGCAACTGAATCATCGGAGACCCGGAAGAACAACGATATGAACGGATGGGATTTGGTGGAGCATCCAAAGTACCCTCCACCACCATCGCAGTCTGAGGATGTTGAACACTGGACGCGTGCTATGTTTATCGATGCCAAGAAAAAATGAAAGGTTGATTCTTGCTTTGTTGTATGATGCGAAAACTTCTGTAAATATTGTCTTACGATGTACGCATCTGTAGATTCTATCTCAACCGAACAAGACCAAACGAAGACGAATCTTAGTATTATGGTGTTAATTTTTTTTTTTAAATTCCTTTCCCGTTAATAGTTTAAACATCTGGAACTAGTTGACACAAATTTTCTCGTTTTCTCCTTTTACCTACCGGAGATATGCTATGTTTTTTTCCTTCTCCATTATGCAGATTTCTTGTTGACTGTATTTTCAAATGCGTCAATTACAAAAGCTGCATTACTCTAAGGATATAGATGACCGGGTGGTAAAATCAACTAACACATTTTTTCGTGCTTGTTTTAGTTGGAAAGTATTTGTGCTATTTTGGCAATATAAACATGATAGTTTTCTATGCGTTAGTCCATCCAAATAGTCTGCCATATGCTAAAAAATCACTTATTCGCATCTGAAAAAAAAATTATACGAATTTCGTATGTAAAAACACTATGCGTTCATAGTTGTTGCAACTCATATAGAGCATGGAGAGGAACACAAACTCTTATTGCATACAAAAATTTGGCGGTATATTGTACAGTGTGAAAATTATTGGCCATATAGAATATTGTCTTCCATGCTTTCCAAATGGGTTGAAACTATCATTACATAATCTAAGGTAGACATATCTTCTCTCATACAAAAATTATGGATATGTTGATTGGAAATGCTTCCAAACTTTTGTATTTGAAGGATGTCTAATTTCACCATTTGTTGAGTGCTCTGCATGCCATATCTTTGGTTGAGCTTACAACATCTTCAATCTTTCCGTTAAAGGCAAATACCACATTCTTTTGTATGGCACCAGAACTCTTCCTCTCATATCCTGATAAAATTTGCATTTATCCCGGCCCTCATCAGCTCTCCAGTATATGTTCTTCTAACCTATCTGCATTCTAAGGTTCACTAGTACTACCATATTCATAATCAGTTTCTTCATTAAGATACCAAATCTTGTAACTCGGTGTAAACCCTTTCAAGTACAAATGAGTCCAAACATCCTAATTTTTAATATTCCTATTATTTTACAAGTAGAGCAGATACATCTTAACATACCGGTATTTGCTTCTGGTTGTCGTTGAGATAACATCATGAATTTACTAATACCTCTTGTGTATTCTTCTTTCAGTATATTGGTGTTTGAATCCATATGAAGTTTATCCATCCACGATCAAAAATAATAAAGAGTAGACATGATTTTTTTCTTTTGGGGAATGAGGAAAACTCGTGTTTACAGAAGAAAAGTTACCAAAAATTCCAACAAAATCCGACGAATTTCCGACGACCAAGGCCGCAGTCGTTGGAAAACAATACAATGCTCATATTTTTGAACGGCTATAAAACAGTCATAAATATCCGTCGTAATTTCTTGGTGCATGTTGCTTGATTTAATTGTGTTAAAATATTGAGCAGTCGGAAGCAACATTCAGAGACATCTTTTCATCACACTGAAAACAATGTTTGCGTATTGGTCTGGTTTTTCCTTTGTCTCGTGCATGTTTTTTGGATTATCAGTAGCCTTGGAACATCAGAGCTCACATATGGTCTTCTTCTCCTACATTTTTTCTTCCGAAAACCAAATTTCGAATTTATCAGCTTCTCCAATGATGAAAAGTGTTTGGTGATTCCAGACACTGTGTCCATCAAAACACATATTGATTTTCTATTCCTCGTCAATGAATAATTCACTACTGGTAATCAGATACTCATGTTCCATATCGAAGGTAAAGAACTTTCTCTACGTCACATTTTTGGGATGAATCCTAGGTATCATTCATGTGTAAAGCTCATATCAATTTGATTCTTTGTGGGTAAGTAAAGTGGTTATAACGACCCATTCACAAAATATTTTTATTTTCAAAAAAATGATGGATCATAAGTGTTTTCTGTATAATGACTTTATGTTTCTAAGTGTTAGATCACTAGTTAAAACAATAGAAGAAATCTTTATGGAAGACAATTTTAGAAAACTTTCATCAAATTATTGGATAGAATACCAAATAGATTTTGTGCAAGGATCCTCTTTACCAAACTGACCTGTTAATAAACTTATCTTGTGAAAACAAAGAAGCTCCAGAAGAAAGTGAGTGAGCCTATGGATAAGGGGAACATTTGTACAAGCATGAATCCAAGTGTTGTACTAGCTCTGCTTGTTCCCAAGTAATAAAAAACTTAGACGATGTGTATGCATTGTTGAACTATCAATAACAACACAAGTATCGCTATCCTAGTCATATATTAAATGATGTGTAGGATAGAGTTCATGGATCTAATGTGTTTTCTACGATAAACTTGAAAAGCAATTACCATCAAATCAAAATGAAAGAAAGAGGTGAATGGAATAATGCATTTGTGACTAAGCATGACTTGTATGAATGCATGGTTGTGCCTTTTGGATTGATTTACGCTCCTATTACTTTTATGAGACCGGTGAATCTTGTCCTGACGACTTTAATAGGAGTCCTTGTAATTGTTTACTTTGATAATATCCTAGTCTTAATTAGATGTATACTTGATAAACATGTGGGACATTGACAATCAGTGTTGAGAAGTGTTCAGGAAGGAAAAACTTTATGCAAATTTTTTAAAAAATTATAAGGATAACCTTGTGTTTCTAGGATTTAACCGAATATTTGATGTATTTATCTGCATCTAAAATATCTTATCCAGTACATAACTAGATTTAACCGAATATTTGATGTATTTTTGTTATTTTGACTACGACTCTAGCTGGTGACCATTAAAATATGAATAGAAATGAGTATGAAATGAATGAATAGAAACAAAATAAAAGGAATGAGAATGAATATTTATTCCTTTTGTTCCATATCAATTTTGATAAGGAATATTTTCTTCTATAGTTCCTTAAAATTCAAAGAATGACAAGGAATCAAACGCAGCAAAAATTCCCCATAAATGATGCAATTTTTAAGGAATAAATAGGAATTGGCTATTCTCTTTAATTCTTTATGTCACCATTTGGACCCTACATGAATCCGCCTTTAAAAGTGACTAAATATAATATTTTTAAATGTTGGCTACCTTTTCTTGAATGATAGTATAGTTATATTTTTTTTTTCAAAATGGTTATATAGGAGAATTTGCATAGTTTCACTTCATCTTTTATGAAATATCAGAAGTATTATCACTTTAAAAAAAATATTTGCGGGTAAATTGTTTAATTTACTTCACCTGTGACATTTTGATATGTGATAAAAGTTGAGGTGAATTTGACCATTCACCACAACAGGTGAACCCAAGTATTGTTTTACTTTAAATTATCAATATTTTAACAGCATAAAATGCATGACTACTGTTACACCATCCTAAGAGATGAATTTAGTATGCATCAACTGTTTTCCCACTCTAAAAGGGGTTTTTTCTCTCTCTAAAAAAAAGAACCTTTCTAGCTCTCCCAACCTTCTGCATTTCTGATCTTCTCCGGCGTACGGGCCACCGTGCCCTTGCCGCCAGCGGTCTTCCTCTTCCCTTTAATCTTTTATTTTCCTTTGCATCTTTCCCCTTCCTTGGTCCCTCTCTGATATATAAAAGCCCTAGATGTCTGTGGGTGGATCGAAGTTTGCATATCTGGGCCCATGTCTATTTCATCTTGAAGCCTCTTGCGTCCGGTGTCTAGATGAGGTGTGGAGAAGGGCAGGTTGTCGGAGGTCAGATTTTTGGGTGGTGAGAAGTGGGTCAAGATTTTCAAATCTAATTTTTTGACTCTCTTCGATCTCGAACTGGTGGCACGTGGGAGTCTCTTGGCCTCTACCGATGTGGCTCTGCTTGTCAGATGATGCTAGCATCTGCTCATAAGTCGGACTTTGGTGGCTTCTTTCTACCCGGACGTGCAACGGTTTCAACACTTCTGGCGGTGTCAGGAGAAGTTTTATGGTGGCACGTGAAGCTTGACGTCTCTAGTTTAGCGCGTGGAGAATTCTGGTGCTCAGGCGCCGGCCAAGTTGTCAGTTTCTCAGTTTCTTTGGTTACTAACTTCCTTGGTTTCTCTCGGTGGTGGCCTTTTGTTGGATTTCTCCAGCTTTGGGTAGCTTGAGTTCAGTTCATTATTGTTGTTGTTGCCGAGCACAGTTTGACACTTTATTATGTGAAGGAAATCTCTCTCTAGTTCTTGGGGATAGTCTTGCGTGAAGCTCTTGGAGTTTCGTGAGTCATGGTAGCTCCGGGTTTCCGTTGTAATCGCGTGGTTAGAATCAATCATCCCAGCGTCGAGGATAGTCTCTCGTTCTCTTCGGCGGATTGTTCCTTTTCTCTCGTTCTCGAACAGCTCCATTTTCAGCCCGATTTGTGTCAAGATCTTGCATACTCAGGTTGGTGTCATGGAGTACGGTTGCGACCCTTTTTCTCGGAACGGCATCATGTACAGGTCGTCTCCAGACTTAATAAATGCCCAGTTTGGTTGATGTGGGTGTGCTTGGCCTCTTCCGTTGTTGTCTGTTCGTTCGGGCAGTTGCTATGAAGCACTCAGCAAGCTGTTCTTGGATAGGCCAGTATCTTTAAGAGCGGATTATTGGGGAGGCCAAAATTATCGGATTCCGTCTTTTGGTTAAACTTGGCTCATCTTTTTGCGGCAAGTTACTAAAGCTCTTATTCTCTGTTGAGTCATAGCTTTTTTTGGTGGTTCTTCCTTCTAATGTTGGTGTTGACTTGGCCAAACCTCCGGATAGTGGTTTTGGTTTGTAATGTATGCCTTTGTTAAAGGTTAGATTGAGTTTTTTTTAGGATTTTTTTTTTGCTTTTTGTTGTCATCTGTAATTCTGTCAAAAAATAAAAAAAAATGGTAATAATATATTTACATTTTTACCAAAAAAAACCGTTTTCCCACTCATTTGGTAATTCTTCTAAAAAAAGTCTTTTCAACCCAACAATTTTATCTCCTCCGACTTTGAAGAAAGTAATCAACAATCAAACCTAATATTATTGATACCTCTGAAATTTTTCAGCACCCAAATGGAAGGATTTAAAGACAGTTTATTAGAAATGAAACTGAAAGAATCAATTATTCACTTATCGTTTTTAACGCAGAATAGAAACATAGCCATCATAAAATGACAAAGTGCATCGACATTGAACTATATGTTTATAAAAAAAGTAGATATGACTTTGGGGAGCGTTAGTATGTGCGAGTGCGTATGTATTTTCTATTTTGAAAAAAAAAACTAGAGTTTTAGAATCACATTTTTCGCATGCAATCCCTTCTCACATTTCATGCATTCAATCGACAAAAACATAAACTTAGCAATCACATGATTGTGCTTATATGTTCATCCGCTAAAGAATAATTCTCAAGAAGAATAAAATATAATATGGAAGTATTGACCAACAACAAAAATAATAGATCCAAATGCAAGAAGAAAACAATATAAGTAAACGATTTGTAAGAAAATCAGTTAAAAGATACTTGAGTAAACATGCACTCATCTCTAGTGAACAGCAACAATTTCAGATATGGCTATTAAAGCTCATGATTAAAGATCATTTTGCTTCCACGATGAAAATCATGTTAAAAGACTTCTTGCCAGGTGCTCTCGCGCCGTTGCGAATGCTTGAGTTAATGTCTACAATTCAAAAGGCAGAAGAATTGTCAGATGCATAATAATCACTATGAAGACTATCGCTTTGCTCAAAGAAAGTTATACTGCATCACACCTGTTCAGAGAGTGAACCACTTGCTTCTGCGCTCTGCATTGCTACTTTTCCCGCAATGACATTGGCATCTGTTTCCAATACCATCCTGAACATATAACACAACGCACACATGACTGTCACCGTGATAGAATTCAAACCATTAATATCCTTCTTGATTCATTTCACCAAAGAACCACACACCCAAAAGACTTCATCAACGAGAGAAGTCTCTAAACAAATGCCCTACGCAAAACCTTTAACAAATCCAAAATGCCCCCCACGAATAATCTGAGTATGCAATAGCTATACACATCCCTAAACAGCCCCTAGGCTAAGATACGATAGTCCATAACTAGACTTAACAAGAAGAGCTTATCACACTGACTGTAGATCGAACAATAAATTCTCATAGTCCATATTATTCTTTAATCTGCAAATAACTATGGCGCAAGGCTAAGATGTTAACACAGTTATAAAATTGTAGAATAGAACCGAAGCATACCCCTGATCAACCATCTCATCAAGGCACAAAAAGATGAGATCCAAGTTTTCAAGGGCTTCCATCTTTTCAACATTGTTCCTGAAAGGATGCTAAATTTTAATTGCCTGACCAGGAAAAGATCCAAGTCATTAGTTAAGGGGAGTTTAGTACCTGAAAAGTAATGCAACAGCATCAAAAAAGCCTTGTAGAACAGATGATAAGATGAGCTCGTTTTCATCTTCACCTCCGGTAACAAAGAAGTGAAGGTCCTGGGCAAACTTATAGACAACAATGTTATTCTCCAACAGCGTGATCTCTGCTGCAAGAAAATGTAACATTGAAAGCAATTAAAATATGATATAAATACACAAAGAAATGTGGAAATTTCAGTTGCGTCTTACCTTCTGTGCGAGCATTGGTTTTAGCGGTCTTCGTGAAGACATATTTTTCAAAAGCTAACTTGGCAGCATTAGTTGTCCAATCATCCGAGTAATACTTGACAGCCACACGTTTCCCTTCAGAGTCTAGAAGAAGAATGTTCTTTACCAAAGGACAAGAATCCTGTTTCATTACAAATTGGAAAGTCAGGTGTAAGCATTAACATAGAAGCAGAAGCGATAATCCATAATAAATAATAATAATAATAATCATCCCCGGTCCAAAATTGGTTTGAAAAGTTTTTGATTAAACTGAATCTGACCATTATACGAATATACAAAAACATGACACATGGCAGCTCCGGTAGAAAGAATCCAAATCATCTAGTAACAATAGGGAAATTTTCAGCAGCAAAAGAAGGTTTCTAGAAATCTACCACAACTTTTGTTTCTAAAGCTTCCAGATTGCTTATGGGGGAGCATGAATCACATATTTGGCACACTCTCCAAAGAAATAGTGAACCACTTAAAGAAAAAGAAATCCATAGGCATACAATCCACATAGAAAAGTGCTTGATAAGACAAAGAATTGAGAAACTAGCAAAACTACATAATACTGACGTAAAACAACATTCCATGAGGTGATAGATATACTTACATTAGCCCTTGACATTGTTGTTGAACCAAATTACACCTGAAATGGTGATAAACCAAGTGTTATAAAAACAAACTAACAAACAAATCACTTTGGTAGATCTTCCAACTTCTTATCACAGTCAGTGAACACCAGAGAGTACAATTTCGATTTTTAATACAAAGACTTACAATCAGATCTATAAGATAGAACCGGGAACCAATACATTTACAAAATAAGTGTCATACATAAGACCAAGAAGATCTAAGAATCAACAGAAACCAAATCCTATTTTTTAACGAATTGAAAAATCTCATCAAGGCAACTGTGAACCAACGGCTGCAGATTTAATCCAGATCTCTAGAAAAATAAATCGAGTGTATAGCCTATCGATCTGATCTGATCTGATCTGATTGATTCGGAACATAAATATAAGAAATGGAAGCAGAGATCGAAAGGATAAGGCGATCACTTACCTTTGAGATTGAAGATGACTTGCTTGAGCCTATGGAACTAGGAAATAAGAAAATAGTACGCGTGGTTCTGATTTTACCATGTAACCTAGATGTTTTACAAGGAGAACCTCTTTATTTCATATTTGATATATATATATTTTTTAAAAATAACATATTATCAAATTATATTATATTTAAAAAAAAAAAATAATGATAATAAATAATAATAATTACAAAAAACTAGGTCGTCGACTGAACATTAAACCCTAATTAAACCATAAATCCTAAACCCTTGGCTAAACCCTAAACCTTTTAATAAATTCTAAATTTTAAATCAAAAATATTAAACACTAAAACACTAAATCCTAAACCCTAAATCTTAAATCCTAAACCTTTGAATGTTTTAATGTTTAGTGTTTTTTATTTAGAATTTAAGATTTATCCAAAGATTTAGGATTTGACCGAAGGTTTATGGTTTATGGTTTATGATTTAGAGTTTAGGATTATGATTTAGGGTTTAGGATTTAGTGTGTTGCTGACGACGTTAAATTTTTTAAATTTTCCTTTTTAATATTTTAATTTTAAAAACATAATATAACTTGACAATATTTTATTTTATTTTTTAAAAGATATCGAATATGAAATAACACAATCTTATTGATTGGTGAACCTCGGAGTTCACCTTAGGATAAACCCAAGAATAAGTCTTTTATAAAATACTAGCATCCAATACGCTCTAAGGACGGGTAAACATTTAAACAACATAATATACATAATTTAAATTTAATGGAAATTTTGTTATTTTTAGTTAAAAACATTCATTATTTTTATTACAACTTGTACTATTTTATTCTTGTTTTTAGAAATAATATATTTGTTTCACCATTAAAAATCTATGTAAATATAATTGTTTTTTTCGGGCAACTTCATAGAAAAAAAATAATCTCTCTCTAATTGGCGATTTCCAGTGTACTAACAATTGCCTTTTTTAAATCTCTTCCCTCACTTTCAATGGATCTTTGCCGGCAATCCTTTTTGCAACGGTTACCCTATAAAAGGAAACCTGATTTTATTTCCCTTCTTCTTCGTTCCTTTCCTTAATTGCATCCCAAGAATTTCTCTCAACTTGATTTTCTTTCCTTTTTCTTTGAGAAAAGATCAATCTATACTAGTAATGATTTCTTTTAAGGTAGTTTCTCAGTTTTGCGTGATTATAGGAAGCTATTCTGGAATATCTTTTGCCTTTCTACCCAAGGTGGTTCAGAACCGTAGTATTCTCTTCATCGGAAACTCTCCTGTCCGAAGCAACATGGCTGATTCACTGCACAAAGCTATTCACTCGATGTCTTTAGAGGAGGAGGTTCCGCTGACTCTCCCGAATGATCCCCGTTTCAGAGTCTTCGATGAGAACGCTACAAGTCTACTGGGTTGTCTACTCAATCCAGACTGTCAATCAATGAGTCGCATGATTGACTACATGCCCACTGCATGGAGGGTCCATGGCAGAGTTCGGGGTATTGCGCTATCCAGGGAACGCTTTCAATTCATCTTTCAACGAGAGGAGGACTTGTTGACGGTGCTAAAGGACCGGCCCTGGTCGTACAACCATTGGGCTATGGTCATGGAGAGATGGACTCTCAACCCTCCGCCTGATTTTCTCCAAACGATGCAGCTTTGGACCAGGATCCGTCATATACCTATAAATTTCTACACATCAGAGACGATGTGGAAACTAGCTGCAGAAGTGGGTCACATGGAGGAAGTGGCCTACGATCCAAAAATCTCTCAGACAAAGGACTATATTCGGGCCCTGGTTACTTTCAATACTGAAAATCCGGCGAAGGCGTCTAGGAAACTGGACACTGGTGGAGAAATAGTGACTATAGAATTTGAGTATGAGAAGCTACATAAAAGATGCTTTCATTGTTTGCGCTTACCGCATGAAAAACTAAGGTGTCCGTTGCTGAGAAAGAATCAAAACAGAGGACTTGCTAAAACAGGGGAGGGTGGGCCTAGCTTATCCATTCAGGTGGCTACACCGAAGGAGGTATCTGTCAAAACCGGTTATGCAAGAGGGGCCTCCGGGGTTCCCTCCTCTATTCCCAGAACTCCCGATCAATGAGCAACGAATGGCGATGACGTACGTTTCTCACTCAGACGAAACAGAGCGTAACGCAAGAATTCTCAGAGTCAAACAATTTATTGCTGATGCGGCGGAATCGTCTATCATCAAGACGACAAAAATCACAACAGATCTTGATAAGGCAAAGGCCATGTGTATCACTATCATGATATTACCTCACGCCTCCAATGGCCAAAGCAGAGTGATGGTGCTACATTTTCATCTCCACTTAAGGAATCTGTTAACGAGAGTGATGCTGAGTCGTCTCACTCCTTAACTGTTCAAGTTGTTTCTACTCCATTGTTGGCTACGACGGGTTTTCAGATAGGTACTTCTATGAAGGATCCTTCTGCCGGTACTAACAATGGTAGCAATAAAGCTAGATGTCGCCCGCCCTCGTGGAAAAGGAGACAGTCTCATACCAGCAACAACAAAGCCCCAGATGTTAATTCGGCCCTGCTTGTTGGAACGAACCAATCTGATGCGGATCATACTCTAGAGACAAGCTCTAAAAGGAAACCTGAAACAGACCTTGACTTTCCGGTCAACAAATCGACCAAAACCCTTACTCTTTCGGTGGCTTCCGGTATGAAGCCGCTGCCATCCCAATGAGTATCTGGTGTTGGAACTGTCAAGGTGCTGGGAGCACTGAGACAGTTCAGGTCATTCGGGAGGTTAGGCGGCTACACTTCCCGGATTTTGTGTTTTTGATGGAGACAAAGCAAAAGTTTGAGTATGTTTCTGGTTTACAAAAAAGTTTGGGTTACGACAAATTATTTACAGTGGAGCCGGTGGGTTTGAGTGGTGGCTTGGCTGTGATGTGGAAAGATAGTTATAATGTTGAGATTCTCTCGAGTGATAAGAGAATTATTGACATGAAGGCTTCGTATGGCTCACTGTCCTTCTTCTTGTCATGTGTCTATGGTGATCCTGTTGTGGCACGCAGAAAGGCAGTATGGGACAGATTAGTTGCTATTGGCTTACTCTTGGATGAGGCTTGGATTCTTGCTGGAGATTTCAACGAGCTCATGTCTGGCGAAGAGAAAGTGGGTGGTAGTGAGAGAAGTGAGTCCACCTTTTGGGACTTTAGAAATATGGCGCAAAACTGCAAATTAAAGGAGATTAGAAGTTCAGGCAATGTGTTGTCTTGGTGTGGTAAAAGAGACACAGTCTGGGTTCAATGTCGTTTGGATCGCAGCTTTGGGAACGATGAGTAGTTTAACTTGTTCCCACGTTCTAATATGCATTATGGAGCCATGTGGGCCTCTGATCACAGACAATTTTTGATCAGATTTGCTAGTGAAGATGAAGAGTATCAGAGGCGTCGGTTCTATTTCGATAAGCGAATGGCTGACATGGAAGGGTTTGAGGATCTGGTGAGGAGGAGTTGGGAAGGAGATGGAACTCCTGATGCCCGTACGGCAACTCGCATTGCTAGGTGTCGTCGAGAGATGGCAAGATGGAAAAAAGTTTCAGGGTTGAATGCTAAAGATAAAATCGCTAGGCTCAAGCTTGACCTGGAAGCTGAAGTCTCCAAACTCCATCCTAATTTTTGTTCGCTTAAGCGCATTCGTCAACAGCTTGCTGCGGCGTATATGGAGGAGGAACGATACTGGCGTCAAAAGTGCCGAGAGGAATGGTTGAAAGCAGGCGATCATAATACGCGCTACTTCCATAATTGTGTAAAGGGGAAGAAGATCCAGAATAGGATTCTCATGTTGTTGGATGAGATGGGCGGTGAGCATTTTTCAGAGGGTGCAAAAGGGCACATAGCTGTGGAGTATTTCAGGGACTTGTTTATGAGCACCAATCCATATGATCTAGAGTCCTTATTTGAAGGCTTTCAGAGCAGGGTCTCTAGTGATATGAATAACGAACTGACGGCGCCGGTATCGGATGAAGAAATCAAACGTGCTGCTTTCAGTGTCAAAGGGAGTAGTGCCCCTGGAGAAGATGGTCTCACTGGAGTCTTCTATCAGAAGTTCTGGCACATAGTTGGTCCAGCTCTAACGAAAGAGATACATGGTTTCTTCGTCTCCTCGATTCTCTCGGATGGCTGGAATCATACGCAGCTCAGCTTGATCCCGAAGGTGCATAAACCAGTAAGGATGCAAGACTTGAGGCCTATTAGTTTGTGCTCGGTCCAATATAAGATTATCTCAAAAATCTTATGTAATAGATTGAAACGATTCCTGCCCAGCCTTATTTCCGAGACGCAAGGAGCCTTTGTCGCAGGGCGTCTGATATCTGACAACATCCTTATTGCTCATGAAATGGTTCATGGTTTGAGAACCAATGGGAGAGTTGATGCGGAGTTCATGGCCATCAAAACGGATATGTCCAAAGCATATGATCGGGTAGAGTGGAACTATCTAGAGATCCTTATGGAGAAGATGGGTTTTGATAGCAAGTGGATCCATTGGATAATGAGTTGTGTCAGCTCTGTCTCATACTCTGTCCTCCTAAATGGTAATGCGCATGGCTTCATTAAACCTGAGCAAGGGTTGCGCCAGGGTGATCCCTTATCTCCTTTTCTCTTCATCCTATGCGCAGAAGCATTGGTTAGCCGTCTCAATCAATCAGAAGCTGCGGGCTGTCTCCATGGCATACGACTAGCGGCTTCAGGTCCGTCAGTGCATCATCTTTTGTTTGCTGACGACAGCCTGTTGATGTGTAGAGCTACGGTGGAGGAAGCTAAGGAGATTGTTCGATGTCTTAAAATATATGGTGAGGCTTCGGGGCAAATAATAAATCAGCAGAAGTCATCCATCATCTTTGGAGCTCGGGTAGCATCTGATGAGAAAGAACTGATTAAGGAGGCGATGGGAATTGATAAGGAAGGGGGCGAGGTATCATATCTTGGCTTGCCAGAATGCTTTAGCGGTTCTAAACGTCAGATGCTCAGTTTCTTGCGTGAAAAGCTTCAGGGACGCTTGCAGGGTTGGTTCTCGAAAGCACTATCTCAGGGAGGCAAAGAAATTTTACTCAAATCTATTGGACTAGCCTTACCTATATATGCTATGTCATGCTTCAAATTGCCTAAGGATACTTGTGCGAGGCTTACAAGTGCTATGATTGAGTTTTGGTGGAGTAGTGGAAATAACAAGAACAAAATAGCTTGGGTTGCTTGGCAAAAGTTGTGTAAATCAAAGGAGGTTGGTGGTCTTGGGTTCCATGATCTGGAAAAATTCAATCAAGCCTTATTGGGGAAGCAGGCGTGGCGAATATAAAGCAACCCGAACTCGCTGCTGGCTCAGATCCTCAAACATCGGTACTTCAAGAATGGTTCTTTCTTAGACAGCTCCATCGGAAATCGCCCCTCCTATGCATGGAGAAGCATTCTGCATGGGAGAGAGTTGCTGCAGAAAGGATTGTTAACTTCGGTGGGCAACAGAGAGAGCATCAAAGTTTGGCAAGATAAGTGGATCTTGGATAAGACATCGAGGGTTCCTTGTTATCATCAGGATAATATAGTGGACCTAACCCTCACAGTGAGTGATCTACTCGATCCTATCTCGGGTCGTTGGAGGGAAGAGCTGGTCCATGATACTTTTAGCCCCGAGGATGCGGTCAGAGTTCTAAATACAAGAGTGAACTTCACACATCAAGATGTCGTGATCTGGTGCTTTACAAGGGATGGTAGGTACTCTTCGAAAAGTGGTTACAAGCTGCTTGAAGAATTGCAGGAAGATAACTCTCCCTTTCCACCTCTTCCACCTGTTGAGAAACAACTTTGGCGGAATCTGTGGAAAACAAAGACATCTCCAAAGATCCGACATTTCCTATGGCGTGCTCTCTCGGGAGCAGTAGCGATGAAAGAGAGACTCAGATCACGGGGCATCCCAGTGGACATTACTTGTGCTTCGTGTGGAACGGAGAGTGAAACTATATGCCATGTCCTGTTCCATTGCCGCTTCGCCAAGGATACTTGGGCTCGGTCTCATATACCTCCTCCAGTTGGGGTTTTTTCTCGTAACTCTGTCTTCCTCAACTTTCACTACCTACTAGCATGCAACAGGAACAGAGTGATCTCCTCAGCTGATCATCTGGCCTTTCCATGGATTCTATGGCATATCTGGAAAGCCAGGAACAGTTTCTGCTATGAACATCACCGTCTGGATCCTTCTCTGGTTTTTGATAAGGCCTTCGAAGAAGCAGAAACTTGGCGAGGCTTGAATTTGACACAAGCTCCACCTAATCACCCAGCTGAACCTTCTTCGGTGCCTCCCTTGCGCTGGTGTAGACCACCGAGGAACTGGCTGAAATGCAATGTAAGTGCTTCTTGGGGGTCTCATAATCGTATGGGAGGTGCAGCATGGATCGTTCGAGACCATGGTGGTCTCCCTCTCTCACATAGTAGACGAGCATTCTCTGGCCGTACTTCGTGTATAGAAGCAGAACTTCAGTCTCTTTTGTGGAGCATCCGCGCGCTTATTGACTTAAGAATCAAATGGGTAGTCATTGAGTCTTCACTCACTCAAGTTAGAGAGGCGCTTCTTAAATCTGATGAGTACCCGGAATGGCGACATCTGATTGATACCATTAGTGTCTTATTGAATGAATTTGATGGAGTGAGTTTGGAACAAGTAGTTGCTGGCAGAAACAGGATCGCCAATGCTATTGCACTAAGTGTGACAAGGGATCATCGTTACCAATCCTATGTAGCTACAGGTGGTCCTACATGGCTGAGTTCCCTATTACGAGAGGAGGAGTTGAACTCGGTGGCTCGTGCGTAGAATCGTTGGAACTTAGCTGCGGTGGACCCTTGTTCCCTTACCTGATCGTTCTTCGGACATTATTTACAGCACATACTTGTGTTTTTCTTCTTCTTATTTTTTTCCTTTTGTTTACTCCCCAATCCTCTGTTTGGAGGTGTATGTTGTTTTTTTTTTTTGGGGGAGGGGGGGGGGGGGGGGCTTTGTATTACTACTCTTTGAACCATTGATTGAATCCAGCGTCAAAAAAAAAAATTGTTTTATTTTGTTCGTAATATTAAAATTATGTTTTAATTTTGATAGTAAGTAAAGTACTTTTTAAAACCATGTTCAATTGTGTCCAACATGAGAAACATGAATCGTTATTTTTTTTACATTTTCTCTGTTCTGAAATGTAAAAAATTTAAAATAATTTTTAATGTTTCATTTAAAATGTTTTCTACTGTTTAAAATGAATCCAAATGGATCTGATTTAAGAAGATCTAGAATAAAATTCGCCTAAAACCCCTAGGACACTAGAGAGGAAACCCTAGACTTCTTACTCCAAGAATGCAGCTGCCACACTGTCGACTAAGAGATAACCAGCGCGACGGACATGAGGACAAAGCCGTACAGGAGGCCACCACCACCTGGAAAGAGAAGCACATCTCCGAAGAAGTACTATGCGAAAGGAGAATGCTCAGCATGGTGAGGGGAAAATTCATCGGTTTCAGTTCAGGAACAAATCCCATAATATTGATTCACAAGTCATATGCTTAGAGAGTATATGTCTGGTGAATGGTTCTTGGAGCCCTACGTTGCATTTTAGTGGTTGTGGATAAATCTTAAAGGATACATCTGGACAAATCCAACGTATGGACAACAGAAATAAAAAAATGAGAGAATCTTTGATGCATTCAGAGCTAGAAGCTCTAAGCAGAGCAAGAAGCTCTAAGCAGAGCAATGGAAAGCATGTTTCGTCACTATACGTACCAGGTTTTTGGAACAGATTGCAAAGATTTGTTAGCAATGATTGGGAAACTTCATGCTTGGCCAAACTTTTCTATGGAGATGAAGGTGATAGTGGTTTTGCAAAGGAGATTTCATCATCTCAAGCTTATCTATATTCCAGGACACCTCAATTTTCAATAATATAATGACATTTTGTTGTAAAAAAAGAAGATCAAAGCGATATCTATTACAATAAAGTTGACTTGCCTCTCCTGCTGCCACCTCAGCACACATAGTCCCAAATTGCGTCACGTGTCAAGCTCTCCTCTTTCTTTACTTCTTTAAAACGTGACGGAATCTAATATCTCGCTGGGTTAGTTGTATGAGCCCATTATTATTCAAATCTCGGCCCGACATGACTTTTAGGTTTGTATTAGCATCTATGTGGTCATGGTGGATGTTCAGCACTGTAAACAATCAGTTTTCATGGTTTCCGATGGTTGAAATGTTTCCCCTTTTCTTTATTTCACCATTAATCCAATCATTTAACTACGCTCCACATCCTCTTCCACTCCGTCTCATTAATTCGGTCTCATCATCGTTGAAGGTAACGGTTTGAAGCTCGACGTATAAATGTCTTCTCCCGGATGGATCCAGACCTACACCGGCCAGTTATCTGCAACCTTAAATCCATCTTGCCTGCGCTCGTCACCAATTTCATTCAGTATATATATGAATTAGAAAGGAGGCCACAACAAATCTGTTCGTCTCCCATACTTTATCAAACCCAAATCTCTGTAAGAACTGCTACTATTATGGCGAATCACTTGAAATATTTAGATGCTTTTCTTTGCTTCTTTTGTTATGTTTGAAGTCTGAATCATATCTATATTGTTCTTTTGTTATGGAGCCATCCTGAAGTGATTTTCATGTCTCTTTTTGAGTAATGTTTTCTCCGATTGATTCATCATTAAGTTTTTGTGTGGATATTGTAGGAAGGAAATTAGGCAAGTGGGAACCAAAGAGCATCGTAAGAATAACTCTGCTGATTCGGGTAGAAAAAGCTTAGTCTTGTCTGAATGGTAACTGAGAGAAAAACCATTATAGCTGCAGCTAAGGCTTTGCAAATCTTGAAGGAAGAAAATAAACCAAAGGAGTAGGGTGTTCTAAGTAAGCCAAATAAAATCTAAGTTAGCTTTTGAACCTGTAAGATTCTTTGTAAGAACTTTGTATTTCCATTTACAGACATGTTGTGTCTTCACTGTCTTTTCTCAAGAGTTTTCATCAAATTCACTATCTTACCAAACGACATCAAATTCATTACACTCAGAGAAAACCAGTAGATAACCAAGTGTATGCATCAATACCACCTGCCAAAAGATATCTGTAGATCATCTGTCGATTACCTTTATTAATACACCAGTACCAACAGCAAAAGTACAGTATTAACACCAAAATCTTAGTTATCTAATAGTTTGGTGTTGAAGAATGAAGCCAAAATTTTAGTTATCTAATAGTTTTTTTAAACATAGTAAAACATGTAGCTGAACAAAAGAATTCCTTCTGTCTTCAAAAAGAACATGAAGAATTTGGATCCAGTTTTTCAGATCTGTAACTAATAAAAAGGTTTACAAAAATACTCACCAAACCAAGTCAAGAAAATAGCAACTCCATTAATAAGATAAGCTTTAGATTGCTTCAAACCAGAAATGTCATAGTACCCTCTAAGATTGATCTCTGGTGTAGTTACTTCAAAGATTAAAACCATGTATGTATAAAGTTGATCCTCTCCAAAGAACAGATAGCAAGCTACTGGTACTCCAGATAAGCAATGATGGAAAATCTTGAAAAGAAAACCAAATCAATATTTTGAACAAGTAAATAAAACTAATTGCGAACACATAAGCTTTTTTTGTGACTACTACTTACATATTAAGACAACAAAAGCTCATGTTACTTTATCTTTAGTTTGGTGTTAAAAGTTTCAACCATTTTTGAAGTTTATGTGCCTTGCCTAGCTTCCTAAAGTGCAGCCCATACATTGTACACATTGTCGTATGTTCCATTTAATGAAAATGTACAACCAACAGTATTACGAACATGTACGGTAAACACAAATTCAACTTCATAAAGCCTCTTGATGTGTAATAGCTAAACATAATTATCAGAAATTTTCACTCACCACCAACTCCTAACAGTGAAATGGCTTAGAAAATCCGTCTACTAACTAAAGCAGCAGACACCCTCGAAGATAATCAAGCACCTAAACGTAGAGGCAATCAGTGGCGTCTTAAGAACACATCTGGTCCATCAATAAACAACACATAAGATCATGGTACCATGTAGTTTATGCTTCCCAGCAAAGAATATCGGGTCATGTTGTACTTTCTCCAGGCCACCATACATTTTGACGCAGGATGCTCGGCAACGTGTCCATGGCCACACGAGAAATACCAAACTACAAACTTCGTGAACCAGCCCTTAAACAATACATAGACCTTAGGTAAGCTAGCACACCAAAATAGAAAGCATTTGCAACAGAGAAGCAACAATTACAACTACAAGCAGGTGAGTCACAGAGTACTAATAACATTTTAATGAAAATGTTTCTTGCCAACTTATCAATTCGTACACTGCGTCACTCTTACCTTCCTATTAAACTAGCTACATGACTGCAAACAGCTCTTCCACCTACTAGAATGTTCCATCCTGAACCAAGCATATGTAATATCACCATAAATGCAATTAAATGATTTCCTACATCACTTTTCATATGTTGCAAAGTAAAGTAGGTATCAGTGACAACCTTTCTGATGGAGCGGAAGCAATGATAAACAGCTCAACCAAGGGGTTATGGAACCACGCTTAGGACCTGTCAGCTCAACCAAGGGATTCTAGGGAATCCTCGCTTGGGACCAGTTTCTTGATTGATGAATCTTATCAAATCAATATAAGGGATATATAATATTATTCTCTCAAAAGCCAAAACTCTTTTATTAATCAAATCAAACTAAATACAACTTTAGGCTTCAATGCCTATTTATAATAAATCCTTAAATCTAGAAAACTCTAATCTTAGTTATAATAGGAAAACCATTAAAATATGAAAAATACAAATAAAATATAATTATTTATGTAAACTAATGAATAATAAAGATATTTGGATAATTTCCAAATATCTTGCTGCATCAGGTCTCGCCGGCCAAGAAAGATTCGTCCTCGAATCTTCAGCCGATTTTTCCACATAGGATTCTGCACAAAATCTTCACAAGTCGAATTTACACAAATCTTGCATGAGCCGAATTCTTCATAGAACTGTTTCTGCACGAATATTGCACGAGCCTGATTATGCTTGAAGTCTTCTGCATAAACGAGATTTAGCGCTATTTTTGCACGGACTAAGTTATCAAAATCGTTTTCCTCATAAACATCATAGATTGGATCTCCACAAATCTCTTTGTAGATCTCATCATCTTCATAAATGTCGTAGATTGGATCACCATGAGATCTCTCGATAGATCTCATGGTATTCTCTCTCGACAAAAAGACTTTCGTCCACGAAAGGATAAAGATTGCAACTGTTAATCAACATGACATCCAGAACCGTTTTTCGATTAAGAAACCAAAGATACACAGCTCTGATACCACATGATGGAGCGGAAGCAATGATAAACAGCTCAACCAAGGGGTTATGGAACCATGCTTGGGACTTGCCAGCTCAACCAAAGGATTCTAGGGAATCCTCGCTTGGGACCTGCTTCTTGATTGATGAATCTAATCAAATCAATACAAGTGATAGAGAATACTATTCTCCCAAAAGCCAAAACTCTTTAATTAATCAAATCAAACTGAATACAACTTTAGACTTCAATGCCTATTTATAATAAATCATTAAATCTAGAAAACCCTAATCTTAGTTATAATAAGAAAACCATTAAAATATAGAAAATACAAATAAAAGATAATTATTTTACATAGATAATTACTTTATGATACCACCTGATGGAGCGGAAAACATGTAATTACGTAACAGAGTTTTATCTTTCAAGCCTAGATGTCTTTTATCGTAGTTGCAAATTATTTTCCCTCAAATTATTCATTTCTACTTCATTATTGTTTTTCAAGAATTACAAACGTCCATGTCTTTTTCCATTCCGCTTAAATATAATACATCCACTGTAAACAATAAAAAATCGTATCAATATGAAATAATGAAAATATACTTTTTTGGGTTTGATGATTCTAAAGAAATCTGGTCAACCAAGAAGTTATAACCAAAGTTCATAATCTATTTAAATCAGTTTATGTTGTTGGACGGTTTTTTTATGTTCTTCCAATGCAATAGCATGGTGTTGTCACATACTAGCTATATTTATTTGAACCACAATTTTAATACATGAATAATTGTAACTACATTCTAAGAAACTTACTTAAGATTTATAATTATAGAAACTCAAGATTGTGATTTTGTTTTCCTAACAATCCAACTGAAGAAATAAGATGCATTAAACTGCATCTAAAGTAATGTACAATAGTAATAGATTTACCTCTAGGTAAAATACTGGTTACAGTAAAAAGTTAAAATTCAAAACAAATTGTTAATAAGAAGAACAACTGTGAAAATACCCTAAAGAATAAATGTCAAATAGTTTCACCGTCATTATAAAAAGTACATAAGTTTTTAAAAAGTTGTGTAAATAAATGTATCAACAAATGAAAATATAACATGGACACAAGTCGTAAGATAAAGAAACATTAAAAATTATAAAAAAGCGTGCTGCAGCAACAAACAAAAGCCACTTCAAGAACAAAATTTAAATGTAAATGACAATTCACAATACACTCAAATAAATAATATCTAACAACCAATTGCCACACACACATTGGAATTGATACAAACAATATGAACACCAAAATTCACAAACTGTTTTTTATTTTTTGGACAATCACAATAGACTACATATATCATAATAATTCAATCAAGAAATATTAACTCCCACGAAGAAGCAATAAAACACAACCAATACAAATATATAACATAAACAACAATAAAAAAAATTAAATAATAATAAAATATCAATAAAATGTATTACATTTATTGTCAATTGATTTTTCACTCTATATAATTATTTTACTAAAAAAATACTCTTTCTGTTTCACTTAATTTACCCAAACACATAGAAATAATCATTTTTATTAGTTTATAAAATCAGTTAGACATGAACATTGGCTATCTCTTTAGGTACGGGTTTTCCTTTTGGGTATCATTTTTTTTGTTTTGAAATTAGGCCCCGCTTGAATATTTTAAATTTATGTGCGGGTTTTGAGTTGGGTCCTTCTGGGTCTGGATGAGTTCAGTTCTGATGTATAGGAACCTAAGAATATCAAAATAACAATTAAAAATGTATTTGAAGCGGGTTCAGATATTTGTACCAAAAATAACCATATTACCCGATTCGGTCTAAGTCGTTTGAATACAATTAGTTATATTATGACACATCTAAAATATATAACACTAATTATGAAAAACAAATATTAATTTATAAAAATGTAAGAACCAATACCCGAGCGGGTGCGCGGGTCAATGTCTAGTTGATATTTATGTTCAATACAATGGTGTGAAATTTTTGTTGTCATGTGTTTATGATGATCCTAATCAACAAAATAGACATTTGATACGAAAAAAATACAGAGAATTGGTAGTACTCATAATGATCATTGGCTCCTAGATGGAGATTTTAATGAAATACTAAACAATTCAGAAAAAGATGGAGGACCAACTCGTGATGAGTCCTCTTTAACGGATTTCGGGAATCTGTACACAACATGTGACTTGTGCGATCTTTGATCAATAGGTGATACGTTTTCATGGTTTGGAAAGAGAGGAATACATGTGGTAAAAAGCTGTCTTGATCAGGTTGTAGCGATCTCAAAATGGCTAACTATGTACCCGGCTTCTGAAGAGGAAGTCTTACGTTCATCAGGTTCAGATCTGTTGGTTTATGGTTGGTTTGTGCTCATGATTAGACAGTATACCGAACCGGTTTAGTTAACCGGTAGTTATTGGTTAAACTCCATAAATGAACCTATGCAACTCTTCATGAATGTATGTGTTTGTTTATTGAAGATATGTTGCTCTTCGTTGAAGATATGTGATCCTTCACATATGTATCCTTTGGTTGTCTATAAATAAGACATATTGCAAAGAGAAGAAATCAATTGAAGTAATAACAAGATAATACTAGAGAGAGAGAAATAAGTTTTATAGAGAGAAAACTATAAGGAATCAACTTGAAATGCACTTGAACGGTGACAAGTGGTTGATATCCATCTGTGATTTCATCCCCGACTCTTGTCCGATTGTATCAAGTAGTATTCATCGCTAAACCGGGCTAAAAGTATGCTTTCGGTTTAACCCGCTTCCGCATTAGAATCTCTAACATTGGTATCAGAGCATTTGGATTCAGTTCTGGCATATTTATATTCTTAATAATTATGGATGATAAGTAATATGGGTTACAAAAATTCGTTTATGATGAATTGAAAAAAATGGTTAATGCTTAGAATAATTTTAAAATGGTGAATCCATGAACACACGATGAAATGAGTTGAAACTTTGCACATGTGTTCATCAGAATGCCATGAATGTTTCTGGAAATTATTGCATTTAGAGCCGGAATATATTGCATAAATTTAAAGAAATAGTTAGTCAACCGGAACCATTGTTTCGCTCATATCTCTCTGATTATAAATCGGAATCGCATGTGTCTTATGTCAATGCGTAGATATTGAAATTATCTTTCTACTGATATATTACGGGAAACATTTGATCACATATTCTGAGAGATATATGGGTCAAAAGTTTCTGCCGCAGAAAACAAAAATGATATGAAGAAGATGAACCGTAACTCGACACGTGTCACGTTCGGGTTTGTCCCAAAATGTTGATATTTGTCTTGCTCATATCTCTCTGAATATAGATCGGAGTTGCGTAATTTTTATGTCCGTGCGTAGCTGCTGAAATTATCTTTCATTTGATATATATTACATATAATTTGGACATATATTTAGAAAGATATTATGATAGTATGTTTTGATCATATAATAAGTTTTATGTATAAAATTTGAAAAGTTAAAATGTTAGATTCGTTTTGTTAAGTTGATGGAGAATCTAGATATATTTTGATCAAAATGTATTGTTAGAAATTAAATTAATTAAGTATTAATTTAATTTAGGTGATCTTTGTGAATAAACATGTTTTATTTATTAATTCATGTTAGAAAATTACATTTATCTAGTGGGAGTTGTTTTGTGTTTAGAACTTAATAGAGTGGGAGTTCTAATTTATTTAGAACTTAAAATTTTACATAAAATAAATTAAATTATTGTAATAAGATTTTAATATGGGTGATGATTGAGAACATAGTGAACTCTCGATCTTGTATTTAAATCAAATTACTATGGTTTAGTTTATGTTTATTGCAAGATTATATTATGTGATAGAAGTATTCAAAAAAAAAAAAAATTAATGTCTCTAAGATGTTCCAGCAGGTATGTCGTATGCGTGTAAGAATATCATTGCTGAGCTCAACCGAGGAGAGAAACTGGATGGTGATAATTACGATATGTGGTATCGGAAAATTTAGTATGTCCTCGAAGAGCAAGAGGTGAAAGAGACTCTTTTCCATCTCATGGAAGAGCCTGCGCAGGGTACTACAAATCAACATAAGAGAGATAAAGAAGCATATAGTGCATGGAAAAGAAAGAATAACATAGCTCGCATTATTATGTTAAGTTGTATGAATGATGATCTCATGTGTGAGTTTGAAGAGTACGATACTGCGAAAGGCATGTGGGAGGCCTTAAAAGAGAAGTTTGGTGCCACATCGGCAACTAAACTTAGGAGACTTAATCAAAAGTTTAATGACTATAAGAAGCGCCCAAATCATTTGATGAGGCAGCATCTCAGAGTCATGTCAAACATGATTAGAGAGCTCAAAAATGCTGGTCAAATTATATCTAATAAACAGCAAATCCAAGCGGTTCTCCGCTCGTTACCTGAAAGTTGGGACCATATAAAGGTTCAGATGACACTTAATGTCAATGTTAAGACATTTGAAGATATATCACGTCATCTTGAGTTAGAAGATGAGCGCCTAGAGGCTGCTAAACCTTTTAACGAAGCCAACTTTGCAAAATCAAACGGGGATTTGAAATGCAAGAGAGGTAACAAGGGATATAAGGCTCCAAGTCATACTGATCCTAAGAGGCAAAAGAAATATGCCAAACATGGAAAGCGTGGAGGCAAGAAGGATAAGACCAATTTAAAATGCTAGAACTGTAGCTCATTGGGTCACTTTGCTCGTGAATGCACTGAGGCAAAGAAGGTAATATCCTTAAACTCCACTTGTAAATATGCTTATGTTTCTAGTTGTGCAATGCTTACCGAATCTCATCCTTTGTGGATTGTAGACTCAGGAACAACAAACCATGTAGCTAGAAGTCGAGAAGCATTTGTGGAGTACTGACAGATACCTAAAGATACAAGATGGTTGTATGTGGGAAACAATTCTAAAGTTCCGGCATTGGGTATCAGCACTTGCCAACTACATATGCGTGGTGAGAAGACTCTCATATTATATGTTCCTGAAATCCATCGGGACTTGGTGTCTCGTTTAGCTTTACTTAAGTTAGGATTTAGTTTGGACTTTTATGATATGTGTTTATACATTTCTCTAGAGTATGTGTTCTCTGGTTCTGGTTATACATATGATGGTTTCATTGTACATGATTGTACTAAAAATATTAATAATTATAATAATGATCATTGTTTTTCATATGTCACAACCTCTAGTAATAATGAAATAAATGTGTTGCATTATAGACTTGGTCACATTGATGTTGAAAGAATGAATATATTGGCTAGAGAAGGCCTTCCTGGTCCACTCACCCGAGTTGATCTTGACACATGTGAACCATGTTTAGCTGGAAAAGCAATAAGGAAACCATTTGGGAAAGCAGCTAGAGTTGATCATCCATTGCAATTAATTCATTCAGACATTTGTGGTCCGATGAATGTGAGGGCGAGGCATGAGGCCTCATATTTCATCACATTTATAGATGATTCCACTCGATTTGGATATGTGCACCTAATTTCTCATAAGCCAGGAGCATTAGAGTGCTTTAGGCGATATAACAGTTTGGTCGAAAATCAGTTGGATAAGACTATTAAGTGTTTGAGAACTGATCAAGGAGGAGAATATCTATCTGAACAGTTTAAGAAACTATGTGATGAAAAGGGTATTGTCAGGCAAATGACTACCCCTTATACACCACAACAGAATGGTGTAGCGGAAAGAAGAAATCATACTCTTCTTGAAATGGTTAGGTCTATGATGGCGCATGCAAACCTTTCAGTTTCATATTGGGGGGGGGGGGGGGGGGGTGCATTATTAACTGCTGCCTATGTACTAAACCGTGTGCCTTCAAAATCTGTTACTTCCACTCCTTATGAACTATGGACAGGAGGAAAGCCTGATTTAATGCATTTGCGACCTTGGGGTCTGCAGCATTTGTTCGTGATACTTCACATCCTCATGGAAAATTAGGACATAGAGGAAAGAAGTGTATCTTTATTAGGTACTCTGAGCATTCTAAAGGTTATGTGCTCATCGGCGAACAATCAGATGGAAGTATTACAGAAATCGAATCATGAGATGTGACATTTTTGGAAAGTGATTTTCCTCAAAGGGGAGAGAGGGTGAAAGGGATTCTCGTCTTGAAGAGATGGTTGATCCAACTAATGTTTTTTTTTCTACTAACCAATCTGTGGAAGTTGGTGAAAGTTCTCGTGAACTATCTCAACTTAGTGTGAGAGAAACCTCGGTTAATGATTGTTCAAGAGAAGAATTACAAGAGACTGAAGTGCGGAGAAGTGACCGTGGAAGAGTTCCTCGACGTCGATTTGATATAGAAGGGCAAGCTTTCATGGTTGCCTTGCATGATGACTTAAATCCTAGATTAGGTCAACAGGCTCTCTCTTGCCCTAACTCAGCTGAATGGAATGGTGCAATCAGGGAAGAACTAGAATCTATGAAGGTAAATCAAGTCTGGGACTTGGTTGATCTTCCGCCAGAACGTCGAGCAATCGGAAACAAATGGATTTTCAAGATCAAATGAAAGGTGGATGGATCCATAGATAGCTTTATATAAAAAAAACCTCAAATACAAATACAATGTCACATGGCAAAGCTCCACTAGTACATACACTAAATTCTACACAAACCTAAAGCTCGAACATGAGCAAGAAAAACATCTCTAGGAATGGGCTTAGTAAATGGATCAGCTACCCTTCTATGCGTAGATATGTACTTAAGAACCACTTCTTTCTTTGCCACAATGTCTCTCACAAAACTATGTTTAATTTCATTGTGCTTTGTCCTCCCATGATACTTGGGATCCTTCATATAAACAATACAAGCTTGACTATCACAATGAATAGTCACAGGACACGAAGCCTCCGTAGTGACTTGTAAACTTTGTAAGAATCTTCTCAGCCATACAGCCTCTTGCACTGATGCTGAACATGTAATGAACTCAGCCTCCATCATTGATAAAGTTGTGCTAGATTGCTTTTTGCTACTACAAGTAATGGTTCCATTACTCAACAAGAAAACATATCCCGAAGTTGATCTACGCTCATCCAGATCGCCAGCCCAATCGGCATCTGTATATCCTGTCAAGCGTAAATCACTTCCTTGATAACACAATGAATAGTCCATTGTCCCCTTCAAGTATCTGAGGATCCTTTTCACTGTCATCCAGTGTTTCTTTCCAGGATTTGACTGGTAACGACTTACCAAGCCTACTGCATAACAAATATCGGGCCGGGTGCACATCAAGCCTCCTATAGCACTAGAGTATGGTACTCCTTCCATCTCACTTTTCTCATCACTGGTTTGAGGGCACATATGTAGGCCTAGGCCTTCACCTTTTGCAATTGGAGTTTCATTCGGATTACTATTAAACATCTTAAACCTTGAAAGGAATGTATGAATGTATGACTCTTGTGACAGAGCTAATAATTTCCTTGATCGATCTCGATGTATTTTAACACCAAGGACATAGTTCGCATCTCCCATATCCTTCATCTCAAAATGAGATGATAACCATTGTTTTACGGTTATCAGAAACTCCATGTCATTTCTAGCCAACAAGATGTCATCGACATATAGAGATAGAATTACAAAAGATTGTCCAGTTCTCTTGACATAGACACAGTGATCTTCACTAATCATAGTAAATTCATAAGATGTTATAGCTCGATGAAAATGAAGGTACCAAGATTGTTTTAAACCATATATTGAACGTTTGAGCTTGCAAACTTTGCGCTCCTGACCTTTTTTTCACAAAGCCAATAGGTTGTTCCATGTATATTTCTTCTTCTAGTTCTCTGTTAAGAAACACAGTCTTAAGGTCCATTTGATGTAGTTCTAAATCTAATCCGCCAACTATGGCTAGAATAAGGCGAATTGAGGCAAACCTCACCACTGGTGAAAACGTTTCCTCATAGTCTATACCCTCTTGTTGGGTATACTCACATGAACAATCACCTCAGATTTCTTAGTGAAATGCTGAGATGAGACTTGATTAGTTGGGCGCTAGTGGGAGCTTGCCTTGTAAGACTTATCAGTGTCGCCTTAATAAGAGGTTAAGATGAGATATAGTTTTAAATATCAATCATGATTGTCCCAGAATCATGAATACTTGGGAGAGCTGGATAAAAACATAATCAGGCGCTAGAGAACGAGCTGATAGTAGCTTGATCTACATAGTGGTATTTTGTTTATCTAATTGACACATGCTCTTAAGAGAATAGTTAACCACTATGACATGTGTGTCATACCACATGTGCTATTTACGACTATATAGGAAGCGAGCGATTATTTTATTTCTTAATCCCTGTCCCTCACATGTGAGTTCCTATAACCTATTTAAAGGTTGCAAAGTTACCCTTGAACCTTTAGCTATGTCCATGCAAGGGTCGCACGGTTCATTTGCCGTATGATTTCTAAGTTAGGATTCAAGTTTGATATCTAAGACTTCTCTAGTAATTAACATGCTCCCCATCATGTGCGAGTGGGAGATATTGGTTTATGGTTGGTTTGTGCTCATGATTAGGCAGCATACTGAACCGGGAGTTATTGGTTAAACTCCATAAATGAACCTATGCAACTCTTCATGAATGTATGTGTTTGTTCATTGAAGATATGTGTCTCTTCTTTGAAGATATGTGATCCTTCACATATGTATCCTTTGGTTGTCTATAAATAAGACATATTCCAAAGAGAAGAAATTAATTGAAGTAATAACAAGATAATACTAGAGAGAGAAAAACGTTTTAGAGAGAGAAAACTATAAGGAATCAACTAGAAAGGCACTTGAACGGTGACAAGTGGTTTATATCCATCTATGATTTCATCCCCGACTCTTGTCCGATTGTATCAAGTAGTGTTCATCGCTAAACCGGGCTAAAGGTATGTTTTCGGTTTAACCTGCTTCCGCATTAGAATCTCTAACAAGATCATCGACCAATTGTTACAACGGTCTCCTTTGTTACTAATAGCCATAAAAAACCATTCAGATAAACGATTGTTCAGAGTCAAGGATTTTAAATCATATATGTCACGGGATTGGAATTCTATGAGTGGAGGGCATCAACTCGAAATAGGACAGCGTATATCTGAATGCGGCAAAGCTATGGCCTATTGTCGGCACAAAAATAAGTTGAACGCGACGAAAAGAATTGATGAACAACAAAATGTTTTAGACTTAGCTTTAACGTCGTCAAGTCCTATTAGGGATTCTATACCGGGTATCGCAAGGACTTAGAACAAGCATATCAAAATGAAGAAACACATTGGTTTATGAAAAGTATAAATAATTGGTTGTGTTGTGGTGATCGTAACAAACAATTTTATCAAGCAACCACTAAGGCTAGATTTGTACGTAATATAATCCATGCGGTTACTGATTCTAATGGTTTACTTACAAAGGTGATATCGCGATAGGAAGACATGCAGAATCCTTCTTTAGAAATGTGTATCGTAGTGATAGAACCATTGTATTACCAGCCATTTTTAAAGATTTCAAACCAACGGTAACGAATATCACTAAAATTACCATATAAAGTGATTTATACTCTCTAAAAAAAAAGTCGAGTTGCAGTACTTAGGGATCAAATTCACGGGGAGGTAAGACACACAATAGATTTACTAGTTATGTGGTTAAGTTAGACAAACATGTTTAAATGTAAATAGCAAGGCTGTGAACCAGTAATTGTTCGATTGATTGATTGGGGTTTTAAGACATATATGGAAAGTGTTAGACTTAGGGTTTCTATTCAAACAATCAGAATTATAGAGATATAGATACTAAGCATATATTGGATATTCTAGAACTCAAACAATAAGAATAGTCGATCAACTTCTGTATTTTTAGATATCTATCGCCAGATCTAGGACCTCAGATGTCGCTTGTTGGTCCTGAGAAAGCGTAGATCGATTCCAACAATAGGGTGTCGATCGATACACCTTTCAGCCCGTAGATCGATACAACTAATGAGTTGTCGATCGATGAACCTTCCAAGGAGCGTTAACGCACGGGTTTGATATGTTCACTAGGGTTAACTAAATCAGCTTCCTCTTGTTTCTAGAAATCCTAGCACAATCTAAACTAATTCAGAAAGAGAACCAAGCTTCCGTTTGCACCCTAATATCTATAGGCAAGGTCCTAGTTAGCTACTCTATAACACAAGTATTAAGAATAATTTAATTGATGGATATCCTAATACTTAGCAATTCTATATTTTAGGCTAATCCCTCATGAATATCTAAACCCTAAATCTAACAAGGAGAACTACCCAGACATAGCTAAGCAATTCATCACAAAGAGATATGAAAACTGCATAAATAGAATATAGTAGAAAACTAAAGTTCCAATCACAAATCTCTGAAGGAGTTCTTGGATCTTCTCTCCAAACCCAAGACACTAGGTATTTTGCTGTATGAAAGTAAGAAAACGTGTGTTGCCTAGAACAATGGCAGAGCACATAAATATTAGGTTAAAACTCGTTAGGGGTAATCTGGTAATTATTGTAGGACTTGGGCTTAAAGTTGACTGGAACCAATCTGGCCTTTGTGCGCTTCACCGTCGATCGAGAACACAGAATGTGTGTCGATCGATTATCATCCTCGATCATCGATCACTAGGCTGGTCGATGATCAGCTACGGGTCTTTATCATTTTTTATCTCCAAAATGCACCAAAATCACCAATTTCCTCCAAAACCTGAAAACATAATAAAAAGACTTCAAAACAACTATAATGTATTTAAACACCTATATACCATGGCTAAAAGTGGGTAAAATCCATGGTATATCAACACCCCCAGACTTACTCTTTTGCTTGTCCTCAAGCAAAACAACAAGCAGTCTCTCTAGAAGTGGTTTGAAAACAACAGAGACTCACACAATTTAAGAACTTACTATCATCACCCGGACAAGCAAAACAACAAGCAGTCTCTCTGAAATTGGTTAGAAAACAACAGCGACTCACACAATTTAAGAACTTACTATCATCACCTCAGCAATATTGCAAACCACATCAAATAAATTTTAACTTAGACGTACTTTCTATGCAATATCCTAGTTTAGCAACCAATTCCATTCATCCAACAACTTAACTAATCATGTCTGACTAACCCCTCTACTGACCTCATCTCATTCATATAAATAATAAAGGTGTAGGATTTACCTTGGGAATATCGATCACTGAACACATGGAATCAACTCAAACAAGTATCTGGACCTACATGTAAACCTTTTCTGGTTCCCCTTCTCTCTTCTTTGAATCCAATTTTTTTTACTGGACAAAGTTGTAGGCGAATAGTGGGGTCATCGATAATGTATCTACCCCTCGCTTCCAATCAATGTGTGATCATTCTATTAGAGTAGAATAATGGGGTCGTAGGAGACACTCCTATTCCTCTACACCGGAAGAAATCATTTCAATCTTTTGTAAATATATATATGGATGCCAAAGAAAGGTGGAAAGAAAACCAGGGACACTAAGTCTAATACCTTCCAGACTTGCAGGAGGATTCTGATCCAATGTATACCAAGCCCCAAGACAAGCAAGTGGAGCTCAATTAGGTTAGAGGTCAGCTTGGTTCTTTCAAACATTCTCAGCAAGTGTGAATAACTGGCATGATGATCTACTTTAGCATCTATAGTACAATCTGCAGTCAATAAATCTAAGAATAGTGCTAAAGAGTGGTTAGATAAGTAAGGAAAATTGTAAAAGTTCATTGTCCCCTTCTTGGCTCAATAAAGATTTTTTGAAAACTTTTTCTGAAATTCATAGGTAAAGTTAATATCAGTAAACCTCCCCCCAGACTTAAATTACACTGTCCCCAGTGTATATTTAGTCGGAATTTGGTGAAAACATAAATCATAAGGACAATATGTAACAATGAGTACGATATACCTGATCGCTGATGTCGATGTCGATCGACACAGGGAAGTGTCTATCGATCGTTGATATGCCATGAATTTTACCCACTTTTAGACATGGTTTATACGTGTTTTAATAACTAATTATTATTTTGTAGAGTCTATTTATTATATGTATAGGATCATGAGCGATTTGGAAGAAAGTGATGATTTTGGTGCATTTTGGAGATAATTGGAGAGAGCATCCGAGCTGACCATCGAGCAAGACCAATGGTCGACATTCAGAGACAATAATAGATCGATGCACACCCTGTGACATCGATCGACAGCGAAGCGCATAGAAGCCCGTTTGGTTCCAGCCGACTTAGAGCCCAAGACTTAACCAATTTGCAAGATTACCCCTGACGCGTTTTTAACCTAATATTTATAGTTTGCCAAAGTGTTGGAGGCAAAGGATGCTTTCTTGTTTTCTTGTTTTCACAACAAAAGGTTTTCTAGGATTTTAGAAGAATTGGAGAGAAGATCCAAAGAGATTTGTGATTGGAACTCCATTATTATTTATCTATATATCTATGCAGGTTTTATACCTTATTGATGTTATGAATTGCTTAGCTATGTCTGAGTAGTTCTACTATTAGATTTAGGGTTCAAATAGGTTATGAGGGATTAACCCCAACTATAGATTGCTAAGTTGTGATATTCATCATTAGGATTGTCATTAATGTATGTTTCTAGTTTAGCTAGCTAGAACCTTGACCTAGGAGTTGTAGGCACAAGTTAACACTTGAATCTCACCCTGAATCCGTCCTAATTGAGCTAGGATTGTTAGAGTAAGGTGAAAGCTGATCTAGTAAGCCTAGTGAGCATTATTCAACCCACGCGTAAAGCTTGGCTAAGAACACGTCGATCGATATTCCTATAGAATAAACGATCAACGGTGCAAAAGGTGTATCGATCGATATTCCTCTAGAATTATCGATCGACACTTATATCTGGTCAATAGACAAATGATAGACCATGGATTTGACCCACTTTTATCCATGGTTTATAAGTGTTTTAACTACTAATCCCCTATATATTAATTGAGAAACATTTGAAAAATTAGAACCTTAATTTTGTATTAATTAAAAAAACCTCAAATCCTAGGTGGCACTCTAAATGCCTTCTAAATTTCATTTCAAAGAAATCTAGAGCATCTAATACCCTATATATTAATTGGGAAGCATTTGAAAAATTAGAACCTTAATTTTGTATTAATTAAAAAAAATCCCAAATCCTAGGTGGCATTCTAAATGTCTTCTAAATTCCATTTCAAAGAATTCTAGAGCATCTAATATAAAGTATAGTTTAATCTAATGGTGTCACATTATTCCATAATTATATAACACTTGAGAACATTATATTAACCTAAAATATAAGAAGTGTGTATTCTTTCCTTAAATAAAAGCTACGGAATTACCTACTATGATTTACATATATATGACAATTAATGATTATGAATAATAAAGATTTGATAACAATTTTTGCATCATTTTTCATTTTTGTTTAATTTTATATTATTAAAAAAAAACAATCACATTAACCATATAACAAAAAAATTAGATTTTTTATTATATCTTATATTTTCAATTTTTTAAAATGACTTTAAATTACAAAAATGAGGAAACCTTATATGTTATATATTTTTAAAAAACGACTTTAAAAAACAAAAATGAGGACACCTTATATGTTATATTTTTCTTATATGTTTGATTTTTTCTTATATGTTATATTTTGAATTTTTTAAAAAGATTTTAAATTACAAAAATGTAAGTTTTCCTTAAGTATACGACTAAAAACATTAAAATGGCATGTAACAGTTCGATGGTTGATTTGAAAGCTTTCAAAACCATATGTAAGATAAAAGTGAAAATAATTCAACTGTGAAAACAATATTGTTCACTTTTTCAAGAATGTGTTCGAGGAAAAAAATAAGATTTCTATGTCATAATTTGTTTGATGTCCACTAGAGAACATTATATTAACCTAAAATATAAGAAGTGTGTATTCTTTCCCTAAATAAAAGTTACGAAATTACCTAATATGATTTACATATATATGACAATTAATGATTGTGAATAATAAAGATTTGATAATAATTTTTGCATTCTTCTTCATTTTTTTTTAATTTTGTATTATTAAAAAAATAAACAACCACATTAACCATAAAATAAAAAAATTAAATTTTTTCTTATATGTTATATTTTGAATTTTTTAAAATGACATTAAATTACAAAAATGAGGAAACCTTATATGTTATATTTTTTTTTAAAACGATTTTAAAATACAAAAATGAGGAAACCTTATATGTTATATTTTTCTTATATGTTAGATTTTTCTTATATGTTATATTTTGAATTTTTAAAAATGACTTTAAATTACAAAAATGTAAGTTTTCCTTAAGTATACGACTAAAAACATTAAAATGACAAGTATCAATTCGATGGTTGATTTGAAAGATTTCAAAACCATATGGAAGATAAAAGTTAAAATAATTTAACTGTGAAAACAACACTGTTCACTTTTTTCAAGAATGTGTTCGAGGGAAAAAATAAAGTTTTTATGTTATAATTTGTTTAATGTCCAATCCGATCAACCCATGATGTATTAATTATAGTTTTGTTCCATCATTTTTAATATAAACTGATCTGATCCATCGGAAAAAAATTATATAATAACAACAAAAAATATTGTACATATATAAATAAAATTATCAAATATATAAAAAATTTATCGATAATATATAGAAATAAACTCACCATGCGCAAGGCGCATGTCTTATCCTAGTATAAAGTATAATTTAATCTAATGGTGTCATATTATTCCATAATTATATAACACTAGAGAACATTATATTAACCTAAAATATATGAAGTGTGTATTCTTTCCTTAAATAAAAGCTACGGAATTACCTAATATGATTTACATATATACGGGAATTAATGATTATGAATAATAAAGATTTGATAACAATTTTTGCATCCTTCTTCATTTTTGTTTAAATTTATATTATTAAAAAAACTTAAACAATCACATTAACCATATAATAAAAAAATTAGATTTTTTCTTATATGTTATATTTTGAATTTTTTAAAATGACTTTAAATTACAAATTTGAGGAAACCTTTATATGTTATATATATTTTTTTAAAACGACTTTAAAATACAAAAAAGAAGTCACCTTATATGTTATATTTTTCTTATATGTTAGAATTTTCTTATATGTTATATTTTGAATTTTTTTAAAACAGCTTTAAATTACAAAAATGTAAGTTTTCCTTAAGTATACTACTAAAAACATTAAAATGACATGTATCAATTCGATGGTTGATTTGAAAGCTTTCAAAACATATGGAAGATAAAAGTCAAAATAATTCAACTGTGAAAACAATACTGTTCACTTTTTCAAGAATGTGTTCGCTGAAAAAATAAGGTTTTTATGTCATAATTTGTTTAATGTCCACTAGAGAACATTATATTAACCTAAAATATAAGAAGTGTGTATTTTTTCTTTAAATAAAAGCTACAGAATTACCTAATATGATTTACATATATGACAATTAATAATTATGAATAATAAAGATTTGATAACAATTTTTGCATCCTTCTTCATTTTTTTTATTTTATTTTATTAAAAAATAAACAATCACATTAACCATATAATAAAAAATTAGATTTTTTCTTATATGTTATATTTTGAATTTTTTAAAATGACTTTAAATTACAAAAATGAGGAAACCTTATATGTTATTTTTTTTTTAAAAAACGACTTTAAAATACAAAAATGAGGACACCTTATATGTTAGATTTTTTTCTTATATGTTATATTTTGAATTTTTTAAAACAACTTTAAATTACAAAAATGTAAGTTTTCCTTAAGTATACGACTAAAAACATTAAAATGACATGTATCAGTTCAATGGTTGATTTGAAAGCTTTCAAAACCATATGTAAGTTAAAAGTCAAAATAATTCAACTGTGAAAACAATACTATTCACTTTTTCAAAATTATGTTCGAAATTACCTAATATGATTTAGATATATATGGCAATTAATGATTATGAATAATAAATATTTGATAACAATTTTTGCATCCTTATTCATTTTCTTTAATTTTATATTATTAAAAAAAATAAACAATCACATTAACCATATAATAAAAAATTAGATTTTTTCTATATATGTTATATTTTGAATTTTTTAAAATGACTTTAAATTACAAAAATGAGAAAACCTTATATGTTATTTGTTTTTAAAAACGACTTTAAAATACAAAAATGAGGGCACCTTATATGTTAGATTTTTCTTATATGTTAGATTTTTTCTTAGATGTTATATTTTGAATTTTTTAAAACGACTTTAAATTACAAAAATATAAGTTTTCCTTAAGTATACGACTAAAAACATTATAATGACATGTATCAATTCGATGGTTGATTTGAAAGCTTTCAAAACCATATAAAAGATAAAAGTCAAAATAATTCAACTGTGAAAACAATACTGTTCACTTTTTTCAAGAATGTGTTCGATGGAAAAAATAAGGTTTTTATGTCATAATTTGTTTAATGTCCAATCCGATCAACCCATGATGTATTAATTATAGTTTTGTTCCATTATTTTTAATAAAAATTGATCTGATCCATCAGAAAGAAATTATATAATAACAACAAAAAATATTTTATATATATAAATAAAATGATCACATATATAAAAAAACTATCGATAATATATACAAATAAACTCACCCTGCGCAAGGCGCATGTCTTATCCTAGTTATTATATGATAGAGTCTATTTAGAATATTTATAGGATCATGACTGATTTGGAGATAAGTGATGATTTTGGAGCATTTTGGAGGTATTTGGAGCAAGCACCCGAGATGACCATCGAGCTCGACCATCGGTCGATATTGAAGAGGAATAATCGATCGATGTTCATATCTTGACATCAATCGACAGCGAAGCGCGCAGAAAGCCCGTTTGGTCACAGCCGACTTGAAGCCCAAGACTTCACCAATTTACAAGATTACCCCTGACGAGATTTAACCTAATTATATAAGCTTTGCCACCATGTTAGAGACAAAATGTGATTTTTTGTGCTTTCTTGTTTTATTATTTTCACAGTAAGGTTTTCTAGGATATTGATAGATTGGAGAGAAGATCCAAAGTTATAATTTGTGATTAGAACTCCATTAATATCTATTTACTATTCTAATGAAGTTTTCTTACGTAATTGCTGTTATGAATTGCTTAACCATGTCTGAATAGTTCCATTGTTAGATTTTGGGGTTTAAATAGGTTAGGAGGGATTAACCCCAACTATAGATTGCTGAGTTGTGGTAATTGTCATTAGGATTGTTCATTAATTCCTGTCTCTAGATTAGCTACCTAGAACCTGCCATAGGATTGATAGATAAAAGCGAGAGCTTCATTCTCATCCTGAAAACATTCTAACTGAGTTAAGTTTCTTGCTATGAGTAAGGCGAGAGCTGATCTACTGAGCTTAATAAGCTACCATTCAACCCGCGCATAAAGCTTAACTAGAAGCGCGTCGATCAATATCATTATTGAATAATCGATCGACAAAGCGAAAGGTGAATCGATCGATATCCCTATAGGATCATCGATCGACACTTTCTAATTGATCGACAAACGATAGTTGCGATCATTAGATCTAGTTAATAGACAAGTCCAAACATGCGAAAGTTGATAGACTTGTTGACTAAGTAGTTGAGCTTTACATTATCATACATGCAACTCATTAGGCATCTGTAGTATTATAATCCCAAGTTTTTTGAATAAAAATCCTAAGTCTAACTATTTCCTTTTAAGCACCACCTTAACCAATCAATTGATCAAACATTTGCTTGATCAAAACTGCAATTTACATTTAAACATTAAAACATCCGGCTTAACAAATCATATTAGATTTCTTAGGTTCCCTAGCTCCCTGTGAATTCGATCCCTAAGTACTACAACTCGACCTCTTATTTAAGAGAGTATAAATCACTCCTTAGGGTAATTTGAATGGTATCAAATTTGGCGCCGTTGCCGGGGAGCTTTGATCCCCTATTCAATTTAATTTTTGTTAAGTTTCTGACACAAAATTTTTTCTTGGATTTTCAGGTACATGCCCAGCAGTACTAGAAGCAACAAGGAAACTCAACTGCTATTCTCACCAGATCCTGCAAGTTTGGAGCGTTCAATCCGCAAAGAAGCGCGCTCCTCATCGATCGACAACAACACCTGTTTGTCGCTCGACTTCGTTCAACCACCGTCGACCCAGACACTAGTCCTGTCGACTGATACTCGCTCACCTCCGTCGACCAAAGACACTCATCTTCCATCGACCGACATCGTCCATCTGACATCGATCGATACTCCAGTCCGAACATCGACCGATACTGAGCCGCGAGACATGGTTGCGACTTTGATACTTGTAGAAAATGAGAGAGGAGACCTGCATGACCAGGAAGGTCATATGCGTAATGCAGCAGGTCAGAGGATAGATGCTCAGGGGGCTGCAATTCCTGAGTCTGATGCTAATGCTACAGGAACTACTCTACCTGAAGATGAGGTTGCGCGACCCAAAACATTGACTGACTACAACCGTCCAGATCAGTTCTACACCAACAGATCAGCCATTCGTCGTCCCACTATTCAGAGGGATTTCGAGTTGAAGGCGCAGTACTACACACTCGTGGGACATATACCCTACCATGGATTATCTCACGAGTATCCTATGGACCATCTGGAGAGGTTCGAGGATCTGATATCTGCTATTAAAGTCAAGGGAGTCCCTGAGGATTATCTCCTATGCAAGCTCTTCAAGTTCTCACTTGCTGGAGAAGCTTCGCATTGGCTTAAGCAGTTACCACCAGGATCTCTCACATCCTGGAGCGACATCAAGAATGCATTGTTATGCAATTTCTTTGATGAAGCACGTGATGAGGACTTGAGGAGCAAGATTGCTACATTCACCCAGGAGCCTGCAGAATTATTCAGAGGCTCTTGGATCAGATTCAAGTCTTATCAGAGAGACTGTCCACACCATGGATTCAATGAAGGACATCTGCTCAGTACTTTTTACATAGGCATCGCGGTGCAGTACCAGATGGCTCTTGATGCTTCCAGCAATGGGAACTTCAACACCAGGAATCCAGAGGAGGCAGTGAAGTTCATTGAAAACCTAGCATCTAGCAACAGCACCAAGAACACTGATTTTGAAAGGGAAAAGTCTGCCACCATCCTTGGGAATGATCAGATGGATGAGGTGAAGGCAAAGCTGGACAGTGTTCACAAGCTTCTTAGGAAGCAGGTCTACTTGGTTGAAGATGCAGAAGCTGTAGACACAGAGGGTAGAGCAGAAGAAGAAGAAGAGGTGAACTTCATTGGTGGAACTGGATTCCAAGGTTCTGGAAACTTGGATGGAAACAAAAATTCCTATGGAAATAGGGGAAATTTTAACCAACGTTCACAGTACCGAAACCCTACAGCAACAACTACGGCAACAAAATGAGTTATGGAAATTCCTACTACCAGAAGCCACCGCCGCCTACTCAAGAGAGCAAGATTGAAGAGATTCTCGATAGGGTTCTTGAGGCACAGCAGCGCATGACAGTGGACTTCAATGGGAAGATTGATTCTGTCTACACCAACCTGAACACAAAGTTTGAAACTTTAAGCACTCATGTGAAGAAGCTGGAGATGCAGGTTGTTCAGACAGGATAAGCTGTTAAGAGGCAAGAAGCCTTGACAAGAGGGGTAGGAGATCATGTGATGAAACACCACCTGAATGCCATCATTGGGGATGATTTCTGGCATGTGGTGAAGGAAGAGAGGCTGCAAGAAGGAGATTTCGAAGTAGAAAGTCTGATGAGCTTCAACGGATCGCACTGCTGTCGATCAACGCCGGACCATAAACATCGATCGATGGTCCCCAGTCCAACTCGATCGATAGGATCTCCAGAGCATCGATCGATGACACCTACAGAGTCAATTGCATCGTGCAATGCCGTGAGGATTCTGACTCACGAGGAGTTCTCAGCAAAACACCCACATCCGCCCAACCCTGATAACGCAAGAATCGCTCGACATGCTGCTACTCCATTGATCGACAAACAGATGTTGACATCGATCGAAAACTTCCAGCACCCATCGAATGACGAACACTTATTAAGTACCGAGTGAAGATGCCAAAGATAGATGTTGCACGTCTTAACGCACTCAAGCCCAAACCCAAACATTCAGAAAACCCACCAGAGACCGTCAGGATACCTTCAGATGATGGAGAAGATTCGATGGAAGTCGATAGGGTTCCTATGGGAAGAACCCTAAGGAAAAGAAAGGAAAAAGTGGAGAAGCATCTAAAGAGGGGGGCCAATGATAAGGAAAAGGAAAGTTTCTGAAAAAGAGTTTTCAGGATTCCTCTAGTTAAGCCATTCGAGGAAGCTTATTATACTCACAAATTGTGGATGTTCTTCAGAGAGACAAGGGAGAAAGAAGAAGACATCAAGAAAATGTTCTGTGAAGCTAGAGAAAAGATGAGGAAGAGGGTTACATTGAAGAAGAAGAGTGATCCTGGGCAATTCGCAATACCATGCACGGTGAAGGGTATTGAGTTCCCACATGCTTTGTGCGACACAGAAGCATCAGTCAACATCCTACCTAGGGTTATGGCAGCCATTTGGGTCTGCAGGTGGAGCCTTCCAACGAATTGTTCACTTTTGTGGAATGTTCTCAGAGGAAATCAGGAGGGATTGTTAGAGACCTAGAGGTGCAGATTGGTAATGCCCTAGTTCCAGTTGATTTCCATGTTCTGGACATCAAGCTAAACTGGAACTCTTCACAATTGCTTGGGAGAGCTTTCTTGTCAACAGTAGGAGCAGTGTGCAACCTGCAATCCAATCAGTTGTGCTTGACGCTCATAGATCCTCATACCAACTACGGCCCCATTCCAGTTAAGAAGTCACAAACGTCCTCCAGAAGAATCAGTGATCCATGAATCATTGCAGCTTGCCACTGTGGAGTGGAATACAAGAAAAAATACTCGAAGTCGATCGAAACTCACACTGCAACATCGATCGACATTGGCCATCAGAAATCGACCGACACACCACATGAAAAATCGGTCGATAGTAGTCCAGACGATTAGGAAAACGACTACTACAACCCCAGCATGGCAGTAAACGATGCACCACCTGAGACCCCTGATGATTCGTATGATGAAGAATACAGAAAAAAAGGAATTCTAGTCTACAAATTTCGTCCTCTAAGACCAGAGATTCAAGCACAAGTGGAAACAGATTCACTTCTTGCAGAAGCTCACAGAAAAGGAACCAGCTCCAGCCGAATCAATGAAGCAGATAGATGAGCAGTGATCGACAGAGAGATACAAGCATCGATCGACAGACCCAAGAAGAATCCGTTCGATATTAACATGCCACCATCAATCGATAGACTTCCAGAATTCGACAGAATAGCCTTTGACCTTTTTGGAGCCCGAAAATTCTACTGGGAAGACAAGGAGGAGTATGGAATCTACAGAGATGATCAGGGATGTGCAAGAGATATGGATGGGCACATCATCAGTGTGTCCAATGAGGAGATCATAAAGCTAATGGAAAGAGCTTCGAGAGATGAGACAAGCTACATATGCCTTCCTGAACATGCTAGCTCATTCACACAGACCAAGCTGGTACCAGAGATCTACACCAAGGACGAGATCAATGAGATGTTTTATGGAGTCTGTGGAGCCCAGGAGAAGTATGAAGGTGATTTCCAGATGAAGCTTGATGGTGTCTACCATCCACTGAATGATAGCATCGGTTGGTTAACTACATGCATGGAAGAGATGAAGCAAGACATAGCCAAAATTCAGCAAGCGACCGACGCTTCTCGCCATACTTCGATCGACAGAAGACAACATGTATCGATCGATAATCCCTTACCAACATCGATCGACCATCGCTTACCAGCATCGGTCGACAACAGTCCACCAGACTCACCTCCGATGAAGTCTCAACAAGATTTTCACGCCAGAGAAGATATAGATCAGTTGGTAGCAGAGATCTATAGAGCTCTGGCCGCTACATAAGAGAGGCTTGATGGGAGATGTGATGACATCTATTTCCCAATGAATCTTAGCGTTAGTGCTTTGACTTCCAAGATTGAAGCTATACAAGGGGAATTGGTGGAGATTCAGAGTTACATTGCCCATCAACCAGAAGCAACCGCATCGATCGACAGACGCAACAACATATCGACCGACATTTGTAGACAGACATCGGTCGATGACGTTACAAACCGAGGCCGACTAGTACCAAAGGTGAAATCAGACATGTCAGACACACATCACCATGGAGAGGAGATCTCAGCTGACACATACGCCACACTTAGAAGACATCAGTTCAACCTTGAGAGTCTTGAAGATAGATTGCAGAGAATGGAAAACACAACTGCAACAATGAAGGAAAAATGGAGCAGAGGGGATGAAGCAATGAGAGACTTCACTGGTACATGGTTCCACAAGCGCAGAGAAGAGATAGATACTTGTTTTCCAACAAGTTTCAGTTTTCAACACTACTAGCCCAATCACCTCCAAAAGTCAAGCTAAATGACTATAACAAAGCGCTGAGTGGGAGGCAACCCACTTTTAGGTAATATTTATTTAGTTTTTATTAATATACTATTTATGTTGGTTTTTAATTATTGCAGGTCTTTAAAAAAAAAGATCCGATTTGACGGTTGCCGTGAGTATCGACCGACGAGAAGCTGCCGACATCGATCGACATTGCCTTACTTGTCGCGACCGATATCAACATCCTTACATCGGTCGACATCCATTCCGGTCTGGTATATCGTTCTAACTTGTTACATTGAGTCCTTATGATTTAGTTATCACCATAACTCCGACTGAATTTACACTGGGGACAAAATAGTTTAAGTCTGTAGGGAGGTTTACTGATAGTAATTTATTTATGAGTCTTAATAAAACGTTTGTCAAATTTTTTATATTGAGTCAAGAAGGGGATAATGAAATTTTAGATTCTTGCTTCTTATCTAACCACTCTTTAGCATCATTCTAGACTTACTGATTGCAGATAGTACTAAAGATACTAAAGTGGATCAACCTGTCAACTATTCACACTTGCTGAGATTGTTTGAAGGAACCAAAGCTGACCTCCAACACTAAACTTGACACAACTGCTTGTCTTGGGGCTTGGTATACATGGGATCAGATTCTTCAAACAAGTCTGGAAGGTAAAGCCTTGTGTAGATAGATTTATCACCCTTTCTCTCTCTATTTTCGAATTATAGATAGATAGATAGATAAAAATATATATATATATATATACATAATAATAATTATAATATATATCTATTAGAGATTTATTAGGAAGAGATTCAAACAGAACTTGATGGCTACAACCATTAAGGCTTGCTTCATAAGAATTCTATAGGTAAAGCATTAGAACAGGACTTGGTGGCTACAACCATTAAGGCTTGCTTCATAAATAATTCTAGGATATAGGTCAAAAAGAAGTGAACAGGACTTGGTGGCAACCACCATTAAAGTTTGATTCATGGAAGTCTGTCCAATCTTGGTCAATGATTTTGCAAATATAAGCAGACTTTGACTAAGAGAGAAAATTAGTAGAGAGAGAGATGATATGAACTAATGTTTACCTGCAGGTCCAGATATTTGTTTGAAAGTCCTTGCATCCTGTGATCGATACCCCCAAGGTAAATCCTACACTTTTATTTATGCTAAGAAATGAGGTTGGTAGAGGGTAATGTCAGACAAGATTTGCTAAGTTGTTGGCTAAATGAATTTGGTTTCTAAGCTAGGATATGGTATAATGTGCTTTTGTGATTATGACTTTTTAGATGTGGATTGCAATATTATAGAGGTGATGATTCTAAGTTTTAAATCATGTGAGTCCCTGCTGTTTTTCAAACCTCTTTAAGAGAGACTGCCTGTTTGTTTTGCTTGAGGACAAGCAAAATGGTAAGTCTGGGGGAGTTGATAGACCATGGATTTGACCCACTTTTATCCATGGTTTATAAGTGTTTTAACTACTAATTATTAAATTATAGAGTCTACTTAAAATATTTATAGGATCAAGAGTGATTTGGAGATAAGTGATGATTTTGGAGCATTTTGGAGATATTTGGAGCAAGCACCCGAGATGACCATCGAGCTCGACCATCGGTCGATATTGAAGAGGAATAATCGATCCATGTTCATGTCTTGACATCGATCGACAGCGAAGCGCGCAGAAAGCCCGTTTGGTCATAGCCGACTTGAAGCCCAAGTCTTCAACAATTTACAAGATTACCCCTGACGAGTTTTAACCTAATTATATAAGCTTTGCCACCATGTTAGAGGCAAAGTGTGCTTTTCTGTGCTTTCTTGTTTTATTATTTTCACAGCAAGGTTTTCTAGGATTTTTATAGATTGAAGAGAATATCCAAAGTTATAATTTGTGATTGGAACTCCATTAATATCTATTTACTATTCTAATGAAGTTTTCTTACCTAATTGCTGTTATGAATTGCTTAGCCATGTCTGAGTAGTTCCATTGTTAGATTTTAGGGTTTAAATAGGTTAGGAGGGATTAGCCCCTACTATAGATTGCTGAGTTGTGGTAATTGTCGTTAGGATTGTTCATTAATGCATGTCTCTAGATTAGTTACCTAGAACCTGCCCTAGGATTTATAGATAAAAGCGAAAGCTTCATTCTCATCCTGAAAACATTCTAACTGAGCTAAGTTTCTTGCTATGAGTCAGGCGAGAGCTGATCTAGTGAGCTTAGTAAGCTACCATTCGACCCGCGCATAAAGTTTAACTAAAAGCGCGTCGATCAATATCATTATTGAATAATCGATCGACGGAGCGAAAGGTGAATCGATCGATATCCCTATAGGATCATCGATCGACACTTTCTAATTGATCGACAAACGATAGTTGAGATCATTAGATCTAGTTAATAGACAAGTCCAAACATGCGAAAGCTGATAGACTTGTTGACTAAGTAGTTGAGCTTTACATTATCATGCATGCAACTCATTAGGCATCTGTAGGATTATAATCCCAAATTTCCTGAACAAAAATCCTAAGTCTAGCTATTTCCTTTTAAGCACCAAAACCTCAACCAATCAGTTGAGCAAACATTTGCTTGATAAAAACTGCAATTTACATTTAAATCATTAAAAGATCCTGCTTAACAACTCATATTAGATTTCTTAGGTTCCTTAGCTTCCTGTGAATTCGATCCCTAAGTACCATAACTCGACCTCTTATTTGAGAGAGTATAAATCACTCCTTAGGGTAATTTGAGTGGTATCGAAAAAACCTAGAAAGCAAACGTCGATCGGTTTGTTCATAAGCGATTGAGCTCTATAATATCATGCATACAACTGTTAGGCATATGTAGATTATAATCCTGATTACCTGAATAGAAACCTTATGTCTAGCTATTTAATCTAAGTGCCAAAAACCGAATCAAACCAATTGAGCAACTACCTTGCTCACAACCTGCTATTTTATTTAATCATAATCAACCTAGCTTAATTACTCTGATTAGATTTATTGGGTTCCCTAGCTCCTCATGGATTCGATCCCTAAGTACTACAATTGAACCTCTTATTTGAGAGAGTAATTCATGCCTTAGGATAATTTGAGTGAGATCAAATTTGGTGCAGTTGCAGGGGAGCTTTGATCGCCTATAGATTTATTCTGATTTAGTCTAGGTTACTTCTTTAAACCACTTCCTGATATAAAAAATTTATTGTCTTTTTAGGTGCATGCCCAACAGTACTAGAAGCAATAAGGAAACACCACTGCTATTCTCATCATATTCTGCAAGCTTGGAACGTTCGATCCGCAAAGAAAGACGCTCCTCATCGATAGAAAATTACACTAGTTCATCGTTCGACACTCACCAACCACCGTCGACCCATACACCAATTTTGTCGACCGACACTTGCTCACTACCATTGACCAAAGCTACTCTTCCGTCGACTGATATCTTCCATCCGACATTGATTGATACTTCTTCCAGAACATTGATCGATATTGAACTGCGAGACATGGTTGCGACTTTTGTTCTTGTGCGAGATGAGAATGGAGACCAGCATGACCAGGAGGGCCATCTGCGTAATGCAGCATGTCAGAGAAAAGATGCTCAGGGGGATGTAATCCCTGAGCCCGATACTGATGCTACAAGAGCTACTCAACCTGTAGATGAGGCTGCTCATCCCAGAACGTCGGCTGATTACTACCGTCTAAATCAGTTCTATGCCAACAGATCAGCTATTCGTCCTCCGGCTATCCAGAGGGGCGATTTCGAGTTGAAGCTGCAGTACTACACACTCGTGGGACAGACATCCTACTGTGGGTTATCTCAGGAGCATCCTATGGACCATCTGGAGAGGTTCAAGGATCTTATATCTCCTATCAAAGTCAATGAAGTCCCTGAGGCTTCGCATTGACTTAAGCAGTTACCACCAGGATCTCTCACATCCTGGGCCGACATCAAGAACGCATTCCTGGGTAACTTCTTTGATGAGGCACGCGCTGAAGACTTGAGGATCAAGATTGCTATATTCGCACAGGAGCCTACAAAGTCATTCAGAAGCTCCTGGATCATATTCAAGTCTTACCAGCGAGATTGTCCACACCATGGATTCAATGAAGTGCAGTTGCTCACCAATTTTTTCAGAGGCATCGCAGTGCAATATCAGATGGCTCTTAATGCTTCCAGCGAGGGGAACTTCAACACTAGGAGTCCAGAAGAGGCTGTGAGACTTATTGAGATCTTGGCATCCAACAATAGCACCAAGAACACTGATTTTGAGAGAAGGAAGTCTGCAGCCATCATTGGGAAGGAGCAGATGGATGAGGTTAAAGCAAAGCTAGACAGTGTTCACAAGCTTCTCAGGAAGTAGGTTTGCTTGGTAGAGGATGCAAATGCTGTAGATACAGAGGATATAGTAGAGGAAGATGTGAACTTCATCAGTGGAGCTGGATTCCAGAGGTCTGGAAACCAGAAAGGAAACATGAACTTCTATGGCAATGGACAGGGGAGTAACTTCAACCAGAGTTCACAGTACCAGAAACCCTACAGCCAGAACAACATTAACAACAACAGCAGGAGTTATGGAAACTCATCTTACCAGAAAGCCACCACCACATACTCAAGAGAGCAAAATTGAAGCAATGCTTGATAGGGTTCTTGAAGGACAGCAGAACATGATGGTGGATTTCAATGGGAAGATAGATTTTGTCTACAACAACCTTGTGGGAACCAAAATTCGCACTGTCGATTTCCGTTTAAATAAGGAAAGTATGAGAATCCTAGTTTCCCAGAGGTCCCGGATATCTGCTAATACCACACGACAAGTAATCAGAACACGAAATAATGACGATAAAAGATAAGAAATCGAAAAGAGGGCAAAGTAGATTTTATTCCGAATTCGCGTTTGAGCGTTACAACAAGGTAAGAGTCTGGGCTACGAGATCTGTCGGCGAGATTCCTAGTTCTAAAACCCTAAAGCTGCTAAACCTGATTGAGTCGCAGCTCGAATAACAAAAACGGAAAATTTCCTAAATTGCTCTAAGTGCTAAGTTTTGCTGTGTGTCGAAACCCTCTTTGCCTCTCGCCTAGGACTCCTTATATACTTGCTCCTAGGTCGGTTTGCGCCGTTCGCCTTCTGCCCTTAAGCCGTCATAGCTAAAAAATCGACATATTCCAATTTTCCCGTTCTTCGTGATTATCTTCGGAAACTTCACATTTATCCGCGGAAACTTGACATTTATCTTGCCTTACGAACCAAGCATAAACCGTCATAAGGCTTATGGGTTTCCGGTTAAGAAATCGTAAGTGGGCTTCGAGTTGCGTTTTAGGTCTCTTTGGGCCGTCTTTGACTCAAAACGTTTATTACGGTTTCTTCGATAAAAACAAACTTTTCGCGGTTTTTATCATAAAGTTTGACTGATTACTTCGAGTGATGAGAAACAAAGAATGGATTTGCCATGGCCTACGGGAGATAGCATTAAAGAGTAGACGAGGATGCATGGATTCGTGTCGTATCGACGTTTTGGGAAAGTTCGGTCGCTACGTAGCGATCGAGCCGTGTGCATGCTCGGTCGCTACGTAGCGACCGAGCCATGTGCGTGCTCTGTCGCTACGTAGAGACCGAGCCTGGCTAGAGCTCGGTCGCTACGTAGCGACCAAGCCGTGTACGTACTCGGTCGCAACGTTGCAACCGAGCTTGGCTTGTGCGTGGTCCGATGGCCATACTTGAGCTTGTCCGTGGCCGATTTGGATACGTGTCCGTTGCTTTCGGACAATCGGTATTTAGTGGTTCGATTGAGATTAAAACAAGATTTTACCGCAAAGTTCTTTGTAAAGATCTCTTTACGAAGATTTCTTTTCGCAAAAACGTTCATGTTGCTTTTTACGGGGACTTTCAGACATTGATTCCATCGTGACTGATTTTGACCCCAACAGTTAGCCCCCCAGCTCGTTAGAATCATGAGCTTCTAGCGTGAGGTTCTAGCAAGTGGCTTGGCAAGTTAGGCAAGTTAGGTAAGTTAGGCGGAATTAATGGTTGAAAGGTCTGTGGTAAGTGTTCTTCTCGCTCTTCTAAGAGTGGAACGCGATAAAATTGGGGCTGCACCTTATGACGGCTTCCTACGTACCCTTGTTGAAGGGATCAAGCCTTTCGTAGTTCGTCTTGGAGTTAAGGTTCTTATGACCTGTTTTCCAGAGACCTTTACGGTCTAGTTTATATGTAGAGGTTATCAGGCATGTTGCTTCCGATGGCATTTTATATGGGTGAAGAGGGAAGACTACGAGTTGTCATCTCGTAAACTAACTCTGCATGAAATGCTATATCCGTGATCTGTTTCGAGAGTTTTCCGGAGTGTGTAAACTCGCGGGATTTCTGAAGACGCTCGAATATTGGCCAGGAGACAAATTTTGGGATCTCGTATCAGGGTGTTTTATACTATGCCTAGAGATTTTAGAGACCAGTGTGCTGGGTTTAGGCCAAGACCTAGGTCTAATCACGGCTTTAGGGGGTGCGATGACTACTTCGACTTACGTTTCCCGTATCGTTTTCGACCTGATTCCATCCCGCTTTAAAGTACGCGATAGGTTCTCGGCTTATACGACTTGTATGGTTGGAACCGAGCATCTCTCCAAGGACAATTTCTAAGTCTCCTAGAAGTACTAACCAAAATTTTGGATTTTTATTGCGCTATTACCCTTGTGTCGGGTGTATGAGAGCTATCTCTACGAGATGGCTAATTCTGTTTAGGATTGTTAAGAGTTTGTTGTGATCAGCAACAAATTTATTGGTAGATATTACCATTTTTGAATCTTCGGGAAGGATACGCGTTTTAAGAGGGTGTTAGTGCGTATGATTGTTTGGTCCTCCAAGATGGTGTTTTTATCGAGGAAGGTGTTTTTGTCAAAAAATGTTTCTTCAAGCGACTGCGACGTCTCGCAATGCTGAATATTGGTTTCTCTTTCGTATGCCGCGTTTCGTGCTCAAAATGTTCGCGGGCTTGAAGATGTTAAGCGGTATTGCAAGGGTTTAGTCTTAACCCTACGTTTGAGAAACATTTTGGTTTGTCTACGGATGTTTGCAGCCAAAATTGTTGTTCCTGTTTGGATTTGATTTGCGATCGAGGAGTTAGGACCAAGGGGTCGCGTAAATTTGTCCCTGGAAAGAGGCATCCTCCTATACTGTGCTTTGTGAGGTGTTGGCCCTCCGAGATTTCTTTCGTGTATATTTGAGGATGTTTCGTATAGCTATAGGAGCTCTGTTACGAGTTTTCCTTATATGCCGCATTTTACGAGTAAAACACAGCGGGCTTAAAGTGAATCGTAGTATATGGAATTTGGTCAATTTTTGACAAGTTCAACCTTTCCGTTAACTTTTTGGTTGTTAGGACTGAGTTTTGTTATGACGAATTTACCGTATGATTCCCGTTTCTGGGTCATACGATAATTGTTTGTGTAATCGTTACTTGGCGTTTCAAGACAAATTACGGATTACCGTTTAGCCGTCAAGTTGTTGGAGCGGTGGTCGCTCAATTGTTTTGGCTTTGCATGAAGGCTGTGCTCTACTTTACCGCCAAGGACGTTGTTGGTAAAGGATTAAACCATAGCACTTTTGTGTTAACATCAAAGCCGTGTTAGTTTAGGATTTTTCCTTAAAGGGATGCTGAATTTTGGTTCTGGCTTTACGGGAAGGCGTAGTTAGCCGAGGGCCAAAGAGTGTTTGTCGAGATTGATAGGCCAAGTAAGCCAGAGCTTTCAAGTTTTAAGATGGCCCATGGTTGTAGAAAACGATCTTTGCTTTAGGTTTCAGTAATACGACGAATATTTCGTATAATGTTTCCTTTAGTCGTATGAAAATTGTTTCCTTTTTATCCGAGGGAGACGAAGTCTAAGAGTCTCGACCCAGAACCCGTGCAGAGTCAGTTTTGAGGTTATTTCCTGCTCGGATATATCTGAGGGAAGTGAAACGTAGAAGTCAGCGCTCTACGATGATAGTAAATCGGATATGTCAAAGTAGCGATGTTTCCGCAAATTTTACGGGGTGCGTTTCTGCTTTGATTTCGATCTTTGGTGAGATTTCCTTGGAATCACTCATGGAGTTTTACCGAAGGTTATTTTGTTATGATCTAGTTGTGAGAAATTTTTTTGATGCTTTTCCGTGACTTACCAGGTTCAACGGAAACTGAAAGCAATGCTGGTGGTTGAAGATTTTCTCGTATAATTTATGACTTTTATACGAAACTCATTTTATTTAAGTCGAAAGGGTCTTCCAGACTTTGGCTAATCGTCGAGTTTTAGTTTGATATTGGTACAAGTTTTCTAAACGCATGATCGCGATAAGGTGCTCTATAGTCCTCGATATTATGTTTGTGATGTTCTAGATATGTTGTTGGTGTTTAGACAAATCTTAGATTGTTGTTTGCCTATTGGGACGATTTTATTGAGGCATCTGATTGCCTAAGTGTTTTCTGCCTATCGCTGCGAGAATTTACTTTGTCAAAAGCAATTTTTTTTATGCCGAGGCAAAAAGGTTTTTGAAGTAAGGGAGTATGCGAGTATAGTATACGTACCTACTCCCTCCCTTTTTTTTTGAGGAATTGAATGACCGACAATCCGGGTCGGTTTGAAGACGACACTAGGATTGCGACTTGGTGGTTTTCAGGTTGACAACTTGGAATATGTCGGTTTTTAAGAAATTTGCTAGGAACGAATCGATTTTAAGATGATGTGCGTGTCTCTAGTTCTTTCTTTCTTTTTTCGTTTTTTTGGGAGCGAGCTAAGTATGCGTGGCAACCGTTTCTCTTTTTTTGCGAGAGTTTAGATCGGTTAGCAAGATCTGCCAGAGCAATTAAAGAGCAATGGGAAAAATTGCCTATGACTTAGTTCACTAGACTATCCACCTAAGTTTTAAGTTCCCTAAAATTCTATCGCAGTCTCAAAACTGTTTTATTGCTTAGTACCTTCCTACGAAAATTCCAAGTTTGATCTTGAAAAAAGTCGGACATACCTTAGTGTTCTCGGAGATGCAGTTTTGTCTCTTCTCAGTTTTGCTTGCTTTTTTCTCCTTCCTCTTCTCGTGTATGTTCGCCATTTTCGATATTGGTGTTTATCCTTTGAAACTTGACATTTATCTTCCGAACTTGACTGTTATCTTCTCCTTAGATACGACATCAATTTTTATAAAAAAATTCAACGTAATCGTATTGTTGAGGCGGCTAAAGTGTTAAGTTAACCGTTGCCATTTTATACGATTAATTTGAATTCATGCGAGAAAACAAGTCTTTGCGGTTTTTTATCGTAAAGTTTCAATGGTAACTCCAATCGAGACGACACAAGAGACGTTTCGATCGAGATTCGAAGGAGAACGCAAAGATGGAGGTAAGGGCGAGTAGGAGCAGGCCAAGGAATTTAGACGAGTTTTACTTGTTTTCGTCGTAAAATCTCAACGGAAACTCTGATTGAGACGAAACCATAAGCGTTTCGATCGGGATTCAAAAGAGAACGCAAAGGAGGATCTTTTTGAGGCCTGACAGGTCGCTACGTAGCGAGTTCGAGGTCTGACAGATCGCTATGTAGTGAGTAGGAGCAAGCCAAGAAGTTTAGACGAGTCTAACTTGTTTTCGTCGCAAAATCTCAACGAAAATTCCAATTGAGACGAAACGAAAAGCGTTTCGATCGGGATTCAAAAGAGAACGCAAAGGAGGATATTTTTGAGGCCTGACAGGTCGCTACGTAGTGAGTGGGAGGACTGACAGGTCGCTATGTAGCGAGTAGGAGCAAGCCAAGAAGTTTAGACGAGTCTAACTTGTTTTCGTCGTAAAATCTCAACGGAAATTCCAAATGGGACGAAACGAAAAGCGTTTCGATCGGGATTCAAAGATTGACGAAAGCATTCTCGTAAAATGTTGTCAAGCTTAATTTTACGAAAGTTATTCCGCAAAACTATTATGAGTTTAATTTTACGAAAGTTGTTTCGTAAACATGTTTTCGAGTTCGGCTGTGGAAGAGCCCTTTTTCCGAAAAGTAATGTTTTGCGGCTCTTCTGCAACTTTAGTTTCTGGGTTCAAGTACCATAAACTTTGGCTGTGACGAGCTTAATTTATTGCGACTCAACTTAATCAGAAATTTTCTCGTTTTCCGCATGATTGATCCGAGGAAGTTCTGAGTAATTTTTCCGTAATAAGCTCGAATTCAACGATTTATGTTACCATGGAAGCGACTCTTAAGTATTTTATGAAACCTTAGGTTTCAGAAAACGTTTTAGCAGTGAGGGAAACAATCTCCCGTTTTGCTTTGTTTCGTCTCCGTCAACCGTTTTTAGGTTCCAGATGATTTTTAAGAAATCAACTTTGTTTCTTTGAAAGTTATCAAGAAGAAGTACAGCTGTGGGGGTTGCGTACCCGATTTCATGTTCCTCTTCTTTCCGCAGTTTTTGGGAGAGAAAGTTTTATTTTTCGGAAAAGTTTTCGGAAAAAGTCTTTTGGTCAAACCCTAACACTCTGAGATTTCTCCAACTCGGTAATAGGAAGAACTTTACGGGATTGGATAGATTTTATTGTTGCCCTTTGTGTTTAGAGGGAGAAATCGCGAGGTCGTTTTAGTGCTCTTCCTGTGGCGGAAGGTCGCAACTAAGTTTTCGATTTTGTTGAACACTATGGCGTTTACGTAAGTGTTGGCCATAGGAGCAGTCAGTGCTGCGAGTTTGTCTTTCATATCTCCAGACATCGTTTCGATCAAGCGTTTTGTGGCCATGAGTAAGAGTAATCCGTAACCCCCCTTCCTTCTAGTGCCAAACTGTGGGAACCGAAATTCGCACTGTCGATTTCCGTTTAAATAAGGAAAGTAGGAGAACCCTAGTTTTACAGAGGTCCCGGATATCTGCTAATACCACACACCAAACAATTAGAACACAAAATAAAGACGATAAAAGATAAGAAATCGAAAAGAGAGCAAAGTAGATTTTATTCCGAATTCGCGTTTGAGCGTTACAACAAGGTAAGAGCCTGGGCTACGAGAGCTGTCTGCGAGATTCCTAGTTCTAAAACCCTAAAGCTGCTAAACCTGATTGAGTCGCAGCTCGAATAACAAAAACGGAAAATTGCCTCAATTGCTCTAAGTGCTAAGTTTTGCTGTGTGTCGAATCCTTCTTTGCCTCTCGCCTAGGACTCCTTATATACTTGCTCCTAGGTCGGTTTGCGCCTTTCTCCTTCTGCCCGTAAGCCGTCATAGCTCAAAAATGGACATATTACAATTTTCCCGATCTTCGTGATTATCTTCGGAAACTTGACATTTATCTTGTCTTACGAACCAAGAATAAACTGTCCTAAGGCTTATGGGTTTTCGGTTAAGAAATCATAAGTGGGCTTCGAGTTGCGTTTTAGGTCTCTTTGGGCCGTCTTTGACTCGAAACGTTTATTACGGTTTCTTCGATAAAAACAAACTTCCCGCGGTTTTTATCATAAAGTTTGACTGATGACTTCGAGTGATGAGAAACAAAGAATGGTTTAGCCATGGCCTACGGGAGATAACATTAAAGAGTAGACGAGGATGCATGGATTTGTGTCGTATTGACGTTTTGAGAAAATTTGGTCGCTACGTAGCGACCGAGCCGTGTACGTACTCGGTCGCTACGTAGCCACTGAGCTTGGCTTGTGCGTGGTCCGATGGCCATACTTGAGCTTGTCCGTGGCAGATTTGGATACGTGTCTGTTGCCTTCGGACAATCGGTATTTAGTGGTTCGATTGAGATTAGAACAAGATTTTACCGCAAAGTTCTTCGTAAAGATCTCTTTACGAAGATGTCTTTTCGCAAAAACGTTCATACTGATTTTTACAGGGATTTTCAGACATTGATTCCGTCGTGACCGATTTTGACCCCAACAAACATGAACAAAAAGTTAGAGCCTTTGAGCACTCATGTGAAGAAACTGGAGATGCAGGTTGTTCAGACAGAAGAAGCTGTTAAGAGATAAGAAACATTAGCAAAAGGGGTAGGAGATGATGCAATGAAGCACCACGTGTATGCCATCATAAATGATGACTTCTGGCAAGTGGTGAAGCATGAGAAGCTGCAAGGTGGAGATTTCGAAGTAGAAAGTTTGATGAGTTTTGGCGGATCGCATTGGTGTCGATCGACGTCAGACTTCGAACATCGATCAACTGATTTTAACCAGAACCGTCCGACATGCTATCCAGAGCTTTGATCGACGACACCTTTAGAGTCGGCTGCATCATGCAGTGCCTTGAGGATCATGACTCACGGGGAGTTTGCAGCAAGACACCCACATCTGCCCAGATCTTATGTCACATCGATCGACAGACTGAGCCAGCCATCGATCGACACCGAGAGACCGCCACCGATCGAGAACCTCCAGCACCCATCGATTGACGAGCACCTCTCACATTCTGAGTGCAGTTGCCAAAGATAGACATTGTACGAATAAATGCACTCATGTCATAACAAAAACCTTCAGCTAACCCACCAGAGACCACCAGTACACATTCAGAGGATGCACCAGAGCCTATGCAAGTTGATAAGGCTCCTATGGGGAGAACCTTGAGGAACAGAAAGGAAAAGGTTGCTAAGCATTTAAAGAGGTCTCTTGTTATACAACATCTAAATTTCGAGCATCTTCTCAGAATTAACTGGAAGTGCTAAACCAAAATTTCGGATTTTTGTTGTAGCGCGCTTTTGTCCTTGTGCTGGACGTTTTTAAAGATCAAAAGAGTGATCGAATTGCGTTTGTTTAAGACGGCTGGCGTGTTCGTCGGGGCCAATCGACGAACGGGGTGTAAGGCTTTGGTGGTCGCGTTCGGACAATTTGTTCGTATTATCTTCGAAGTTTAACTTTGCGACGTCTCGCAGTTGTTTCGAGGATTATACGTGCATCTTTGTGCGTTTGAAGGATGATGATTTTTTTACGATTTTTGGGCCGGATGAGGCTGCAGACAAGAGTCTTAATGTTTCCAGCCGTAACCTGAAATTTTTTTGTGTTTAACTGAAGCGTAAACGTTTTCCGATAAAAAGGACAACGTATATTGTAGTAAAAGTTTTTGAAGTTTCTTAAAAACTCGATTACAGTAATGGCGATTTTTTAAGTGGGAGTATACGAGTATACGCACCCACTCCCCCCCTTTTTAGAGAGGGGGATAGCTGAACTCGTCTTTTGACGAGCTGCCTACGTACCCCCTTCGAGGATCAAGCCATCTCGTAGTTCTGTTTCATGCCGCGAGTGTTCTTACTCGGCGGTAGATGTCGCGATGTCCGCCTTGACCTTGTCGATCGTAGCTGGGTCAACGCTATTTTCCGGATGGTCCGGTTGAGTTGTAGAGTGGGCTTCAGACTTGTGTCGAGCTTCGACGTCCGATGCGTTTGCGTTGGTAGACGTTTTTAATTCGTTTTTTCCCGGGGTGCTTTTGGTCGAAGATTGGTCTATCTTCGTGCGCTTGCCGTTTACAGCTGCAGAAGTCGTGATTTGCCTTAACTTGTGCTCTGCGAGGAAGCATGGCCGCGACTGTTTTTGGCACCCCCAGATGGCCGCGACTCCGCTTGGGGTTGGGAATTTGAGACCCAGGTGGAACGTTGACGGAAATGCCTGCATGGTGTTGAGTCATGGGGTTCCCATGATCACGTTGTAGATAGCGGGATGATCGACCACCGCGAACTCGACGATTTTTGTGATCTCCTTGGACATGACTGGCAATTGGATCGATCCAAGAGTCATCGATACTTCGCCTGAAAAACCCGTGAGTGGTTTTGGCGTCGGAATTACTTCTCCGAGTTCGATGCTCATCCGTTTGAGAGTGTCGCGGAAGATTACGTTGACTGTGCTTCCCTTGTCGACGAGTACCCTTCCGACTTCTAAGTCTCGTATAACGAGATCTATGACGAGCGGGTTGCAGTGAGGTTGATCGATGCCGCCAGCCTCTTCCTTTGTGAAGGTGATCGAGCAATTTTGGCCATCTCGGGGAGGAGACCATGTAGACCAATTTGCGCTCGACTCCGCCTTCCGTTGGTAAGCCTTGATGGCCGACACAGTGTCGCCGCCGTATTGTGATCCTCCGATGATCATATTGACTCTGCGGCGATTGTTATCGTTCCCTTTGTCGTCTGGCCTCCTGCCGCGTTTATCCCCAGGCTGGTTTTGTTGAGGGGATTTTTCAGCGGACGGATTTCTGTTCGTCTTTGGAGGGCGATCAGAATCGAGGATCAGATCCTTGACCCTAGTTACTTCCGAGAGCTCTCCAGCGAGTAGCTTCGCGGCCAGTCTTGCTCCCAAGACTTTGCAGTTGGTTATGGAATGTCCTCGGGATTGGTGGAACTCGCAGAAGGTGTTTTCGTCATACCCTTGATTGCAAGTCCATGTGTTGCCCGTGGTCCGACCCTGATCCGAGTTGATCGCATAGTTATGCGCCCCCTGGAGATCTTCCCCCTCGTGATGGACGTACTTGCCGTTACGAGAGTTCTTCTTTTTCCCTTTCGGGTCCACGTCTTTCGAGGATGGTCTTACCGCCTTATGTTTTTGCGATAAAACTTTAGTTTCCTCCTCTACTATGATGTAGTCTGTGGCTTTGTGGAGGGCGTCCTGGATCGTTCGTGGTTTGTCGAGAGTTATCCACTTTTTGAATTTCGACTTGTACCAGAGCGTCTTTCTCAGCGCGTCGATGGCCAGTTTGTCGCTTATCCCACTGACCCTTGACATTATCAGCTTGAACCGACTAATAAACTCGCGGAGGGGTTCGTCTTCCCTCTGGGAGAGACTCCAGAGGTCAACATCGGAAGTTTCTCTATCTATGAATACAGAGTATTGCTTGAGAAATTCCGATGCGAGCTGTCGGAAACTCCCTATGGTGTTACGACGAAGGCGTGCGAACCATTCAAGTGCTGCTCCTTCCAGGTTTTCAACGAACAGGCGGCAGTAGCCGGCATCCTTTTCGCCGTCCTTCAGTCTAGCTCTTCCCATCGCGTTGTGGAAAGCCTGAAGGTGCGCTTTTAGATCGGCCGTACCATCGTACTTCGGTACTTTGATTTTTCCCGGATCGGACACCCTCATGTCCGAAATGCGATTGGTAAAAGGGGTCTTCCGAGCTCCTTCCAGCAGTCGATCGATTTCGGGGGCAGTACTAGTAGCATGATGGATTTGAGACTTTACGGCCCTCACTTCTGCCGCAGTCTTGGTGATGTAGTCGCGAAGATCGCGGATATCCGATGTCTTGTCAGTAGATTTCCGAGCCTGTCGGCGTTTACTGCGAGTGTGCTCGGTTTGTCTTTCAGCCAGCTCCTCCTGTTCGTTCCAATAGGCGATTTCTTCCTCTTCCGTCATTGGTTTTTCGAACGGGGAGCCTTCCCGAGCAGATCGGCTTCTGGTCCTTCTCAGATGTCTGTCGACGTCCTCGTCGGTGTCGTTGGAAACATCGCTAGGATCCAGGTCAATGTGTTCGGCTTCGTTATCCTCCGATTCCTTTGCAGGGGGGGGAAGACTTTCAGGGTTCTCCTTTTCGATGGAAGATTTCTCGCTAGGGTTTTGACCGGAAGGTCGTTCCCGCGCGACTCGTGATCTGTCGAGTGGGGTAGCGAAGTCGAGCCTCTTCCCGCGGATTTTGGTGGTTCCGCGGGGGCGGATTGCTTGGGTCCTTGTCGTTAAGGTTTCAACCTGTTGGGTCAAGGTATTCACGAGCTTATCCTGTTCTTCCGACCTTTTCTCATAGGTGGCGAACATCTTTTTAAACTTCTCAAGCGTCGCGGCGTTGGCTTGTGCGTTGGCCGCGGATACGTCCGCTACTGGAGTGTGGAGATCGGTGCCGCTGCCTCCGTTAAGAGGATTTTGCACGTTATCCGCGTTGTTAGTTGACATGTCTGATCGAGAGTGATGTGGCTTTTGCGGGTTAGATTGATCCGTACCCCCCCTCCTTCTAGCGCCAAACTGTGGGAACCGAAATTCGCACTGTCGATTTCCGTTTAAATAAGGAAACTAGGAAAACCCTAATTTCCCAGAGGACCTGGATATCTGCTAATTACCACACGTCAAGCAATCAGAACACCAGAGTAACAACGATAAGAATAAGAAATCGAAAAAGAGAGCAAAGTAGATCTTATTCCGAATCTGCGTATAAGCATTTACAACAAGGTATAAGCCTGGGCTCGAGAGCTGTCGGCGAGATTCCTAGTTCTAGCAACCCTAAGACGGCTAAACCTAATTGAGTCGCAGCTCGAAATAACAAAAACGGAAAATTGCCTAAATTGCTCTAAGTGCTAAGTTTGCTCTGAAAAGTCCTCCGCCATGCTCCTCGCCTAGGACTCCTTATATACTAGCTCCAAGGTCGGTTTACACTTTTACTCTTCTGCCCTTAAGCCGTCATAGCATAAAAATGGAGATATTCCATTTTTCCCGATATTCCAATTATCTTCAAAACTTCCTTATTTATCCGCGGAAACTTGACATTTATCCTTCATTGTAGACCAAGCGTAAACCGTGCTGCGGTTTACGGGCTTTTGGTTAAGAAATCGTAGGATGGGCCTCGAGTCGTGTTTTAGATCCCTTTGGACCGTCTTCCGACTCGACACGTTTACTACGAATTCTTTTTGATAAAGAACGAACTTTCCGCGGTTTATAATCCGCGAAGTTTGATCGATGAATTTGAATAGCGGAAAACATGGACTGAGCTTGCTACGGTCTTCGGGAGATAGCATTCGAAGGTTTGACGAGAATGCATGGATTGATGTCGTATCGATGTTCAGAAGGGTTCAATCACTACACAGCAACTGAACTTTGGCTCGAGCCCGGTTGCTACGTAGCGACCGAGCAGGACGAACACTCGGTCGCTACGTAGCGACCGAGCTTTGGCTTGAGCTCGGTCGCTACGTAGCGACCGAGCGGGACGAACGCTCAGTCGCTACGTGGATACCGAGCGGGACGAACGCTCAGTCGCTACGTGGAGACCGAGCGGGACGAGCGCTTGGTCGCTACGTAGCGACCGAGCTTTGGCTTGAGCTCGGTCGCTACGTAGCGACCGAGCGGGACGAACGCTCAGTCGCTACGTGGATACCGAGCGGGACGAACGCTCAGTCGCTACGTGGAGACCGAGCGGGACGATCGCTCGGTCACTATGTAGCGACCGAACTTTTGCTCGAGCTCGGTCGCTACGTAGCGACCGAGCGGGACGATCGCTCGGTCGCTACGTAGCGACCAAGCTTTGGCTTGAGCTTGGTCGCTACGTAGCGACCGAGCGGGATGAGCGCTCGGTCGCTACGTAGCGAGCTCGAGCCGGAGCTCGGTCGCTACGTAGCGACCGAGCTTTGGCTCAAGCTCGGTCGCTACGTAGCGACCAAGCTTTGACTCGAGCTCGGTCGCTTCGTAGCGACCGAGCTTTGGCTCGGACTTGGTTGCTACGCAGCGACCGGACAGCGTGTATGCGTGGTAATTACGCAACGGTCGAGCTTGGTTAGTTTGGTTTGAATCTTCAAGGATACTTTTTCGTAAAAACTTCGTGTTTGGTTATATTTTACGAAAGTTACATCTTCCTTTTTACTATCTCTTTCGGAAATACGATCTCCGAGGATTTTCGGGTGGTAATTCCGTCGTAACCGTTTTTGACCCCAACATTGACCTAGGAGTTGCAGGCACAAGTTAACACTTGAATCTCACCCTGATTCCATCCTAATTGAGCTAGGATTGTTAGAGTAAGGCGAAAGCTGATGTAGTAAGCCTGGTGAGCATTTTTCAACCCACGCGTAAAGCTTGGCTAAGAACGCGTCGATCGATATTCCTATAGAATAATCGATCGATGGTGCAAAAGGGGTATCGATCGATATTCCTCTAGAATCATCGATCGACACTTATATTTGGTCAATAGACAAACCTAGAAAGTAAACGCCGATCGGTTTGTTCATAAGCGATTGAGCTCTATAATATCATGCATACAACTGTTAGGAATCTTTAGGATTATAATCCTGATTTCCTGAAAAGAAACCCTAAGTCTATCTATTTCATCTAAGTGCCAAAAAACCAATCAAACCAATCGAGAACCTACCTTGCTCACAACCTGTTATTTTATTTAATCATAATCAATTTAGCTTAATCACTCTGGTTAGATTTATTTTGTTCCCTAGCTCCTCGTTAATTCGATCCCTAAGTACTACAATTGAACCTCTTATTTGAGAGAGTAATTCACTCCTTAGGGTAATTTGAGTGAGATCAATCGTTTCTGGTGTTGTGCTGTTGAACGATGTCGACTGGATCTCATCGGTCGATGGCAAGTAAACGGCTCCTTGGTTCTCTTTTTTGTTTTTTTTTTCCTGGTTTTTCTATTTTTTATATGACCTGCAGTAGAATTAAAAACGAAAATAAATAATTGTAAACACTAAAACTTTAAGGAAAATACCCTTACCTCCCACTCAGCGCTTTGTTATAGTCCTTTAGCTTGACTTTGGAGATTGTTTTTGGCTAGTAATGATCAAAGTGACCACTTGGTTGTATGCAAGTGTACACTTCATCTTTTCTCATCTAAAACCAAGTGGCAATGAAGCTTCTTATGGCCCCATCTCCTCTGGTCCACTGATTCTTTATTTTTTCTCTAGCAACCTCACTTGCATTCATCCTATGTTGCGCTGTTGCATTCCAATTCTGGCATGTGTCGATTCTAAGATGTCTTTCAACGCCTGGTAGACATCTTCTTTCAGCAAGTCTTGAGAGAAAGTGATCTCATCAAGCTAATCCTGTAAGACTTTTTCGGTTACCAGCTCGCGTCGTGATCGTGTATAGTCGCTGTCGAATGATGGTCATGTCCGTCTGTCCATCGATGGTAACGATTCTGCTTAAAAATCTAGCCGTCTCTGAATCTTGTCCACCTCCTGCTGCAACGCGTTCATGTGTGTGGTCAATGAATCGATATTGTCAAGGAGCGTGTAGTTGACACCATCAAACCTGTAGGTGAATGATTGAAGCCTATCTTCGAATGATGCAAGTCGAGCGTCAATCTATGTTCGAGTGCGGGCGTCGATCGATGGTTGAGTGTGATCGTCGGTCGATTTCAATGCTCCTGCACCGATTGCATGTTGTTTCTGAATCATGGCTATGTCTTGCTTCATCTCATCAGTGCGTGTGGTCAACCAGCTGATACTGTTGTTGAATGGGTAGTAGATGTCATCGAGCCTCTTTGAATGATAATCATCTGAAGTTGGAAGAACTCTGTAGATCTCTGCTACCATCTCATCAATCTCTGCTTTGCTGAAGCTGGCTACATCTGGCACAGTAGGTATGGGTACCTCTGCGTACTCTGGTAGACCAATACGGGTGTGGCCAACTATTGCGGCTCCCTGTAGAATAGCTCGGGTGTCCTCCTTGGACACATGGATGATTCTGCCATCTTCAGCACGTGCAAATCCATCTTCATCTCTGTATACACCATGCTCATCTCTACTCTCCCAGCGAGGTTTCCTTTTTCTGTTCTGAATAGGTGTGCTTCGTCTGAAATGGAACTGGTCGTCGATCGATGTTGCAGCTGCGTCGTAGATCGATGGTGGATCCTCAGCTTTGTTCTCTGTGTCCAGGAAGTTGCTGGACCCATTCATGGCAATGATGTCAGCTATGTAATCCTTGGATATGTTGAGAATGCGTCCATCCATAACTCGTGCTTGGCCTTCTGGGTCCCTAAAAATACCAAATTCATCTGGAGTTAGATAACCATAACCTGTATTTTCTTTAACATGTAACTCGGAATCTGGTTTTTGATGAGCGTTGATCGATGGATTGATGTTGCTGTCGATCGATGTTGACTTCGCATCTGCAAGAGATGTATGGAGAAGTCCTCTAACATCCATGGCAAGGCCATGGTACTCAATAATCTTCTCTATATGGTAGTCCTCGTCATACTTATCAGATTGCATCTCAGGTAATGCAGTATATACTACAAAGCTCTCATGATGGCTATCGTCAGCCCAACTGCCAATAGAATAGTCGCCATGTCTGCTGATCGTGTCACCGTGATGGTAGTCAATCGATTTATGAGGCTGGGTGCTAACTGCAAAGCTCAGATAGTAGTGTTCTGGCAAGGCAAATGTCTCATTCGCAAGACTACTATCGATCGATTCTCTTGAATGGGTATCGATCGTTGGATGAATGGCATTGTCGATCGATGGTGGAGTCCGGCTTTCGATCGATCCTGAATATTTTGTCTCTTATTCATCCTCAAAATCGCAGTAGCATGCTGCTATGAATCTTGTGTTAACTCCTGTGTTGGACGTCTGTGGCTTGACAATTTTGACTGGATCATAGTAGACATCATGATTTATCAGTATTAGACACAACTGATTAGTCTACATGTTGCAAACTGCTCCTACAATAGCCATGAAGGCTCTCCCAAGTAGTAGAGAATGATTATTGTTCAGCTTGTTGTCCAGGACATGGAAGTCAACTGGAACTAGTGCATTGCCAATCTGCACCTAAAGGTCTCTGATGATTCCTTCTAAGTTCCTCGTAGAGTGATCCACAAAAGTGAATGAATCCTCCGAATGCTCTATCTTCAGACCCATATGGTCTGCCATTTACTTGGGTAGTACGCTCACTGATGAAACTGTGTCACACAGCGCACATGGAAACTCAATGCCTTTCACTAAACATGGCACTGTAAATTTCCCAGGATCACTCTTCTTCTTCAGTGTAATCCTCTGCTTCATCTATTATGTAATCTGATTGAAGATCATATGTATGTCCTGTTCAGTTTCATTGGTCTCTCTGAAGAACATCCACAACCTGTGGGTAATGTAAGCCTCCTCAAATGGATGGTCCAAGGGTATCCTGAGAACTCTTTTGGTGAAGCTATCCATCTCCTTCTCATTAACTCCTCTCTTTAGATGCTTGAGAACCTTTTCCTTCCTTCTCCTCAAGGTTCTCCTCTCCGAAGTCTGATCAGCTTGTATAGACTCTAGTGCATCATCAGAATGTTGACTGAAGTTATCTACAATGTTTTCTGAAGGTTGGGATGGGTTTTAGATAGCATTCAGGCGTGCTACATCTATATTTGGTACCTGCACTCGGTAGGTCAGAGGTGGTCATCGATCAACGCTGGATGGGTCGTGTCGATCGTCGGTGGAATCTGTCCGTCAATCGGTAGCTGGATCATGATGCCGATCGATGTCCGACTTCTTGATGCGTAAGGGTTTGGGTGGATGAGGGTGTTTAACTGCGAACTCCTCGTCAGTTAGAATCCTTACTGTTGCGCATGAGGTAGCTTCCTCTGTCGATCGATGTGGAGTAGGTGATATTGGTCGATCGACACCAAAGTGATCCGCCGAAACTCATGGAGCTTTCGACTTGGAAGTCTCCTTCTTGAAGCTTCTCCTTCTTTACCACTTGGCAGAAATCATCATCAATGATGGCACTCACGTGGTGCTTCAGTGATTCATCATATTTACCCTTGATGAAGGCCTCCTGCCTCTTAACAGTTTCTCCTGTCTGAACCACTTGTGTCTCCAACTTCCTCACATAGTTGCTTAAAGACTCAAACTTTGAGTTCAGCTCTGTCTAGACAACATCTATCTTTCCATTGAAGTTCACCATCAACTTATGCCGACCCTCAAGAACTTGATCAAACATAAACTCTATCTTGCTGTCTCGAGTCTGTGACGGTTGATTCTGGTAGAAAGAATTTCCATAAGTTCTGTTGCTGCTGAAGGGTTTCAGGTACTGTGAACTCTGGTTGTATCCACTCTTCTGTCCATTGCCAAAAGAGTTTATGTATCCACTTTGATTTCCAGACCTCTGATTCTGAAAGCCTGAACCACTAACGACGTTCACATCCTCCTCTCCATCTATGTCACTGTCAACATATACAGCTTCTACATCCTCTGCTATCCAACTTAGCCTTAACATCATCCAGCTGCTCCTTTCCTATGGTAGTGGCCGATTTTTTCCTCTGAAAATCAGTGTTCTTGGTGCTGTTGCTGGATGCCAAGTTCTCAATAAGTCACACAGCCTCTTCTGGATTCCTAGTGTTGAAGTTTCCATCACTAGCTGAGTCTAGAACCTTCTGATATGCCAGCGAGATGCCTCTGAATAAAGTGCTGAGCAGCTGTACTTCATTGAATCCATGGTGTGGACAGTTTCTCTGATATGACTTGAATCTGATCAAGGAGCTTCTGAATGACTATGTGGGCTCATGTGTGAATGTAGAAATCTTGCTCCTCAAGTCTTCAGCGTGTGCCTCATCAAAGAAGTGACATAAGAATGCGTTCTTGATGTTGACCCAGGATGTGAGAGATTCTGGTTGTAGCTGCTTAAGCCAGTGCGAAACCTCTCCAGCAAGTGAGTACTTTAAGAGCCCGCAAAAGAGATAGTCCTCAGGGATTCCATTGGCTTTAATAGTAGAAACTAGATCTTCGAACCTCTCCAGATGGTCCATAGGATGCTCGTGTGATTACCCATAGTAGGGTGTCTGTCCCACGAGTGTAAAATACTGAGTCTTCAATTCAAAGTCTTGCCTGTGAATGGCTGGAGGATGGATGGCAGATCTGTTCTCGTAGTACTGATCTGGCCTGTTGTAATCATCTAATGTTCTCGGTCTAGCAGCCTTGTCTGCAGTTTGAGCAGCTGCAATATCAACATCAGTATCAGGGATTACAGCATCAGCTTGTCCAAAGTGCATGGGTCTAAACAAGGCTCTTTGAAATATATTCTCGGAATAAGCCCATGGAAGATGTAGGAAGTATTTAGGCTTGCATGAACAGTTTGAAAAAAAAAGAAAAAAAGAAATGTTCAAAACAGTTGTCCAACGAGTAAAAAAAAGAACGTCACAATTGAGCTTTCGAGTAAAACCTGTCGGGAAGGAAGTAATGATCAAATAAGTTGCAGTAGCAACTCCTGTTTATTCAATGTCATGTTTCAAATTACCTGTTCAGATTACAAAAGAGATAAAGGGCATTTTGATGCCATATGGTGGGAGGAAAATGATCAACAACGAGGTCTTCCTTGGGTGGCACAGAAAAAATTCCAATATACTAAAAAGGACGGGGGCATTGGATTCAGAGATTTGGCAACCTTTAATGATGCTTTACTTGGTGGCTTCTAACCAAACCAGACTGTTTAGTTGCCAAGCTATATAAAGCAAGATATTCCAACGACAAACATCTATTTCAGGCCACACAATGTCGTCACCAATCCTTTGTTTGGGCCTGCATAATATCGGGAATGGATTTTATAAAAACGGATGTAGCCATATTGTGGGTAATGGTAAGGAGATACAACTTTTTTAGGATAACTGGTTGCCTACCACTCCACCTCGACCAGCCGCAATTCCTCCTAGTTGTGGCATTAATGTTGGAAACATAAACGTCAGTGAACTTATCAGTACATCACCATATAAGAAATGAAACCAGGAAGCTTTACAAATGTATTTGAATTCTGAAGATCACTGTAACGGCCCGGTTCGTGGCCCAAAAAATTTCATAAAAGAATTGGTTTTTCTACGGCTCATTTGACAAAAACCTAGGGTTCCCTTAACCCTTTCCTATAAAAAGAGATGCAGCCCCTTCTTTTGTCTCATTCAGAAACTGAAGCGAAGCTCTGCAGAGAATTCCCGGAGACCGAAAACCCTAGCCGTTGAGCTCTCTCTCTCCCCTGCGCCGTCTCTCTCTTCTCTCTCTCCGTGATCTCTCTCCTCTCTCCCTCCTCCTCGCCGGTACCGTGTGGTGGTGGTGGTGGTAGTTGCAGCCGATTGGTGGTGGTGGTCAGATCTCGCAGCTCTCTTGTTTCCTTGTTCCAGATCTGTTCAGATCTCCCCTCCCTTGTCTCTTGTTTCCAGATCCAGATATAGGCTATGGTGGAGTATCTCGAACCCAACCTCCTCTCATGATTCTGTATACTCCTTTATGTTGGAGTTAGGATTGATTAGCTCATGTTTGAGAGTTAGGTTGATAGATCATGTTTACTGCTAGGATGATAGATGAATGGATCATGATGCATAAGAAAGCTCATACTGTTAAATGGGACTTAATGGACTGTCTTTTGTTGCTATGATGATTGGTTAATGACTGATGCTTGTGTGATTGGTAGTGTCGTCCCATGTGCTGTTTGCGAATAAAGCTAGGATGCTAGAAAGTAGTGAATGTTAAGATGATAGATGAGTATTGATTACTAATGTTATTGCAAGACGTACGTGCATGAGATGCCTTTTGGCATCAGCTGTTGTGGTTGAGAATGCGATGTATATTATGTGAGACACCGATAACGGGTGGCGTCTAGTGAACGTGTATGAGTACGAGTCTAAGTGTAAATGAATGAGAATGAGAATGAGAAAGTGAATGAGAATAAGAATGAGATTGAGAATGAGAATGTGAACGCGTCATTGAACTTGTTTGATGTCCTGTTTGGACCACCGAGAACGGGTGGACGTCTAAAGTCTAGGATGTGTGAACCTGCGGGACAGTAGCCTAACATGAGGTACCCGCAGGAGCCTGCGGGACAGTAGCCTAACAAGAGGTACCCGCGGGAGTGAACCGTGGGAAAATAGCCTAACAAGAGGTACCCGCGGGAGTGAACCGTGGGACAGTAGCCTAACAAGAGGTACCCATGGGAAATGTGTAGTGGCGCCATAAGATCGAGTCAATGCCATGTCATGGCATAATTATAGCTATTTACGACCGGGGGGCGGACAGTGCCAGGATGGGCCAACGTGCTGCAACTCGGATAGCCATGTAGGAGCTGGAGGGGGACGGACGCTCGAAAGAGGCACCCTTCCAGGACAGGCCGGAACGCGTAGGGATATCCGTAAACGACTATAGGTCCATATGTCTAGGATGAATGGAGTGGAGTCAGTCTTGTATGTCGAGTCGGTTCAGTCTATGGTTTTATGTGTGTGGCAATGAGTGAGATCATTGTATTGGTTGATCGCTAGGTTGTTAGAAACGTATAGAATTGAGAATGCTTGGAAAATGATGATGATATGAAATGTTAAGTTGCATTAACTGATTGCAGTGGCTAGTCAGTCCTAGTTCCCGCATAGAGTAGTATAGAGTGTCATGCGGGCAGGCTGGTCTAGAGTCACTTCACTGAGTAATTTGTTGCCCATCCCTCCCTTTCCATTTCCATTTCCCTGTGCGCAGGACTGTAAGTAGAAGTATATGGATGTGGGTGTGACGGTATTTCAAAGAAGGTTATGCGTCCGTCGACTCTTGGGACCAGTAACGGGACACGTAGGGTTGTCTAAATGAGTACACACATGTCCATAACACCCTTTCGATAACCCCGGTCGGACGCCGGGGGATCGGGCTGTTACAATTGGTACTAGAGCAGGGGTTAAGATCCCTTAGTTTTGTCCTAAGGGATCGGCATTTCCGACGTTTAAAAAAAAACGGTTTTCATTAAAAAAAAAGAGTTTGTGAAAGTTTTGATTCTTCTAAGAGTTGTGAAACGATTTTGAAACCACCCACTATATCTATACTTCTATTATGGTTCTGATAGGATCCTTACATGCAGGATGACTTCGCCAGTCAGTGATGACCATGGAGCTGGTCGTGAGTACCAGATACCATCATGGTTGGACCCGATTTACACACAGACCCAGCGTACCATAATGGGAAGGGTGAGACCTCATCGGGGACACCCATTCCTGAAGTTCCACCCCCAGACAAAAGAGTTTAAATGGTTGGGGGATCAGCCACGTAGGATCTTTTCGTGTCGAGCCGCGTCGGCCAAGTATGAACCGGAAGTGATGCAGGTTAAGTGAAGACGGGGTCGTCCAAGGAAGGAGAAGCCGGCGCCTGGCACGGAAGGGACCCCTGTGACGCCCGTCGAGGAGCCAGAAAGGAAGAAACGAGGACGCCCACGAAAATCCTCAACCCCGAAGGAAACTATCACTGAAGGAAGTTCGGAACCTTGTGGGTGTGATGTTTTGGTTCAGATGGTCCAGAAACCTCACACGGTGAAGGACAACTTGGAGGAGTACATGGACACAGCCAAGAAGTGCAAACCGAAGCCTACATCTAGTGGTGCCGACGCGGTTGGTTCTGGATCCGAAGCCGACCGTGTCTCTCCACATCTTTGTGGCTAGTGGAGGCTTCATAACCATTTCGTAGGAGTAGGACACATGTTCCGCTATTGGATTTATTGGATTTATTTTATTTATTGATTGTTGGATTTGGTGTTTCTTTCCCATTCTTTCAGGCATTATGTGTTTGTGCAGATGCCTTGAGCTTCTTAAACTATTGTGGTCCTAATCCTTTTCATTTATGAAATTCTTTCATTGGTTTTTAAAGATCCCGAGCAAAGTTGTTCTCACCTTGTATGCCTTCCTTGATTGATGTGTGATTGTGTGAGTCCATTTCGATATCGGATGTTAAGTTCGGAAGTCTAGGGCTTGGAATTCGGGGACGAATTCCGATTAACAGGGAGAGAATTGAAACGGCCCGGTTCGTGGCCCAAAAAATTTCATAAAAAAATGGGCTTCTCTACGGCCCATTTGACAAAAACCTAGGTTTGCAGAGAAAGAGATGCAGCCTATTCTTTTATCTCATTCAGAAACTGAAGCGAAGCTCTGCAGAGAATTCCCGGAGACCGAAAACCCTAGCCGACGAGCTCTCTCTCTCTCCCCTGCGCCGTCGAGCTCTCTCTCTCCCCTGCGCCGTCTCTCTCTTCTCTCTCTCTGTGATCTCTCTCCTCTCTCCCTCCTCCTCGCCGGTGCCGTCTGGTGGTGGTGGTGGTTGCAGACGATTGATGGTGGTGGTCAGATCTCGCAGCTCTCTTGTTTCCTTGTTCCAGATCTGTTCAGATCTCCCCTCCCTTTTCTCTTGTTTCCAGATCCAGATCCAGATCTAGGCTAAGGTGGAGTGTCTCGAACCCAACCTCCTCTCATGATTCTGTATACTCCTTTATGTTGGAGTTAGGATTGATTAGCTCATGTTTGAGAGTTAGGTTGATAGATCATGTTTACTGCTAGGATGATAGATGAATGGATCATGATGCATAAGAAAGCTCATACTGTTAAATGGGACTTAATGGACTGTCTTTTGTTGCTATGATGATTGGTTAATGACTGATGCTTGTGTGATTGGTAGAGTAGTCCCATGTGTTGTTTGCGAATAAAGCTAGGATGCTAGAAAGTAGTGAATGTTAAGATGATAGATGAGTATTGATTACTAATTTTATTGCAAGAAGTACGTGCATGAGATGCGTTTTGGCATCAGCTGTTGTGGTTGAGAATGCGATGTATATTGTGTGAGACACCGATAACGGGTGGCGTCTAGTGAACGTGTATGAGTACGATTCTAAGTGTAAATGAATGAGAATGAGAATGAGAAAGTGAATGAGAATAAGAATGAGATTGAGAATGAGAATGTGAACGTGTCATTGAACTTGTTTGATGTCCTGTTTGGACCACCGAGAACATGTGGGCGTCTAAAGTCTAGGATGTGTGAACCTGCGGGACAGTAGCCTAACATGAGGTACCCGCAGGAGCCTGCGGGACAGTACCCTAACAAGAGGTACCCGCGGGAGTGAACCGTGGGACAGAAGCCTAACAAGAGGTACCCGCGGGAGTGAACCGTGGGACAGTAGCCTAACAAGAGGTAGCCACGGAAATGTGTAGTGGCGCCATAAGATCGAGTCAATGTCGAGTCGTGGCATAATTTAGGCTATTTACTACCGGGGGCGGACAGTGCCAGGATGGGCCAACGTGCTGCAACTCGGATAGCCATGTAGGAGCTGGAGGGGGGCGGACGCTCGAAAGAGGCACCCTTCCAGGACAGGCCGGAACGCGTAGGGACATCCGTAAACGACTATAGGTCCATATGTCTAGGATGAATGGAGTGTAGTCAGTCTTGTATGTCGAGTCGGTTCAGTCTATGGTTTGATGTATGTGGCAATGAGTGAGATCATTATATTGGTTGATCGCTAGGTTGTTAGAAACGTATTGAATTGAGAATGCTTGGAAAATGATGATGATATGAAATGTTAAGTTGCATTAACTGATTGCAGTGGCTAGTCAGTCCTAGATCCCGCATAGAGTAGTATAGAGTGTCATGCGGGCAGGCTGGTCTAGAGTTACTTCACTGAGTAACTTGTTGCTCATCCCTCCCTTTCCATTTCCATTTACCTGTGCGCAGGACTGTAAGTAGAAGTATATGGATGTGGGTGTGACGGTATTTCATAGAAGGTTATGCGTCCGTCGACTCTTGGGACCAGTAACGGGACACGTAGGGTTGTCTAAATGAGTAGACACGTGTCCATAACGCCCTTTCGATAACCCCGGTCAGACGCCGGGGGATCGGGCCGTTACAATCACACTTTAACTCAACAAATTTATTTATCTCAGTCGGATAGTCATTTTCAAATTGCGTGGAAAGCTACCCCTTATGGGATTTACACTGTCTCTTCTGGGTATCGTTTTTTCTAGCCACACATCAAATTCTACAAGTCAAGCACCTGTAATACCATATGGTGAACCATCACTTGAAGGAAATAATTGGAGAATGAATATTATGCGTAAGCTGAAATATTTTTTTTGGAGAATATTATCTAAGGAAATTGGAGCTTCAACACGAGTGAATTCTAGAGGAATGGATCTCGATTCTCTTTGTCAAAGATGTGGTTTGGAGCCTGAAACAATTATGCATGGTTTTTGTACTTGCTCAGAATGTCTCTATTTAGCGTATTTCAAATCTACCTTTTACGAATCGTTTCACAACTTTGGGTTCGCTTGAGGAAATTTTCAAATATTTGGTTCAACTACAGCATGACCAGGCACTATCTCTACACCAAACACCACTACCTTTTTGGCTTCTTTGGCTTATTTGGAAAGGAAAAAATCACTTAATTTTTCGTAGACGGAAAATTTCTATTCGTGAAACTTTGGATTATGCAACTGCAGATGTACATGAATGGATATCGAATGTCTTGAATCCTTTATCTGCTACTACTAAGAATCGTCATCAGACCTCTTCCCCAAATCTGACTTGGCAGCGCCCCTTATTTAGCACATATAAATGTAATTACGATGCAGCTTATAACTTAAACTCGGGACGGGTTCAAGGAGGATGGATTGTTCGAGATAACTATAGCAATGCTTAACTGTGGGGTTTGGTCGATCTCAGTGACGCTTCTTCAAGTTTGGAAGCTGAAACAAAAATGCATTTGGTCGTATTGCACAAAATGTTTGGCTTGCGGGCTTTGATAATGTATTATTTGAGGAGTATTCAGAACTACTGGTACATGCCATAAATGGTCAGAGGACAAATATTACCATTCGTAATTTGTTACAAGATTTGCTACACTGGAAAAATTAGGCATCAGTGTAGTCAAGCAGCTCATTTTGGATTTCTATGTAAGAAACATAACTCACCCATGTATTTTGTATTTGACTTATGCTATGTTTACACAACTCAGCCGTGTCGTTTATGTATCTCAGCCGTGTCGTTTATATACCTCAAACATACCTTAAAATCAGAAAATGTTTATATAACTCAGCCGTGTCGTTTAGATAACTCAGCCGTATCGTTTATATAATTCAGTCATACCTCAAACATACCCTAAAATCGGAAAACCGAATTCAAGTACTTTAAAAAGTTATATCAAAGATCATCTTATCAATATCAAGTGAATATAAGTCAACTGAAAGTGTATAGTTTCTTGAATTTTCAAGTTGAGACCCTAACTTGATCTTCTTTTTTTTGACGAAATGTGAAATTTATTGATCAATAGTAAAAGAATAAGCATTTACAAATGAATGAAACCTAAGTGAAGGGGGCTATACTTGTGGATCTAAGTAACTCAACTATTGAGATTCATGTGTGATCAAAAACTTCAAACCAGCGTTGCATTAGGTTAGCAAACTTGTGATCTGCCCTGTACCGAAGAGAGCTGATTAATCCACACTGCAGAAACCTTTCTGATGGCGTCGGTCATTTCTCTCCTTCCACAGATAATAGATGCAAGTCTGAAACACCATTTTGATAAGAATCTTGTCCATGATCCTAAGGGTATTACTGGTGACAAATTGCAGGGTGATAGAACAATCAGGGTCGATATTACCGTCACATAATCGACCTGCTAGCTTATCCCACACGGTGAAAGCGTAAGGACAAGCAAAGAAGATATGGTCTCTAGTCTCGTCCCTCTCTCCACACATCACACACCCTTGCTGAATACCCCAAGCTCTCATACGATCCCCCGTTGATAGTCTATTCTTTACCGCCAGCCAGACTATGAAAGAGTATCTAGGGACTTCCTGAGGAAACCACACACTCTTACTCCATCCCACTTTATCCCTTCTCTCTCGGACTTGATCCCATGTTTTGCTCGATGAGAAATGAGTCTTATAGTTGTCCTCCGAGTGCTTCCATAGTACTGTATCACAACCATACTCATCCCGAGGGACACACTCCTGCTGAATACTATCATATAGGTCATGATAATGCCTGCTTTGCTACCCCCTTATGTTCCAATGCATTAGTGTTACCGCATCACTTACTCTCGCAGAACGAGAAACCCCGAGATAGTAGGTGCCAACCTCTCCCGCAACAGCCAACAATTTCCCCATCTGCAGCCAGTCATCAAACCAGAAAAAGGCAGTATGGCCGTCTTTTACTTCGAACCTAATAAACTAAGCTGCGAGTGGTCTCAACTTTAACTGTTTCCTCCAAATCCAAGATCCCTTTCCATCCTCCCTTACATCCCAAAAAGAATTATGTCGCAACAAGTATTGTTGAATCCAGGAGACCCAAAGTGATGCTGAGTTCAAAAATATCCTCCAGATTAAACTCAGTGCAAAAAACTTTGACGAGTCACGCAACTTCCGAATACCAAGTCCTCCCTCATCTTTAGGACAGCAGAGGTCCTCCCAAGCGACCTTAGCTTTGTGAGTTTGATAAGGAGAGCCCGGCCACAGAAATGCACTGCACATACTTTCTATTGTATCCAGACTCACTTTAGGAAGAATGAAGGCTTGACTCCAGAAGTTAACGATACTAGATATGACTGATATGATCAGTTGTAGCCTACCAGCATAGGACAAATATTTATTTCTCCAAGATAGCATTCTTCCCCTCACCATGTCTATAAGAGGCGCATATTCTTGCTTTGTTAAAGCTTTGGTTGTAAGTGGCATGCCCAAATACCGAACTGGCAGACTCTCCACTGTGATTCCCATGCGTGTGGCTTCACTCAGCAAAGGATCAATACTCTGCCATGTGGCAAAGATGGAAGATTTCAAAGCATTAATATGTAGTCCTGAGACTTTTTCAAACTGATCCATTACCATTACAACCCCCCCCCCCCCCCCCCCCCCCCCCGGCATAGATCCGATAGAGCCATTTGTAAACACTAAAATGTCGTCAGCAAAACAGAGATGCGTGAGCTTTACTTCTATACACTGCAGATGATAGCCAAATAATTGTGTTTCTGCAGCCTTGTTCAGCATTTTCGGGAGGACATTGTTCAGAATTACATATAGATAAGGAGAGAGAGAGCAATCCTGTCTGATTCCTCTTGCGCTAGTGAAAAAACCTTCTAAACTACCATTTACTGCAACTGAGAAAGCAGCAGTAGAGATGCAGACCCTTATCCAGAGGATGAATTGTAATGGGAGGCCCATAGCTTGCAGGACAGACACAATAAAGGGCCACTTTACAGTATCAAAGGCTTTAGAAATGTCAAACTTTACTGTCAATCACTTCTTGCATCCGAATTGGTGAATGGATATCATAGGACATCTTAACTTGATCTTGAGATATATGTTCTCTTACAATCACTTATACAATTTTTAATTACAAGACTCTAACTTTAATCTTTTCTTAAATCTAAACCTCAAATCCTAAACTATAGAATTATAAAATTATAAAAATTAAAAAGTTTATCTTGGAACATTAAATCTGATATTTTTTTATTATTTAAAGTTTAAGGTTTAGGTTTATAGTTTTGAGTTAAACTCAAATTTTAATCATTTAAAAAAAATCTTCAATTTTAAATTTTGATTTAAACATGTAGCTACATTCCTTAAATTTAAGCAATCTTTAAAACAAATTGAAAAGAACTAAAATTATAATTTATATTGTTTTTTTTTCATGACCATTGATTGATTTTAATCTAAGGGTTCAAAATTATCTTTTTGTCTATCCTCACCATTTTTTCTCATTGGTTAATCTTTCTTTTTCAAGGATCACAATTTAGGGTCATTGATTACATGAAATCTAAAGGCCAAAAATCATTCTCTCATTTTCTTACAATTGACAGAACTTAGCCTCTTCATCTCTGTCTCTTTAACTCTTTCGTATTCTGCAAAACGACGAATCCGATGAGAGAGGGAGCAGCAGGATGTCGGATCATCATACATGATATTGGAGGAGATAAAGCTTCTTCTCTAACCGACCACGATCGAAGACGACAACCACTACAATAGATCTGTCTCAGATTTTTGAGTTTTTAGACCTATGTTGTTTATGCGACTGATTTGTCTCTTGATTCCTAATCTATAGACTCGTCTTTTTAGTTTCTCTTTTGGTTTCTAAATTCAATCTAAGTTTGGATGATGAATCTTGAGCCTCCTAGAAGCTTTTTTGGTTGACTTGGTTATAACAAAGCCGTATTGTAACCATAACTCAACATTTGATTATAACAAAGCCGTATTGTAACCATAACGCAGCCATAACGTATGCATAACTCAACCGTAATTTGATTATAACTCAACCGTAACGTATGCATAACTCAACCGTAATGTATCTGAACGGTATAAGTCAGCCGTAACGTTCCTATAAGTCAGCCGTCAAGTGTAATTTTTTTCGCATGTTTCGTATTTTGGGCGGGAACAAAATCATTCCATCAACTCTGAACACAATATTAAAAATTTAATCTTTTCTTAAATTTGAACCTCAAACCCTAAACTATAGAACTATAAAGTTATAAAAATTATAAAGTTTATCTTTTGAACATGAAATCTAATATTTTTTATTATTTTAAAGTTTAAGATTTAGGTTTAGAGTTTAGAGTTAAACTCATCTGTGACATATGCATAACTCAGCCGTAAAGTATGTATAACTCAGCCGTAATGCATCTGAATTGTATAAGTCAGCTGTAACATTCCTATTAGTCAGTCATCAAGTGTAATTTGTTTCACGACTATTCGTATTTTGGGCGGGAACAAAATCATTCCTTCAACTCTGAACATAATATTAAAACTTTAATCTTTTCTTAAATTTGAACCTCAAACCCTAAACTATAGAAGTATAAAGTTATAAAAATTATAAAGTTTATCTTTTGAACATTAAATCTAACATTTTTATTGTTTTAAAGTTTAAGATTTAGGTTTATAGTTTAGGTTAATAGTTTAGAGTTAAACTCAGCCGTAACATATGCATAACTCAGTCGTAAAGTATGCATAACTCAGCCGTAACGTATCTGTATATCATAAGCCATCCGTAACATTCCTATAACTCAGCTGTCGAGTGTAATTTGTTTCGCGACGTTTCGTATTTTGGGCGGGAACAAAATCATTCCTTCAACTTTGAACACAATATTAAAACTTTAATCTTTTAAAAAATTTGAACTTCAAACCCTAAACTGTAGAACTATAAAGTTATAAAAATTATAAAGTTTATTTTTTGAACATTAGATCTAATATTTTTTATTATTTAAAGTTTAAATTTTCGGTTTATAGTTTAGAGTTAAACTCAGCCGTAACGTAAGCATAACTCAGCCGTAACGTATGCATAATTCAGCCATAACGTATGTGTTGTAGACTCACTGTATTAACTAAAGTTATCATATTCAGATGACGCACCATCTGAGTTATCAAACATATAAAATCAGATTTCAAATTCATCATCATCTTCTTCTTCTCTCCTTTTCTTACTTTTTTTGTTCAACTATCTCATTTTCTTACAATTTACTGGACAGCTTCTTCATCTCTCTCTTTGAGTCTTTCTTCTTCTGCAAGACTGCAAATCCAATGAGAGAGGGAGTAGTAGGATGTCGGACCACCATATATGACACTAGAGGAGAAGAAGCTTCTTCTTTAACTAATCATCATCGAAAATGACGACGACTGCTATAGATCTCTCTCAGATTTTCAATTTTTTTAATCTATATTTTTTTAGACCCAGTTGCGGAAACAATAATTACCAGATCCATAAGATCTCAGAGGAATATGAAGAATAATATGAAGAAGATAGATAAAGAAGATGAAGAATAACATAGACCCTTATTTTACTGTTGTAACATTAGTAATGACATGGCAAATAAGAGCTGATGACATGGATGATGACATGGATGATCGGTAAGTTAGCCACCAAACGAACACATAAATCAGCCTAAATAAACCAGCCATCAAGTACAACGTAAGTCAGCTAAAACATGAATACTATTTCAGTAATTAATCTTTTGCTTATAAATCAGCCGTAATTATGATGAAAAATCATAAGTCAGCTGTATCGTCAAATAAATCAGCCGTCAAATGAATGCTATTCTAGTAATTAATCTTTCGCTAATAAGTCATGCATAATTAAACTGAGTTTACTGTTAATCCAGCCAGTTACAACTGATTAAATATAACCCAGCCGTAACAACCTCCCATAAGTTAGCCGTAAATTTAGTAACTCAGCTAGGCGATGATCATTAAACTAGCCGGCAAAACATAACTCAGCCATGTCTTAACTATAACCCAGCCGAATTTTCGAGAAATCAGCCCGCCAATGTATAAGTCAGACGTAACTTGTGTTGGTAAGTCAGATGTTATCCCATAAATTAGTCTGAAATCTGTAAATCAGCCATCACTAACGGCTGACTTATGTTCGTAAGTCTGCCAATTTCTCATAAGTCAGCCGCATTGTTTAACTCAGCTGCAAAGTAACCATAACTCAGCCGTAACGAAGTTTGTGTTGCTTTACGGCTGAGTTCATTAATACATGTCTACGCATTCCTACGTGGCGCCGGTTTTTTGCTTACGTGGTATTAAAAATTAATGGCATTCTTGTAAATACGTTTTTTCTCACAACGTAATAAAATGGCACGCTGGGTATTAAAAAAATGGCAGTAATGAAATTTTTTTTGCATGATTCTTGTAATATGTTCTAAAATGTATAATGTTTGAGTAAACTTCCCAAAAAAAAAACTTATTTAATAAAATTATATAATTGTTTTAAAAGTGAAAAACTTAGGGTCTGACTGATGTAACCGCAACTATTGCGGGAGTTTACGGATGCGTGTGGTTGCGGTTTTAAGAGATTTGTAAGACTGGTACTGCAGTTAGAAATTGGTGTGTTTGCGGGATATTTATGACTTGTAAACCACCAAATACAACAACAGTTAAATAAATAAATTAACAATATTTAAATTTTATATAGTTATAAAAATATTAAACAACATAATATTATAATAAATTTATAAATTTTAAAAAAGTTATAGAAAATACTTTTATTTTACAAAATTTATAATATAAATAGAAATATAATATATATATTTATTTATATATCTGTATTTCTATTATTTCAATTTAAAAATTTTATTTTTATTTTTATTTTTGTATTTATATTGTTTTAAAAAAAAGAGAAATATTTACCTTTCCGTAAACGTCCACTACCGCAAACATTAGCTGGAATGAGCTTGTAAATTTAAGAGGTTTAGAGCAGTTTAAAACGGTTTAGAACGGTTTGAGTGATTGTTGCATAACGTCAATAACTATAACTAACTGCAAAAGCTGCGTTTGCGGGTGGTAGCGGGGAAACGAGTGATAGTACCCGTAGTTACCAAAAATTGAAGGGCTGAAAAACCCAATTTAATAGGCCCACCGAGTGAAGCAAAACCTCAACGCGCAAAACAGCAGAGACTTTAGTGGGACCCACCAAACCCCCCACCAAGTTAAAAAAATCAAGGAATCAAAAACGCAGAAACGAGCCCCCGTTCCAACTAGTCCACGAAACACCGTGTTTTTGTTTACATTTCTTCTTCTCTCTCTCGCTTACCCATTCTTCGGTCTTCACTCCCGCGGTTTTCTTTCCTTGTAGATTTTCTCGGAAAAGTCTGCAGGAAAATTTGCGAACTCGAGCAATAGAGGTGCGGTCGATTCTTATTCAAAAACTTGCAAGTTTTGCGTATGGATTTAGGTGGTTATGGATAGAATTATAGCTCGAATGAAGAAATCGTCGGGTAGAAGAGGGGATAAAACGCCGACAAGGCGGTTAGAGCGCCGTGACGCCTTGAAGCATATCAATTATGACGCAGCGTCGACTTCTACCTGGTCAGCCGAAGATATCTCCGCTTCGACTTCTTCTCTGGTGACGCGCTCTCTGGAGTTCCCAGATCGAACCAGTTTCCGAATCTTCGGAGGTGGAGATGTAGAAATGGATCAGATTTACAAGTCCCTTGGTTTGTCTGGTCCTGATGATTTGGCTATATCTTTTGACGCCTGGGAAGCTTGCAAGAAGCGTTCGTCTTCAGATGTTATCAACAGGTTCAAGTCTTTCGAGCTCGATCTTCACAATTTTCCTGTTGGCGATGCTGCTAATTCTTCGGATCCTGGTAATGAGTTGACTCGGTCCGAGTCGAGCGAGTTCGGGAGTTGTGGGAATTTGGTTGTAGGTACTGAAGTGAACAAGCCTTGTCTTGAGCGAGCACCCACGATTACGGTAAAGTCGATAGGTTATCTTGTTCCGAGTTACAGTGGTATCGGAGAAAACAAGCCTTGTCTTGAGCGAACACCAACCATCACTGTAAAGTCTAGAGGTTATCTTGTTCCAAATCACGGTGATGTTGCTGGTGGTGGTGGTGCAGGAGAAAACAAGCGTGGTCTAGTGCGAACACCGACCATCACTGTAAAGTCTAGAGGTTATCTTGTTCCAAATCAGAGTGATGTTGGTATAAAGGGAGTAAGACCACCGGTGCTTAAGCCTCCTCCGGCCAAACGACCTCCTGTGGATCATCAGGGATCATCTTGGGATTTCCTTACCCATTTCGCTCCAGAGGATGGAATTGTTAGGCGGCCAAGTTCCTCTTCTACCTCCGACAATGGAGAGGAAACCTTGGAAGAGGAAGTGGAAAGAGATTTTGAAGGGGAAACTGAGTCCGTGGATACAGGTGATGAGGCATGCTCATTCAGTACGAACGAAGGTGGTGGTGACTCCTCAAGCACTGTATCCAATACTTCGCCCATTTATGCAAACGGTGGATCTATCATCACGTCGTGGCAGAAGGGTGGACTTCTGGGACGAGGATCGTTCGGCTCCGTTTTTGAAGGCATTTCAGGGTATGTGTCTTGAACTTGAAGTCGGATTCTTAGCTACAGCAAAAATAAATAAAGCCAGTTTTCCCTTATAAATGTTTATCTTAAATATAGAGATGGGGACTTCTTTGCTGTCAAGGAAGTTTCACTACTTGAACAGGGAAGTCAGGCACAAGAATGCATACAACAACTCGAGGGGGTGAGATATACTTTTGTTTTATGATCCATAGCTTATACGTTTGTCTCATTGGCTGTTAATACATTTTCTACAGGAGATTGCACTACTTAGCCAGCTTCAGCATCAGAATATCGTGAGATATCGTGGCACTGCCAAGGTATGAATGATCCCGTCCTGGCCTTCCTGGTCCCAGTTGCAGTTTCAAAGTAATTTATAAACGCCCTTTTGGTGTTTGCAGGATGGGTCGAATTTGTACATCTTTCTTGAGCTTGTAACCCAGGGGTCTCTTTCAAAGCTCTACCAAAGATACCAGCTTATGGACTCTGTAGTCTCCACGTACACTAGACAAATTCTTGATGGTTTGAAGTATCTCCACGACAAAGGCTTTATTCACAGGTTAGACTAGTAGAAACTATTGTCCATTCCCTTGTCATAGGCTTTCGTAAGCCTCTGATTTTCCCCATTTCCTGTATCTTCTGACAATATAGGGACATCAAATGTGCAAACATATTGGTGGACGCCAACGGAGCTGTTAAACTTGCAGATTTTGGATTAGCAAAGGTTCTTTTCTATAGATGTGTATAGTTTGTTGCTCTAAAGTAATAACTTGTTACCTGGCTTACCCCTTTTCTCGATGCTTATGTCAATTTTTTGTTATTTAGGTTTCAAAATTGAACGACATTAAGTCCTGCAAGGGAACTCCATTCTGGATGGCTCCAGAGGTATTGTTTTGGAAGATTATCAAGTCCCTTATACTCTTTTGATTATGATAGAGAAATCTATCACACATATGAACATAAATGGTTTGATCTTTGACTCGTTTTTGATGTGTAACACTGGTTGTTAAGACCTATTTTGCCGCATACGTAGTAACCTGAGCTTGTTAACCTGAGAACCCCCGTTATGCGTGTGCTTGATTAATCTGAACTAGTTTTAAATTTTATTTGTTTCCAATTTATGGTGTTTATAACTGCAAGTAGTAATCATACGGTAACAGATATGTGGATTCATTTTCACTTCTAAGGTTGATTCTAAATTGAACATATCAGGTTATTAACCCAAAGCGTACTGATGGGTATGGAAGTTCAGCTGATATATGGAGCCTTGGGTGCACAGTGCTGGAAATGCTCACTGGTCAGATCCCCTACTGCGATCTAGAAAACCCCGTAAGTAATCAAAACTTTTTACATATAAAATTGGACTATATGTGTTTTTGTGGAAACAAAAACGTGTATTACGCAGTTAGCTAGTTTAAAATTCAAGTCTCATCAGTGTTTTTGCTCTACACTTTCCATTTTGAAAGTTCATTCTTAATTTCTTTATGGAGGGGCTTTCCCATAAATTAGAGTAGGTCAGTCCACAAAAATAAAAGAGTTGATGTCAGAAAATTTGTGTAAACGCTCAGATTCAAGCCCTGTTTAGGATCGGAAGGGGTGTGCTTCCGGATATACCTGATGCATTATCACTCGATGGCCGAGATTTCATAACTGAATGTCTCAAAGTGGACCCAGAAGAGCGGCCAACTGCGGCTGAGCTGCTGAACCATCCATTTGTGAGAAGGCCCTTAGCATACTCAGGCTCGGGATTGGGATCAGCATCTCCGCATGTCCATAGACGAGGCTAATGTAGTAGATTGCCTACATTTGTTAAGATTTTCAGGGGAAGTTATCAAAATCAAGAGCTTCAGAATCTAACATTGATGGTTAAATGTATAAGAGCAGGCGCAAGCAGAAGATTTTTGAAAGATGAGACCAACCCCATAGAAACTAGAAACATTTGGGGAAACACGAGATATGATTCTTCAACACACGTACGGTTCAGTTGGGCAGCAAGAGCTAAACTGCATGGAGGAGACATATCCTTTAGGTTTGTTTCTGGCTCATTCGTTGGTTATTTTTTTTAAGTTGTATGTTGGACGTAATTTGGGAACTTGAGATCCATGTTCTTCTAGGAAAATGATAAATTAGAGTGCCGATCTTGGTGTTTTGAGTGTATAGGTTTTGTAAGTTTTATCAAAATTATTGATGTATGTAGATCCCATATGTGATGTGATATGTATAATTTGGTTTTGATAGTTTTTGTGTATTGTAACTGTGTGCACATCACGTGTCCGGTGTCCTTTGGGTTTTATCTCTAATTATGGTAAAGCCCTTTTGAGTCTATTGTTTATTTAAAACTTCAAGTGAGTAACCTCTAGTTTTACGCTGAAGGCATCTGCTGCTCCAATCAATTATTGGTCAACATTTTCTTAGATTTTGGTCAAAGCCACCTTTATTGAAGTCTATTGTTCAACTTGGTTCTTACAATATTATAAAGAAAAATTCTGACTTATTATAATTATATTATATATTGTTTATTTTATGATACGTAACTTCTTTGATATTGCATCAAGATTATAATTATAGTATATAGAAAACTACGCAAAAAGAAAAGAAGAGAGTGGAATACCAAAACCAGAAAGGATGAAGTTATTATTATTGTTCGAAAGGGGCACTCGTATACAATACACAAGGTCATCGACATAAATTACTATACATGTTGACTAAATTGCACAATATAGGATAGGGATGTGGGATCCGGCATCCAATTTTACATTTTCACGCCAATGTTCTTTCTAACACTTTCCTTTGGAGACCATCATCACTATCAATACTTTTAATTTTCTTTCTCAGTGTTGCCTCGTTAAAAACATTTCTTGTAAAACCCAGTAGGAAAAAATCATAGTAAGGTAAAAAGAGTACAACTGTAGAGCTCTCCCTCGAATAGACGATCATTACAGGTTTTGTTGATGGCGCATTCAAATGTTGTAAACATGTTTCCTGAATGTCGTAGTGGGTAGTGACTTCGTAAAGAGGTCTGCAGCATTGTCACATGATCTGACATACTTCACTTTAATTTCTTTATTCTTCTCAAGTTCTTGGGTATATGAGAAGAATTTTGGTGGTATATATTTGGTTCTGTCGCTTTTGATATATCCTTCTTTTATTTGGGCGACGCACGCTGCATTGTCTTCGTATAAGATGGTTGGTTTTGGACTGATGTGTATTCCACTACTTGAATGGATGTGTTGACTTATTGATCTAAGCCAAACACACTCTCTACTTGCTGTGGAGAGCAATTGTTTCAGCACGGTTGGAGGAAGTGGCTACTAGTGTTTGCTTCTGAGAGCGCCATGATATAACAGTTCCTCCAACTGTAAATACATACCCTGTTTGTGATCAAGCTTTATGAGGATCAGATAGATACCCTGCATTTGCAAAGCCAACCATTTCTCCGTTAGTATTTTTAGGATAAAATAATCCTAAATCAATCGTTCCTTAAAGGTAGCGAAAGACATGTTTGATCTCATTCCAATGTCTTTGCGTAGGAGATGAACTGAATCTTGCCAAAAGATTAACGGCAAATGATATATCAGGACGAGTACAGTTTGCAAGATACATAAGTGCTCCTATCGCACTTAAATATGGCACTTCAGGACCAAGTATATCTTCGTTTTCTTCATGTGGTCGAAAAGGATCATTTTTGACATTAAGTGATCTGACGACCATAGGAGTACTAAGTGGAGTTGCTTTGTCCATGTTGAATCTTTTCAACACTTTTTTTCGTATATGTAGATTGGTGTACAAATATACCTTTTGAGAATGCTCAATTTGTAGGCCAAGACAATACTTTGTTTGTCCGAGATCTTTCATCTCAAATTCTCCTTTTAAATAATTAGATGCCTTTTGTATTTCTTCTTTAGTCCCAATAATATTTAGGTCATCAACATATACAGCAATGATAACAAATCCAGATGATGTTTTCTTGATGAAAACACATGGGCATATAGGACTGTTTACATATCCTTCTTTAGTTAGATGTTCACTGAGACGATTATACCACATGCGTCCAGACTGTTTTAAACCGTATAATGATCTTTTCAATTTTATTGCACATAACTCTTTAGGTTTAAAACTTAATGGTTCTGGCATTTTAAATCTTTTAGGGATTCCCATATAGATATCTGTGTCCAAAGGTCCATATAAGTATGCAGTAACAACGTCCATTAGACACATCTCTAGATTTTGATTAGCCGCAAGACTCATCAAAAATCTAAATGTGATTGCATCCATAACAGGAGAATATATTTCTTCATAATCAATCCCAAGTCTTTGAGAAAAGCCTTGAGCTACAAGACGAGCCTTATATCTCATAACCTCGTTTTTCTCGTTTCGTTTCCGAACGAAAACTCATTTGTACCCAACCGGTTTCACAGCTTTAGGTGTGATTATAATAGGACCCAATACCTCTCGTTTGTTAAGTGAATCAAGTTTGACTTGTATTGCATCTTTCCATTTTATCCAATCATGTTTGTTTTTACATTCCGAGATAGATTTTGGTTCAGGGTCATTACTCTCTTCATCTATTTCCTTCGAAACAAAGTATGAGAAAAAATCATCAACACCATTCACTTTGTTTCGATTACATATTTTTCTGTTATGAATGTAATTAATAGAAATCTCATGACTTTCTTCAGAGTCATGATGTTCAACATTTTCATCGACCTCATTGTTAATCTCTTCCAACTTTTCTGCTATATTGGAAGGATTTTTGTTTTTCTGTCTCCTTTTATTTTCTAGGATTCTTATCCTTAGAACCAATAGGTCTACCACGCTTCAAGCGTATTTTAGACTCTTGTGTATTATCTTCTACTCCACGTTCATATGACATTTCTACACGAGCAGGAGCATTTGCAGCCGGTATATGTGATTTTGTAACCAATTTGGTGTCTGCAAAAGCATCGGGTAATTGATTTGCGATGCTTTGTAAATGCATAATTCGACGGACCTCTAATTCTGACTGTTTTGTAGGGGGATCAAGGTGTAGCAAAGATGCTACACACCATTTGATATCCTTTCCTACTTGTTTATTTTCTCCCCCTAGAACTGGGAATACTTTTTCATCAAAGTGGCAATCAGCAAAACATGCCATAAATACGTCACCAGATTGCGGTTCTAGGTATAGTATAATTGATGGAGAGTCACAACCAACATATATCCCTAACCTCATTTGGGGTCCCATCTCTGTACGTTGGGGAGGTGCAAATGACACATATACAGCAACCAAAAATTCTTAAATGAGAAATATTTGGTTCTCGTCCAAATGCTAACTATATTGGGGAGTATTTGTGATATGCACTTGGTCTCACCCGAATCAGTGCTTCTGCATGCAAAATAGCATGTCCCCACACAGAAGTTGGGAGTTTAGATTTCATGATCAATGGTCTCGCAATCAGTTGCAGACGTTTAATTAATGATTCAGCCAAACCATTTTGTGTATGAACATGAGCGACAGGGTGTTCAACATCAATTCCAGTTACCATACAATAATCATTTAATACTTGAGAGGTAAATTCACAAGTGTTGTCCAGTCTAACTCTCTTTATCGGATAATCAGTAAACTGAGCTCTTAGTTTGATTATCTGAGATAAAAATCTCGCAAATGCCACATTCCGAGAGGACAATAGACAAAAATGTGACCATCTACTCGACGCGTCGATCATTACCATAAAATAATAGAATGGTCCACAAGGTGGATGTATAGGTACACAAATACTGCCTTGAATTCTTTCAAGGAACTTTGGCAACTCTTTATCTATTTTGGTTGGCGATGGTCTTATAATCAACTTTCCAATAGAACACGCAGTACATGTCATTTTATTCCCCCGGTAAACTTCTTGGGGTTTCAGTGAATGACCATGTGAGTTCTCGATAATTTTTCTCATCATTGTAGTGTCTGGATGACCAAGACGATCATGCTATAGTGTAAAATCACTAGAATTTTCCTTAATCACCAAATGTGATTCAATGGCACTTATATTTGTATGATGCAGACCAGAAGGGAGTTTTCGTAATTTTTCCAACACTTTTTGTTTTCCCGATTTCTTAAGAGCAATGTACATATACTTCTTTCCATCCACAGTTGCAGACTGAGTATCAAATCCTTGAAGATATATGTCTTTAAAACTCAACAAATTCTTTTTAGAATTTGGAGAAAATAATGCATTATTTACCGAGAATTTTGTCACATTGGGTAACGTGAAATAGGCTTTACCAATCCCTTCAATCAAGTCTGCAGGACCCAATATTGTGTTAATAGTGATATTTGTCGGTTTTAGTTCAGAAAAATATTTTATGTGTTTCAGAATAGTGTGCGTTGTTCCACTATCTGGTATACAAATATCTTTAGTATTGATCTTGGTTGATGTTCCATTTGTAATGTTAATTTCTAAGACAAACAAAAAGAATTAACATAAGATAATATTATTCATAAAATATTATACATCATTAGGGAACATTAAACACACAATAATTATACATAAGAAGGTGAAAAACACACAATAATTATACATTAATCTTCCACAAACAACAATTATTTATGGTATAATTGTGGAATTTCAAAAGTCACATGATGGGCACTTAAGCTTCCGTGATAGCGGTCTCCTCGAAATCATTCACAAAGTCAGACGAATCGAGGTGCGTTGTACCCTCAGAGTGTTCTGCAAAGTTTACTTCTTTTTTTTCCCTTTGACGGACTCCTTGTATAGAGCACAAAGGTGTGCAGGGGTACGACTTAAACGAGACCAATGTCCCTTAATACCACATCTGAAACAAGGTTCTTCTCGCTTCTGGGAGGTATTTCCTTGGTGTTCTTTTCCCTTAGGGGGTTGCTCAGAGCGGACCCACTAGAATGACTTCCTATCTTGTGGATTGTACTTTCGTCCACGTCCACGGTAGTTTTGACGACCATGACCGGGACCCCGAAAGGCCTTATTTTCGTTGACTAGTTTCTTCGCATCGAGTGCGTTTGCTTCATAAAACATTTTAGAATCAGTTGGACGAGTCATATGATTCTTGATCAGAAGCTCGTTGTACTTTTCTGCTATGAGAAGCGCCACAATCAAATCCGAAAATTTGGTATATCCCCGCAACCTGTACTGTTGTTGCAGGGTGATGTGGCTCTTGTGGAATGTGGTGTATGTCTTCTCAAGCATTTGAGATTCGGTGATTTTTTCACCGCAGTATCTCAATCCGGCCACAATTCCTAACACAACAGAATTGTAATTCATCACTTTGTCGAAATCTTGGAATCTCAGACTCTGGCATTCATCCCGAGCAAGTGGAAGTGTTATTTCTTTCTGATGTAAAACGATCTTTCAGAGACTTCCATAGCTCTTTAGGGTCTCTCATGTTGGCATAGTCATAAATAATATTTTCATCAAGGTGTCTTCTAAGGAAGATCACCGATTTAGCATTTTCTTGAGGCGTTGAAGTATTATTCTGTTTAATGGTCTGGGATAGACTAAGAGATTCAAGATGAAGTTCAACATTTGTAACCCATAAAATGTAGTTGGTACCGGTGATGTCTAGAGCGGGATATTGGAGCTTCTCCATGTTTTCCATTGAATTTCTAAAATCAAATAATAATAAATAACATGATTAGAAATATTATTTCATTTAAATATTCAAGGTGCAGGAATAAGCATTGCGATTACAAGTAATATAAATGCATAAAACATCAAAATAAAAATAAACACATTTTCTTCAGGAGAAAATTCTCCAACGAGCAAATTATAGAAAGCAGCAGATAAAAACCCGATTACAAGAACAAAACTCGGATTCAACATTTTTTTTAATGAGTGAAAATGATTTTTTTTTGTCGAATAAGATTTTGGAGAAATGTGAAATGAAATGAATGGATTGTAAGTGTATTTATAGATTTTAAAAACACTATTCATTAGCCGTTAACTAGCCGTTTGAAAAATGAATTTTTTTTTTTTATGTTCAAATTTGTTTACGGCCGTTGAAAGTAAAAACATAAGGTTAAAATTAATCATAAACTATTAGTGGGCAATTATAAAATTTATCAGTTTAAACATAAATATAATCATAGGTGCCTCCTTAAATGTATTTAATTATATATATGGTGATAAAATTATTCGTCAAATTTGAAATAAAAATATTAAGGTGATCAAATCTGTATAATAATGAATCATGACAACAGAGTCAATTATAAAATAACACATAAAATGTTTTAGGCGGTATACCGGCCATTGTGGTGCTTTAAGCAACCATTATAAAATTAACAGTAAGAAGCGGGGCGGCATGGCAGCACTCCGGTAATTATAAACGCAACAAATAAAAATAGAGGCCCCACTCCGAACATGATAATCAAAAGAAAGAAATTTAATAATAGAGCGATCGTGCTGATAACGTAGTTTAATTATATTATATATTGTTTATTTTATGATACGTAAAACGTCTTTGATATCTATTGCATGAAGATCATAATTATAGTATATCGAAAACTACGCAAAAAGAAAAGACGAGAGTAGAATACCAAAACGAGAAAGGGTGAAGTTATTATTATTGTTCGAAAGGGGCACTCGTATACAATACACAAAGTCTCCTTTTATAGTGCTAGATCATCGACATAAATTACTATACATGTTGACTAAATTGCACAATATAGGATAGGGATGTGGGATCCAATTTTAGATCTTCACGCCAATGTTCTTTATAACATGACTCATATTTTTGAAGACCGAAATATATCTTAGTGATGTAGTGTACATAAGTTCAACCCATTGTACTAGCTGTTTGTTATTTGATATATTGGTTCCATGCGGCCTTTATTCCCTTACGTGGGGTCTGGTCCGTTATTTCGCCAAACTATCATTCGAACACCAAAGACGCTCCAAGCGGTAGAATCGGTTATGTGAAGAAGGCTCTCTTTGAAACACAGCAGATGATTATATTGTTGGAGCTAAATTATAAACTGTAAATAAGAACCAGCTAGCTTCTGATTACTTTGAAATAGTTAGTTTAATCAATTTAAGATTTCACCAAATAACCAAACAAGCCAAGGATCGTGTTTTAAGCAAACATATTAGGCTCATGAATATCAAACAAGGAGTTTTTGTGCAGACAAAACACATAACATAATCCAGTAGATCACTGTCATATTTCTTAAGCATTATGTTGGGTAGGACAGGGCATTTACAGGTTGTTTTCAGATCAGGGTTTTATTGAGTTCAGACTTACTTGAGATGGTTCTTATCGGTTTATTGGGCATGTGTCTATTCATATCAGTTTTTATCGGATCTGAGTTTCCCGTAGAAGAATTTTGGACCCATATATACTTATGGAGTTTCAGATTGGTTTTGGTTCAGGTTCAAATTTCATGTATGGATAAAATTCTTAGGATTTATATTGTAATAAGAAATGTATTATGATATACTTCTTGATATTGATGCATTGTTTCAATCATAATAAGTGGGCTGCTAATACTTAGTTCTTTCTTTTTTGTCACATTTCTCATTACATTAAATTAGACTAAGTCAATTTCAACATCAGTATATTGCAATATCCTATAACATCTAAGTTATGCCAGTCTATCTTTCATTGTCTTAGCCAACAGTTCCAATTGACAAGTTTTTTTTCACAATCAATAACTCATAAAACATAATAGATTTCACTATTTGTAGGAGATTCATATTTGTGCTCTCTTATCTCCATATCGGTCCATAGTCTCCTACATTCCTTAGTCTACCTATAGATAAAGTATAACTACTAAAGAGCTATCACTTAGTTTAATATTTCTTTGGATTGTGATAATATGATATACTATAATATTTACTATATTTTCTTTCGATTAGTTATTGTTTGTTATGGCTTGTTATTTGTGCGCAAATTCAAATTACCCTAAATCACTTATAACTTAAAACATGTATTGTTTGATGGAATGCTTTTATCGTTGCTTGCTACTCAATAACCCGGAACCTATAATACATGTTTAACACAATAAGGAACTAATATGATATTTGCTTGAATAACCTAGGCTTGTGCTAGTGAGAATTTTTGTCACAGCCCAAACCCAGCAAATTTTAAAACTTTTAATAAGTCCACGTTTTAAACCAAAACCCTAAAAAAAGATATTATAGTAATTTTAAATGATCTGAACCCTAAACTCTTCTACATATATATTGAGGGCACGATCTAGAGGAGAGGGAGAGGCAATTTTTACGGCAAAGCTCTGCCAAAATAACCGACAACGCAGCCTGCAGTTACTCTGGGATATCAGTGCCAAGTTGAGATTTTGGAGAGACGTTTGCGACCAGATACGAAAGTGTTGGGCAAAGAACTAACGTTGGACTGATAGATCTCGTTGCAAGGAAGACACAGCAACTTTCGGATCTCAATTACGAGGTAATATCAGTTAGTTACTCAATCTACAAGTTGAGAGAAAACCATTACATTTCTGAAATCGGTTCAGATCTAGTTTTTCTGTTTCGCAGAGCCACATTGAGAAGAGATTTCTGGTTCATACAAAAAGATTTAGGTGACGTTTATGATATTGTTAGAGAGCTGACGTTACCAGCTTTCTATATCCACTAAGAACGCTTCATTACGAGGTAAACTCTGGAAGTTATTCGATCTTCAATTTGGAGAAAAATCATTGTTTTCTGAATACAGAAATTCCAAGTCCGAAACTTGTTTTTCCAGTTTCAAATAGGGGTTTTGTGAAAAGGTTTTCCAGTGAACCAGAGAGAGTTAGGACGCGAGTAAGGTGTCTCTGGAAAGATCTAGCTGCAAGCAATCTATATTTGTTGACGTTATCTTGTTTAGAGGTAAGAACAAATACTTATTCGCGTTGCTTCCTGGACAAGAATCATCTTGTTCTGTCAAAACCAGAAACCCTAATTCGCTTCGAACGCAAATGCAGTTTCAGATCACTTGAACAGAGTATCAACCCGCTAGTTTCAGAACCCACTTTCAACCTTAAGGCAAAGGTGAGGGTGCGATCTGTGGACTTTTATTATTCTTAGTCAAGTTGTATTCTTAAATGCTAGGTCTAGGAATTTGGTATGTTTGATTGTTTGATGATTTTTTGTGATGATAATGTTGATGACGATCTGTAAGTTGATAAATGTTAAAGTGATAAGTGATGAAGTTGTTAGGTAAATATTAAATGTGTAAAGTCGGACTGAGGAGGAGGACATGGCGATCCCGTCAAAGCCCATAAACCGGCTGACGAGCCCAAGGTGGCATACGACCTTTCGAGGTGACGGCCAGCCTAAGTTGTCATGTTATTATTAATATTGGAAATGGTTATGCGATGACAAATGTTAATGCGATTAATGAATGTGTATTTAAATAAATGATGTGTTATGTTTGTTAATTGCTTAATATGTTGGGTGATGAATGTTCTAGGACTAGTATTTTCGCATGCAAGTTGGTTATAATGTTGGAGTCATGTGGGCAGAAATGACCATCCTCACTGAATGACTGTGTGTTATTCACCCCTTTCCCTCTTTCCTTTTCAGTGTATGCAGGTGTTTCTTGTTGTTCAAGTTAGGGCACAAGAGTATGATTTAGGGGACGGGCATTACAATTTGGTATACAATTTGGTATCAGAGCCTAGGTTAAAGGCCACTCCGGTTCTGACCCGTAGGGTCATAATAAAAAGGAAAAGGGGTAGAGTATTCTTGAAATGTTCTAAATAAGTTAAAAAAAAAATCTTTTTCGGAGATTTCATCAAATTTAATTAGTAATAAGTGTCTAATCTTTAAGACACTTATGCATGCAAGAAAAAAAAAATTGGTTACCATTAGATTAAATGGCATAGTAGATTCATTATGATCTCAATGATTCAAGAAGAAGAGCTGTTAGCAAAGAGAAATGAAGCTTACCTAGCCATAGCGCCATGAAATGTGGTGAAGTAGATGCACATTATTCAAGTTGCACTAGAATACCAGGACGTTTCCAAACTATTCAAAGACCACCACAATCGAGGAGAGATGCTTTCACCATTGAGATAGAGTCAAGGGTTACTCCAGTGTCTAGAGCGGCCAATCGCTTAGCTCGCATAAAGCTGACGAAGTTGAAAAAAAAGTTAGAGGATTTAATAGACAAAGGGTTCATCTGACCAAGTAGTTCGCCATGGGAGCACCAGTTCTACTTGTGAAGAAAAATGCTGGAAAATTTAAAACTTTGATTCTCGGAGACTGAATAAGGTCATATTTAAAAGCAAGTACACACACCATATGTTGAAGAACTGTTGGACCAACTACAAGGAGAATTTTTGTTTTCAAAGATTGATTTAGTTTCTAGCTATCATCACATATATGTAGCAGAGGAGGATGTGAGGAAGACAGCTTTTCGAAAACGTTATGGACATTATGAGTTCGTAGTGATGCCTTTTGGGCAAACTAATGGGCCAGCAGCCTTTATGAAATTGATGAACAACGTGTTTCGGGAGTATTTGGATAAGTGTGTAATTGTGTTCATTGATGATATCCTGGTTTACTCGAGGAGTAAAGAAGAGCACGAGTGGCATCTGCGCGTGGTGATAAATAAGTTGCGAGAACAGCAATTATTTGCTAAGTTGAGCAAGTTTAGTTTTTGGCAAAGGAAGATAGGATTTTTAGGGCATGTAGTTTTAGAAGGAGTGGTTGTGGATCCTGTAAAGGTAACATCAGTCAGTAATTGACATACGCCTAAAAGTGCCATAGAGGAAAGGAAATAAAATTTGAATGGTATGGGCAGTGTGTGTAGAGCTTAAAGAAGCTCATGAGCGCCATAAACGTTATGCAGACAAAAGAAGAAAAGATTTGGAGTTTGAAGTTGGTATGCAGTATACCTGAAAATGAGAACGTTTAGAGGGACTAATGATCTGAGGAAGTTGAAGAAAATCAGACCGTGGTACATGGGACCATAAGTCATAACTGAAAGGATCGGGGCTGTAGCATATCGGTTGGACTTACCCTAGGAGTTGGCAGATTTTCACAATGTCTTTCACATTTCAGTATTGTGCAAGGTGGTAAAGAACCTGAACTGAATATTCCAGCAGTACCTAGAGAAATCTTGTACTGTAAGGGAACTAAAGGAAAAGAAAATAGTATTTCAAAAATTCATCTTGTTGGCAAAGAGATGAAGTTCAAAAGATGACTTAGTATTTGAGAAACCGGTTAAAGTTCGATTAACCGGATCTCTTTACGAACAAGAGCGAATACCTGGCCCAGCAGTGAAATTCGAGGACAAATTATTTTTAAATGTGGGAGAATTGTCACATCCCAAACCCAGAAAATTTTAAAACCTTAAACGTAAAGCCCACGTTTTAAGCCAAAACCCTAAAAAGGGTATTTTAGTAATTTTGAATGATCTGAACCCTAAACTCTTCTACATATATATTGAGGGCAAGACCTAGAGGAGAGGGAGAGACAATTTTTACGGCGAAGCTCTGCCAAAATAACCGACAACGCAGCCTGCAGTTACTCTGAGATATCAGTGCCAAATTGGGATTTTGGAGAGACGTTTGCGACCAGATACGAAAGTTTTAGGCAAAGAACTAAAGTTGGATTAATAGATCTCATTGCAAGGAAGACACAGCAACTTTCGGATCTCAATTATCTCAGTTAGTTACTCAATCTACAAGTTGAGAGAAAATCATTACATTTCTGAAATCGGTTCAGATCTGGTTTTTCTGTTTTGCCGAGCCACGTTGGGAAGAGATTTCTGGTTGATACAAAACGATTTAGGTGACGTTCGTGATATTTTTAGAGAGATGACGTTACCAGCTTTCTATATCCACTAAGAACGCTTCATTACGAGGTAAACTCTGGAAGTTATTTGATCTTCAATTTGGAGAAAAATCACTGTTTTCTGAATCCAGAAATTCCAAGTCTGAAACCTGTTTTTCCAGTTTCACATAGGGGTTTTGTGAGAAGGTTTTCCGGTGAACCAGAGAGCGTTAGGACGCGAGTAAGGTGTCTCTGGAAAGATCTAGCTGCAAGAAATCTATATCTGTTGACGTTATCTTGTTTAGAGGTAAGAACAAATACTTATTCGCGTTGCTTCCTGGACAAGAATCATCTTGTTCTGTCAAAACCAGAAACCCTAATTCGCTTCGAACGCAAATGCAGTTTCAGATCACTAGAACAGAGTGTCAACCCGCTAGTTTCAGAACCCACTTTCAACCTTAAGGCAAATGTGAGGGTGCGATCTGTGGACTTTTATTATTATTAGTCAAATTGTATTGTTAAATGCTAGGTCTAGGAATTTGGTATGTTTGATTGTTTGATGATTATTTGTGATGATAATCTTGATGACGATCTGTTAGTTGATAAATGTTAAAGTGATAAGTGATGAAGTTGTTAGGTAAATATTAAATGTGTAAAGTCGGACTGAGGACGAGGACATGGCGATCCCGTCAAAGCCCGTAAACCGGCTGACGAGCCCAAGGTGGCGTACGACCTTTCGAGGTGACGGCCAGCCTAAGTTGTCATGTTATTATTAATATTGGAAATGGTTATGAGATGACAAATGTTAATGCGATTAATGAATGTGTATTGAAATAAATGATGTGTTATGTTTGTTAATTGCTTAATATGTTGGGTGATGAATGTTCTAGGACTAGTATTTTCGCATGCAAGTTGGTTAATAATGTTAGGAGTCATGTGGGCATGTTCATTACCTCACCTCCGCTTGATCTATGATCGGCTGTGGCACTTAGTAATCAAGTACAAGGACCTCATGCTCAATCTGTTGTGATTGTAATGAAGCTTCTCCTCATTTCATTACTTACAATCTCTGGCGTGAGCGTAATACTCATACCTTCCGTGACTCTTCTATGATTCCAAATGCTGTGTTTTGGCTTGTTGATCTGTACATAAAAGACATGCTCATATCTCTCCATTCGCAGTTCTCAGGCTGGTTCTTCTCCGTTTCTGCTTGAGTTGTATTTTTTGTTTGTTTTCCCTTTAGCTAGCTCTTTTTTCTTATCATCTTTGTAATAAGTTTTGTTTCAAACATTGTAAAAAACAGAAAATTGGTATGAATTTTAACATTTAGACAAAAAAGTCTGGTTAGTTTTTTTGGGCGTGAATGAAAGATTTAGAACCGTAGTTTAATGATGATGATGTAATATTTGCACTATGTTTTCTTCTTTATGTTGATCTACACTTGCGTGAGCTGTAACGATGTAGGATCTTATGAATATGTAAGATTGAAGTCATGTTCATTTTTGTATCCAGAAGATGCATTTGGATGCAAAAATTAATTTTGTGAACTCTTACATCAAGTCACCAACATCTTAATGATGCATCTAGATACAAAATCTATAATATCTAAAATATCTTCCTATTTGAGATGCAAAAAATATAAAGTTTAGATGTAAAATTTTCATCTTAGAATCTAGAAGACTTAAATACCTCCAATACAAAGATAAATTAGTTATTGTATTTATTAGATAATATTTTAAAATGTAAAATCACGTTTTCCTTCAAAAATCGTAAAGTCAAGGTTTTCTACGAAAATTGAGATGTTTGTTTTGCAAAAACCATAATAATAGGTTTTCTCTCAGAAACTGTAAATCGGGTTTTTCTGCCAAAACGACTAAATCGAGTGTTTCCACGATAAAGACAAAACTGGGATTTCCCTTCAAAATCATAAAATTAGGGTCTTGGGGGGGTGGGGGTGGGGGAGGGGGTTCCCAGAGCTATAAAATTAGATTTTCCTAACAAAATCTCAAAATCGAATCTTTACGAGATCGGTTTTCCTTCAAAATCGTCAAATTGATTTTTTATTGGCAATACAGCAAAAAATGAGTTTTCACCAAAACCACAAACACTGTTTTTTTCTGCCAAAACCACAAAAACCACAAATCATGTATTTCCGCCAAAACGTAAAGTTGGGGTTCCTTCCAGAACCACAAAGTCGGGGTTTCTCTCCAAAAAAAATAATAATCATATTTTCCTATCAAAACAATGAAATTGAGGTTTTCTAACAAAATCCAAATATCTAGTTTTTCTGTCAAAACTGCAAAATCGGATTTTCCCGTTAAAATGGCGAATAACTTTTCTCACAAAAGCTGAAAATAGGATTTTTCTGCAAAAACCGTAAAATTAAGATTTCTCGCAATACATCCGGAAAATCAAGGTTTCTGCCAAAACTACATAGTCGGATTCATATATTATAATTATTTTGTGTAAAATATAATTTTAAACATATTTATTCGAATATAATTATTATTTCATTATTATTATTATAAATCACGCTTTTTGTCTTTTTCACTACTATCATTCAAAAGATATTATAAAATAAAAATAAACAACATAGGAGGTACATGTTGTATATTGATACAAACACCAACTATAAAAACAAATAATGTTTGGATACAACATCCAAATATTGTATTGATATATACTGAGGCAGTATCCAAATATAAAAATAAACATGGCCTGAATCTCTTATAAATTACTCCTTTTTCCTATTGTCCGGATGGATAAATAGGGAATGCTAACATATATTTTCTGACTGGATTTTATGTACATTATAGGATCGAAATATTGGAACCAACATTCTGCCCATTCTAGACAAGTATTACTCAACATAGTAGTTCTCTAGAGTTGTGAGAATATATCTTACACTAACCATATATTAGTAATTAGGTGATTTTCTGTGCAATGCACATAAATAATTTTATAAAAAATAATTTTATTTTAAAAAATTTTAAATTATGTTTATTATTTCAAAATAAAAACTGATATTATAAATAATTATTGGGAGTTTTCCAAAACCAACCTAAGATTTCAAGTCAAACCTTAAACCAACCCTTTTTTAAAAAAAAAATACTATTCACCGATGAATTTTCCACATCCTCTTTAAGTTTTTAAAATATTTACAAATTTTCCATTGTTATTTAATTTTTGATTTATTTCAAAATATCAAAAAATCAAATACACCTTAAAAATTCTCCTTATTTACAACAATATCATTATCATCATATTTTCCAACCACCATGAACTACCATTTTTGAGCTCTTAAAGTTCAAGAAATCAATTTCTATAATCTTTTTCCTCATTCTAAACCGACAAATCTTCATCTCCTCTTATTTTCTCTATATTTTCATCTAAGAAATTCTCATAGCTATCATTTTCATAAACACAAACTTCATATTTTAGAGTTGCTTCAGTAAAGAAACATCAAATGTGCTTCTTTTTGCTCATATTTGGAGTTTGAACGGTGAAAAATGTTGGAAACGAGCTTTACACAGTAGAAAGGTTACTATTTACATGGTTTTTTTTCCAGATATGTGTCGCGATAATAGACTGTTGTATATCTACACATATGTGTAGAATTACAATGCGGTCTACTTGTCAACGCACATGTTAGTTTTGTAAGTGACCAAACTATTTTTTTTTAACTTAGACTTCTACATCTTTACATTTGAAAAAAAAAATTAGGTAGACTTACTAATAAGTCTACGTAAAATAGATTAATTTTGCATTTGACCAAACCTTTGACTTTTCATATTAGACTTCATCGGAAGTCTACATTATGTAGATTGCTCTGGAAGGCTACAAAAAGTCAGTTTTGCATTTAACCAACACTTTGACTACGGTGAATATGTTAGTTTTGTGTTTAACTTAAATGTTTAAAAAGACCAAAAATAATTTAAGTGTAGAATTCATATGCAGTCTACTAATCTTAGGAATAGAAATGTAGACTCCTTATGAAGTCTACTAATTTATTTTGGTCAATTGCAAAACTAACCCGTCGGTTTTGAGAGTAGACTTCTTACGAAGTCTACACATTCTTAGACATTCATTTTAATCTACTCGTAAAAAATCAAACTTGACCAATTGCAAAACAAACCTCTTTAAATAAAATAAAATAAAATAAAAATGTAGACTTGATATGAAAGGCTACTTATGCAGTCTTTAAAAAATATGCAGTATACTTTTGAAAGTTAAATCATGAGTGAATTCTGGGTCAATTCAAAACTAACTTGTTTGAAAGTTTAGACTGAAAAGGAAGTCTACACATATATAATCACAACTTTTTTTTTCAAATACATAAAGTAACCCGTGAATTTTACAATTGCAAAAACTAACCCAAAAACAGACCTATATGGCAATCTATATAACTATACTGAAAAGCACGTCTACATATGCGTAGAGTGAATATAGAGTCTACTTAGAAACTATAGTAAAAGTGAATTTGTGTATTATTTATTAAGTTTTTTCAGTACTTTTTAGTTTAACATTGTGTATTGTGTGTTAGTTAATCTTAATTGTCTTGAATGATTTTCAAAAAGATAATTTGTTATAATTATGAAACTATCAATTTCTTGGTTTCACTATGTTGTTAGCTAATAAGTGTGTACGTATTTGTAAGTCTACAAATGTAGACTGGAGTTGAAATCTACGTCAAAAATTCTATTAAAAGTGTATTTGTGTATTATTCATCATATTTTCATGATTTAATTGTTTTACATTGTATGTTAATAAATTTTAATGGTTTTGGATGAATTTCAAAAATTAATGGGTTATAATCAGTGTAGAGTTACTTAGAAATTTACTTCTGTATTTTTATTGTTTGAAATACACACTTGAGACATATTACAAAGTTTTTGTGATTAGTTTTATTCTTGAAACTTCTTGAAAATTTTGTATAGATTTTTTCTTCTCACATATATGTTAATTATTGTTTTAGCTTATAGTGATTTTAAATGTTTGGTTTATTAGAGTATCTTGTGGAAAAATGATTGCTAACAAAAATTAATAGTATCATACAAGTGAAACATAACTAAAAATGAATATAATATTTATAGATTATGCATCAAATAGTTATTTATAAATGAATATTGTATAATGATAAATTATTACAAAGAAATTAATTAAAAAATTGTAGAGTTTATTTGATTATTCATAATCTTGATGTCACAAATGAAGTCTTGGAAAATAGTACTGCAAAATAAGATAAAATTATGAGAAAACATAAGATAAATAATTTAAATCATATTTTACTAGACTTTAGTTGACGTTTACTAGCCTTAATTTTTAAGTAGACTTTATTAGAAGTCTACACTGACGGAAAATTTTCAGATCTAAAAATGTACATTTAGAAAATTAGAAAATAGTTTGTTCTCAAAAATATTTCAAAATAGATTTTTTCTGTTAACCTAGTGAAATCTATTATATCAGAATATTTTTAGATCTGAAAAAATACATAAATTAAAAAAATGAAAATAGCTTTAAATCTAAAAAAAAATTATAAAAAAAATAATTTACAAGACAAAATAGTAATAAATTAAAGACATAGAGTTTGAAAATGTAACTTTATTTAAATATAAATACAAAAAACATACATTTAAAATCTATTGATGTAAATCTTACACTTTTGGGAGGAGTAGATAAAAACCATGGAAGAAAATACCTGCAAAATAAAATAAAATTATTAAAAAAAAAACATAGGACAAAAATTTTAAGTCTGCTTAAGTTTTGTGGTTTAGTTTACTTCAAATGAAGTCTACTAGTTTTAATTTATAAGCAAACTTCGTTAGAAGTTTACTCTATCTGATAATTTTCAGATGTGAAAAAACTGTACATTTAGCAATGTAAAAAATAGTTTTAAATCTGAAAACATCAAAATTAGAATTTATAAGATAAAACAGCGGCAAAGTAAATGCACAGATTTTGAATCTAGAACTTTATTTGAATATAAACATAAAAATACACATTTAAAATCTATAAATTTAAATCATATTTTTAGAGGGGAAAATGTAAATCATGAATGATAATACATACAAAAACAAGAGTGAAAAGACATGAGAAAAATTTAACAATTTAAACCAAAGTTTTTCTTCACATTCAAAGAATTTAGAGTGAAATGAGAGAGTTTAGAGAAAATGGGGAGAATTTTAGAGAGAAGTGAGAGAGTTTTAGAAACTTGTACTTCCATTTAAGTGAGAGATTGTGCAGATTTCATTTATATAGAGAGACAAAAATTGTAACTATTTTAAAATTTACGACACTGTATACTTCTTTTAAAGTTTACTAAAATTAAAATTTAAAGTAGATTTTATTGTGAGTCTATTTAGTAGAATTTATTGTAAGTCTATTTAAAGCATCTCCAAAAAGAAACTATATTTTGAAGTTTCTAAAACTTTATATTTGAATTTTAAAGGTGTTTTTTTCTCCAAAAGCAAAACTTTAAATTTAACTTCAAAACTATTTGTATTTTATAATATGGTCCTTACATTTTTCATAACTAATTTGAATTCATAAAACTTTTATAAATAACTAGCACATATATAAACATATTACAACAATATTAGTTAATAAAATATAAATTTTAAATAAAAATAACTTAATTAATATTAAACTTCAAACAAAATACCATATTATTCCATAAAATGATTTTCTATTAGTGCATTTTGAAGTAAAAATGGCTCTCTTCATTTTTACTTTGTCATTTTTACTTTGTTGATTACGAGCTAAAATTTGTTGAAATCAGGTGATATTAATATTTGTAAATACATTAGATCAGAACAAGAAAGTAAAAGAGAAGCATAAAATATTGCTAAAAGACTAATTTCATTTCGGTAATATTAATACTCGTGAATATATTTGATAACAAGAAATAATTGTACGAAAAAGACGTAAAAACAATAACAACAACAACCATCTTCAGTTACAAAAAAAGAGTTGAACAATATTTGAAAATTTTGAAGGTTCCGGATCAAACTTATTTGACTATTAGTGTTGTTGTAATATTTAAATTTGTGTAATAATTATGTTTTCATGTAATTTTTAAAAATCTTTTTCGTTATGTTTCTTTTGTATATTATTATTGTCTAAATCTAGTTTAAAATATTTTAAATCTTATTTTAAAGTTTTATTTAATTTTATGTGTAAAACTTAAATTCTGTAAACAAAATTTCAAAATTATTTATGAGATATAATTTTTTAAGGATTAAAACAATAAACGAAAAGTATTTATGAATCATAAAGGGGATGTGTGATTGTGTGGAACAAAATGCAAATAAAATTATGAAACTTCAAATCTGAAGTTTTGAGTAGTGAAACTTCGAGTAGTGAAACTTCAAATAAAGAGTTTCACTCTTCAAAACTTCAAATTTGAAGTTTCGAAATACCTTTTTGGAGAGTAAAAAACTTTATATTTGAAGTTATAGAGTGTCTTTTGGAGATGCTCTTAGTAGACTTATTTGGAAGTCTAATATGATAATTTCATTATTGTTTTCATAATTTCTTTAATGTATGATTTACTAAATTCTTTAGATGCTTAGCAACCCGAAGGTTCATGCTGTATAACAATACATGAAATGTGTAATAACAAAAGATATAACAGCAACGAAAACATGCTATCAAATACAATATATAGCATCTTAAATTCACGCTATTATAAGGGTTATCCACTAATAGCAAGCCATATAAAATGCTATTATAACGTACAACAACAATAGCATGTAGCGGAACCCTAGCCGCTCTCTATTGGCGACTGTGATGGCGATTTTGAGATCCGTATGATCTCACTGTCGTTCCGACTCACCCTGATCTGCGAAGGCTATATATCAGGCACAAGGGAGACTACCGCACACTCCTTGTCTCTCGCTCCCTCCTGCAGAACCGGCGACGTAGTTTGGGTGGCTTATTCCTCACGAATCTTCACATACCAACGGCGATCGTCTCTGTTTTTGGTTTCTGTGGACCTTACCGACGATCTTGGTTGGATCAATATCATACACTCCTCGGTGTTTTAGAGCTACCTTATACGGCTCGATCAGGTTATCACCATACACTCATCGGTGTGTGTACCTATCCTCGACGGTTTGAACCTTTGCTCAGTCTTCTCTGATCTCATCTCATTGGATGGGATCGTTAACCCATAATCGATCGGCTCATATGAAAGGGAAGGGAATCCTTTATGAGGACGACGATGAACCGATCAAGCTTGTGGATCGCGAGAGCTCTTTCGTCATCAAGGAGTTTCACATGACTCTAATAGGCAAGATCCTTAATCCGAAGAAACAGAATGTGGAGAAGCTGCTACAAAAGATGCCGTCCCAATGGGGACTGTCTGAGCGAATTACAGCAAATGATATTGGAAATGGAAAGTTCTTGTTCAACTTTATGAATGAGGAAGACCTGAACTTTGTCCTTAGACAAGGTCCTTTCCATTTTAACTTCTGTATGTTTGTATTGGTTCGTTGGGAACCGATAGTACATGATGATTACCCATGGATTGTGCCTTTTTGGGTTCAGCTCGTTGGCTTCCCATTACATCTATGGACTGATGGCAATCTCCGAAACATTGGAGGACGAATTGGGCACGTTGATACGTTGGAGCTAACTGAGGGTCGTATGCTCATTGATATTGACTCTCGCAAGCCTCTAAAGTTCTCAAGGAAGGTGGAATACAAAGGAGACGAAGTGACTCTCGCGATCAAATATGATAAGTTGTTTAAACACTGTACAACTTGCGGTATGCTTTCTCATGAGAAGGACTACTGCCCAACTACTGATGTTAGATCATGGATTCAGCCTATGGAACGGCGTGATGTCTTCTCGCGAGTGCAGGCGGCCCAGGAACAGATGGCTCGTCACCATCTGGGCCGTCATGCACAGGCAACAAGTCATCACTCTTCGCATAATTCGATGGAGAGGGATCGGTCTCTTGCTCACAACTCTAACAATCAGACACCGAGGTATAATGATCGTTACCATAATAACGGAAATAATGCGGATGATAGTGGTAATCAACGCGAGTCACGTGGGCTGCAATCACGTACTGATAATCGTTGGCACGGAAACAATGGAAGGAGTGGTCATGCAGACCGAATCATCCGACGCAGGGATGAGCTCTCGAGAGGCTCTCGCTATGGAGGGTCTCGGAGTGGTTTGGGTCCTTGTGACCGTCCACAGGCCACAAGATGGAGAGCAAAACCCAGGCCAACGGACAAGGATAAAGGTTGGACTGATAAGGGCAAGGATGATGAAGCTGCTCGGGAGAATGTTTCTTATGGACAATCGTCTCGGGGATTGGCTCTTGTAATACACAATCCCGAGAACAAGGAAAGTAGTGGGCCTCAAGGTACAAAGAAGATAGCAAGTGCTATTGTTACACCCTCGCGACTGGACCGTCCTATGGAGGACAATGTGACTGTCAGGAATAAAGGTGAAACTAGGGCTTTAGCTTTCTCTCCATCAGGTGGACAGGATCCTACTACTTCTGATGATCAGATCATTGGGGCATTAAGTGATATGGAATTGGTGGAACAATCGAATGACAGCATGGAAGAGGAAACAGAAAGAGATGACCTCTTAGGTGTCGAGCTCATGGAAATGGAAGGCAATAATTTTCATGATGATACCGCGGCCAAGGGAGCTAGAGAAGACATGAGGGCCACGAGGGCCAAGAAACATGGAAGCAAACGTAATGCCCCTTTGGGCATTAAGAATAGGAAGTTTGAGATCCTTCGTAGGGGGTCTCCAAGTAAGCGCTCGACGTCTTCTCGATCACACGTCGAGGGGGGTGATAAGCAACGAAGTAGACATGCAACAACAGTGGTACCGGCGACTAAACATGATGGTTTGATGAGTTCCAAAAACTCATCCAAACATTATTAATGAGGACAATCAGTTGGAACTGTAGAGGGATAGGGAACGACCTCACAGTTCGACGCCTTACGGAGATGTGTCAGAAACATCGCCCAGGACTTGTGTTCCTTTCTGAGACGAAGAACAGAAGGCCGCTGTTGCAAAACATTCAGGCCGACTTAGGATTTGATCATGTGTTTACTGTTGATCCACTTGGACTCAGCGGAGGTTTAGCTTTATTTTTTATGGATGAATTTCAAGTTAATGTTTTATTTTTAAATAACAGAATGATTGACATTGAGGCAGTCATTGATGGAATAAAAGTGTTTATGACGTTTGTTTATGGTGACCCTGTTTTGTAACGAAGAGATCAGGTTTGGGAACGTCTTACGCGTTTCTCAACAACTAGAACTAGACCTTGGTTCATGATAGGAGATTTTAATGAGATTTTGGGTCATAATGAAAAGGAAGGAGGGAGACAACGTTCTGATAGCTCTTTCCTACCTTTTAAGCAAATGCTTAAAGATTGTGGGATGCTGGAGTTTCCTTTTACAGGGAACATGCTTTCATGGGTAGGGAAGAGAGCAGGACGTGTAACTGTTCGATGTCGTCTAGACAGAGCAGTAGGAAATGCTGATTGGCATGAGAAGTTCCCACATTCTAATGTGAAGTACATGAGACTATGGGGATCAGACCATCGGCCGATTCTCGCAGATATTCTCACAAAGCCAACGAGGAGATCAAAAAAATTTAAATTCGACAGAAGATGGCTAGACAATGAAGAATTAAGGCAAGTCATTCTGGAGGGATGGAAATCTCCTGATCTTCCCCCCGATGCGACTATAATGGAACATATCTCCAGCTGCCGAAAAGCCTTAAGTGAGTGGAGAAAGCAACATAATATTAACTCGGCGAAGCTAGTGGAGGAGTTAAAGGAGAAAGTTGAGGGCTTATACGCAGACGATGGTGCGACGACTGAGGAAATTGCTGCAGCGCTGAAGGAACTCTCTGATGCTCTTAAAGCAGAAGAAATGTTCTGGAAACAGAAGAGTAGAGTGTTTTGGCTAAGAGAGGGTGATAAAAACACAAAATTCTTCCATGCCTTAACGAAGCAAAGAAGAGCAAGGAACAAAATCACGCAGCTTATGGATGTAAATGGTAACATAGTTGAGGATGAGGAAGGACTGGTAGCCATTGCTACCAGCTACTTTTGGCAAATCTTCGAGTCTTCTATTCCAGAAGACATTGAAGAGGCGCTATCTGAAGTTCCTGCGACGATCACAGGATCAATGAATGATAGCCTCACAGCTCCTGTTTCTGAATGGGAGGTTAAATTAGCTCTCTTTGCCATGCATCCAGATAAGGCGCCGGGACCGGATGGGATGACTGCACTTTTTTACCAACAGTTTTGGGATATAGTCAAGGAGGATTTAACTCTTATGGTGAATAAATTCCTTCTTGATGGACATATAGCCAATGGTCTGAATGATACAAACATATGCCTTATCCCAAAAACAACTAAGCCTAATAATATGGCTCAGTTCAGACCCATAAGTTTGTGTAATGTTAGCTACAAGATCGTCTCTAAGGTCTTATGCCAGAGACTAAAGAAAGTCTTGCCAGGATTGATATCAGAAACTCAGTCAGCCTTTGTTGCTGGAAGACAGATTTCAGATAATATCATGATAGCTCAAGAAATGTTTCATGCCCTAAGAACCAAACCGAGTGGACGTAATAAGAGGATGACCATCAAGACAGTTATGAGTAAGGCATATGATAGGATGGAATGGTCGTTTATCGAAGCTGTGATGCGAAAGATGGGATTCTCTGAAACATGGAACACTTGGATTATGAGGTGCATTACGTTGGTTAAATATAAAGTTCTTATGAACGGGCAGCCAAGAGGGAATATTGTCCCAGGTAGAGGTTTGCGTCAAGGAGATCCTTTGTCTCCTTTCATTTTTATTCTGTGCACGGAAGCGCTCGTTAGCCTTCTCAATCATGCAGAGAACCAAGGGAAGATAACGGGGATGCGCTTTACACGCGCATGTCCTTCGGTATCCCACCTTCTCTTTGCTGATGATAGCCTTTTCTTCTGTAAGGCGGAGCCCCGTGAATGTGAAGAAGTAATGAAAGTAGTCAGGACATATGGTAAAGCATCTGGACAGTACATAAACTTTGACAAGTCTTCTTTACTCTTTGGTAAGAGGATTAATGCAGCCACCCGGCAAGAGATTAAAGACACACTTGGCATACACAATGATGGAGGGATGGGAAAGTACTTGAGAATCCCAGAGGATATTAGTGGCTCTAAATGTAAACTTTTTGCATTTCTAAAGGATAATCTGATGCATCGAGTCAATGGTTGGACTGGTAGGTGGCTCTCTAAAGGGGGAAAGGAAGTAATGATCAAATCCATTTTACTCGCTCTTCCGACATACGTTATGTCGACGTTTCTGCTCCCATTGGAGATCTGGGAAAACCTCGCTAGTGCCATTGCACAATTTTGGTGGAGCTCGAATCCACCAAAAAGAGGAATACACTGGGAAAAATGGGAAAATGTTTGTTTACCAAAAGAAGAGGGCGGGATAGGATTCCGATTGATTCATGAGTTCAATCTAGCACTACTAGCGAAGCAACTATGGAGACTGGTCCAATACCCTGATTCACTGGTTGCCCGGGTCTTAAGGGGGAGATATTATGGGACGACCTCGCCATTAAGAGCGACCTCTAGTAGCAGCCCATCATATGTGTGGACAAGCATCTCCGCCGCAAGGAAGCTTCTACTGCTAGGGATCAGATATAAGATTCATTCTGGTTAAGACGTCAGGGTGTGGGAGGATCCGTGGATTCCAACGACACCTGCTAGACCAGCTAGACCTGTAGCGCCTGTAATGCACTTAAATATGAGAGTCAGTGACATCATTAACCAGGAATCAAAGGAATGGGTTGCAGGATTACTAGATAATTATGTCCATCCTGAGGATATACCACTCATTCGTAGTATGGCCATAAGCTCTACTCATCGCCGTGATACTTTCTGCTGGAACTACACGAGGAATGGCCAATACACAGTCAAATCTGGATACTGGGTTGCTCAAAATCTATTGAAGCAAGAAGAGGAAAAAGAAATATTGGAGCCAAGTATCACTAAACTCCAGGCCTTTGCTTGGAAGTTGCAAGCGCCAAGGAAGATGTGCCATCTTGTATGGCAATTGATAATGGGTCAGGTAGCAGTAACGAGGAATCTAGCAAGGCGTAATATGAGGTGCAATAATTATTGCCCAAGGTGTGGGGAAATAGAGGAATCTGTAACCCATGCAATATTTGAATGCCCTCCAGCATTGCAAGTATGGTCTTTATCGGCAACTCCTACAAGTCCACGTATATTCCCAGTGGCAAGCGTCTACACAAACATGGACTATCTTTTCTGGAGGAAAAATAATATCATTGCACCAGATCAAGACAGGGATCCTTATCTCTGGATAATATGGTATATTTGGAAGGCTCATAATGATAAGCTTTTCAGGGGTATAAACAGAGATCCTTTGGAACTCGTTCAATATGCAGAGAGTGAATGCCAAGCCTGGTTTAATGCAAATGAGATGATACCGCCACAAGTACAGGCCAGTAATAATGAGGAAAACCAAGTCTTAAGCTTGGGTAATATCTGTCTATTAGACGGATCCTGGAAAGCTTCTGAACGTTTTAGTGGATGTGGATGGGTCTGGATGGATAGTAGGGAGAACATAAAACTTATGGGAACACGGAACTTCACTCGATGTGAATCAGCGTTGCATTCGGAGGTAGAAGCGCTGCGATGGGCGATGGAGAATATGCTTCAACACTCGCCGTGACAGAGCTTTGGAACAGACTGCAAGGAGATGATTGCAATGCTAAATGACCCCCAGGAGTGGCCAAGTTTTGCGACAGAACTGGAGAAGATAGAGACGTTGAAGATTTGTTTTCCGGACTTCAAAATTAACCATGTGCCAAGAGTGCGCAATCAGCTATCTGATTTTTTAGCTAAGACTACTAGAAACTTTCGTAGGGAGTTACATTTCATTGGTTGTTCTATTCCGGTCTGGTTACCCAGACCACCTCAAGCTTGAGTAATAGAATGGCCGTTTGACGTCAAAAAAAAAAAAAAAAAAAAAAAAAAAAAACAATAGCATGTAAGATAGCTGGGGCAGACATAGCGGTTTCAATAACGCTACCAAAAGCATATAATAGCTGTTTTCTAACGCTAAGAATGGGCTTTTTTTTTGTAGTGTTAATTTCTTCTTCAGTAGTTGGTCTTACTAAATCATCATTCATATCCTGAGTAACCCGCTGTTTAAACCCCATGAAAACTTCAGTATAGAGATCCAAGTCAACCTCGTCAGGCGCATATAACTTCTGAAAATATGTTGTAGCAACATCTGAGACTTCTTTATGGCCTTTACGTATAACTCCATGATCGTCCTGAATGGAGCCAGTTGTGTTCCTGACCCATCTAGCTTTAGTAACTGCATGGAAATAGCGTGTATTTCTATCCCCTGACCGTAGCCACATTATTCTGCTCTTCTGCTTCCAATAAATCTCGTCCTCTAAATATGCTTGATTTAAATCATCTTTAATCGCATTTTTTTCCGCTGTAGAAAAATCATTAGAGATGAAAGCCTTATCCAGCTTACTCCTAAGAAAGCCTATTCTTTCCTCGGCATTATACATGTTGAGTCTTTTCAATTGAGAGATATGTTGTCTCCATCTGCCGATTCTTTGTGTTAGCGGTATACTTACTGTTGGACCATAAATTTGTCACAAAGTCTCATGTCATTATTAAGAGTCAAAAGACGACAACAAAAGTTAGTTACTGATCTCCCTATATCTCGGACTCATGCGGATCTAAGAAGAGGTCAAAGACCGAATATTAGGGAGCACGTGCAACCAACTTACGAGCTTGACAGAGACTAATTGCTTCTATAAAAGACAAAGTTGTTACTCTTGTAAAGGGGATCTCTCTCACGAACGTGAAACCAGAAAAGAAACCATTAACTATTCTCATCAACATAAAATCAAAGCCTCCGCTTGATAGAGAGGAAGAGACAAGAGCTCACCAAGCTCGAGCTGAGATCATAGATGATGTCCTCACTTCTCAAAGGAAAGAGAGCACGAGCTCCAAAAGATCAAGAAGAAAGACCAAGAATGTTACAAGCATATGACGATCACTCATATCGTTTGACTGGAAGAAAAGATATTTAATTATGTTCACTTATTACACGGACTGAAGACGACGTTTCCGTATGCGAGGAGGAACGAGCTCGTTATGAGCCCAAATAAGGATACGACCTTTCTACACATGGTGTTTGAGCTAACGAGGTCATGATCTCTGTAAATAAGTCTTTAGACTTAATTATCTGAACCTGAGCTGACGTCTTCAGAACGATGAAGCAGCCGTCTTGCTCGAGACCGATGAAACTGACATCTCTTTCGAGATGATGATAATCGAACTACGTTTAAACTTGATCCCTTAACGGATACGTAAGCAGCTCGGCATCGAGTTCAGTCACGATCCTTCTCTCTCCCGATATCTCTATGCTGTTCGGCATACTAATAGAGTCCATTTTTTCTACTTATACCTGATTACATCGTTGTGTTCTGAGGATATCATTGCCCATGTTATTTCTTCCCTAATTGTTTTCACTCAAACACTACAAAATACTTAGTGTAGATTTTAGGATCTACACTTACTAGTTGAGCTTGTCCCATTCCACACCATCCTCGTCGAACTGAGTCTTGAAAACCGTCTTTGTTAAACATACGGTTATCATATTTGAAAAATGTTCTAGGTATCTCTCTCTCTGCTGACATGAATGTGACCATTGGACGATGATCAGATTCCCCTATTTCAAGATACTCTGTATGGGAAGATGGATATAGATCAAACCATCTATTGTTCGCCATCGTACGATCCAAGCAACATCTAACAAGATGGTTTCCTCTTTGACCAGCCCATGAAAAGCGATCTCCCACAGACTGAAGATTAGTAAAATCATAGACTCGCTTAATTAGGGTGACCATAAACAAACGACAAGCAGTTTTCCGTCCTCCGCCGTAGCCGTCGGTAAGCCTCCGCCGTCGCCGCCGGTGACTGTTACTGGTGACTCGGCGGAGGTGGTGACTAGCTCAACTGGCCGAGTCAACTAAGCGAGTCAACTCGGTTGACTCCGTAAACCTGTTGGTTAACTGGTTTGACCAGTTTAAATTAAATTCTGTTACGGTAAACGGTCGGTTATGTCAAATTGATTTATGGTCAAGAGGTGATCGGGTTGATCTTTGACCAGCGAGTTGACTCCGTTTTGTAAACTTTGAACAACAAACCCGTTTTTAACGTTTGAAGGGCTTTCTAACTCAGAATTTCACCCTGATTTCAGATTTGGAGTCTATTGAGCAGCTGGAGTTCATAGATGTGAATTTTGAAAGGGCTGAAACGTGTGCTACATGTTCTCGGAAGAGACTTTGATTTCTGATTTGAAAAAGTATGTCTTGCACATATGATCCTGATATTCTAGTTTCTGTTTTGAGTGTCCAGGATAAACAGTTTCAGTATCAAAGAAGTGTAAGGAACAAAATAAGGAACAAAAGCATAGACCATTTATCAGCCTGAGGTTTCGAGATGCATGTACTCAAGGAAAATGGCATAAAACTCCAAGAAAGTTTCTTTCCAAAATTTTCCTTCACTAAATTTACATGTTCTTTAGATTTTTTTCGCCTGATTCATTCCTTATGATACATGTAAATGGATTTGAGGTCAAATCCTTTTCAAGAGGGAGGGAATGAATTGCCCTGGGTAGCGCACCGGCCAAAACAGACATGCATGGCTTGATCATGGGAAAGCAGTAAAGACATATGTTCATTGTTTGACTCATATCTTACAAACCACGAGAATTCTACGCATGAAATAACTTGGAGAATGTTCTCAACTCAATTATGGAGCTCCCCGAAGAAGAATCAGATAAAACAGAGTTGATATGTGACAGTGATGCCATTTACAAATCAGGAGGTCTTCAGTTCTCCCGAATTCGGACCACCCGAGAAGCTGGAAATAGCTAACCGTTTTTTGATGAACCCACGACCAATTCAATCCATGCCAAAGGGATTATTACTATCATTGGCCTAGTATGAAAATAGTTGTAGCTACATTGCATAACAACGTCAGACTTGTTAGATGGTTTATCTGAGAATCAGGTACCTACCAGATTATTGTTGAAAATGTCCAAAGCGGAAATGAGGCCTAGTGATTATGGACATTGTTTTTTGGATTGTCAATCACCACATGTGGGATGGATACCATCTGGGTGATTGTGATATATTCACCAAGTTATCTCATTTCCTAGTAACTTAGAAGACAATCAGAGATAATCAGTTGTGGCTGCATGGAGTTTCTATCAGCAATGGATCGGATCGGGATATAAAGTTTACATCTGCGTTTTGGGGAGTCTTTCAGAAGGTGCTTGGGACAAAAGTCCATATGAGTACAACTTATCACCCGCAGACAGATGGGCAGTCATAGAGGACTATTCAGAATTTAGAGGATATGCTATGGGATTGTGTTGTATAGTGGGAATGAAGTAGAGAAAGCGTCTACCTCTTGCGGAGTTTCTACATCAACAACTATCATTCAATTATCGAGATGGCACCATATGAGATTCTTTATGGTAGGCATTTTCATACACCACTTTGTTAGACAAAAGTGGGGGAGTGACGTGAGAAAGAACCATCAATGGTTCAAGAGACGGTAGAGCAAATGGACATGCTCAAAGTTTGTCTTTAGGAAGCACATGACCGTCAGAAGAGTTATGCAGATTCGCGTCGTAAAGATTTGGAGTTACATATGGGCGATCTAGTATACCTGAAAATAAGGACATTTCAAGGACGATCTAAGACTTAGAAGCTAAAGCAGCTTAAACCAAGGTACATGGGATTGTATCCTTCGGTGGAGCGGATTGAAGCAGTTGCTTGCAGTTGTTTTATCAGCAGAGTATCAGATTTCCACGAGGTGGTTCAATTCAACACCATTCCTAGAATAAGTTCTAAGGGTCATTGCAATCAATCAATGCGATTAAGTTATGGTATGAATGCAACAAGGCCACACGGCCACGAGTATGATCAAGTCTAGAACAGTTTAACCTAATATGTAGTTTCAGATTTCAATTTTAAAATAATCTAAACTAGGTCATTAGGGTTTTAGTTTAAACAAGCCAAACAATCAGATTCGAGTTTGAACAATCCTAACAATAGTTCTAGGTGATCAAATCAACCAATCAATGTTCAATTTCAAACAATCAAAATCGATTTTCAGAATTAGTGTTTTAGTGTTTCGATTTTATTAACAAGCAATTTCAATTTCATGATGATCAAATTCAATCTCAATCAATCAGTTTTAATTAATCAATAGTTTTCGAATTAGGGTTTAGGGATTTCGAAAATTTGATCTTAGATCAAAGGGATTTGATTTGAGATTCAAAACCTTTAAGGTTCTGATTTTAATTGATCAATGGATCAATCTCAATTTTTAGGGTTTGGGTATCGAACTTATAGAGCTTCGATTTACTCGCTTAGGGATTGATCTATTATCCTATGGCTTTCATCTTAGAGATTATATTTTAGGGTTTCATTCTTTACAATAAACCAAATTCGATTCATTAAGTTCTTAGAATTCGAAATACCTTTAGTTTAGTTGTTTGTAGAAACTGGACCACCAAGAATGAACCTCGAGCTTAGACACGATCGGGACGCGAGCTGCTTCTATCGGATCGCGAGTGGCTCTGATGCGAACAGGAGCTATTGCTGTCGGATCGTGAGCTGTCCTTGATGTAGGATGGAGCTGAGTTCGTCTAGGATCAGGAACGCCTTGGGGCTGGAGCTGATCAGGTGGACACAAGCTGGAACGGAGTCGCGAACGGATTAGGGTTCGTCAGTATCGTCGTGTTTGGATTAGGGTTCCAAAACAAATCGGCGCGCACTGTATCTGTGCGTGAGGGCGCGTCGGGGGTCAGATCGACAAACGGTTTGTACTGACTGATTTGTCTCGGGCAGGGCTCCGATTTGATATCTTGATAGTATTATGGGTCCTCACGGTTTGGGAGAACGGCCTCTTCGAAGTTCCGAGGCAGATTCTTTTTCATTTAGGGTTTTAGGGTTTTAGCGATTTGGTTTTAGGCTCAGGGTGTTAGAAGCTATTGTGCTGATAACGTGTTGTAAACTTAAGGATTTAGAACTGTAACTTTCTGTATATTATTAATGATTAAGTGTTCCCTTTATATAGGGGTTACAAGAGAGATAAATGGAAATACAATAAAAGTAAATATTACAAATCATAAAAATAAACGAATTAGGAAATAGGCAAGTTTTAGCCGCCTCTCTCTCCTCTCCAAGTCTCGCGGCCGCCTCTCTCTCTCTAGGATTGGGCTGTCTCTCTCTCTAAATGGATGGGCCGGTTATGGACCGGAACAGTTATGGACTGGGCCGGTTATGGACATCCACCAATTGATTTATAACAAATTGTTATTAATATAATTTTAAGTGTTCTAATTGATTCCCATTCACCCCATTATACTTAAAAAAAAAATTGGTCGAATTCTCTGTAAACTTATACTATAAAAACTTATATACTATATAATGTATTCACCCCCATTACTGCTTAACGTGTAACTGATTCTGATTTGACACATAATATATATATATAGTAATCGTTGGATTCACTCCATAGAGTGAACCTATAAGTTTAACAACTAATAGTATTTTGTTATTTAATATTCAGTATTTTTTTAAAAATGAAACAAAATATTGTGAATGTTATGAATCATGAAGTGGATGGTCCATAACATAGACCATACAAGTTCAAGACTAGAGTCCATTGGAGGTTTACATCCAGCCACATGGAAGACCCATTCAACCTTAGTCTTTATGAGTTTGACCATGTCATTATGTAGAGTATTTTTGTAATCAATTCTCCATTTGACTCCACCTTGTATGAACCACTATATATAGTGGTGTAAGCAATAAGAAATATACAACACATTCTCACAAACTTTCTCTCAAATCTTAACACGTTATCAGCACGAAGCTCTCTCCACCTGAGCAAGCTCTCCGCCGGCGACCTCCTCTCCTCCGGCCAGCCCCACGCCGGCCACTTCTCCAGCTCTCTCCACTATCCGGGGATCATCTTCCTCTCTCTCTTAAGGTGGTCCATTCAGAATCCTTGTGGTGAAAAGGTAAAATAATCTAACCCTAAAATCTAAGAACACCACATATCTGAATTTTGATTATAAAGATCTATATGAATCTGAATTTTATATGAATCCTAAAACTTATAAAACAATAGAAATCTATAGATATTATAAAAGAGAAAAATCTGTAGATCTAAAATCATCTCAAATATTAATCTTCAATCCATGATCTATATGAATCATGATTCTAAGAACCTTTTGAATCATAAACAAAATTATTGAAAGATTGCAAATCCCCTTAGCTAAAAGCCATTCATAAAATCGGCTGCTCCTCTCTCCTTTTGTCATCCATGTTTCCGGATTTGATGAAAGATTAAAAAAAAAAAAAAAAAAACCCATGATTCAATCCATTGATTGACCTAATTACCAGATGTGAAATCATGAATGTATAATCTGGCCTAATCAAAAACCCCATCAAAATCCTCAACCGAAACTGATGTGATGTTTGCCAAATAAAATCGGCCATTACACACATCAAACTTTTTCTCTTGCTTGGTTTCACAAACAGCAAAATCCAATATCCAAAATTCAAAAAAAATAAAAACATAAAAAAATAATAAATTAATAAAACAATCATGATCACCCTAAAGCGAAAATCGTTTTTGATCCTTTGTGATCAGTCAAAATCAGAATAAATGAAATATTAAAACCCATAAATGAAAATCTTTGACCATTGATGTCTGATTTTGAAAACTGAAATTTTTTTTTGAAAAACTTTTATGATTGTTTAAATGAAAATCTTTGACTAAAGTAAATATTTATTTCAAATATTATAAACTATAATCAAGTTTTTAAAATTAGTATATCATATAATAAATTTTAAATACTTGTTTTGAAAACATTTGATTATAAAGTTATCATTTGATCACATAGTTAGTATTAAAACCAACCTTGAAATCGATTTTTATGATTGAATTTTACTAGTGATGATTGAAAAATATAAAAACATTTCAGACATTCAAAATCCCCATTGATCATCTTATTATGAATCCTTATCCCTTTATGGATTATTTGATTCAGATGTCGAAAATTTTCAATCTTGAGTATGCTGCCCTCAATCTCTCCGGAGACAATTACCTTCAATGGGCACTTGACACCAAGATCATCTTGAAATCCAAAAACCTTAGTGCTTGTATCACTGATGGCAATGAGTCATCTGAGAAGGATAGATACAGTGCGATCTTAATCATACGCCATCACCTTGCTGAAAGTCTCAAAGACCAATACCTCACTGTTGAGAATCCTCTGGAACTTTGGACAGAACTGAAATCCAGATATGATCACCAGAGGACGGTGCTCTTACCAAAGGCCCTATATGATTAGAGGAACCTAAGGATCCAAGACTTTAAGTCTGTGGATGAGTATAACTCGGCTCTATTCAAGATAGTCCCAAAGTTGAAACTTTGTGGAGAGACTATCACTGATGCTGACATGTTAGAGAAGACATTCTCTACATTCCACACAAGCAATGTTTTGCTTCAGCAACAATACCGAGAAAAGGGTTTCTCCACCTATGCAAATTTGATCTCTTGTTTGTTGCTGGCTGAGCAAAACAATGAGTTACCCATGAGGAATAGTGACATGAGGCCTCCTGGTGCTAAGGCATTACCTGAGGCACATGAGGCCATAGAGCCAAAAGATGAGTCTCCAAAGAAAGAGTCAAACCATGGCCGTATGAGAGGCTGTGGAAGATGGCAAGGTCGTAACCGTGGGTTTCAACCACGTGACCATTGGTTTCAACCACGTGACCGTGGGTTTCAACCACGTGAACACCTTGGTCATAGCCGAAGCCGAGGATATGGCCGAGGTAATGGCCGAGGGTATCAACCTAGCCGTGGATATAAGTCCGACTTCAAGACCCATGGCTCGACCAAATCTTCTTGCCATCGGTGTGGGATGACCAATCATTGGGCCAACCGATGCAAAACTCCCAGTCATCTTGTTAAACTCTACCAGGAGAGCATAAAGGGAAAGAACCCTGTGGCCCATTGGGTCCATCATGATGATGAGAATGATCTCGACCATGAGGATGTTCAAGCCCATGACAATGATGATCAGACTGAATTTGAGACTTCAGATATCCTTAAAGAGGCCAATTAAGATTTCGACATCATGTTGCTTTTGTCTTTGCATTTCCCTTTGGCTTTATGTTTTTGTTCTACTACTTTGAAATAAAGTTCTATCTATGAAATAAATTTGATTTTATATATCCAGTTAAACTTCCTAAGAACATTTAAACAAAGCCAAATAAAACATTCTTATACTTAAGAAATATCTAAGATGATGATCCTTGTCTATTTTTCAGAAATGAAAGAAGACAAGAACATGCTAGTGGTGGATAGTGGATCAAGCCACACTATATTAAAAGACAAAAGATATTTTGTTAACCTCACCCTAAGAAGTGCCAATATCAATACTATAGCAGGCACAGCCAGTCTTATTGAAGGCAAAGTGGTCGAATGTGGTATAATCGTTTAAGCCAATACCTTGCCAAAGTAGGCTATAAGAACGACCCTATCAGTCCATGTATCTTTATAAAGAAGTTTGCAAACAATGGATTTGTTATCATTGCAGTGTATGTTGATGATTTGAACATCATTGGAACCTCTGGGGAAATCGCCCAAACAGTTGAATATCTCAAGAAAGAGTTTGAAATGAAAGACCTAGGTAAAACCAAAGTCTGTTTGGGGTTGCAACTTGAGTACATGAAAGGAGGAATCCTTGTGCATCAAATGGCATATACTGAAAAAGTACTCAAGAGATTTTATATGGACCAGGCTCACCCATTGACCAGCCCAATGGTAGTGAGGTCCCTTGATTTGGACACGGACCCATTCGGTCCTAAGAAGGACGATGAGGATGTCCTGGGTTTAGAAGTGCCATACCTCAGTGCCATAGGAGCATTAATGTATTTGGCTAGCCACACTAGACCAGATATATGTTTTGCCGTAAACCTCCTATCAAGATTTAGTTCTTGTCCGACCCAAAGGCACTGGAACGGAATTAAACATATCCTACGTTACCTACAAGGAACTAAGGATTTGGGTTTATTTTATACCAATGAAACCAAAGATGGTTTGGTAGGCTTTGCAGATGCAGGCTACTTATCTGATCCACACCATGGTCGGTCCCAAACTGGTTATGTGTTCACTCATGGTGGTACTGCTATTTCATGGTGTTCCATGAAACAAACTATAGCAGCCACTTCATCTAATCACTCAAAAAATCTTGCCATGCATGAGGCAAGTCGTGAGTGTGTATGGTTGAGGTCTATGACCCAACACATCCGATCAGATAGTGGAATGGTCAAGGACAATGGTCCGACAATCATATATGAAGATAATGCTGCTTGCATTGCTCAACTCAAAGACGGGTATATCAAAGGTGACCGAACCAAACATATTCTACCCAATTTCTTCTTTACTCATGAGTTGCAGAAAGCTGGAGAGGTCAACGTCCTTCAGATCCGGTCTAGTGAGAACTCAGCCGACCTCTTCACCAAGTCATTGCCCACCAGCACATTCAGGAAGCTCACGTAGCAGATTGGCATGCAAAGACTCAAGGACCTTCAGTGATGTCCAAATTAGGGGGAGTAATGTGTGTTGTACTCTTTTTCCTTTCTCTGGTTTCCCTTTTACCACATTGGGTTTTGGGTTTTCCGGAGGAGGTTTTAATGAGGCAACATTAGCATGTTACAAGCCCTATATGGTTATGGCATCCAAGGGGGTGTGTTATGAATCATGAAGTGGATGGTCCATAACCTAAACCATACAAGTTCAAGACTAGAGTCCATTGGAAGTTTACATCCAGCCACATGGAAGACCCATTCAACCTTAGTCTTTATGAGTTTGACCATGTCATTATGTAGAGTGTCTTTGTAATCAATTCTCCCTTTGACTCCACCTTGTATGAACCACTATATATAGTGTGGTGTAAGCAATAAGAAATATACAACACATTCTCACAAACTTTCTCTCAAATTTTAACAGTGAATTTGTATTATATTTTTAAAATCAAAAACTAAAAGAAAAGTATTAGTTGCAAAAAAAAAGAATTTTTTCAAATATTTTTAACGCCCTCAGCAAACACACTGAACTATAAACCCTAAATCATACACCCTCAACCTTTGGGTAAACCATAAAATTTTGGATTAATCAAAAACACTAAACATAAAAACACTAAGCTCTTAATCATAACCCCTAAACTCTTGGATAAATCTTAAACCCTAGGGTTTAATATTTTGTCAACGGCGTTAAAAATATTTTAAAAAACTATCTTTTTTCAGCAACTATTATTATTTTTTATTTATTTTTATCTAAGGGATTAGGGGTTTGGATTAATGGTTTAGGATTTTTAAGATTTAGTATTTAGTGTTTTTGATTTAGGGTTTAAGATTTATTCAAGGGTTTACGGTTTATCCAAAGATTTAGGATTTAGTGTTTTGTTGACGTACGGGATTAAAAATATTTTTAAAAAATTCTTTTTTTTGTAACTATTACTATTTTTTATATATTTTTACTTTTTATTTTAAAAACAAATACAACTTGACAATATTCTTTTTTTAAAAAGCTACAGATATGAAATAACAAATTTCTATTAGTTGATGAATATGTAGGTTCACCCTAAAGTGCTCGAGAATAACTCAGATATGGTTAAATGTAGGCTTACACATTTCAGGGTAATGTGTTTACAGACAAACTGAATAAAAATGAATAACTAACTTGATACAGAGGACCAACTAAAACAAAGCAGTCACATAAGAACCTTATCATCACGGTTGTTTTTGGTTTATTATATGATTTATATTTGGTGTTCATATTTTCATATAAAAATGAGGCCATTGACCACATATTTATTTAATTTATTATAATTGCCACACATATTAATAATATGGAGGATATATATAGAAAATATGTAATATTATAAGTAGGGAACTATATATCTAGCATATTATAAAGTCGGCAATAAAGCAAACTTAGCTCAAGGTATTTTTTTTTCTCTATGAAATTTCGGTAACCATACAGTGAAGCTTCTCTTACTTGGTCAAAAACTAAATTTAAAGCTTCCTTATTTGGATCAATGAATATGAATTCACACAAGTTTGTCAACATTAATTGAATCTTTATATATGGAAATATATGAATATATTGTTAACATTTTCTAGTAAAGAGATCTTACAGCAAACACATCAATCGTGTTTCTCTACCTACCGGAACCACCCAGAGGTACGAAGATATGAAGTGTTACTATCATTGGCCTAGTATGAAAACAGTAGTAGCTACATTGCGTAACAACGTCAGACTTGTTAGATGGTTTATCTGAGGATCAGGTAGGTACCTACCAGATTATTGTTGAAAATGTCCAAAGCGGAAATGAGGCCTAGTGATTATGGACATTGTTTTTGGATTGCCAATCACCACATGTGGGATGGATACCATCTGGGTGATTGTGATATATTCACCAAGTTATCTTATTTCCTAGTAATTTAGAAGACAATCAGAGATAATCAGTTGTGGCTGCATGGAGTTTCTATCAGCAATGTATCGGATCAGGATATAAAGTTTACATCTGCGTTTTGGGGAGCCTTTCAGAAGGCGCTTGGGACAAAAGTCCATATGAGTACAACTTATCACCCACAGACAGATGGGCAGTCATAGATGACTATTCAGACTTTAGAGGATATGCTATGGGAATGGGTTGTATAGTGGGAATGAAGTTGGGAAAGTGTCTACATCAACAACTATCATTCAAGTATCGAGATGGCACCATATGAGATTCTTTATGGTAGGCGTTGTCATACACCACTTTGTTGGACAAAAGTGGGGGAGCGACGTGAGAAAGAACCATCAATGGTTCAAGAGACGGTAGAGCAAATGGACATGCTCAAAGTTCGTCTTTAGGAAACCCGTGACCGTCAGAAGAGTTATGCAGATTAGCGTCGTAAAGATTTTGAGTTACATATGGGCGATCTAGTATACCTGAAAATAAGGACATTTCAAGGAGGATGTAAGACTCAGAAGCTAAAGCAGCTTAAACCAAGGTACATGGGATTGTATCCTTCGGTGGAGCCGATTGGAGCATTAGCTTGCAGTTGTTTTATCTGCAGTTATTTTATCAGCAGTGTGTCAGATTTCCACGAGGTGTTTCATGTGTCAGCGTTGAGAAAAGTTGAGGGAGAACCAGAGTTTATTTTTCAGTAGACGTCAAATCACCGCAGGGAAATTGTATGCAACTTATCAGCTATTGGAGATTATGGATCATCAAGTGAAAACCATACGGGGAATGTCCACCGTGCTTGTCAGAATCGATGGGAGAGACATGGGATTCAAGAAGAGGCTTCAGAGACACAACTTGATTATTCAGAGCTTTGTTGCGATGAATTGGACAGTTAGCCGATAACTTGAATTCAGGGACGTAATCATTGTTAGTGGGGGAGAATATTAATGATCCGATTCCGGTCACGGAACTCGTTAGCCGGCTAAGGCCCAAGCAATATCCGAAGGTCCAAGATGTTTGTCTATAAATACCCATCTCCATCAGCTTATTTCCTGCTAAACAAAAAGATTAGAAGTTAAAAGAAAAAGAGAGAGTTCAAGAAGAAGAAAATGTGAAACCTTTGTAACTGAACCACCGGAGCTTTCTCCCACGACCACCACACCCTGAGACGTCACCAAGCTTGTCAACACTGTTTGCCGCTGTGGTAACCCGGAACCGCCGCCTCCTTAGCTTCAGTTTCGGATCGTTCAGTAAATCGGTGATATGTTCCTAACCGTTGATAATTTCGTGCATGCAAAGCCACCAGAATGTTCCTCTTGTCGAGACGAAGCCGTAGACATGGACCACGTCACAATCGGAGCTCAGACGAAACCGTACGCGCCTCCGCAAATTTTGCTGTCCCAGCGCGTGTCGTCCATGCACCATGCCAGAAATCGTCGCCGCCGCCGCCAGACTGCTGCTGGATCACCAACTCGCCGTCGCTGTGCTCGGCCATCGCCGTCGGTAAGCCTCCGCTGTCACTGCCAGTGACCGTTACCGGTGACTCGCCGGTGACTCGGTCAACTCGGCCGAGTCTACTCAGCGAGTCAACTGGTAAACCGGTTGGTTAATTGGTTTGACTGTTTTAAATTAATTTCGGTTAGGTTAGGTTAAACCGATTGGTTATGCCAAATTGATTTCTCATCAAGGGTTGATCTTTGACCAGCGAGTTGACTTTTCCGTAATCCTTGACCATACCCGTTTTTAACCGTTCGAATGGCATTTTGACACATAATTTCGCCTTGATTTCAGATTTGGAATCTACTTGAGCACTTGGAGTTCATAGATACCTCTTTTCCATATTGCTAAGGTGAGGGTCTATTCCCGAACTTCTCGTACACGGCTTAGGACCTCAAATAAGTATAATTTATTTCTAATATGTTCAGTCTGCGTGAAATCGAGTCTGTCATTGCTTGTTTAGTTTTTTTAGACTCTTTGCTTAAAGCGGAACTAGGAAGTTAGGTGATTCAACATTGATTGCTTCACTTAATGTAATTTTTAGTTAGAATTGTTTGAGATGGATACAGAGACAGACATATGTATGTCGGATTGTATGAGAGGCTACGGCCAGTCAGTCGACCGGCTGTACCGTAGTCTGGTGTGGTCGATAAAGAGTCTGAGGGCAGTGACACCGAGCACTCTCTCGGCAGTGTGTTGTTGGCCTGTTAGTGGGCAGCGAGAATGCACCTCGCTAGGATCATTGTTTGTTGTTTCGGTACTTTAGATACCATGTTTGACATGTATTAGATTTAATTATATTTAATCAGAGTGCTTTGTCCAGGTCCATGGACTTCGGGGCAGCATCTCATACTTCATTGGTCGATTCCTTTGTCTCTCACCCCTCACTCTTCTCCATTATAGGTGAGATAAACAAGTATGTGATATTTGGACAGACTTGATGCTAGTGGAATTATTTTTGGATTTTTATTTGGGCTTTTGGTAAGCGTAGTTGGGTTTATGAGCTTTTATGTTATGGATATTGTTGGTGGCATATCTAGACAGGTGTCACATTGTGTATGATGACGCGTCGGGGATTGACACGCTATATTCCAGATAGGAAGTGACGGGTGTCTCAAGTTATTTCTGGGACAATCAAGGCTCAGAGTTATGGAGCCTATTTCCTGATGAGAGGCGAAAGCCAGGAAAATTTAGAATTGTTATTAATATAATTTTAAGTGTTCTAATAGATTCTCATTCACCCCATTATACTTTAAAAAAAAATTGGTCGAATTCTCTATAAACTTATACTAAAAAAACTTATATACTATATAATGTATTCACCCCCATTACTGCTTAACGTGTAACTGATTCTGATTTGACACATAATATATATATATACTAGGGTCGGCCCGGGCTACCGGGTTTGTAGTTTAAATTTATTTTCAAAAAAAGTTTGTTACAGTAAAATTTTTGTAAACTAATAATGTTGAAACTGTGATAATATATTTATTTTTAAAATAATTAATTTGTAAAAATTCTTTTAATTATTTTTTATTTAAAAGGAAGAAAAAAAATTATGTACGATACTATATATTAGTTTATTTTTATATATTTAATTAAATTATTTGATATCTAAAATGTGTGTTCAATTTGATGATTGAATGTAATTGTCTTTTATCTATAATTCAATGAAAATGTCAACTTATTGAAATAAAAAACAAATTAAAGATGAATTTCTTTTTTAAAAAATGAATTGTTTATGTTTATTCAAAAGTTATATATATAGTAGTTTTTTTTATTTTATTAAGATCATAAATTTATACAAAAATTCTAAATTTTATTATTATTATTTTATCGAATTAATTTATATTTCACATATGTCCAATTCAAGACCAGCAGAATTTATTAATTTTCGTGTTTAGTCATTTACCGAATATTAATTTATAGATTTTCTACTATATATATATATATATACATTATTTACTATTCATTATTTGTGTTGATATAATGAATCTAGATGAATTTGGTTGCTAAGCTAGGATATGATATGACGTGCTTTTGTGATTAAGATTTCTTAGATGTGGGTTGGAATATTGTAGAGGTGATGATTCTAAGTTTTAAATCATGTGAGTCCCTGCTGTTTTTAAAACCTCTTTCAGAGAGACTGCCTGTTTGTTTTGCTTGAGGACAAGCAAAAGGGTAAATCTGGGGGAGTTGATAGATTATGGATTTGACCCGTTTTCATCCATAGTTTATAGGTGTTTGTACTAATATTTATATTATTATAGAGTCTATTTATTATATTTATAAGATCAGGAATGTTTTAGAGATAAGTGATGATTTTGGAGCATTTTGGAGATATTTGGAACAAGCACCCGAGATGACCATCGAGATCGACAATCGGTCGATATTGGAGAGCTAGAATCGATCGATACACAAGTCATGGTATCGATCGATAGTGAAGCGCGCAGAAGCCCGTTTGGTCACAACCGACTTGAAGCCCAAGATTTCACTATTTTACAAGATTGCCCCTGATGTGTTTTATCCTAATTATAAAAGCTTTGCCGCCATGTTAGAGAAAAAGTGTGCTTTCTTTGTGTTTCATTGTTTTATTGATAGATAGGAGAGAAGATCCAAAGTTATAATTTGTGATTGGAACTCCATTGATATTTATTGTGGGAACCGAAATTCGCACTGTTGAATTCCGTTTAAATTAGGAAAGTAGGAGAACCCTAGTTTCCCAGAGGTCCTGGATATCTGCTAATACCACACGCTAAGCAATCAGAACACGAGATAACACCGATAAATTATATGAAATCGTAAAAAGATAGCAAAGAGAAGTCTTATTCTGAATTTGCGTATGAGCGTTTACAACAAGGTATAAGCCTGGGCTCGAGAGTTGTCGGCGAGATTCCTAGTTCTAACAACCCTAAGACGGCTAAACCTAATTTAGTCGCACCTCGAATAACAAAAACGGAAAGTTGCCTAATTGCCCTAAGTGCTAAGTTTGCTCTGAAAAAAGTCCACCCATGACTCTTGCCTAGGACTCCTTATATACTGGCTCCTAGGCCGGTTTACGCTTTTCCTCTTATGCCCTTAAGCCGTCATAGCATAAAAATGGAGATATTCCATTTTTTCCGATCTTCGTAATTATCTTCAAAATTTCGTATTTATCCGCGGAAACTTGACATTTATCTTTCCTTGCGAACCATTTGGTTAAGAAATTGTAAGTGGGTTTCGAGTCACGTCTTAGGTCTCTTTGGGCCGTTTTTTGACTCGAAACGTTTATTACGGCTTCTTTCGATAAAAACAAACTTTCCGCGGTTTTTATCGTAAAGTTCGATTGATGACTTCAAATGACGAGAAACATGAAATGGGTTGTCTACGGTCTTCGGGAGATAGCATTAAAGAGTAGACGAGAATGCATGGATTCGTGTCATATCGATTTTTAAGAAAGCACGGTCGCTACGTAGCGACCGAGCCGTGTACGTGCTCGGTCGCAATGTAGCGACCGAGCTGCTACATAGCGACCGAGCTTCGGTGAGAGCTCGGTCGCTACGTAGCGACCAAAATTTGTACGTGCTCGGTCGCTACGTAGCGATCGAGCTTTGGGGAGAGCTCGATCGCTACGTAGCGACCGAGCTTCGGTGAGAGCTCGGTTAGCGACCGAGCCGTGTACGTGCTTGGTCGCTACGTAGCGACCAGCTTTTGCGCTGGTTGCTACGCGGCAACTTTGTTCGAGTGTTTCTCCGATTTTTCGTGAATGTGTTTTCTCCGCAAGATTCTCGTAAAAATAAATATTTTTCTAAGATTTATTTTTCGTAAAAACGTTCATGCCGATTTTTACGGACTTTCAGACATTGATTCCATCGTGACCGATTTTGACCCCAACAGTTAGTCCCCCAACTCGTTAGAACCATGAGCTTCTAGCATGAGGTTTTAGCGAGTGGCTTGGGAAGTTAGGTGAGTTAGGCGGAATTAATGGTCAAAAAGGTTCGTGGTAGGTGGTCTTCCCGCTCTTCTAAGAGTAGAACGCGATAAGATTGGGGCTGCCTTATGACGGCTGCCTACGTACCCTTGTTGAAGGGATCAAGCCTTTCGTAGTTCGTCTTGGAGTTAAGGTTCTTATGACTTGTTTTCCTGCGAGACCTTTACGGTCTAGTTTTTATGTAGCGGTTATCAGGCGTGTTGCTTCCGATGGCATTTTATATGGGTGTAGAAGGAAGACTACGAGTTGTCATCTCGTAATCTAACTCTGTGTGAACTGTTATATCCGTGATCTGTTTCGAGAGTTTTCTGCAGTGTGTAAATCTTGCGGGATTTCTGAAGACGCTCGAATATTGGCAAAGAGACAAATTTTGGTATCTCGTATCAAGGTTTTTGATACTATGCCTAGAGATGTTAGAGACCAGTGCGCTGGGTTTAGGGCAAGACCTAGGTTTACTCATGGTTTTAGAGGGTGCAATGATTAATTCGACTTACGTATCCCGTTTCAGTTTCATCCTGATTCCATACCGATTTAAAGTCCGCGATAGGTTCTCGACTTATTCGACTTGTATGGTTGGAACCGAGCATCTCTCCAAGGACAATTTTTAAGCCTCCTGGAAGTGCTGACCAAAAATTTTGGGTTTCTTTTATAGCACTATTATCCTTGTGTCGGATGTACGAGAGTCATCTCCACGAGATGGCTAAGTCTGTTTAGGTCGTTAAGAGTTCGTTATGATCAGCAACAAACTTAATGGTAAAAAATACCGTTTCGAGTCTTCGCCAAGGATATGTTTTGAAAAGGTGTTAGTGCGTACGACTGTCTGGTCTTCCAAGAAAGTGTTTTTATCGAGGAAGGAAATTTCGTCGAAGAACAAATCTTCAGCCGTCTGCGACGTCTCGCGAGGCTGAAGATTTGTTATTCTTTCGTATGCCGCGTTTTGTGCTTGAAATGTTCGCGGGCTTGTAGATGTTTTGCGATGTTGCAAGGGTTTAGTCTTAGCCCTGCGTTTGAGAAACGTTCTTGTTTGATTACGGATGTTCGCAACCAAAATTGTTGTTCCTGTTTGGATGCTAATAATTTGATTTGCGATCGAGGAATTAGGACTGAGGTGTCACGTAAATTTTTTCATGGGAAGAAGCGTTTTCCTTCATAGTGCTTTGTGAAGTGTTGGCTTTCCGAGATCTATGTCATGTATTTTTTAGGATGTTTCGTATAGCTCTAGAAGCTTCGTTACGGATTTTTCCTTACATGCCGCGTATTATGGGTAAAACGTTGCGGGCTTAAACTGAATTGTGGAGCGTATTGAACTCGGTCAATTTTCGAAAAGTTTAGATCTTCCTTTAACCATTTGGTTGTTAGGACTGAGTTTCGTTACGAAGAATTTATCATATGACTTCCGACTGTAGGCTATACGATAATTATTCTCTTAATAGTCACACGACGTTTTTAGACAAATCGTAGATTATCGTTTAGCCGTTAAGTGATGGAGCTATGGTTTCTCAAATAGTTTGGTTTGGCGTGAGGGATGTGTTCACTCAGATAGCCAAGGATGTTGTAGGTCAAAGATTAGACATTGGTATTTTAACATTTAAGGTCATGTTAGTTTACGATTGTCCTTAAAGGGGATGGCAAATATTGGTTTGGACCTTTAGTGGAATGCGTAGTTGACCGAGGGCAAAAGAGCGCTTGTTAAGATTGATAGGCCAAGTTTGCCGGGGTTATCCATGCTAATATGGCCGATAGTCGTAGAAAACGATTCTCCGCTCTAGGTTTCAGTTATACGACGAATGTTTCGTTTAATGTGACCTATAGTCTTATGAAAATCGAATCTTTTTTGCCTCAGGAAGACGAAGCCCAAGAGGTTTGCTACATAACCCGTGTGGAGTCAGTGGTGGGACGACTGCCTTCTCGGATGTGACCGAGGGAAAAGAAAAGCATAAGCCAGCGAGCCGCATGGTTCTTCATAAAGCCTGTTATGTTAACTTTAGAAAGTTTCTTCGTAAGACTTGGTCTGATTGTACGAAGGGTTTTTCGCGCAAGTAACGGGGACCGGTTTTACGAAGGTTGTAGATCGGTCATATGTAAACATATGTTAAAGTAGCGTTATTTCTGTGGGTTTCACGAGAAACGTTTCTGCTGTGATTTCGATCCTAGGTGAAAGTTGCTTGGAGTTACTCATGGAGTGTTACCGAAGTTTATTTCATTACGATCTAGTCGCAGAACGTTTTCATAGGTTTTATGAAAGGATTCTCATGACACATTCGTTTCTGGAAAGAATTGGCCGACCAGAGGTGGATCTAGCCACCATCGGGAGGAAAGCGTCTCTTTGTGCACGATGCTACATCTATTCTCTAGTTTTCTTCGTCACAAATTTTTTCGATGCTTTTCCGTGACTCACTTGGTACAACGGAAACTGAAAGAAATGCTTTGGTGATTGAAGATTTCTCGTAGAAATTTTAAAACGAAACAGGCTTTCTAAAACTAGAAAGGGCTTCAATACTTTGGCTAATCGTCGAGTTTCAGTTTGATATTGGTATATGTTTTCTGTACGCATGATTGCGACAAGAAATGATGTATAGTCTTTGAGATTATGTTCATGATCGTCTGGATATGTTGCTAGCGTTTAGACGAATTTTAGATTGTCGTTTGCCTATTTGAGACGAGTATAGTATACGTACATACTCCCTTTTTTTTTATGAAAGAAAACAGTTGAACCGAAACTTTGAAGGGTTGTGTACGTTTCTTCTTCTAAGGTTTGAAATGATCAATAATCCTGGACGATTTAAAGACGATGCTTGGACTGTGATTTGGTTTGTTTCCACTTTGACCACTTGGAAAATGTCGGTTCCGAGAAAGTTGCTAGAAACGAATCGGTTTTAAGACGACGTTCATGTCTCTAGTTTTTTCTCTCTTTAGGAAGCGAGCTTGATATGCGTGGCTATCGTTTCTCGATTTTCGGAGAGTTTAGATCGGTTTGCAAGATCTGGCTGAACAGTTATGGAACGATATATCGAGACAAAAAAAATCGCCTAAGACTTAGTTCGCTAGACTATCCACCTAGGTTTTACGTTCCCTAAAAGTTCTATGGCAGTCTCAAAGGCGTTTTTATTTCTTAGTAATTTCCTACGAAAATTCCAAGTCTGATTTCAAAAATTTCAAGTCGGAAATACCTTAGTTCTCTCGAAGACGCAGTTTTGTCTCTTCTCAGTTTTGCTTTCTTATTTCCCCTTCCTCTTCTCGTGTATGTTCGCCATTTTCGATATTGGTCTTTATCCTTTAAACTTGACATTTATCTTCCGAACTTGGCTGTTATCTTCTCCTTAGATAAGACGTCAATTTTTATAAAAAGGTTCAACTTAATCGTATAGTTGAGGCGGCTAAGGTGTTAAGTTAACCGTTGCCGTTTTATACGATTAATCTGAATCCAAGCGAGAAAACAAGTCTTTGCGGTTTTTTTATCGTAAATTTTCAATGGTAACTCCAATCAAGACAAAACAAGAGACGTTTCAATCGAGATTTGAAGGAGAACACAAAGATTGAGGTAAGGGCGAGTAGGAGCAAGCGAGGGAGTTTAGACGAGTCTTACTTGTTTTTGTCGTAAAATCTCAACGGAAACTCCGATTGAGATTCCATTGTGACCGATTTTGACCCCAACATATATCTTATTTATTCTATGAAGTTTTTATACCTAACCATGTATGAGTAGTTCTCTTGTTAGATTTAAGGGTTTAAATAGGTTAGGAGGGATTAGCCCCAACTATAGATTGCTGAGTTGTAATAATCATCTTTAGAATTGTTCATTAATACCTGTGTCTAGATTAGCTACCTAGAACTTGCCCTAGGATTGATTGATAAAAGCCATAGCTAATTCTCATCCTGCAAACATTCTAATTGAACTTTGTTCTTTGCTATGAGCAAGGCGAGAGCTGATCTAGTGAGCTTAGTAAGCATTCATTCAACATGTGCATAAAGCTTGACTAGAGCGCGTCGATCGATATCATACTTGAATAATCGATCGACGGTGCAAAAGGTGTATCGATCGATACGCCCATTGGAATATCGATCGACACTTTCTATATATCAATATAACGAGAGTTGAGATCATAAATCTAGTTAATAGTCAACAAGTCAATGCTCGCAAAGGCCGAAAGACTTGTTGATCAAATAGTTGAGATTTACATTATTATGCATGCAACTCATTAGGCATCTATAGGATTATAATTCCAACTTTCCTGAATAAACACCCTAAAAACCTAAGTCTAGCTATTTCCTTTTTAATCACCAAAACCCCAAAACTTGCTATTGAACAAATACTTGTTCAATATAAAACTGCAATTACTTTCAAAGCTCTTAAAAACATCTTGCTTTACAAATCATATTAGAATCTCAAGGTTCCCTAGCTCCCTGTGAATTCGATCCCTAAATACTACAACTCGACCACTTATTTGAGAGAGTATAAATCACTCATTAGGGTAATTTGAGTGATCCTCGAAAGGGGTACGTAGGCAGCCTTTCATATGGTTCAGTCCGAAATCAGTCAAAACCTTTTTCGTATCTTTTTCTTCTTCTGTTATTGAGCTGCGACTCGACTAGGTTTAAAGTTTTAGGTTGCTAGAACCAGGTAATTCGCTGACAGCTCTTGCGTCTGAAGCTTTTATAATCTCTTGTAATGATCGCAACGCTCTTACGAGGATTCGAAATGAGATCTACCTTTTCTATAAATTTGTTTTTGTTATCTTTCCATATTTTTGCATTTATTTGGTCACTTGTCGTTGGCTCTCGCAGAGAATCCGGGACCTCAGGGAAATTTAGGGTTTCTTGACTTTCCTCCGATTACGGAAATCGATAGTGCGAATTTCGGTTCCCACAATCAGAGAAGAGAATAAACTTATCATGCATACCCATGGCACTAATGAGGTTACGACGATCGACAGCAGGCCTACGCCATCGATCGACGTCGAAACGTGAGACCACAAAGGAATTGAGGCAAGACCCTTTGCCCTAACCTATAGATTAGGAATCCGTCTCAGCCGTCAGCAACAACCCATTGATCGTCACTCGTTAAAAACATCTATCCAAAGACCATTTAAATAATAACACTGATTATGATCTAATTCCAGATGAATTTGGTATTTTCAGAGTTTCAGCAGGACGAGCACGAGGAATGGATGGGAGTCTCCTAAACGTCTCAAAGGAAGATTTTGCAGAACTTTTTGCAATGAATTGATCCAACCTCTTTTTCCAACCGCAAAATGAAGCTGCTATTTGACCATTGATTGATTGGAGACCCCTGTCGTCGATGGACGGTTTCCTCGCCAATGGACAAAGAGTTTATGATCAGAACGACAAGAGGATGTTTCATTGGGAAGCAAAGGATGAGTATGGTGTTTACAGAAATGAGCATGGATATGCACGAGCTGTAGACGGTAGAGCCATACTTGTATCCAAGGAGGATATCCGAGCTATTGTGGAAAGAGCTACACTGCACGAGCACTCTTATATCTGTCTTTTAAAACATGCAGAAGGGTACACTACGTCCATACCAGAATCAGACACGTACAACAAGCAGAAGTTGATTGAATGGTTTATGGAATCTACAAAGCTCATGCTACTATGGATGATTATGTCACCAAGAGGCTCGATGACATCGATTTCCCATTCGGCAGCAGTATAGACTGGTTGACCACTAGCATGCACGAGATAAAACAAGACCTAGCTATGCTTCAGAAACAACATGGAGTCGGAGCAAGAAAATCAAAATCGATCGATGCTCACACTCAAACATCGATCGACGCTAGCATCCAAGTATCGATCGATGCTCGATTCACATCATTCGAAGACAGGCTACAATCATTCACCTATCGGCTTGATGGTATTTGCTACCCCCTACATGATAGTATAGATGAATTGATTTCACGCCTGGACGCTTTGCAACAGGATATGGATATGATAGACCATGGATTTGACCAACTTTTACACATGGTTTATAAGTGTTTTAACTACCATTTATTATATTATAGAGTTTATTTAGTATATTTATAGGATCAGGAGTGATTTGCAAGAAAGTGATGATTTTGTAGAATTTTGGAGATATCATGAGTAAGCACCCGAGATAACCATTGAGCATGACCATCAGTCGACATTGAAGAGGAATAATCGATCGATGTTCACATCTTGATATCGATCGACAGTGAAGCACGCAAAAAGCCCGTTTGGTCTCAGCCGACTTAGAGCCCAAGTCTTCACCAATTTACAAGATTACCCTTGATGAGTTTTAACCTAATTATATAAGCTTTGCCAACATGTTAGAGGCAAAGTGTGCTTTCTTGTTTTACTGATTTCACAGCAAAACGTTTTAGGATTTTTAGTAGATTGGAGAGAAGATCCAAAGACATTTGTGATTGGAACTCTATTGATATCTATCTATTCATCTAATGCAGTTTTTATACCTAATTGATGTTATGAATTGCTTGGTCATGTCTGAGTAGTTCTCTTTGTTAGATTTAGGGTTTAAATAGGTTATGAGGGATTAGCCCCAGCTATTGATTTCTAAGTTGTGATATTCATCTTTAGGATTGTCATTAATGCATGTTTGTAGATTAGCTACCTTGAACTTGCCCTAGGAGTTGTAGACATAAGTGATAGCTTGCATCTCTGATATCACACAAATTACCCTAACGAGTGATTTATTCTCTCTCAAATAAGAGGTCGAGTTGTAGTAGTTAGGGATCGAATTCACAGGGAGCTAGGGAACCAAAGAAATCTAATATGATTTGTTAAGCAAGATGGTTTTAGAGATTTAAATGCAAATTGTAGTTTTATATTGAACAAGTATTTGTTCAATAGATCGGTTGAAGTTTTGGTGCTTAAAAGGAAATAGTTAGACTTATGATTTTTATTCAGGAAACTTGAGATTATAATCCTACAGATGCCTAATGAGTTGCATGCAGGATAATGTAAAGCTCAACAACTTGATCAACAAGTCAATCAGCTCTCGCATGTTTTGACTTGTCTATTAACTAGATCTAATGATCTCAACTCTCGTATGTCGATCACTAGAAAGTGTCGGTCGATAATCCTATTGTGATATCGATCGATACACCTTTTGCTCCGTCGATCGATTATTCAATAAGGATATCGATTGACGCGCTTCTAGTTAAGCTTTATGCGCGGGTTGAATGGTAGCTTACTAATCTCACTAGATCAGCTCTCGCCTTGCTCATAGCAAGAAACTTAGCTCAGTTAGAATGTTTTCAGGATGAGAATGAAACTCTCGCTTTTATCAATCAATCCTAGGGAAAGTTCTAGGTAGCTAATCTAGAAACATGCATTAATGAACAATCCTAATGATAATTATCACAACTCAGCAATCTATAGTGTGGGCTAATCCCTCCTAACCTATTAAAACCCTAAAATCTAATAATGGAACTACTCAGACATGGCCAAGCAATTCATAACAGCAATTAGGTAAGAAAACTTCATTAGAATAGTAAATAGATATTAATGGAGTTCCAATCACAAAATATAACTTTGAATCTTCTCTCCAATCTATCAAAATCCTAAAAACCTTTGCTGTGAAAATAATAAAACGAGAAAAGCACACTTTGCCTCTAACAAGGTGGCAAAGCTTATATCATTAGGTTAAAACTTGTCAGGGGTAATCTTGTAAAATGGTGAAGACTTGGGCTTCAAGTCGACTGTCACCAAACGGGCTTTCTGCGCGCTTCGCTGTCGATCGATATCAAGACATGAACATCGATCAATTATTCCTCTTCAATATCGACCGATGGTCGAGCTCGATGGTCATCTCGGGTGCTTCCAAAATGCTCCAAATTCATCACTTATCTCCAAATCACTCTTGATCTTATAAATATAATAAATAGACTCTATAATATAATAATTATCAGTTTAAACACCTATAAACCATGGATGAAAATGGGTCAAATCCATAGTCTATCAACTCCCCCAGACTTACCCTTTTGCTTGTCCTCAAGCAAAACAAACAGGCAGTCTCTCCGAAAGAGGTTTAAAACAGAAGGGACTCACATGATCTAAAACTTAGAATAATCACCTCTGCAATATTGCAATCCACATCAAAGAAGTTCTAATCACAAAACCACATTATACCATATCCTAGCTTAGCAACCAAATTCATCTAGCCAACAACTTAGCAAATCTTGTCTGACATTCCCCTCTACCAACCTCATTTCTTAGCATAAATAAAAGTGCAGGCTTCACCTTGGGAGTATCGATCACATGATGCAAGGATTTTTAAACAAGTATATGTACCTGCAGGTAAACATTAGTTCCTATCATCTCTCTCTACTAATTTTTTCTCTTAGTCAAAGGTCTGCTTATATGCAAGATCATTTACCAAAATTGGACAGGCTTCCATGAATCAAGCCTTAACGGTGGTTGTCACCAAGTCCTGTTCACTTCTTTTTGACATATATCCTAGGATTATTTGTGAAGCAAGCCTTAATGGTTGTAGCCATAAAATCATGTTCTAATCCTTTACCTATGGAATTCTTATGAAGCAAGCCTTAATGGTTGTAGCCACCAAGTCCTGTTCAAATTCCTTCCTGATAAATCTCTATATAGATTATCAAATATATATATATATATTTTATAATTCGAAAATAGAGAGAGAAAGGGTGATAAATCTAATCTACACAAGGTTTTATCTTCCAGACTTGTTTGAAGAATCTGATCTCATGTATACCAAACCCCAAGACAAGCAGTTGTGTCAAATTTAGTGTTGGAGGTCAGCTTTGGTTCCTTCAAAACAATCTCAGCAAGAGTGGATCAGATTGATCCACTTTAGTATCTTTAGTACTATCTGCAATTAGTAAGTCTAGAATGGTGCTAAAGAGTGGTTAGATATCAAGCAAAAATCTAAAAGTTCATAATCCCCTTCTTGACTCAATAATAACTTATTTTGAAAAACATTTTAATAAGACTAATAAGTAAATAAATATCAGTAAACCTCCCCCCATACTTAAACTACACTGTCCCCAGTGTAAATTCAGTCGGAGTTATGGTTAGAACTAAATCATAAAGACTCAATGTAACAAGTAAGAACGATATACCAAACCGGAATGGATGTCGACCGATGTAAGGATGATGATATTGGTCGCCGCAGGTAAGTCTATGTCGATCGATGTCGACAGTTTCTCGTCGGTAGATACTCACGCAATCGTCTACTTGGTTCATTTTTTTATGACCTGCAATAATTAAAAACTAACATAAATAGTATATTAATAAAAACTTAATAAATATTACCTAATAGTGGGTTGCCTCCCACTTATCGCTTTATTATAGTCATTTAGCTTGACTTTGGAGGTGATTGGGCTAGTAGTGTTGAGAACTGGGACTTGTTGGAAAATAAGTATCCATCTCTTTTTTGCGCTTGTTGAACCATGTACCAGTGAAGTCTCTCATTGCTTCATCCCCTCTGCGCCATTTTTCTTTCATTGTTGCAGTTCTGTTTTCCATCATCTGCAATCTTTCACCAAGACTCCCAAGGTTGACCTGATCTCTTCTAATTGTGGCGTAAGTGTCAGCTGAGATCTCCTCTCCATGGCAATGTGTGTCGGACATGTCTGATGTCATCTTTGGTACTAGCCGGCCTCGGTTTGTGGCGTCGTCGACCGTTGTTCGATGATGAATGTTGGTCGATTTGTTGTTGCGCCTGTCGATCGATGACGATGCTTCTGGTCGACAGGAAATGTAGCTCTGAATCTCCACCAATTCCCCTTGTATAGCTTCAATCTTGGAAGTCAAAGCACTAATGTTAAGATCCATTGGGAAATAGATGTCATCACATCTACCATCAAGCCTCTCTTCTGTAGTTTCCAGAGTTCTATAGATCCCTTCTATCAACTGATCTATTTTTTCCCTGGTGTAAAACTTTTGTTGACACTTCATCGTATGTGGGCGTGGTGGATTGTCGTCGACCGATGTTGGCATCTGGTTGTCGATCGATGTGTGGTGATGCCTGTCGATTGATGTATGTTGTCTTCTGTCGATCGATGGAGGTCGAGCAACGTCGATCGCGTGCTGAATTCTAGCTATGTCTTGCTTCATCTCCTCCATGCAAGTAGTTAGCCAACTGATACTATCATTCAATGGATAGTAGACACCATCAAATTTCATCTGGAACGCTTCTTTGTTCTTCTCTTGTTCTCCACATACTCCATAGAACATCTCAATGATCTCGTCCTTGGTGTAGATCTCTGGTACTAGTTCAGAAAGGCATATGTAGCTTGGCTCATCTCTTGAAGCTCTTTCCAGAAGTCTTCTGATATCCTTGTTGTGAACAGGAATGGTGTGTCCATCTAGATCTCTGTCGTATCTCCGATCATCTCTGTAAACTCCATACTCATCCTTCTCTTCCCAGTAGAATCGTCGGGTACCGTAGAAATCAAAGGCTCTTCTGCCGAATTCTGGCAGTCTGTCAACCGATGTTGGGACGTCAATGCCGATCGATGGTTGAGTTTTATGGCGAGATCTTTGTATGAAGCCTTTATTTATGCCACCTGCTGTGTCATAGGACTCCTTTGTAGCCTTCTGTTTTGGATTGTTGCGTTGATGCATGACCAGATTGTCTGCTACATTGGTTGTCTGAAGGATATCTGCGATATCTTCTCGAGATACGTATAGTGCGCGTCCGTCTATTGCTTTTGCGTAGCCATCTGGGTCCCTGAAAATACCAAATTTGTCTGGAGTTAGATACTGGTTATCAAATTTAACTTTTTCGCTTACAGTAGTTTTTTGGTATGGGACGGTTGTCGATCGATGTTGTATTGTTGATGTCGACCGATTGTGGACGACGGGTGTCGATCGATGGATGGATTGCCCTGTGGATCGGATGGCTGAAACGAGTTATTTCCCAAGCAGCTTCTGCTCGAATCTGATCTGTTTCATCGTGTCTTTGCATGTTGAGAAGCTCCTCATCTGTGAAACCGTCTTGTAGTTTATCTTCTACTGGTGCATAGATTGATGTTTCTACTGCAAAGCTTTCGTGGTGGTGTTCATCTGCCCAACTGCCAATCGAGTAGTCTCCTTCTCGTTCACGGTTGACTTCAGTGTCGATCTATTTGTAGTAGGCATTGTCGGTCGATGCTCGTTTTTGGTTTCGTTGATGAGGTTGAGTGTTTATCGATGGTGATCTTGTCATGTCGATCGATGTTGCACTGTGAGTATCGATCGACGCTGAGTAGTTCGTCTTGTACTCAGATCCACGGTGGCAAGCTACAATGATTCATGGATCATTGATCCTTCTGGAGATCGTCTGTGGCTTCTTGACTGAAATAGGGTCGTAGTGGGCATTAGGATCGATGAGTGTTAGACACAAATGGTTGAGTTGCAAGTTGCACACTACTCCTACTGTTGACAAGAAAGCTCTCCTAAGTAGTAGAGAAGAGTTCCAGTTTAACTTGATGTCCAAGACATGGAAATCAACTGGAACTAGGGTATTACCAATCTGCACCTCTAGGTCTCTCACAATTCCTCCTGAGTTCTTCTGGGAACAATCCACAAAAGTGAACAATTTCTGCGAAGGCTCCACCTGCAGACCCAGATGGTCTGCCATAACCCTAGGTAGGATGCTGACTGATGCTCCTGTGTCGCACAAGGCATGTGGGAACTCAATAACCTTCACCGTGGATGGTATTACAAATTGCTCAGGATCACTCTTCTTCTTCAATGGAATCCTCATCCTCATCCTCATCTTTTCTCTAGCTTCACAGAACATTCTCTTGATCTCTTCTTCTTTCTCTCTAGTTTCTCTGAAGAACATCCACAATCTGTGGGTATAATAAGCCTCTTCGAATGGCTTATGTAGAGGAATCATGAAGACTCTCTTTCGGAAATTTTCCTTTTCCTTTTCATTAGCCCCCCTCTTCAGATCCTCTCCATCATCTGAAGGGATCTTCGAGTAGGAACCCTATCCTCTTCCATAGGATCCTCTCCATCATCTGAAGGTCTCCTGGCGGTCTCAGGTGGGTTTTCAGAAGGTTCGGGTTTGGGCCTGAGTGCATTAAGACGTGCAACATATATCTTTGGCATTTGCACTCGGTAGGTAATAGGTGCTCGTCGATCGATAGGCGCTGGAGGTTGTCGATAGATGGGTGCCTCTGTTTGTCGATCGATGTGGGTGTCAGCATGTCGATCGATTCGTACGTAAACAGGGCTAGGAGGATGTGGTTGTTTTACTGCGAACTCCTCGTCAGTTAGAATCTTCATGGCATTGCAAGACGCGGTTGAGTCCGTAGGCGTCGTCGATCGATGCTCTGGAGTTCCTGTCGATCGATTTGGACTGGTGTGTGTCGATCGATGTTCGATGTATGGCGTCGATCGACACAATGCGATCCGCCGAAACTCATCAAACTTTCTACTTCGAAATCTCCTTCTTGCACCTTCTCTTCCTTCACTACCAAAAATCATCCTCAATGATGGCATTCACGTGGTGTTTCATCACATCATCCCCTACCCCTCTTGTCGAGGCTTTCTGCCTCTTGACAGCATCTCATGTCTGCACAACCTGCATCTCCAGCTTCTTCACATGAGTGCTTCAAGTTGTATTCAGGTTGGTGTAGACAAAATCAATCTTCCCATTGAACTCCACTGTCATTCGTTGCTTGTGGAAACCGAAATTCGCACTGTCGATTTTCGTTTAAATTAGGAAAATATGAGAACCCTAGTTTCCCAGAGGTCCTGGATATCTGCTAATACCACACACCAAGCAATCAGAACACGAAACGAGAACAGTAATAAAATAAGAAGTCGTAAAAAGAGCAAAAGGTGTCTTATTCCGAATTCGCGTATGAGCGTTACAACAAGGTAGAAGCCTCGGCTATGAGAGCTGTCGGCGAGACCCCTAGTTCTAACAACCTAAGACTGCAAAACCTAGTTGAGTCGCAGTTTGAAATAACAAAAACGGAAAGTTGCCTAATTCCTCTAAGTGCTAAGTTTGATGTGTAAAAGTTCTTCTTTTTCTGCCTCTTGCATAGGACTCCTTATATACTCGCTCCTAGGTCGGTTTATGCTTTTCCCCTTCTGTCCTTAAGCCGTCATAGCTTAAAAATGGATATATTCTGTTTTTCCCGATCTTCGTGATTATGTTCGAAAACTTCACATTTATCCGCGGAAACTTGACATTTATCTTTCCTTAGGAACCAAGCATAAACCGTCATACGGCTTATGGGCTTTTGGTCTAAGAAATCGCAAGTGGGCTTCGAGTTGTGTCTTAGGTCTCTTTGGGCCGTCATTGACTCGAAACGTTCATTACGGTTTCTTCGATAAAAAATGAACTTTCCACGGTTTTTATCGTAAAGTTTGATTGATGACTCCGAGTGACGAAAAACATGAAATGGTTTAGCCACGGTTTCGGTATCCCACCTTCTCTTTGCTGATGATAGCCTTTTCTTCTGTAAGGCGGAGCCCCGTGAATGTGAAGAAGTAATGAAAGTAATCAGGACATATGGTAAAGCATCTGGACAGTACATAAACTTTGACAAGTCTTCTTTACTCTTTGGTAAGAGGATTAATGCAGCCACCCGGCAAGAGATTAAAGACACACTTGGCATACACAATGATGGAGGGATGGGAAAGTACTTGAGAATCCCAGAGGATATTAGTGGCTCTAAATGTAAACTTTTTGCATTTCTAAAGGATAATCTGATGCATCGAGTCAATGGTTGGACTGGTAGGTGGCTCTCTAAAGGGGGAAAGGAAGTAATGATCAAATCCATTTTACTCGCTCTTCCGACATACGTTATGTCGACGTTTCTGCTCCCATTGGAGATCTGGGAAAACCTCGCTAGTGCCATTGCACAATTTTGGTGGAGCTCGAATCCACCAAAAAGAGGAATACACTGGGAAAAATGGGAAAATGTTTGTTTACCAAAAGAAGAGGGCGGGATAGGATTCCGATTGATTCATGAGTTCAATATAGCACTACTAGCGAAGCAACTATGGAGACTGGTCCAATACCCTGATTCACTGGTTGCCCGGGTCTTAAGGGGGAGATATTATGGGACGACCTCGCCATTAAGAGCGACCTCTAGTAGCAGCCCATCATATGTGTGGACAAGCATCTCCGCCGCAAGGAAGCTTCTACTGCTAGGGATCAGATGTAAGATTCATTCTGGTTAAGACGTCAGGGTGTGGGAGGATCTGTGGATTCCAACGACACCTGCTAGACCAGCTAGACCTGTAGCGCCTGTAATGCACTTAAATATGAGAGTCAGTGACATCATTAACCAGGAATCAAAGGAATGGGTTGCAGGATTACTAGATAATTATGTCCATCCTGAGGATATACCACTCATTCGTAGTATGGCCATAAGCTCTACTCATCGCCGTGATACTTTCTGCTGGAACTACACGAGGAATGGCCAATACACAGTCAAATCTGGATACTGGGTTGCTCAAAATCTATTGAAGCAAGAAGAGGAAAAAGAAATATTGGAGCCAAGTATCACTAAACTCCAGGCCTTTGCTTGGAAGTTGCAAGCGCCAAGGAAGATGTGCCATCTTGTATGGCAATTGTTAATGGGTCAGGTAGCAGTAACGAGGAATCTAGCAAGGCGTAATATGAGGTGCAATAATTATTGCCCAAGGTGTGGGGAAATAGAGGAATCTGTAACCCATGCAATATTTGAATGCCCTCCAGCATTGCAAGTATGGTCTTTATCGGCAACTCCTACAAGTCCACGTATATTCCCAGTGGCAAGCGTCTACACAAACATGGACTATCTTTTCTGGAGGAAAAATAATATCATTGCACCAGATCAAGACAGGGATCCTTATCTCTGGATAATATGGTATATTTGGAAGGCTCGTAATGATAAGCTTTTCAGGGGTATAAACAGAGATCCTTTGGAACTCGTTCGATATGCAGAGAGTGAATGCCAAGCCTGGTTTAATGCAAATGAGATGATACCGCCACAAGTACAGGCCAGTAATAATGAGGAAAACCAAGTCTTAAGCTTGGGTAATATCTGTCTATTAGACGGATCCTGGAAAGCTTCTGAACGTTTTAGTGGATGTGGATGGGTCTGGATGGATAGTAGGGAGAACATAAAACTTATGGGAACACGGAACTTCACTCGATGTGAATCAGCGTTGCATTCGGAGGTAGAAGCGCTGCGATGGGCGATGGAGAATATGCTTCAACACTCGCCGTGACAGAGCTTTGGAACAGACTGCAAGGAGATGATTGCAATGCTAAATGACCCCCAGGAGTGGCCAAATTTTGCGACAGAACTGGAGAAGATAGAGACGTTGAAGATTTGTTTTCCGGACTTCAAAATTAACCATGTGCCAAGAGTGCGCAATCAGTTATCTGATTTTTTAGCTAAGACTACTAGAAACTTTCGTAGGGAGTTACATTTCATTGGTTGTTCTATTCCGGTCTGGTTACCCAGACCACCTCAAGCTTGAGTAATAGAATGGCCGTTTGACGTCAAAAAAAAAAAAAAAAAAAAAAAAAAAAAACAATAGCATGTAAGATAGCTGGGGCAGACATAGCGGTTTCAATAACGCTACCAAAAGCATATAATAGCTGTTTTCTAACGCTAAGAATGGGCTTTTTTTTTGTAGTGTTAATTTCTTCTTCAGTAGTTGGTCTTACTAAATCATCATTCATATCCTGAGTAACCCGCTGTTTAAACCCCATGAAAACTTCAGTATAGAGATCCAAGTCAACCTCGTCAGGCGCATATAACTTCTGAAAATATGTTGTAGCAACATCTGAGACTTCTTTATGGCCTTTACGTATAACTCCATGATCGTCCTGAATGGAGCCAGTTGTGTTCCTGACCCATCTAGCTTTAGTAACTGCATGGAAATAGCGTGTATTTCTATCCCCTGACCGTAGCCACATTATTCTGCTCTTCTGCTTCCAATAAATCTCGTCCTCTAAATATGCTTGATTTAAATCATCTTTAATCGCATTTTTTTCCGCTGTAGAAAAATCATTAGAGATGAAAGCCTTATCCAGCTTACTCCTAAGAAAGCCTATTCTTTCCTCGGCATTATACATGTTGAGTCTTTTCAATTGAGAGATATGTTGTCTCCATCTGCCGATTCTTTGTGTTAGCGGTATACTTACTGTTGGACCATAAATTTGTCACAAAGTCTCATGTCATTATTAAGAGTCAAAAGACGACAACAAAAGTTAGTTACTGATCTCCCTATATCTCGGACTCATGCGGATCTAAGAAGAGGTCAAAGACCGAATATTAGGGAGCACGTGCAACCAACTTACGAGCTTGACAGAGACTAATTGCTTCTATAAAAGACAAAGTTGTTACTCTTGTAAAGGGGATCTCTCTCACGAACGTGAAACCAGAAAAGAAACCATTAACTATTCTCATCAACATAAAATCAAAGCCTCCGCTTGATAGAGAGGAAGAGACAAGAGCTCACCAAGCTCGAGCTGAGATCATAGATGATGTCCTCACTTCTCAAAGGAAAGAGAGCACGAGCTCCAAAAGATCAAGAAGAAAGACCAAGAATGTTACAAGCATATGACGATCACTCATATCGTTTGACTGGAAGAAAAGATATTTAATTATGTTCACTTATTACACGGACTGAAGACGACGTTTCCGTATGCGAGGAGGAACGAGCTCGTTATGAGCCCAAATAAGGATACGACCTTTCTACACATGGTGTTTGAGCTAACGAGGTCATGATCTCTGTAAATAAGTCTTTAGACTTAATTATCTGAACCTGAGCTGACGTCTTCAGAACGATGAAGCAGCCGTCTTGCTCGAGACCGATGAAACTGACATCTCTTTCGAGATGATGATAATCGAACTACGTTTAAACTTGATCCCTTAACGGATACGTAAGCAGCTCGGCATCGAGTTCAGTCACGATCCTTCTCTCTCCCGATATCTCTATGCTGTTCGGCATACTAATAGAGTCCATTTTTTTCTACTCATACCTGATTACATCGTTGTGTTCTGAGGATATCATTGCCCATGTTATTTCTTCCCTAATTGTTTTCACTCAAACACTACAAAATACTTAGTGTAGATTTTAGGATCTACACTTACTAGTTGAGCTTGTCCCATTCCACACCATCCTCGTCGAACTGAGTCTTGAAAACCGTCTTTGTTAAACATACGGTTATCATATTTGAAAAATGTTCTAGGTATCTCTCTCTCTGCTGACATGAATGTGACCATTGGACGATGATCAGATTCCCCTATTTCAAGATACTCTGTATGGGAAGATGGATATAGATCAAACCATCTATTGTTCGCCATCGTACGATCCAAGCAACATCTAACAAGATGGTTTCCTCTTTGACCAGCCCATGAAAAGCGATCTCCCACAGACTGAAGATTAGTAAAATCATAGACTCGCTTAATTAGGGTGACCATAAACAAACGACAAGCAGTTCTCCGTCCTCCGCCGTAGCCGTCGGTAAGCCTCCGCCGTCGCCGCCGGTGACTGTTACTGGTGACTCGGCGGTGACTAGCTCAACTCGGCCGAGTCAACTAAGCGAGTCAACTCGGTTGACTCCGTAAACCTGTTGGTTAACTGGTTTGACCAGTTTAAATTAAATTCTGTTACGGTAAACCGGTCGGTTATGTCAAATTGATTTATGGTCAAGAGGTGACCGGGTTGATCTTTGACCAGCGAGTTGACTTTTCCGTAAACTTTGAACAAACCCCGTTTTTAACCGTTTGAAGGGCTTTCTAACTCAGAATTTCACCCTGATTTCAGATTTGGAGTCTATTTGAGCAGCTGGAGTTCATAGATGTGAATTTTGAAAGGCTGAAACGTGTGCTACATGTTCTTCGGAAAGAGACTTTGATTTCTGATTTGAAAAAGTACATGTCTTGCACATATGATCCTGATATTCTAGTTTCTGTTTTGAGTGTCCAGGATAAACAGTTTCAGTATCAAAGAAGTGTAAGGAACAAAAGCATAGACCATGCTTATCAGCCTGAGGTTTCGAGATGCATGTACTCAAGGAAAATGGCATTAAAACTCCAAGAAAGTTTCTTTCCAAAATTTTCCTTCACTAAATTTTACATGTTCTTTAGATTTTTTTTCGCCTGATTCATTTCCTTATGATACAGGTAAAATGGATTTGAGGTCAAATCCTTTTCAAGAGGGAGGGAATGAATTGCCCTTGGGTAGCGCACCGGGCAAAACAGACATGCATGGCTTGATCATGGGAAGCAGTAAAGACATATGTTCATTGTTTGACTCATATCTTACAAACCACGAGAATTCTACGCATGAAATAACTTGGAGAATGTTCTCAACTCAATTATGGAGCTCCCCGAAGAAGAATCAGATAAAACAGAGTTGATATGTGACAGTGATGCCATTTACAAATCAGGAGGTCTTCAGTTCTCCCGAATTCGGACCACCCGAGAAGCTGGAAATAGCTAACCTTTTTTTGATGAACCAACGACCAATTCAATCATGCCAAAGGTGATTATTCATGTTCTAAATTTCCAAGAAAGTCTTAGGCTTTATGGTTTTCAAAAAGATTCAAAAACAGACTTGTTTTGGCCAAATGGAGAAACCGATAAAATATTGGCTAAGGGAAAAGATGAATTTCGACCAGGCCTCAAAGGGACATGTCTTGGCCCATATCAGGAGCATATTCTTCACCTTTCAAAGTCCTGGTCGTAGCTATATCAAGAGGCATTCCAAGTTTCAGTCAAAGACTTTATTTAGTCAAGTCTTTCTTTTCGGTCTTTTATGTCTTGTTTTTAGCACTTTCTTGTTTGGATCTCTACAACTTGTAATCCTATAAATAAGGCCTAAGAGCCACGAAATGATAATCGATTTTGTCTTGAATTTTCTGAGTTGAAACTCTTTGTTCTTTGTAAGAACTTGTCTTGTTTCTTGGTGAGTCATATCCAAGTAAACACTTCCTCAAATCGTTGGACTTGTGAGTAATATCAAGCAACGACGAGAGAACCTTCATTTGGTGGTCTTGTGAGTCATATCAAGCACCATTGGATTCGGGAATATCAGAGGCTTTCCGCAACCTTCGTGCGACCCTTCAATCCATCCAGTTCTCCATCCAGAGTTCATATCGAATCCGTACCAGTAGAGTGATCCGTTCCTATGGTCCTTCATTAAGCAACAGAGTTTTGGAAACAGAAGTTTGATGGAGCCAAAGGAGATTAATACCATTTCGGAGAGGCCGACACCTAAGAGCGCTTCAAAGATCCGCGGTTTTTGGGTTAGCAGGGTACTACTGAAAGTTCATCAAGGGTTTCGCCAGTATAGCAATGTTGAAGACGCGGTCTACATGTAAAGACGTCAAGTGTGAGTGGAAAAGTTTTTGTTCAAGGAGTTCACTGAATTGAAGCACAACTGACAAAGACACAAGTTTTAGTTCTACTGAGGGCACTCTAATGTGTCAGATACATGCTTGGATTGTGGACGGATGTAGGAAGATCAGGTCATTGCATATGCATAACGCCAGAGAGGCCGTAGTGGTATTTGCGTTATAATTTTGGAAATCTTAATCGTACGGGAAGGAAGTTCAGATTCTCTAGGATCATTGGAGTCTAAAATTTATCTCCATTCATTAAAAGTTGTACTTGGACTGTGCATACCATCTGGTAAGGAAAACTAGGTGACAAATGCCCTAAGTAGGCACATGATCGACGTATCGGGAACCAAAGAGGTTCAAGAACTTACTAGGACACTTATAAGTCTCAGATTGTGTGCAGTTTAATAGAGGAGAATACAGAGTGTCTTGAAGCATTAGTGGAGGCAGAATTGTCGTGGAGGATACACAAGGCTAAGGATGATGATGCGACTTTTGTTTACCATATCGATTTTGATGGTATTGGGTATCATAAAGTTTCGAGAAGGATGTGCTTGTATCGAAACCAAGTTTTTTATGTCGGACGATAAGCTATTAAGAAAAGAGATCTTACAGGAAACACATCAATCGTGTTTCTATATCCACCGGCACCACCCAGGGATACGAAGATATGAAGTGTTACTATCATTGGCCTAGTATGAAAATAGTTGTAGCTACATTGCATAACAACGTCAGACTTGTTAGATGGTTTATCTGAGAATCAGGTACCTACCAGATTATTGTTGAAAATGTCCAAAGCGGAAATGAGGCCTAGTGATTATGGACATTGTTTTTGGATTGTCAATCACCAAATGTGGGATGGATACCATCTGGGTGATTGTGATATATTCACCAAGTTATCTCATTTCCTAGTAACTTAGAAGACAATCAGAGATAATCAGTTGTGGCTGCATGGAGTTTCTATCAGCAATGGATCGGATCGGGATATAAAGTTTACATCTGCGTTTTGGGGAGTCTTTCAGAAGGTGCTTGGGACAAAAGTCCATATGAGTACAACTTATCACCCGCAGACAGATGGGCAGTCATAGAGGACTATTCAGAATTTAGAGGATATGCTATGGGATTGTGTTGTATAGTGGGAATGAAGTAGAGAAAGCGTCTACCTCTTGCGGAGTTTCTACATCAACAACTATCATTCAATTATCGAGATGGCACCATATGAGATTCTTTATGGTAGGCGTTTTCATACACCACTTTGTTAGACAAAAGTGGGGGAGTGACGTGAGAAAGAACCATCAATGGTTCAAGAGACGGTAGAGCAAATGGACATGCTCAAAGTTTGTCTTTAGGAAGCACATGACCGTCAGAAGAGTTATGCAGATTAGCGTCGTAAAGATTTGGAGTTACATATGGGCGATCTAGTATACCTGAAAATAAGGACATTTCAAGGACGATCTAAGACTTAGAAGCTAAAGCAGCTTAAACCAAGGTACATGGGATTGTATCCTTCGGTGGAGCGGATTGAAGCAGTTGCTTGCAGTTGTTTTATCAGCAGAGTATCAGATTTCCACGAGGTGGTTCAATTCAACACCATTCCTAGAATAAGTTCTAAGGGTAATTGCAATCAATCAATGCGATTAAGTTATGGTATGATTGCAACAAGGCCACACGGCCACGAGTATGATCAAGTCTAGAACAGTTTAACCTAATATGTAGTTTCAGATTTCAATTTTAAAATAATCTAAACTAGGTCATTAGGGTTTTAGTTTAAACAAGCCAAACAATCAGATTCGAGTTTGAACAATCCTAACAATAGTTCTAGGTGATCAAATCAACCAATCAATGTTCAATTTCAAACAATCAAAATCGATTTTCAGAATTAGTGTTTTAGTGTTTCGATTTTATTAACAAGCAATTTCAATTTCATGATGATCAAATTCAATCTCAATCAATCAGTTTTAATTAATCAATAGTTTTCGAATTAGGGTTTAGGGATTTCGAAAATTTGATCTTAGATCAAAGGGATTTGATTTGAGATTCAAAACCTTTAAGGTTCTGATTTTAATTGATCAATGGATCAATCTCAATTTTTAGGGTTTGGGTATCGAACTTATAGAGCTTCGATTTACTCGCTTAGGGATTGATCTATTATCCTATGGCTTTCATCTTAGAGATTATATTTTAGGGTTTCATTCTTTACAATAAACCAAATTCGATTCATTAAGTTCTTAGAATTCGAAATACCTTTAGTTTAGTTGTTTGTACAAAGCCAAATAAAACATTCTTATACTTAAGAAATATCTAAGATGATGATCCTTGTCTATTTTTCAGAAATGAAAGAAGACAAGAACATGCTAGTGGTGGATAGTGGATCAAGCCACACTATATTAGGACAAAAGATATTTTGTTAACCTCACCCTAAGAAGTGCCAATATCAATACTATAGCAGGCACAGCCAGTCTTATTGAAGGCAAAGTGGTCGAATGTGGTATAATCGTTTAAGCCAAACCGGCGCCAAAGTAGGCTATAAGAACGACCCTATCAGTCCATGTATCTTTATAAAGAAGTTTGCAAACAATGGATTTGTTATCATTGCAGTGTATGTTGATGATTTGAACATCATTGGAAGTCTGGGGAAATCGCCCAAACAGTTGAATATCTCAAGAAAGAGTTTGAAATGAAAGACCTAGGTAAAACCAAAGTCTGTTTGGGGTTGCAACTTGAGTACATGAAAGGAGGATCCTTGTGCATCAAATGGCATATACTGAAAAGTACTCTAAAGAGATTTTATATGGACCAGGCTCACCCATTGACCAGCCCAATGGTAGTGAGGTCCCTTGATTTGGACACGGACCCATTCGGTCCTAAGAGGACGATGAGGATGTCCTGGGTTTAGAAGTGCCATACCTCAGTGCCATAGGAGCATTAATGTATTTGGCTAGCCACACTAGACCAGATATATGTTTTGCCGTAAACCTCCTATCAAGATTTAGTTCTTGTCCGACCCAAAGGCACTGGAACGGAATTAAACATATCCTACGTTACCTACAAGGAACTAAGGATTTGGGTCTATTTTATACCAATGAAACCAAAGATGGTTTGGTAGGCTTTGCAGATGCAGGCTACTTATCTGATCCACACCATGGTCGGTCCCAAACTGGTTATGTGTTCACTCATGGTGGTACTGCTATTTCATGGTGTTCCATGAAACAAACTATAGCAGCCACTTCATCTAATCACTCAAAAAAATCTTGCCATGCATGAGGCAAGTCGTGAGTGTGTATGGTTGAGGTCTATGACCCAAACATCCGATCAGATAGTGGAATGGTCAAGGACAATGGTCCGACAATCATATATGAAGATAATGCTGCTTGCATTGCTCAACTCAAAGACGGGTATATCAAAGGTGACCGAACCAAACATATTCTACCCAATTTCTTCTTTACTCATGAGTTGCAGAAAGCTGGAGAGGTCAACGTCCTTCAGATCCGGTCTAGTGAGAACTCAGCCGACCTCTTCACCAAGTCATTGCCCACCAGCACATTCAGGAAGCTCACGTAGCAGATTGGCATGCAAAGACTCAAGGACCTTCAGTGATGTCCAAATCAGGGGGAGTAATGTGTGTTGTACTCTTTTTCCTTTCTCTGGTTTCCCTTTTACCACATTGGGTTTTGGGTTTTCCGGAAGAGGTTTTAATGAGGCAACATTAGCATGTTACAAGCCCTATATGGTTATGGCATCCAAGGGGGAGTGTTATGAATCATGAAGTGGATGGTCCATAACCTAAACCATACAAGTTCAAGACTAGAGTCCATTGGAAGTTTACATCCAGCCACATGGAAGACCCATTCAACCTTAGTCTTTATGAGTTTGACCATGTCATTATGTAGAGTATCTTTGTAATCAATTCTCCCTTTGACTCCACCTTGTATGAACCACTATATAGAGTGGTGTAAGCAATAAGAAATATACAACACATTCTCACAAACTTTCTCTCAAATTTTAACAGTGAATTTGTATTATATTTTAAAATCAAAAACTAAAAGAAAAGTATTAGTTGCAAAAAAAAGAATTTTTTCAAATATTTTTAACGCCCTCAGCAAACACACTGAACTATAAACCCTAAATCATACACCCTCAACCTTTGGGTAAACCATAAAATTTTGGATTAATCAAAAACACTAAACATAAAAACACTAAGCTCTTAATCATAACCCCTAAACTCTTGGATAAATCTTAAACCCTAGGGTTTAATATTTTGTCAACGGCGTTAAAAATATTTTAAAAACTATCTTTTTTCAGCAACTATTATTATTTTTTATTTATTTTTATCTAAGGGATTAGGGGTTTGGATTAATGGTTTAGGATTTTAAGATTTAGTATTTAGTGTTTTTGATTTAGGGTTTAAGATTTATTCAAGGGTTTACGGTTTATCCAAAGATTAGGATTTAGTGTTTTGTTGACGTACGGGATTAAAAATATTTTTAAAAAATTCTTTTTTTTGTAACTATTACTATTTTTTATATATTTTTACTTTTTATTTAAAAACAAATACAACTTGACAATATTCTTTTTTTAAAAAGCTACAGATATGAAATAACAAATTTCTATTAGTTGATGAATATGTAGGTTCACCCTAAAGTGCTCGAGAATAACTCAGATATGGTTAAATGTAGGCTTACACATTTCAGGGTAATGTGTTTACAGACAAACTGAATAAAAATGAATAACTAACTTGATACAGAGGACCAACTAAAACAAAGCAGTCACATAAGAACCTTATCATCACGGTTGTTTTTGGTTTATTATATGATTTATATTTGGTGTTCATATTTTCATAAAAAATGAGGCCATTGACCACATATTTATTTAATTTATTATAATTGCCACACATATTAATAATATGGAGGATATATATAGAAAATAATATTATAAGTAGGGAACTATATATCTAGCATATTATAAAGTCGGCAATAAAGCAAACTTAGCTCAAGGTATTTTTTTTTCTCTATGAAATTTCGGTAACCATACAGTGAAGCTTCTCTTACTTGGTCAAAAACTAAATTTAAAGCTTCCTTATTTGGATCAATGAATATGAATTCACACAAGTTTGTCAACATTAATTGAATTTTTATATATGGAAATATATGAATATATTGTTAACATTTTCTAGTAAAGAGATCTTACAGCAAACACATCAATCGTGTTTCTCTACCTACCGGAACCACCCAGAGGTACGAAGATATGAAGTGTTACTATCATTGGCCTAGTATGAAAACAGTAGTAGCTACATTGCGTAACAACGTCAGACTTGTTAGATGGTTTATCTGAGGATCAGGTAGGTACCTACCAGATTATTGTTGAAAATGTCCAAAGCGGAAATGAGGCCTAGTGATTATGGACATTGTTTTTGGATTGCCAATCACCACATGTGGGATGGATACCATCTGGGTGATTGTGATATATTCACCAAGTTATCTTATTTCCTAGTAATTTAGAAGACAATCAGAGATAATCAGTTGTGGCTGCATGGAGTTTCTATCAGCAATGTATCGGATCAGGATATAAAGTTTACATCTGCGTTTTGGGGAGCCTTTCAGAAGGCGCTTGGGACAAAAGTCCATATGAGTACAACTTATCACCCACAGACAGATGGGCAGTCATAGATGACTATTCAACTTTAGAGGATATGCTATGGGAATGGGTTGTATAGTGGGAATGAAGTTGGGAAAGTGTCTACATCAACAACTATCATTCAAGTATCGAGATGGCACCATATGAGATTCTTTATGGTAGGCGTTGTCATACACCACTTTGTTGGACAAAATTGGGGGAGCGACGTGAGAAAGAACCATCAATGGTTCAAGAGACGGTAGAGCAAATGGACATGCTCAAAGTTCGTCTTTAGGAAACCCGTGACCGTCAGAAGAGTTATGCAGATTAGCGTCGTAAAGATTTTGAGTTACATATGGGCGATCTAGTATACCTGAAAATAAGGACATTTCAAGGAGGATGTAAGACTCAAAAGCTAAAGCAGCTTAAACCAAGGTACATGGGATTGTATCCTTCGGTGGAGCCGATTGGAGCATTAGCTTGCAGTTGTTTTATCTGCAGTTGTTTTATCAGCAGTGTGTCAGATTTCCACGAGGTGTTTCATGTGTCAGCGTTGAGAAAAGTTGAGGGAGAACCAGAGTTTATTTTTCAGTAGACGTCAAATCACCGCAGGGAAATTGTATGCAACTTATCAGCTATTGGAGATTATGGATCATCAAGTGAAAACCATACGGGGAATGTCCACCGTGCTTGTCAGAATCGATGGGAGAGACATGGGATTCAAGAAGAGGCTTCAGAGACACAACTTGATTATTCAGAGCTTTGTTGCGATGAATTGGACAGTTAGCCGATAACTTGAATTCAGGGACGAAATCATTGTTAGTGGGGGAGAATATTAATGATCCGATTCCGGTCACGGAACTCGTTAGCCGGCTAAGGCCCAAGCAATATCCGAAGGTCCAAGATGTTTGTCTATAAATACCCATCTCCATCAGCTTATTTCCTGCTAAACAAAAAGATTAGAAGTTAAAAGAAAAAGAGAGAGTTCAAGAAGAAGAAAATGTGAAACCTTTGTAACTGAACCACCGGAGCTTTCTCCCACGACCACCACACCCTGAGACGTCACCAAGCTTGTCAACACTGTTTGCCGCTGTGGTAACCCGGAACCGCCGCCTCCTTAGCTTCAGTTTCGGATCGTTCAGTAAATCGGTGATATGTTCCTAACCGTTGATAATTTCGTGCATGCAAAGCCACCAGAATGTTCCTCTTGTCGAGACGAAGCCGTAGACATGGACCACGTCACAATCGGAGCTCAGACGAAACCGTACGCGCCTCCGCAAATTTTGCTGTCCCAGCGCGTGTCGTCCATGCACCACGCCAGAAATCGTCGCCGTCGCCGCCGCCGCCAGACTGCTGCTGGATCACCAACTCGCCGTCGCTGTGCTCGGCCATCGCCGTCGGTAAGCCTCCGCTGTCACTGCCAGTGACCGTTACCGGTGACTCGCCGGTGACTCGGTCAACTCGGCCGAGTCTACTCAGCGAGTCAACTGGTAAACCGGTTGGTTAATTGGTTTGACTGTTTTAAATTAATTTCGGTTAGGTTAGGTTAAACCGATTGGTTATGCCAAATTGATTTCTCATCAAGGGTTGATCTTTGACCAGCGAGTTGACTTTTCCGTAATCCTTGACCATACCCGTTTTTAACCGTTCGAATGGCATTTTGACACATAATTTCGCCTTGATTTCAGATTTGGAATCTACTTGAGCACTTGGAGTTCATAGATACCTCTTTTCCATATTGCTAAGGTGAGGGTCTATTCCCGAACTTCTCGTACACGGCTTAGGACCTCAAATAAGTATAATTTATTTCTAATATGTTCAGTCTGCGTGAAATCGAGTCTGTCATTGCTTGTTTAGTTTTTTTAGACTCTTTGCTTAAAGCGGAACTAGGAAGTTAGGTGATTCAACATTGATTGCTTCACTTAATGTAATTTTTAGTTAGAATTGTTTGAGATGGATACAGAGACAGACATATGTATGTCGGATTGTATGAGAGGCTACGGCCAGTCAGTCGACCGGCTGTACCGTAGTCTGGTGTGGTCGATAAAGAGTCTGAGGGCAGTGACACCGAGCACTCTCTCGGCAGTGTGTTGTTGGCCTGTTAGTGGGCAGCGAGAATGCACCTCGCTAGGATCATTGTTTGTTGTTTCGGTACTTTAGATACCATGTTTGACATGTATTAGATTTAATTATATTTAATCAGAGTGCTTTGTCCAGGTCCATGGACTTCGGGGCAGCATCTCATACTTCATTGGTCGATTCCTTTGTCTCTCACCCCTCACTCTTCTCCATTATAGGTGAGATAAACAAGTATGTGATATTTGGACAGACTTGATGCTAGTGGAATTATTTTTGGATTTTTATTTGGGCTTTTGGTAAGCGTAGTTGGGTTTATGAGCTTTTATGTTATGGATATTGTTGGTGGCATATCTAGACAGGTGTCACATTGTGTATGATGACGCGTCGGGGATTGACACGCTATATTCCAGATAGGAAGTGACGGGTGTCTCAAGTTATTTCTGGGACAATCAAGGCTCAGAGTTATGGAGCCTATTTCCTGATGAGAGGCGAAAGCCAGGAAAATTTAGAATTGTTATTAATATAATTTTAAGTGTTCTAATAGATTCTCATTCACCCCATTATACTTTAAAAAAAAATTGGTCGAATTCTCTATAAACTTATACTAAAAAAACTTATATACTATATAATGTATTCACCCCCATTACTGCTTAACGTGTAACTGATTCTGATTTGACACATAATATATATATATACTAGGGTCGGCCCGGGCTACCGGGTTTGTAGTTTAAATTTATTTTCAAAAAAAGTTTGTTACAGTAAAATTTTTGTAAACTAATAATGTTGAAACTGTGATAATATATTTATTTTTAAAATAATTAATTTGTAAAAATTCTTTTAATTATTTTTTATTTAAAAGGAAGAAAAAAAATTATGTACGATACTATATATTAGTTTATTTTTATATATTTAATTAAATTATTTGATATCTAAAATGTGTGTTCAATTTGATGATTGAATGTAATTGTCTTTTATCTATAATTCAATGAAAATGTCAACTTATTGAAATAAAAAACAAATTAAAGATGAATTTCTTTTTAAAAAATGAATTGTTTATGTTTATTCAAAAGTTATATATATAGTAGTTTTTTTATTTTATTAAGATCATAAATTTATACAAAAATTCTAAATTTTATTATTATTATTTTATCGAATTAATTTATATTTCACATATGTCCAATTCAAGACCAGCAGAATTTATTAATTTTCGTGTTTAGTCATTTACCGAATATTAATTTATAGATTTTCTACTATATATATATATATATACATTATTTACTATTCATTATTTGTGTTGATATAATGAATCTAGATGAATTTGGTTGCTAAGCTAGGATATGGTATGATGTGCTTTTGTGATTAAGATTTCTTAGATGTGGGTTGGAATATTGTAGAGGTGATGATTCTAAGTTTTAAATCATGTGAGTCCCTGCTGTTTTTAAAACCTCTTTCAGAGAGACTGCCTGTTTGTTTTGCTTGAGGACAAGCAAAAGGGTAAATCTGGGGGAGTTGATAGATTATGGATTTGACCCGTTTTCATCCATAGTTTATAGGTGTTTGTACTAATATTATATTATTATAGAGTCTATTTATTATATTTATAAGATCAGGAATGTTTTAGAGATAAGTGATGATTTTGGAGCATTTTGGAGATATTTGGAACAAGCACCCGAGATGACCATCGAGATCGACAATCGGTCGATATTGGAGAGCTAGAATCGATCGATACACAAGTCATGGTATCGATCGATAGTGAAGCGCGCAGAAGCCCGTTTGGTCACAACCGACTTGAAGCCCAAGATTTCACTATTTTACAAGATTGCCCCTGATGTGTTTTATCCTAATTATAAAAGCTTTGCCGCCATGTTAGAGAAAAAGTGTGATTTCTTTGTGTTTCATTGTTTTATTGATAGATAGGAGAGAAGATCCAAAGTTATAATTTGTGATTGGAACTCCATTGATATTTATTGTGGGAACCGAAATTCACATTGTTGAATTCCGTTTAAATTAGGAAAGTAGGAGAACCCTAGTTTCCCAGAGGTCCCGGATATCTGCTAATACCACACGCTAAGCAATCAGAACACGAGATAACACCGATAAATTATATGAAATCGTAAAAAGATAGCAAAGAGAAGTCTTATTCCGAATTTGCGTATGAGCGTTTACAACAAGGTATAAGCCTGGGCTCGAGAGTTGTCGGCGAGATTCCTAGTTCTAACAACCCTAAGACGGCTAAACCTAATTTAGTCGCACCTCGAATAACAAAAACGGAAAGTTGCCTAATTGCCCTAAGTGCTAAGTTTGCTCTGAAAAAAGTCCACCCATGACTCTTGCCTAGGACTCCTTATATACTGGCTCCTAGGCCGGTTTACGCTTTTCCTCTTATGCCCTTAAGCCGTCATAGCATAAAAATGGAGATATTCCATTTTTTCCGATCTTCGTAATTATCTTCAAAATTTCGTATTTATCCGCGGAAACTTGACATTTATCTTTCCTTGCGAACCATTTGGTTAAGAAATTGTAAGTGGGTTTCGAGTCACGTCTTAGGTCTCTTTGGGCCGTTTTTTGACTCGAAACGTTTATTACGGCTTCTTTCGATAAAAACAAACTTTCCGCGGTTTTTATCGTAAAGTTCGATTGATGACTTCAAATGACGAGAAACATGAAATGGGTTGTCTACGGTCTTCGGGAGATAGCATTAAAGAGTAGACGAGAATGCATGGATTCGTGTCATATCGATTTTTAAGAAAGCACGGTCGCTACGTAGCGACCGAGCCGTGTACGTGCTCGGTCGCAATGTAGCGACCGAGCCGAGCTCGGTCGCTACATAGCGACCGAGCTTCGGTGAGAGCTCGGTCGCTACGTAGCGACCAAATTTGTACGTGCTCGGTCGCTACGTAGCGACCGAGCTTTGGGGAGAGCTCGATCGCTACGTAGCGACCGAGCTTCGGTGAGAGCTCGGTTAGCGACCGAGCCGTGTACGTGCTTGGTCGCTACGTAGCGACCAGCTTTTGCGCTGGTTGCTACGCGGCAACTTTGTTCGAGTGTTTCTCCGATTTTTCGTGAATGTGTTTTCTCCGCAAGATTCTTCGTAAAAATAAATATTTTTCTAAGATTTATTTTTCGTAAAAACGTTCATGCCGATTTTTACGGACTTTCAGACATTGATTCCATCGTGACCGATTTTGACCCTAACAGTTAGTCCCCCAACTCGTTAGAACCATGAGCTTCTAGCATGAGGTTTTAGCGAGTGGCTTGGGAAGTTAGGTGAGTTAGGCGGAATTAATGGTCAAAAAGGTTCGTGGTAAGTGGTCTTCCCGCTCTTCTAAGAGTAGAACGCGATAAGATTGGGGCTGCCTTATGACGGCTGCCTACGTACCCTTGTTGAAGGGATCAAGCCTTTCGTAGTTCGTCTTGGAGTTAAGGTTCTTATGACTTGTTTTCCTGCGAGACCTTTACGGTCTAGTTTTTATGTAGCGGTTATCAGGCGTGTTGCTTCCGATGGCATTTTATATGGGTGTAGAAGGAAGACTACGAGTTGTCATCTCGTAATCTAACTCTGTGTGAACTGTTATATCCGTGATCTGTTTCGAGAGTTTTCTGCAGTGTGTAAATCTTGCGGGATTTCTGAAGACGCTCGAATATTGGCAAAGAGACAAATTTTGGTATCTCGTATCAAGGTTTTTGATACTATGCCTAGAGATGTTAGAGACCAGTGCGCTGGGTTTAGGGCAAGACCTAGGTTTACTCATGGTTTTAGAGGGTGCAATGATTAATTCGACTTACGTATCCCGTTTCAGTTTCATCCTGATTCCATACCGATTTAAAGTCCGCGATAGGTTCTCGACTTATTCGACTTGTATGGTTGGAACCGAGCATCTCTCCAAGGACAATTTTTAAGCCTCCTGGAAGTGCTGACCAAAAATTTTGGGTTTCTTTTATAGCACTATTATCCTTGTGTCGGATGTACGAGAGTCATCTCCACGAGATGGCTAAGTCTGTTTAGGACGTTAAGAGTTCGTTATGATCAGCAACAAACTTAATGGTAAAAAATACCGTTTCGAGTCTTCGCCAAGGATATGTTTTGAAAAGGTGTTAGTGCGTACGACTGTCTGGTCTTCCAAGAAAGTGTTTTTATCGAGGAAGGAAATTTCGTCGAAGAACAAATCTTCAGCCGTCTGCGACGTCTCGCGAGGCTGAAGATTTGTTATTCTTTCGTATGCCGCGTTTTGTGCTTGAAATGTTCGCGGGCTTGTAGATGTTTTGCGATGTTGCAAGGGTTTAGTCTTAGCCCTGCGTTTGAGAAACGTTCTTGTTTGATTACGGATGTTCGCAACCAAAATTGTTGTTCCTGTTTGGATGCTAATAATTTGATTTGCGATCGAGGAATTAGGACTGAGGTGTCACGTAAATTTTTTCATGGGAAGAAGCGTTTTCCTTCATAGTGCTTTGTGAAGTGTTGGCTTTCCGAGATCTATGTCATGTATTTTTTAGGATGTTTCGTATAGCTCTAGAAGCTTCGTTACGGATTTTTCCTTACATGCCGCGTATTATGGGTAAAACGTTGCGGGCTTAAAGTGAATTGTGGAGCGTATTGAACTCGGTCAATTTTCGAAAAGTTTAGATCTTCCTTTAACCATTTGGTTGTTAGGACTGAGTTTCGTTACGAAGAATTTATCATATGACTTCCGACTGTAGGCTATACGATAATTATTCTCTTAATAGTCACACGACGTTTTTAGACAAATCGTAGATTATCGTTTAGCCGTTAAGTGATGGAGCTATGGTTTCTCAAATAGTTTGGTTTGGCGTGAGGGATGTGTTCACTCAGATAGCCAAGGATGTTGTAGGTCAAAGATTAGACATTGGTATTTTAACATTTAAGGTCATGTTAGTTTACGATTGTCCTTAAAGGGGATGGCAAATATTGGTTTGGACCTTTAGTGGAATGCGTAGTTGACCGAGGGCAAAAGAGCGCTTGTTAAGATTGATAGGCCAAGTTTGTCGGGGTTATCCATGCTAATATGGCCGATAGTCGTAGAAAACGATTCTCCGCTCTAGGTTTCAGTTATACGACGAATGTTTCGTTTAATGTGACCTATAGTCTTATGAAAATCGAATCTTTTTTGCCTCAGGAAGACGAAGCCCAAGAGGTTTGCTACATAACCCGTGTGGAGTCAGTGGTGGGACGACTGCCTTCTCGGATGTGACCGAGGGAAAAGAAAAGCATAAGCCAGCGAGCCGCATGGTTCTTCATAAAGCCTGTTATGTTAACTTTAGAAAGTTTCTTCGTAAGACTTGGTCTGATTGTACGAAGGGTTTTTCGCGCAAGTAACGGGGACCGGTTTTATGAAGGTTGTAGATCGGTCATATGTAAACATATGTTAAAGTAGCGTTATTTCTGTGGGTTTCACGAGAAACGTTTCTGCTGTGATTTCGATCCTAGGTGAAAGTTGCTTGGAGTTACTCATGGAGTGTTACCGAAGTTTATTTCATTACGATCTAGTCGCAGAACGTTTTTCATAGGTTTTATGAAAGGATTCTCATGACACATTCGTTTCTGGAAAGAATTGGCCGACCAGAGGTGGATCTAGCCACCATCGGGAGGAAAGCGTCTCTTTGTGCACGATGCTACATCTATTCTCTAGTTTTCTTCGTCACAAATTTTTTCGATGCTTTTCCGTGACTCACTTGGTACAACGGAAACTGAAAGAAATGCTTTGGTGATTGAAGATTTCTCGTAGAAATTTTAAAACGAAACAGGCTTTCTAAAACTAGAAAGGGCTTCAATACTTTGGCTAATCGTCGAGTTTCAGTTTGATATTGGTATATGTTTTCTGTACGCATGATTGCGACAAGAAATGATGTATAGTCTTTGAGATTATGTTCATGATCGTCTGGATATGTTGCTAGCGTTTAGACGAATTTTAGATTGTCGTTTGCCTATTTGAGACGAGTATAGTATACGTACATACTCCCTTTTTTTTTATGAAAGAAAACAGTTGAACCGAAACTTTGAAGGGTTGTGTACGTTTCTTCTTCTAAGGTTTGAAATGATCAATAATCCTGGACGATTTAAAGACGATGCTTGGACTGTGATTTGGTTTGTTTCCACTTTGACCACTTGGAAAATGTCGGTTCCGAGAAAGTTGCTAGAAACGAATCGGTTTTAAGACGACGTTCATGTCTCTAGTTTTTTCTCTCTTTAGGAAGCGAGCTTGATATGCGTGGCTATCGTTTCTCGATTTTCGGAGAGTTTAGATCGGTTTGCAAGATCTGGTTGAACAGTTATGGAACGATATATCGAGACAAGAAAAATCGCCTAAGACTTAGTTCGCTAGACTATCCACCTAGGTTTTACGTTCCCTAAAAGTTTTATGGCAGTCTCAAAGGCGTTTTTATTTCTTAGTAATTTCCTACGAAAATTCCAAGTCTGATTTCAAAAATTTCAAGTCGGAAATACCTTAGTTCTCTCGAAGACGCAGTTTTGTCTCTTCTCAGTTTTGCTTTCTTATTTCCCCTTCCTCTTCTCGTGTATGTTCGCCATTTTCGATATTGGTCTTTATCCTTTAAACTTGACATTTATCTTCCGAACTTGGCTGTTATCTTCTCCTTAGATAAGACGTCTATTTTTATAAAAAGGTTCAACTTAATCGTATAGTTGAGGCGGCTAAGGTGTTAAGTTAACCGTTGCCGTTTTATACGATTAATCTGAATCCAAGCGAGAAAACAAGTCTTTGCGGTTTTTTTTATCGTAAATTTTCAATGGTAACTCCAATCAAGACAAAACAAGAGACGTTTCAATCGAGATTTGAAGGAGAACACAAAGATTGAGGTAAGGGCGAGTAGGAGCAAGCGAGGGAGTTTAGACGAGTCTTACTTGTTTTTGTCGTAAAATCTCAACGGAAACTCCGATTGAGATTCCATTGTGACCGATTTTTACCCCAACATATATCTTATTTATTCTATGAAGTTTTTATACCTAACCATGTATGAGTAGTTCTCTTGTTAGATTTAAGGGTTTAAATAGGTTAGGAGGGATTAGCCCCAACTATAGATTGCTGAGTTGTAATAATCATCTTTAGAATTGTTCATTAATACCTGTGTCTAGATTAGCTACCTAGAACTTGCCCTAGGATTGATTGATAAAAGCCATAGCTAATTCTCATCCTGCAAACATTCTAATTGAACTTTGTTCTTTGCTATGAGCAAGGCGAGAGCTGATCTAGTGAGCTTAGTAAGCATTCATTCAACATGTGCATAAAGCTTGACTAGAGCGCGTCGATCGATATCATACTTGAATAATCGATCGACGGTGCAAAAGGTGTATCGATCGATACGCCCATTGGAATATCGATCGACACTTTCTATATATCAATATAACGAGAGTTGAGATCATAAATCTAGTTAATAGTCAACAAGTCAATGCTCGCAAAGGCCGAAAGACTTGTTGATCAAATAGTTGAGCTTTACATTATTATGCATGCAACTCATTAGGCATCTATAGGATTATAATTCCAACTTTCCTGAATAAACACCCTAAAAACCTAAGTCTAGCTATTTCCTTTTTAATCACCAAAACCCCAAAACTTGCTATTAAACAAATACTTGTTCAATATAAAACTGCAATTACTTTCAAAGCTCTTAAAAACATCTTGCTTTACAAATCATATTAGAATCTCAAGGTTCCCTAGCTCCCTGTGAATTCGATCCCTAAATACTACAACTCGACCACTTATTTGAGAGAGTATAAATCACTCATTAGGGTAATTTGAGTGATCCTCGAAAGGGGTACGTAGGCAGCCTTTCATATGGTTCAGTCCGAAATCAGTCAAAACCTTTTTCGTATCTTTTTCTTCTTCTGTTATTGAGCTGCGACTCGACTAGGTTTAAAGTTTTAGGTTGCTAGAACCAGGTAATTCGCTGACAGCTCTTGCGTCTGAAGCTTTTATAATCTCTTGTAATGGTCGCAACGCTCTTACGAGGATTCGAAATGAGATCTACCTTTTCTATAAATTTGTTTTTGTTATCTTTCCATATTTTCCGCATTTATTTGGTCACTTGTCGTTGGCTCTCGCAGAGAATCCGGGACCTCAGGGAAAGTTAGGGTTTCTTGACTTTCCTCCGATTACGGAAATCGATAGTGCGAATTTCGGTTCCCACAATCAGAGAAGAGAATAAACTTATCATGCATACCCATGGCACTAATGAGGTTACGACGATCGACAGCAGGCCTACGCCATCGATCGACGTCGAAACGTGAGACCACAAAGGAATTGAGGCAAGACCCTTTGCCCTAACCTATAGATTAGGAATCCGTCTCAGCCGTCAGCAACAACCCATTGATCGTCACTCGTTAAAAACATCTATCCAAAGACCATTTAAATAATAACACTGATTATGATCTAATTCCAGATGAATTTGGTATTTTCAGAGTTTCAGCAGGACGAGCACGAGGAATGGATGGGAGTCTCCTAAACGTCTCAAAGGAAGATTTTGCAGAACTTTTTGCAATGAATTGATCCAACCTCTTTTTCCAACCGCAAAATGAAGCTGCTATTTGACCATTGATTGATTGGAGACCCCTGTCGTCGATGGACGGTTTCCTCGCCAATGGACAAAGAGTTTATGATCAGAACGACAAGAGGATGTTTCATTGGGAAGCAAAGGATGAGTATGGTGTTTACAGAAATGAGCATGGATATGCACGAGCTGTAGACGGTAGAGCCATACTTGTATCCAAGGAGGATATCCGAGCTATTGTGGAAAGAGCTACACTGCACGAGCACTCTTATATCTGTCTTTTAAAACATGCAGAAGGGTACACTACGTCCATACCAGAATCAGACACGTACAACAAGCAGAAGTTGATTGAATGGTTTATGGAATCTACAAAGCTCATGCTACTATGGATGATTATGTCACCAAGAGGCTCGATGACATCGATTTCCCATTCGGCAGCAGTATAGACTGGTTGACCACTAGCATGCACGAGATAAAACAAGACCTAGCTATGCTTCAGAAACAACATGGAGTCGGAGCAAGAAGATCAAAATCGATCGACGCTCACACTCAAACATCGATCGACGCTAGCATCCAAGTATCGATCGATGCTCGATTCACATCATTCGAAGACAGGCTACAATCATTCACCTATCGGCTTGATGGTATTTGCTACCCCCTACATGATAGTATAGATGAATTGATTTCACGCCTGGACGCTTTGCAACAGGATATGGATATGATAGACCATGGATTTGACCAACTTTTACACATGGTTTATAAGTGTTTTAACTACCATTTATTATATTATAGAGTTTATTTAGTATATTTATAGGATCAGGAGTGATTTGCAAGAAAGTGATGATTTTGTAGAATTTTGGAGATATCATGAGTAAGCACCCGAGATAACCATTGAGCATGACCATCAGTCGACATTGAAGAGGAATAATCGATCGATGTTCACATCTTGATATCGATCGACAGTGAAGCACGCAAAAAGCCTGTTTGGTCTCAGCCGACTTAGAGCCCAAGTCTTCATCAATTTACAAGATTACCCTTGATGAGTTTTAACCTAATTATATAAGCTTTGCCAACATGTTAGAGGCAAAGTGTGCTTTCTTGTTTTACTGATTTCACAGCAAAACGTTTTAGGATTTTTAGTAGATTGGAGAGAAGATCCAAAGACATTTGTGATTGGAACTCTATTGATATCTATCTATTCATCTAATGCAGTTTTTATACCTAATTGATGTTATGAATTGCTTGGTCATGTCTGAGTAGTTCTCTTTGTTAGATTTAGGGTTTAAATAGGTTATGAGGGATTAGCCCCAGCTATTGATTTCTAAGTTGTGATATTCATCTTTAGGATTGTCATTAATGCATGTTTGTAGATTAGCTACCTTGAACTTGCCCTAGGAGTTGTAGACATAAGTGATAGCTTGCATCTCTGATATCACACAAATTACCCTAACGAGTGATTTATTCTCTCTCAAATAAGAGGTCGAGTTGTAGTAGTTAGGGATCGAATTCACAGGGAGCTAGGGAACCAAAGAAATCTAATATGATTTGTTAAGCAAGATGGTTTTAGAGATTTAAATGCAAATTGTAGTTTTATATTGAACAAGTATTTGTTCAATAGATCGGTTGAAGTTTTGGTGCTTAAAAGGAAATAGTTAGACTTATGATTTTTATTCAGGAAACTTGAGATTATAATCCTACAGATGCCTAATGAGTTGCATGCATGATAATGTAAAGCTCAACAACTTGATCAACAAGTCAATCAGCTCTCGCATGTTTTGACTTGTCTATTAACTAGATCTAATGATCTCAACTCTCGTATGTCGATCACTAGAAAGTGTCGGTCGATAATCCTATTGTGATATCGATCGATACACCTTTTGCTCCGTCGATCGATTATTCAATAAGGATATCGATTGACGCGCTTCTAGTTAAGCTTTATGCGCGGGTTGAATGGTAGCTTACTAATCTCACTAGATCAGCTCTCGCCTTGCTCATAGCAAGAAACTTAGCTCAGTTAGAATGTTTTCAGGATGAGAATGAAACTCTCGCTTTTATCAATCAATCCTAGGGAAAGTTCTAGGTAGCTAATCTAGAAACATGCATTAATGAACAATCCTAATGATAATTATCACAACTCAGCAATCTATAGTGTGGGCTAATCCCTCCTAACCTATTAAAACCCTAAAATCTAATAATGGAACTACTCAGACATGGCCAAGCAATTCATAACAGCAATTAGGTAAGAAAACTTCATTAGAATAGTAAATAGATATTAATGGAGTTCCAATCACAAAATATAACTTTGAATCTTCTCTCCAATCTATCAAAATCCTAAAAACCTTTGCTGTGAAAATAATAAAACGAGAAAAGCACACTTTGCCTCTAACAAGGTGGCAAAGCTTATATCATTAGGTTAAAACTTGTCAGGGGTAATCTTGTAAAATGGTGAAGACTTGGGCTTCAAGTCGACTGTCACCAAACGGGCTTTCTGCGCGCTTCGCTGTCGATCGATATCAAGACATGAACATCGATCAATTATTCCTCTTCAATATCGACCGATGGTCGAGCTCGATGGTCATCTCGGGTGCTTCCAAAATGCTCCAAATTCATCACTTATCTCCAAATCACTCTTGATCTTATAAATATAATAAATAGACTCTATAATATAATAATTATCAGTTTAAACACTTATAAACCATGGATGAAAATGGGTCAAATCCATAGTCTATCAACTCCCCCAGACTTACCCTTTTGCTTGTCCTCAAGCAAAACAAACAGGCAGTCTCTCCGAAAGAGGTTTAAAACAGAAGGGACTCACATGATTTAAAACTTAGAATAATCACCTCTGCAATATTGCAATCCACATCAAAGAAGTTCTAATCACAAAACCACATTATACCATATCCTAGCTTAGCAACCAAATTCATCTAGCCAACAACTTAGCAAATCTTGTCTGACATTCCCCTCTACCAACCTCATTTCTTAGCATAAATAAAAGTGCAGGCTTCACCTTGGGAGTATCGATCACATGATGCAAGGATTTTTAAACAAGTATATGTACCTGCAGGTAAACATTGGTTCCTATCATCTCTCTCTACTAATTTTTTCTCTTAGTCAAAGGTCTGCTTATATGCAAGATCATTTACCAAAATTGGACAGGCTTCCATGAATCAAGCCTTAACGGTGGTTGTCACCAAGTCCTGTTCACTTCTTTTTGACATATATCCTAGGATTATTTGTGAAGCAAGCCTTAATGGTTGTAGCCACAAAATCATGTTCTAATCCTTTACCTATGGAATTCTTATGAAGCAAGCCTTAATGGTTGTAGCCACCAAGTCCTGTTCAAATTCCTTCCTGATAAATCTCTATATAGATTATCAAATATATATATATATATTTTATAATTCGAAAATAGAGAGAGAAAGGGTGATAAATCTAATCTACACAAGGTTTTATCTTCCAGACTTGTTTGAAGAATCTGATCTCATGTATACCAAACCCCAAGACAAGCAGTTGTGTCAAATTTAGTGTTGGAGGTCAGCTTTGGTTCCTTCAAAACAATCTCAGCAAGAGTGGATAGTTGACAGATTGATCCACTTTAGTATCTTTAGTACTATCTGCAATTAGTAAGTCTAGAATGGTGCTAAAGAGTGGTTAGATATCAAGCAAAAATCTAAAAGTTCATAATCCCCTTCTTGACTCAATAATAACTTATTTTGAAAAACATTTTAATAAGACTAATAAGTAAATAAATATCAGTAAACCTCTCCCCATACTTAAACTACACTGTCCCCAGTGTAAATTCAGTCGGAGTTATGGTTAGAACTAAATCATAAAGACTCAATGTAACAATTAAGAACGATATACCAGACCGGAATGGATGTCGACCGATGTAAGGATGATGATATTGGTCGCCGCAGGTAAGTCTATGTCGATCGATGTCGACAGTTTCTCGTCGGTAGATACTCACGCAATCGTCTACTTGGTTCATTTTTTTATGACCTGCAATAATTAAAAACTAACATAAATAGTATATTAATAAAAACTTAATAAATATTACCTAATAGTGGGTTGCCTCCCACTTATCGCTTTCTTATAGTCATTTAGCTTGACTTTGGAGGTGATTGGGCTAGTAGTGTTGAGAACTGGGACTTGTTGGAAAATAAGTATCCATCTCTTCTTTGCGCCTGTTGAACCATGTACCAGTGAAGTCTCTCATTGCTTCATCCCCTCTGCGCCATTTTTCTTTCATTGTTGCAGTTCTGTTTTCCATCATCTGCAATCTTTCACCAAGACTCCCAAGGTTGACCTGATCTCTTCTAATTGTGGCGTAAGTGTCAGCTGAGATCTCCTCTCCATGGCAATGTGTGTCGGACATGTCTGATGTCATCTTTGGTACTAGCCGGCCTCGGTTTGTGGCGTCGTCGACCGTTGTTCGATGATGAATGTTGGTCGATTTGTTGTTGCGTCTGTCGATCGATGACGATGCTTCTGGTCGACAGGAAATGTAGCTCTGAATCTCCACCAATTCCCCTTGTATAGCTTCAATCTTGGAAGTCAAAGCACTAATGTTAAGATCCATTGGGAAATAGATGTCATCACATCTCCCATCAAGCCTCTCTTCTGTAGTTTCCAGAGTTCTATAGATCCCTTCTATCAACTGATCTATTTTTTCCCTGGTGTAAAACTTTTGTTGACACTTCATCGTATGTGGGCGTGGTGGATTGTCGTCGACCGATGTTGGCATCTGGTTGTCGATCGATGTGTGGTGATGCCTGTCGATTGTTGTATGTTGTCTTCTGTCGATCGATGGAGGTCGAGCAACGTCGATCGCGTGCTGAATTCTAGCTATGTCTTGCTTCATCTCCTCCATGCAAGTAGTTAGCCAACTGATACTATCATTCAATGGATAGTAGACACCATCAAATTTCATCTGGAACGCTTCTTTGTTCTTCTCTTGTTCTCCACATACTCCATAGAACATCTCAATGATCTCGTCCTTGGTGTAGATCTCTGGTACTAGTTTTGTCTATGTGAATAAGCTAGCATGTTCAGAAAGGCATATGTAGCTTGGCTCATCTCTTGAAGCTCTTTCCAGAAGTCTTCTGATATCCTTGTTGTGAACAGGAATGGTGTGTCCATCTAGATCTCTGTCGTATCTCCGATCATCTCTGTAAACTCCATACTCATCCTTCTCTTCCCAGTAGAATCGTCGGGTACCGTAGAAATCAAAGGCTCTTCTGCCGAATTCTGGCAGTCTGTCAACCGATGTTGGGACGTCAATGCCGATCGATGGTTGAGTTTTATGGCGAGATCTTTGTATGAAGCCTTTATTTATGCCACCTGCTGTGTCATAGGACTCCTTTGTAGCCTTCTATTTTGGATTGTTGCGTTGATGCATGACCAGATTGTCTGCAACATTGGTTGTCTGAAGGATATCTGCGATATCTTCTCGAGATACGTATAGTGCGCGTCCGTCTATTGCTTTTGCGTAGCCATCTGGGTCCCTGAAAATACCAAATTTGTCTGGAGTTAGATACTGGTTATCAAATTTAACTTTTTCGCTTACAGTAGTTTTTTGGTATGGGACGGTTGTCGATCGACGTTGTATTGTTGATGTCGACCGATTGTGGACGACGGGTGTCGATCGATGGATGGATTGCCCTGTGGATCGGATGGCTGAAACGAGTTATTTCCCAAGCAGCTTCTGCTCGAATCTGATCTGTTTCATCGTGTCTTTGCATGTTGAGAAGCTCCTCATCTGTGAAACCGTCTTGTAGTTTATCTTCTACTGGTGCATAGATTGATGTTTCTACTGCAAAGCTTTCGTGGTGGTGTTCATCTGCCCAACTGCCAATCGAGTAGTCTCCTTCTCGTTCACGGTTGACTTCAGTGTCGATCTATTTGTAGTAGGCATTGTCGGTCGATGCTCGTTTTTGGTTTCGTTGATGAGGTTGAGTGTTTATCGATGGTGATCTTGTCATGTCGATCGATGTTGCACTGTGAGTATCGATCGACGCTGAGTAGTTCGTCTTGTACTCAGATCCACGGTGGCAAGCTACAATGATTCATGGATCATTGATCCTTCTGGAGATCGTCTGTGGCTTCTTGACTGAAATAGGGTCGTAGTGGGCATTAGGATCGATGAGTGTTAGACACAAATGGTTGAGTTGCAAGTTGCACACTACTCCTACTGTTGACAAGAAAGCTCTCCTAAGTAGTAGAGAAGAGTTCCAGTTTAACTTGATGTCCAAGACATGGAAATCAACTGGAACTAGGGCATTACCAATCTGCACCTCTAGGTCTCTCACAATTCCTCCTGAATTCTTCTGGGAACAATCCACAAAAGTGAACAATTTCTGCGAAGGCTCCACCTGCAGACCCAGATGGTCTGCCATAACCCTAGGTAGGATGCTGACTGATGCTCCTGTGTCGCACAAGGCATGTGGGAACTCAATAACCTTCACCGTGGATGGTATTACAAATTGCTCAGGATCACTCTTCTTCTTCAATGGAATCCTCATCCTCATCCTCATCTTTTCTCTAGCTTCACAGAACATTCTCTTGATCTCTTCTTCTTTCTCTCTAGTTTCTCTGAAGAACATCCACAATCTGTGGGTATAATAAGCCTCTTCGAATGGCTTATGTAGAGGAATCATGAAGACTCTCTTTCGGAAATTTTCCTTTTCCTTTTCATTAGCCCCCCTCTTCAGATCCTCTCCATCATCTGAAGGGATCTTCGAGTAGGAACCCTATCCTCTTCCATAGGATCCTCTCCATCATCTGAAGGTCTCCTGGCGGTCTCAGGTGGGTTTTCAGAAGGTTCGGGTTTGGGCCTGAGTGCATTAAGACGTGCAACATATATCTTTGGCATTTGCACTCGGTAGGTAATAGGTGCTCGTCGATCGATAGGCGCTGGAGGTTGTCGATAGATGGGTGCCTCTGTTTGTCGATCGATGTGGGTGTCAGCATGTCGATCGATTCGTACGTAAACAGGGCTAGGAGGATGTGGTTGTTTTACTGCGAACTCCTCGTCAGTTAGAATCTTCATGGCATTGCAAGACGCGGTTGAGTCCGTAGGCGTCGTCGATCGATGCTCTGGAGTTCCTGTCGATCGATTTGGACTGGTGTGTGTCGATCGATGTTCGATGTATGGCGTCGATCGACACAATGCGATCCGCCGAAACTCATCAAACTTTCTACTTCGAAATCTCCTTCTTGCACCTTCTCTTCCTTCACTACCAAAAATCATCCTCAATGATGGCATTCACGTGGTGTTTCATCACATCATCCCCTACCCCTCTTGTCGAGGCTTTCTGCCTCTTGACAGCATCTCATGTCTGCACAACCTGCATCTCCAGCTTCTTCACATGAGTGCTTCAAGTTGTATTCAGGTTGGTGTAGACAAAATCAATCTTCCCATTGAACTCCACTGTCATTCGTTGCTTGTGGAAACCGAAATTCGCACTGTCGATTTTCGTTTAAATTAGGAAAATATGAGAACCCTAGTTTCCCAGAGGTCCTGGATATCTGCTAATACCACACACCAAGCAATCAGAACACGAAACGAGAACAGTAATAAAATAAGAAGTCGTAAAAAGAGCAAAAGGTGTCTTATTCCGAATTCGCGTATGAGCGTTACAACAAGGTAGAAGCCTCGGCTATGAGAGCTGTCGGCGAGACCCCTAGTTCTAACAACCTAAGACTGCAAAACCTAGTTGAGTCGCAGTTTGAAATAACAAAAACGGAAAGTTGCCTAATTCCTCTAAGTGCTAAGTTTGATGTGTAAAAGTTCTTCTTTTTCTGCCTCTTGCATAGGACTCCTTATATACTCGCTCCTAGGTCGGTTTATGCTTTTCCCCTTATGTCCTTAAGCCGTCATAGCTTAAAAATGGATATATTCTGTTTTTCCCGATCTTCGTGATTATGTTCGAAAACTTCACATTTATCCGCGGAAACTTGACATTTATCTTTCCTTAGGAACCAAGCATAAACCGTCATACGGCTTATGGGCTTTTGGTCTAAGAAATCGCAAGTGGGCTTCGAGTTGTGTCTTAGGTCTCTTTGGGCCGTCATTGACTCGAAACGTTCATTACGGTTTCTTCGATAAAAAATGAACTTTCCACGGTTTTTATCGTAAAGTTTGATTGATGACTCCGAGTGACGAAAACCATGAAATGGTTTAGCCACGGTTTTCGGGAGATAGCATTAAAGAGTAGACGAGAATGTATGGATTCGTGTCAAGCTCGGTCGCTACGTAGCGACCGAGCCGTGTGCGTGCTCGGTCGCTACGTAGCAACTGAGCCGTGTGCGTGCTTGGTCGCTGCGTAGCGACCGAGCTTGGCTTGTCCGTGGTCCGTTTGCCATACTCGAGCTTATCCGTGGCTGATTTGGATACGTGTCCGTTGCCTTGAGACAATCGGTACTTGGTTCGAACAAGATTTTACCGCAAAGTTCTTTGTAATGACATTTTTTACGAAGTATGACTTTCGTAAAAAGATGCTCACGCTCATTTTTGCGTTTTGGACATTAACTTCGTCGTAACCGTTTTCGACCCCAATAGTTAGCCCCCCAGCCCGTTAGAGTCGTTGACTTTCGACGAGATTCTAGCGTGCGGAATGGCGAGTTAGATGAGATTGGCGTATTTGGGCGAAGTTCATATACAAAAGTATGCGGGTAAATAGTAACTTTTCATGCCTATAAGAAGGTAGGTAACTTCTTCATATTTTTTCACTTGCTTATTTTCATAAGAAGTTTTTTGAAAAAATTTCTCTTCCCTCTACATCTTCTCTTTCTTGTTTTTCCTTGAAGTTTACAAGATGTCAAGTAGAAAGAAGACTTCGAAAAGAGGTACCTCCCGTGGTTCTTCGTCCAATGGTGTTCACGACGAGCTCCTTGTGCCGAAGATCGAGTTTGTGCCTCACTCGATAGATCCAGCCGAGAATGAGGCGTGGTGGACAGCAATATACGGTTTGATCATACCTCCTAATGAGAAATCGTACCCTGTCATGATCCATCGTTTGGTCGAAGGAGGCGCGCCGAGCAGGAGCACTAGCGACTTTCTTCAGACCATCAGGTTGTTCTACCGAAATCCGGACACGGTGGAATTTCCGATTCCTCGTTGTGGAGGGCTACTTTACTTGTTACGAGGCGTTCGAAGTGCGTTGCCGTTTGTGGTTTCCGATCCCCGAAGTCATTGTCCGCGTGGTGGATCGTTTTGAGGTATCGATAAGCCAGCTGAACCCCATCAGCATCCACTATCTCATAGACGTCGTGATCTTGAGTTACGAGCATGGTCTCTCCCTTACCGCCGACCACTTCAAAGCGCGCTTTAGGCTGCAGCTTGTCTCGAAGCCGGACAATTACCAGTTGGTTCCTCGGAACTTTATGTCGGTGGTCAAGGGGTTTGTCTCCAACTTCAATTCGTGGAAGAAGTTTTTCTTCTTTTTCCGCATAAGCGCTGCGTCCATCGAAGAAAGTTGCATTCCATTGTTCCGGAGTAAGCCGAATGACGGTCCCTTCATCAACCCGATCCCTCCGTTTCCTGAAGACACGATCGCAGTGAGGGATCTTCTCAGGAACGGTCCGTTTTTCTGGACCTCCTTTACGTCGGGGAGAGTTCAAAAGGCGTTGAGGCTTGCGCATCCCGGTCCCGAAGTGGGCGTGGAAACATGCAGCGGTTATGAGCCTGATGGCCCTAATCCTTGTGCTGTTTCCGCGGGGGAGACGAAGGTGAGGTCCTCGAAGGGTAAGGACATCGACCTTGGTGACATAGAGTTTTCCGTGGATGATTCTATCCTCCCGGGATGGGATCCAGACCTTGCTTATGGTGATGGAAGTGGTACGAGCGAGGTCCCTATCCCGGATTTCGATGATTTCTTTGCTGGTTTACCCTCGGGTTTTGATCCTCCCCCGCCCGTGGATGAATCGGGAAGGTCAAAAGTTGTCGCGGAGGGATCTCACATCATCAATGGGGTTAGTCTCTTTCTTTTAAGGACTTTGTGAATATGATCATGCATTTTTTTTAAGACACGTTGGTCATTTTCGTAGGGCCTGAACTCGCTCGGCTCGGCCCTTGAGGCGAGTCACAGGGAAGCCATGGTTTATCGCTTTAAAGCGGAGAAGGACCTTGCTCGTATGCAAAACGAGATTTTGGAACGAAATTCAAAACTCGCTAGAGATAATGAGAGGGCTGTTCGTCGAGCGGAACAGAAGGGTAAGAGGGAGATTGTTGAGGTGATGAGGTGTCGCACCTCTCAGTTCCAGACTGAGTACGGGAACCTCAAGGACGCTTACACCTTAGTGGGTGATTACCGTGAGTGTCGTGGTTCGGTTGGGACTCTTTGGAAAACGCAGGCGGACGACTACGTGTTCGAGGAGGAGATGAGGGACATGAAAGGTGGTATGAAGGATCATGCCCATGCTGAGGCGCTCATTGCCCCGATCGACGGGAGGATTAAGGGATTCTGGGATCCCGTCCCTGTCTCTCCTGATACCGTAGAGACCACGACCGAATTTGCTGGTGATGGCGAGGAAGTGGACCGTCCCGCAGATGTATTTGGAGCTGCCTTGTCTGGGAACTTCTACTTTGATCCGTGAGAGGTGAAGTGAGCGTTCGTCGGGAAGAGGATTTCCCTTTATCTTGTAGATGTGACCGAGTATGTCCGGCCGAGTGTGGCCTTTAAACTTTGTATGGGCCTGTTTTTGCCGCTTTTATCTTTATCGGGACTAGCCGTTGGTGGCTTTTGAATCCCTACCGCTATGCGGTTTTTATATATGTAACAGATGTTTGTTTGATCTACTTTGTTTCGAGTGTGTTTGAAGCAAACATGAGTTGTCGTCTCATAAACAATTTTTATGAACTTTCGGGAACGTTAAGATATGAACGGAGAGACATGTTTTAGGATCTCGTATTATTTTTTAGATATCATGTCTTGAGATGTTAGAGACCAATGCGATGGGTTTAGGGCAAGACCTAGGTTTACTCTCGGTTTTAAGGTTTGTGCGGTGACTAGCCGGCTATCGATTTTCCTGTTGCGATTTCTACATGATTCGTACCGATTCAAAGTCCGCGATAGGTTCTCGCCTTGTATGACTTGTATGGTGCGAATCGAACACCTCTCCATAGACAATTTTTAAGCCAACTATAAGTGATAAACCAAAATTTCGGATTTTTTTTTGCAGCGAGCTATTATCCTTGTGTTGGATGTTCGAGGATCAAAAGAATGATCAGGTTGCGTTTGCTTAAGACAGCTGGCGTGTTCGTCGGGGCCAATCGACGAACGGGTGGTGGATATTCGTTGAGATTTTATGGTCGCGTTCGGACAGTTGTTTGCAGAGTTTCGAATTTTAACTTGGCGACGTCTCGCAGTTGTTTCGAAGACTATACGTATATTTTAGGTGCTGAAGAATGATGGCTTTGCGATTTTGGCCAGATAAGGCCGTTGACAAGACTCTAATGCGTATTTTTATTTTTAAGCGTGTCCTGAGACTTTCTTGTGTAAGAGCTCGAAAAATGCGTATTGTAGTAAAAGTTTTAAAAAACTCGATTACAATGATTGTCTTTAAAACGTGGGAGTATACGAGTATACGCACCCACTCCCCCCCCCCCTTTTTAGAGAGGGGGATAGCTGAACTCGTCTTTTGACGAGCTGCCTACGTACCCCTTTCGAGGATCAAACCATCTCGTAGTTCTGTTTTATGCCGCGAGTGTTCTTACTCGGTGGTTGAAGCCGTGTTGACCGCCTTAATCGTGAATACTGTGGCATGGTCGACGTTTTTGTCTGGGTTCTCCGGTTGAGTCATAGTGTCGACTTCGGAATCGTGCTGAGTTTTGATGTTCATCCGATTGGGAGTGTAACGGAAGATAACATTAACCGTGCTTCCCGTGTCGATGAGGACTCTCCCAACTTCCAGATCTTGTATGACAAGATCTATGATGAGTGGATCGCAGTGAGGTAGATCGATTCCGCCGGCTTCGTCCTTCGTGAAAGTTATCGAGTGGCTTTGACCATCTTGGGGAGGAGACCACGTATGCCAGTTTGCACTTGATTCGGCCTTCCGCTGTTTAGCCTTGATGGCTGAAACTGTGTCATTGCAATACTGCGATCCTCCGATGATCATGTTGACTCTGCGACGATTGTTATCGTTTCCTTTGTCGTCCGGTCTTCTTCCACATTTATCCCTGAATTGGTTTCCTTGAGAGGTATTCACCGCGGGAGGATTCATGTCCGTCTTTGGAGGGCGATCGGTCTCGAGGATGAGATCTTTGACGCTAGTTACTTCGGAGAGTTCTCCAGCTAGTAGCTTCGTGGCCAACCTCGCTCCCAAGACTTTGCAGTTAGTCGTGGAATGTCCTCGGGACTGATGGAACTCGCAGAACGTGTTTTTGTCATATCCTTGATTGCGAGTCCATGTATTCCCCGTGGTTCGGCCTTGATCCGAATTGATCGCGTAGTTATGCGCCTCTTGGAGTTCTTCCCCCTCGTGATGGACATACTTTTGCGACAAAACTTTCGTTTCCTCTTCGTTTATGATGTAGTCTGTTTCCTTGTGGAGAGTGTCTTGGATCGTCCGCGGTTTGTCGAGGGTCATCCATTTTCTAAATTTCGACTTGCACCAGAGCATTTTTCTGAGTGCGTCTATGGCCACTTTTTCGCTTATCCCGCTAACCCTTGACATCACCAGCTTGAACCGGCTTATGAACTCGCGGAGGGGTTCGTCTTCCCTCTGGGACAGACTTCAGAGGTCGACATCGGACGTTTCTCTATCTATGAACATAGTGTATTGCTTGATAATTTCCGATGCGAATTGTCGGAAACTTCCTATAGAGTTTCGCTTAAGGCGTGCAAACTATTTGAGCGCCGCTCCTTCCAAATTCTCGACGAATAGACGGCAGTAGCCGGCGTCTTTTTCGCTATCCTTCAGTCTGGCCCTTTCCATCGTGATGTGGAAAGCCTGAAGGTGCGCTTTAGGATCAGTCGTACCATCATACTTTGGTACTTTGATTTTTCCCGGGTCAGATACCCTCGTATCGGAGATGCGAGAGGTGAAGGGCATCTTCCGAGCCCCCTCGAGCAGTCTATCGATCTCAGGGGCAGCACTGGTAGCGTGATGGATCTGGGATTTCATAGCCCTTACTTCCGCTGCAGTTTTGGTGATGTAATCGCGAAGATCGCCAATGTCCGACGTCTCGTCAGCAGATTTTCGAGCTTGTCGGCGTTTACTGCGAGTGATCTCGGTTTGTTTTTCGGCCAGCTCCTCATGTTCGACCCAGTAGAGGTTTTCCTCCTCTTATGTCATTAGCTTGTCGAACGGGGAGCTTTCTCGAGCCGATCGGCTTTTGGTTCTTCTTGGATGTCTGTCAGTGTCCTCCTCAGTATCGTTAGAGATGTTGCTGGGATCCAAGTCGACGTGCTCGACTTTATTAACCTCCGAGCCCTTTGCGGGAGGTGGAGGACTCTCAGAGTTCCTTTTCTCGGCAGCGGATGTTTCGCCAGGGTTTTGGCCCGAAGGTCATTCCCGCGATGTTCCAGGCCTGTCGAATGGGGTTGCGAAGTCGAGTCTTTTCCCGCAAAATTTCATGGTTCCGCGGGGACGGATTGCTCGAGTCCTTGCCGTTAAGGTTTCGACCTGTTTGGTCAAGGTGTTCACGAGCTTGTCCTGTTCTTCCGACCTTTTTTCATAGGTGGTGAACATCTTTTTAAACTCCTAGAGCGTTGCGGCGTTGGCTGGTGCGTTGGCCGCGGAGACATCCGCTGCTGGAGTGTGGAGATTGGTGTCGCTTCCTCCATTGAGAGGAGTTTGCATGTTGTCTGTGTCGTCAGTTGACATGTCTGGTTAAGCATGTTGTGGTTGAGAGTTAGATTGATCCGTACCCCCCCCCCCTCCTTCTAGCGCCAAACTGTGGGAACCGAAATTCGCACTATCAATTTTCGTTTAAATTAGGAAAGTAGGAAAACCCTAGTTTCCCAGAGGTTCTGGATATCTGCTAATTCCACACGCCAAGCAATCAGAACACGAAACGAGAACAGTAATAAAATAAGAAGTCGTAAAAAGAGCAAAAGGTGTCAATTCTGAATTCGCGTATGAGCGTTACAACAAGGTAGAAGCCTCGGCTATGAGAGCTGTCGGCGAGATCCCTAGTTCTAACAACGTAAGACTGCAAAACCTAGTTGAGTCGCAGCTTGAAATAACAAAAACGAAAAATTGCCTATTTGCTCTAAGTGCTAAGTTTGCAGTGTAAAAGTTCTCATTTTTCTGCCTCTCGCCTAGGACTCCTTATATACTCGCTCCTAGGTCGGTTTACGCTTTTCTCCTTCTGTCCTTAAGCCGTCATAGCTTAAAAATTGATATATTCCGTTTTTCCCGATCTTCGTGATTATCTTCGAAAACTTCACATTTATCCGCGGAAACTTGACATTTGTCTTTCCTTACGAACCAAGCATAAACGATCATACGGCTTATGGGATTTTGGTTTAAGAAATCGCAAGTGGGCTTCGAGTTGCGTCTTAGGTCTCTTTGGGCCGTCTTTGGCTCGAAACATTCATTACGGTTTCTTCGATAAAAAACAAATTTTCTGCGGTTTTTATCGTAAAGTTTGATTGATAACTCCGAGTGACGAAAAACATGAAATGGTTTAGCCACGGTTTTCCGGAGATAGCATTAAAGAGTAGACGAGAATGCATGGATTTGTGTCGTATCGACGTTTTAAAAGAGCTCGGTCGCTACATAGCGACCGAGACGTACACGTGCTCGGTCGCTACGTAGCGACCGAGCTAGGCTCGAGCTCGGTCGCTACGTAGCGATCGAGCCGTGTGCGTGCTTGGTCGCTGCGTAGCGACCGAGCTTGGCTTGTCAGTGGTCCGTTTGCCATACTCGAGCTTATCCGTGGCTGATTTGGATACATGTTCGTTGCCTTGAGACAATCGGTACTTGGTTCGAACAAGATTTTACCGCAAAGCTCTTTGTAATACATTTTTGCGGAGGTTTGGACATTAACTTCGTCGTAACCGTTTTTGACCCCAACACTGCTGTGCCTCAAGAACCCTATCAAGCATCTCTTCAATCTTGCTCTCTTGAGTAGGCGGCGGTGGCTTCTGGTAGTAGGAACTTCCATAACTTATGTAGTTGTTGTTGTAGGGTTTCTGGTACTGTGAATTTTGGTTGAAATTACTCATATTTCCGTAGGAGTTTCTGTTTCCACCCTGGTTTCCAAAACCTTGGAATCCAGTTCCACCAATGTAGTTCATCTCTTCTTCTTCCTCTACTCTACCCTCTACAACCTCTACATCTTCAACCAAGCAAACTTGCTTCCTGAGAAGCTTGTGAACACTATCCAGCTTTGCCTTCACCTCTACCATCTGATCATTCCCAAGGATGGTGGCAGATCTTTTCCTCTCAAAATCAGTGTTTTTAGTGTTGTTGCTGGATGCTTGGTTTTCAATAACCTTTATTGCCTCCTCTGGATTCCTGGTGTTGAAGTTTCCATTGCTAGAAGCATCAAGAGCCAATCGGTACTGCACCGCGATGCCTCTGTAGAAAGTACTGAGCAGTTGTACTTCATTGTATCCATGGTGTGGACAGTCTCTCTGATAAGACTTGAATCGGATCCAAGAGCCTCTGAATGATTCTGCAGGCCCCTGAGTGAAAGTGGCAATCTTGCTTCTCAAGTCTTCAGCATGCGCTTCATCAAAGAAATTGCATAAGAATGCATTCTTGATGTCGCTCCATGATGTAAGAAATCCCAGTTGTAACTGCTTGAGCCAATGCAGAGCTTCTCTAGCAAGTGAGTACCTGAAGAGCTTACATAACAGGTAGCCCTCAGAGACTCCCTCGACTCTATTAGCAGAAATCAGATCCTCGAACCTCTCCAGATGATCCATAGGATGCTCGTGGGATAATCCATGGTAGGGTATCTGTCCCACAAGCGTGTAGTATTGCGCCTTCGACTCAAAATCCCTCTCAATAGTGGGAGGACGGATGGCTGATCTGTTGTTGTAGTATCGATCTGGACGGTTGTAGTCAGCCAAAGTTTTGGGTCGCGCAGCCTCATCTACAGGTAAAGTAGTACATGTAGCATTAGCATCAGACTCCGGGATTGCAGTCCCCGACCATCTATCCTCTGACCTGCTGCATTACGCAGATGACCCTCCTGGTCATGCAGGTCTCCATTATTATCTCATACAAGTATCAAAGTCGCAACCATGTCTCGCGACTCAGTATCGATCGATGTCTGGGATGGTGTATCGATCGATGTCGGATGAATGATGTCGGTCGATGGAAGGTGAGTGTCTTCGGTCGACAGTGGTGAGCGAGTATCGGTGCGAGACTAGTGTCTGGGTTGACGGTGGTTGAGCGAAATCGAGCGACGCACAAGTGTTGTTGTCCGTCGATGATGAGCGCGCTTCCTTGCGGATCGAACGTTCCAAATTTGCAGGATCTGGTGAGAATAGCAGTTGAGTTTCCTTGCTGCTTCTGGTACTGCTGGGCATGTACCTGAAAATCCAAGAAAAAAATTTTATGTCAGAAACTTAACAAATATTAGAATAAATAGGCGATCAAAGCTCCCCGGCAACGACGCCAAATTTGATATCACTCAAATTACCCTAAGGAGTGATTTATACTCTCTCAAATAAGAGGTCGAGTTGTAGTACTTAGGGATCGAATTCACAGGGAGCTAGGGAACCTAATAAATCTAATATGATTTGTTAAGCAAGATGGTTTTAGAGATTTAAATGTAAATTGCAGTTTTATATTGAACAAGTGTTTGTTCAATAGATTGGTTGAGGTTTTGGTGCTTAAAAGAAAATAGTTAGACTTAGGATTTTTATTCAGGAAACTTGAGATTATAATCCTACAGATGCCTAATGAGTTGCATGCATGATAATGTAAAGCTCAACAACTTGATCAACAAGTCAATCAGCTCTCGCATGTTTTGACTTCTCTATTAACTAGATCTAATGATCTCAACTCTTGTATGTCGATCACTAGAAAGTGTCGATCGATAATCCTATAGGGATATCGATCGATACACCTTTTGCTCCGTCGATCGATTATTCAATAATGATATCGATCGATGTGCTTCTAGTTAAGCTTTATGTGCGGGGTGAATGGTAGCTTACTAAGCTTACTAGAACAGCTCTCGCCTTACTCTTAGCTCAGTTAGAATGTTTTCAGGATGAGAATGAGGCTCTCGCTTTTATCAATCAATCCTATGGCAAGTTCTAGGTAGCTAATCTAGAAACATGCATAAATGAACAATCATAATGATAATTATCACAACTCAGCAATATATAGTTGGGGCTAATCCCTCCTAACCTATTAAAACCCTAAAATCTAACAATGGAACTAATCAGACATGGCCAAGCAATTCATAACATCAATTAGGTAAGAAAACTTCATTAGATTAGTAAATATATATTAATGGAGTTCCAATCACAAAATATAACTTTGGATCTTCTCTCCAATCTATCAAAATCCTAAAAACCTTTGATGTGAAAATAATAAAACAAGAAAAGCACACTTTGCCTCTAACATGGTGGCAAAGCTTATATCATTAGGTTAAAACTCGTCAGGGGTAATCTTGTAAAATGGTGAAGACTTGGGCTTCAAGTCGGCTGTGACCAAACGGGCTTTCTGCGCGCTTCGCTGTCAATCGTTGTCAAGACATGAACATCGATTGATTATTCCTCTCCAATATCGACCGATGGCCGATCTCGATGATAATCTCGGGTGCTTGCTCCAAATATCTCCAAAATCATCACTTATCTCCAAATCACTCATGATCTTATAAATATAATAAATAGACTCTATAATATTATAATTATTAGTAAAAACACCTATAAACCATGGATGAAAATGGGTCAAATCCATAGTCTATCAATCTCACCATGAATCCATCCTAACTGAGCTGAGATTGCTAGAGTAAGACGATAGCTGATCTAGGAAGCTTAGTGAGCATATTCAACCCACGCATTAACGCTTGACCAAAAGCGTCGATCGATATTCCAATCGAATAATCGGTCGACGTTTCAACAAGTGTATCGATCGATATTCCTATAGAATCATCGATCGATACTGGTCAATAGACATACCTAGAAAGCGTAAGCCTAATGGTATGTTATTAAGTGTTGAGCTCTATAATATCATGCATACAACTTATTAGGCATCTGTAGGATTATAATCCTGATTACCTGAATAAAAGCCCTAAGTCTAGCTACTTTCATTTAAGTACCAAAACCCCAATCAATCAATCGAGCAATTAACTTGCACACAAACATGTCTTTTACATTTAATAATAATCAACCTAGCTTAGTCAACTTAATTAGATTTATTAGGTTCCCTAGCTCCCTGTTAATTTGATCCCTAAGTGCTACAATTGAACCTCTTATTTGAGAGAGTAATTCACTCCTTAGGGTAATTTGAGTGATATCAAATTTGGTGTTGTTGCCGGGGAGCTTTGACGCTTGATAGATTTAATTCGATTTAGTCTAGGTTTCTTCTTAAAACCACTTTCTGACACAAAAAAAAAAAAAAAATTCCTATCTTTTCAGGTGCATGCCCAGCAATACTAGAAGCAACAAGGAAAATCAACTCCTATTCTCATCAGATCCTGCAAGCTTGGAACGTTCAATCCACAAAGAAATACGCTCCTCATCGATCGACAACAACACTAGTTCGTCGCTCGATTTTTGTCAGCCACTGTCGACCCAGACACCAGTCTCGCCGACCGACACTCGCTCACCACCGTCGACTGAAGACATTTTTCCGTCGACCGATATCTTCAACCCGACATCGATTAATACTCCAGTCTGAACATCGATCGATACTGAGCCGCAAGACATGGTTGCGACTTTGATTCTTGTACGTGATGAGAAGGGAGACCTGCGTGACCAGGAAGGTCATCTGCGTAATGCAGCAAGTCAGAGAATAGATGCTCAGGGGGCTGCAATTCCAGAGTCTGATACTGATGCTACAGGAACTACTCTACCAGTAGATGAGGCTGCTCGACCCAGAACGTTAGCTAATTACAACCGTCCAGATCAGTTTTACACCAACATATCAGCTATTCGTCCTCAAACTATCCAGAGAGGGGATTTCAAGTTGAAGCCACAGTACTACACACTCGTGGGACAGACACCCTACTATGGGTTATCTCACGAGCATCCTATAAACCATCTGGAGAGGTTCAAGGATTTCATATCTGCTATACAAGTCAAAGGAGTCCCTGAGGACTACCTACTTTGCAAGATTTTCAAGTATTCACTTGCTAGAGACGCTTCGCATTGGCTTAAGCAGTTACCACCAGGATCTCTCACATCCTGGGCCAACATCAAGAATGCATTCTTATGCAATTTCTTTGATGAGGCACGTGCTGAAGACTTGAGGAGCAAGATTGTCACATTCACTCAGGAGCCTACAGAGTCCTTCAGAAGCTCCTGGATCAAATTCAAGTCTTACCAAAGGGACTGTCCAAACCATGGATTCAATAAGGTGCAGCTACTCAGCACCTTCTTCAGAGGCATCGCAGTGCAGTATCGGATGGCTCTTGATGCTTCCAACGATGGGAACTTAACCACCAGGAATCCAAAGGAGGCCGTGAGAATTATTGAGAGCTTAGCATCCAGCAACAGCACCAAGAACACTGACTTTAAGAGGAAGAAATCTGCTTCCATCCTTGGGAATGACCAGATGGATGAAGCCAGAGCAAAGCTGGACAGTGTTCACAAGCTTCTCAGGAAGCAGGCTTGCGTAATAGAGGATGCAGAGGCTGTAGACACAGAGGGAAAAGCAGAAGTAGAAGAAGATGTGAACTTCATGGGAGGAACTGGATTTCAGAGGTCTGGAAACCAGAATGGAAACTTCTGTGGACAGAGAAGTAACTTCAACAAGAGTTTGCAGCAACAGAAACCCTACAGCAACAACAAGAGTTATGGAAACTCATTCTACCAGAAGCCACCACCACCTACTCAAGAGAGCAAGATTGAGGCGATGCTCAATAAAGTTCTTGAGGGACAGCAGAGCATGACAGTGGACTTCAATGGGAAGATTAACTCTGTCTACACCAACCTGAACACAAAGTTTGAGACTTTGAGCACTCACATGAAGAAGCTGGAGATGCATGTTGTTCAGACAAGAGAAGCAGTTAAGAGGCAAGAAACCTTAACAAGAGGGGTAGGAGATGATGTGATGAAGCACCACGTGAATGCCATCATAGATGATGGTTTTTGGCAAGTGGTGAAGCAGGAGAAGCTGCAAGAAGGAGATTTTGAAGTGGAAAGCTCGATGAGTTTCGCCGGATCGCATTGGTGTCGATCAACGCCAGACTTCGAACATCGATCGACGAACGTGAATCAAAATCAATCAACGGGCTCTCAAGAGCATCGATCGATGACACCTACGGAGTCGACCGCATCTTGCAATGACGTGAGGATTATTACTCACGAGGAGTTCGCAGCAAGACACCCACATCCGCCCAGCCCTGTTTATGTCAATATCGATTGGCACACTGGTCTTGCCATCGATCGACAGAGAGAGACCACCATCGATCAACAACGTCCAGCGCCCATCGATCGACGCGCACCTCTCACATACCGAGTGCAGATTCCAAAGATATACGTCGTCCGTCTCAATGCACTCAGACCACAACCAATCCTTCAGCTAACCCTCCAGAGACCACCAGCACATATTCAGATGATGCAGTAGAGCCTATGGAAGTTGATAAGGCTCCTATGGGGAGAACCTTAAGGAAGAGAAAAGGAAAGGTAGCTAAGCATCTGAAAAGGGAAGCTAATGAGAAGGAGATGGAAAGTTTCCAAACGAGAGTCTTCAGGATTCTATTAGAAAAACCATTCGAGTAGGCTTATTTTTCCCACATATTGTGGATGTTCTTCAGAGAGACCAGAGAAACTGAAGAGGACCCTTAGGAGAATGTTTTGTGAGGCCAGAGAAAAGATGAAGAATAGGATTACACTAAAGAAGAAGAGTGATCCTGGGAAGTTTGCAGTATCATGCACGGTGAAGGGTATTGAGTTTCCACATGCATTGTGTGACACATGAGCATTAGCCAGCATCCTACCTAGGGTTATGGCAGACCATCTGGGTCTGAAGGTGGAGCCTTCCAAGGAGTCATTCACATTTGTGTATTGTTCTCAGAGAAGCTCAGGAGGAATTGTAAGAGACCTAGAGGTGCAAATTGGTAATTCCCTAGTTCCAGTTGATTTTCATGTCTTGGATATCAAGCTGAACTGGAATTCTTCTCTGTTGCTTGGGAGAGCCTTTTGTCAATAGTAGGAGCAGTGTGCAACATGCAAACCAACCAATTGTGCCTGACGCTCATAGATCCACACGTCTACTACAATCATAATCCAGCCATGAATCCACAAGAGTCCTCCAGAAGAATTAATGATCCAGGACTCATCGCAACATGCCACTGTGGAGCTGAGTACGAAACAAAGTATTCTGCGTTGATCAAAACGCACACCACGACATTGATCGACATTACCCACCAGAAATCGATCGACATTACCAACCAGGAATCGGTCAACAGTAGTCCATGCGATTGGGAGAACGACTACTACAATCCCACCATGGCGACACACACCAGAGACACCATGCATACATAGGATTAAGATGAAGATTATAAGGAAGAACGAGCTATAGAGTATAGAGCCATTCTCGATGAGGAAGATAGACTTCTCCACCATTCCTCTTGGAAAAAGAATGCGCCATCGATCGATAGAACAGTCTCAACATCGATCGAAACTCATCCTTATCAAACAAGCCAAAAACGAGCATTGACCGACATTGCCTATTTCCAATCGATCGACACTGGAGTCGACCATATACGAGAAGGAGATTACTTAATTGGAAGTTGGACAGATGATCACCATCACGAAATCTATGCAGTAGAAACAACAGTACATGAGCCAGGAGCAGATGAACTTCATGAGGGTTTCACATATGAGGAACTTCTCAACATGCAAAGACGTGATGAAGAAGATCAATACCAAGCAGAAACATGTTGGGAAAGAACACGTTTCAGCCATCCTTACTCGAGAGTCAACCGCCCGTCAATCGACGACAAACCTACATCATTGATCGACATCCGTCTGAGACCACCATCCACTGTAAGCGCAAAACCTCAATATTATAATCAGTATCAAACACAAGATGAGTTTGGTATTTTCAGGGACTCAGATGGCTATGCAAGAAAAATAGATGGACATGCACTACAAGTATCCAGAGAGGACATTGCAGACATTCTTCAGATGGCTAATGGAGCAAAAAATCTTTTTATGCAACAACGCAACAGCCCAACGCATCAGCAGAGGGTTACAAGCGAGATCTATAACACAACTGGTGGAGTAGATGATCGTTTCAACCAGAAATCTCGACAACATACTCGACCGTCGATCGACGTTGAAGTCTCTTCATCGATCGACAGACATCCAGAATTTGGAAAAGAAGCTTATGACCGTGGTGCAACCAGAAGATTCTAGTGGGAGGAGAAAGATGAGTATGGAGTTTACAAAGATGATCATGGACACGCCAAAGATGTAGATGGACACATCATCAATGAATCCAAGTAAGATATCAGAAGTTTTCTTGAAAGAGCTTCAAGAGATGAGCACAACTACATATGTCTTCCAGAACATGCTAGCTCATTCACACAGACCAAGCTGGTACCAGAGATCTACACCAAGGACGAGTTCAATTCCATGTTCTATGGAGTCTGTGGAGCCCAAGAAAAGAATGAAGTTTATTTCCAGATGAACCTTGATGGTGTCTACTATCCACCGAATGATAACATCAGTTGGTCAACTACATGCATGGAGGAGATGAGGCAAGACATAGCCAAGATCCAAATACAGTGTGCAGCCGAAGCAACCGCACCAGCGTCGATCGACAGACATCACCAAAAACCAATCAACGACGACCCACAACACTCACATCCGATGAAGTCTCAACCAGATTCTTACACCAGAGCAGACATTGATCAGTTGGTAGAAGGGATCTATAAAACTCTGGAAACTACAGAAGAGAGGCTTGATAGGAGACGTGATGACATCTATTTTCCGATGGACCTTACAATAAGTTCTCTGACATCCAAGATAGAAGCAATACAGAGGGAGATAGTGAAAATTCAGGGATACATCGCGCGTCGACCAGAAGCATCAACATCGATCGACAGACGCAACAACAAATCGACCGACAGCCGCAGATAAACATCGGTCGACGAAGCTACAAACTGAGGCAGGCTAGTACCAAAGTGAGATCAGACATGTCTGATACACACAACCATGGAGAGGAGATCTCAGATGACGCATACGTCACACTCATAAGGAATCAGTTCCAACTTGAGAGTCATGATGACATATTGCAAAAGATAGAGAATGCAACTGCATCAATGAAGGACATATGGCACCGAGGAGATGCAGCAGTGAGAGATTTCACTGGTACATGGTTCAACAAGCGCAAAGAAGAGATGGAGACTTGTTTAGCAAGTTCCAACTTTCCACATTACTAGCCAAATCACCTCCAAAAGTCAAGCTAAATGACTATAGCAAAGCGCTGAGTGGGAGGCAACCCACTATTAGGTAATATTTAATTGGTTTTCAATGATTTAGTATTTTTGTTGGTTTTTAATTATTGCAGGTCATAAAAAGAAAAACAAAATAAAAGTATCCGAGTAGACGAGTACGATGAGTATCGACCGACGAAACACTGCCGACATTGATCGACTGAACATCACCTGCCGCGACAGATGTCAACACATGTACATCGATCGACATCCATTCCAGTCTGTAATATCGTTTTAACTTTTTACATTGAGTCCTTATGATTTAGTTATCGCCATAACTCCGACTGAATTTACACTGGGGACAGTGTAGTTTAAGTCTGGGGGATGTTTACTAATAGTAGTTTATTCATGAGTCTTATTAAAATGTTGTCTATAAGTTTTTATTGAGTCAAGAAGGGGATAATGAACTTGTTTAAATTTTTTCTTATTATCTAACCACACCATTCTAGATTTACTAGTTGCAGATAGCACTAAAGATACCAAAGTGGATCAACCTGTCAAATATGTTACACTTGCTGAGAATGTTTGAAAGAACCAAAGCTGACCTCCAACCTAATTGAGCTCAACTCTGCTTGTCTTGGAGCTTGGTATACATGGGATCGAATTCTTCAAACAAGTTTGGAAGGTAAAGCCTTGTGTAGAAATATCACTCTCTCTCTCTTAAATTTTGAATTTAGGTTTTTAAATAAAAAAATAAAATTTTTATTATTTATATTTATAATTAGAATTAGAGAAATTTAGGAATGAATTTGAACAGTACTTGGTGGCTACAACCATTAAGGCTTGCTTCATTAGAATTATATAGGTAAAGGATTAGAACATGACTTGGTGGCTACAACCATTAAGGCTTGATTCAAAAATAATCCTAGGATATAGGTCAAAAAGAAGTGAACATGATTTGGTGGCTAAAACCATTAAAGCTTGATTCATGGACGCCTGTCCAACCTTGGTCAATGATCTTGCAATAAAGTAGATTTTGACTAGGGGAGAAATTAGGAGAGAGAGAGGATAAGAACTATTGTTTACCTACAGGTCCAGATACTTGTTTGAGCATCCTTGCATCATGTGCTCGATACCTCCAAGGTAAAGCCTACACTTTTATTTTATACAAGAATTGAGGTTGGTAGAGGTGATTGTCAGACATGATTTGCTAAGTTGTTGACTAGATGAACTTGGTTGCTAGACTAGGATATGGTATAGTGTGCTTCTAAGATTAAGATATTCTAAGGTGTTGATTCTAAGTTTTAAAATCTGTGAGTTCCTACTGTTTTCAAACCTCTTTCAGAGAGACTGCATGTATGTTTTGTTTGAGTACAAGCAAAATGGTAAGTCTGGGGGAGTTGATAGACCATGGATTTGACCCACTTTTATCCATGGTTTATATGTATTTTAACTACAATTTATTATATTATAGAGTCTATTTAGTATATTTATAGGATCATGAGTGATTTAGAAGAAAATGATGATTTTGGAGCATTTTGGAGATATTTGGAGTAAACACCCGAGATGACCATCGAGCACGACCATTGGTTGACATTGAAGAGGAATAATCGATCGATGTTCACATCTTGACATCGATCGACAGCGAAGCGCACAGAAAGCCCGTTTGGTCTCAGCCGGCTTAGAGTCCAAGTCTTCAACAACTTACAAGATTACCCTTGACGAGTTTTAACCTAATTATATAAGCTTTGCCAACATGTTAGAGGTAAATTATGTTTTCTTGTTTTACTGATTTCACAAAAAAAAAGGTTTTTAGGATTTTTAGTAGATTGGAGAGAAGATCCAAAGAGATTTGTGATTGGAACTCAATTGATATCTATCTATTTATCTAATGCAGTTTTTATACCTAATTGTTGTTATGAATTGCTTGGTCATGTATCAGTAGTTCTCTTTGTTAGATTTAGGGTTTAAATAGGTTATGAGGGATTAGCCCCAGCTATAGATTGCTAAGTTGTGATATTCATCTTTAGGATTGTCATTAATGCCTGTTTCTAGATTAGCTACGTAGAACTTGCCCTAGGTGTTGTAGACATAAGCAATAGGTTGCATCTCACCCTGAATCCATCCTAACTGAGCTAAGATTGCTAGAGTAAAGCGAGAGCTGATCAAGGAAGCTTAGTGAGCATATTCAACCCGCGCATTAACGCTTGACCAAAAGCGTCGATCGATATTCCAATCGAATAATCGGTCGACGTTTCAACAAGTGTATCGATCGATATTCCTATAGAATCATCGATCGACACTGCTCAGTAGACAAACCTAGAAAGTGAAAGCCTAATGGTGTGTTATTAATTGTTGAGCTCAATAATATCATGCACACAACTTATTAGATATCTGTAGGATTATAATCCTGATTACCTGAATAAAAGTCCTAAGTCTAGCTACTTTTATTTAAGTACCAAAACTCCAATCAATCAATCGATCAATTAACTTGCTCACAAACCTGTCTTTTACATTTAATAATAATCAACCTAGCTTAATCAACTTAATTAGATTTATTAGGTTCCCTAGCTCCCTGTTAATTTGATCCTTAAGTACTACAACTGAACCTCTTATTTTAGATAGTAATTCACTCTTTAGGGTAATTTGAGTGATACCAGGATACGATTCAGAGACAACTCGATTCTCAAGCAGAACCGTCACCATCAATCGACGGCGACTGTGCAGCACGACGAAGCAAGCTGGTTACCGAGAAGTCACCAGGAGCTGAAAGACATCTTATAAACAACATATGCCAGACTTGGAATGCAACAGCGCCGCAGCATTGGGAATCTTCAACATAGGATGCATGCAAGTGATATTGCTAGAGAAATATTGAAGAATCAGTGGACCGGAGGAGATGAGGCCATAAGAAGCTTCATTGGCACTTGGTTCCAGATGACCAAAGATGAAGTGGACACTTGCATACAACCAAGTGGTCACGTTGATCATTACTAGCCAATAACAATCTCCAAAGTCAAGCTAAATGACTATAACAAAGCGCTGAGTGGGAGGCAACCCACTATTAGGTAATTTCTTATATTTTTATTATTTACATGTTATTTATTTTCATTTTTGCTTTATTGCAGGTCTAAAAAAATAGAAAAATCAGAAATACCAAAAAGAGAACCAAGGAGAGGTTACTTGTCATCGACCGATGAGACAAGGTCGACATTGATCGACAGTATAACACCAGTACCGATCAATAGACACACTCGCATGTCGATCAACACCAACATCAGCGATCAGGTATATCGTTCTCTTTGATACATTCAGTACTTATGATTTATATTCTCACCAAATTCCGACTAGATTTACACTGGGGACAGTGTAATTTAAGTTTGGGGGGAGGTTTACTAATATTATTTATTTATGAGTTTTTAAAATGCTTTTATAAAGTTTTATTGAGTCAAGAAAGGGACAATGAACTTCTACAATTTTCCTTACTCATCTAACCACTCTTTAGCACCATTTTTAGATTTATTGACTGCAGAATGTACTATAGATGCTAAAGTGGATCAGCCTGCCAGTTATTCACACTTGCTGAGAATGTTTGGAAGAACCAAAGATGACCTCCACCCAAATTGAGCTTAAATTGCTTGTCTTGGGGCTTGGTATACATTGGATCGGAATCCTCCTGCAAGTCTGGAAAGTATTAGACTTAGTGTTACTGATTTTTCTTCCACCTCTCTTTGGCATCCATATATATTTATAAAAGATTGAGATGATTTCCTGAGATGCAGAGGGGTAGGTACAATATCGATGACCCCACTATTCTAATTCAAATGAATGATCTAACATTGTTTGGAAGCGAGGGGTAGATACATTATTGATGACCCAACAAAAAATCGGATTCAGAGAAGAGAGAAGAGAGAAGGGAAATCAGAGAGCGTTACCTATAGGTCCAGACACTTGCTTGAGTTGATTCCATGTGTTCAGTGATCGATACTCCCAAGGTAAAGCCTGCACCTTTTATTTACATGTACTAAATGAGGTCAGTAGAGGGGTTAGTCAGACATGATTAGTTAAGTTGCTGGATGAATGGAATTGGTTGCTAAGCTCGGATATTGCATAGAAAGTACGTCTAAGTTAAGATTTATCTGATGTGGTTGCAATACTGTTGAGGGGATGATAGTAAGTTCTTAAATTATGTGAGTCCCTGCTGTTTCAAAAACACCTTTCAGAGAGACTGCTCATTGTTTTTGCTTGAGGAGAAGCAAAAGAGTAAGTCTGGGGGTGTTGATTTTTTTTTTTTTTGACAGCAAACAATGCACAGACTCATATTGACTCTGTGAACCAACTTGGAAACTCTGCATCCATGTGTACGACGAAAGACAGTTGATGCCGGGCACTACGTGCTAAGCTGTCCGCTTTTTGGTTCGCCGTCCTTGGTACATGAACGATGTCTGAGTTATGGAAGCTTCTTCTCAAAAGCTTGATGTCTTCTAAATAGGCTCCAAATGCAGGCCATTCCTCAGGTTCCGAAACCATCTTCGCCAACTAAGAACAATCTGTTGCAAACGTAACCTGAAATTGTCTTAAATTTCTCATGCATTCCATTGCCCAAATCAATGCCTCCACCTCCGAGTGAAGAGGTGATAGACATGCACAAACATTTTGTGCCCCTAACAAACCATCAAAGCCTGGTAAAGTACTAAACCATCCTTGCCCTGAGAACACATCCTTATCTTTCCAAGAACACATCCTTGTCTTGGGGTGTTGATATACCATGGATTTTACCCATTTTTAGCCATTGTATGTAGGTGTTATTAAATACATTATAGTTGTTTTGGAGTTTTTTTAGTATGTTTTCAGGTTTTGGAGTGATTTGGAAGCAATTGGTGATTTTGGTGTATTTTGGAGAGAAAATGACATAGTCCCGAAGTTGACCATCGACCACGACTATCGATTGAGGGACGAAGGCAACAATTGATCCACACACACCCTGTGGTGTCGATTGATGGCGAAGCGCGCAAAAGCTAGATTGGGTTCGGGCTGACTTAAAACCCAAGTCCCACAAGAATTACCAGATTACCCCTAACCTAATATTTATGTGCTCTACTATTGTTCTAGGCAACAGACGCTTTCATATTTTCTACCCTTTTCATACAGCAAAATACGCATTAGGTTTGGAGAGAAGATCCAAGAACTCCTTCAGATATTTGTGACTGGAACTCCAGTTTCTTTACTCTATTCTATCTATGCAATTTACTTATTCTATTGTTATGAATTGCTTAGCCATGTCTGAGTAGTTCATCTTATTAGATTTAGGGTTCAGATATTCATGAGGGATTAGCCCAAAATATAGAATTGCTAAATGTCAGGATATTAATCAACTAAACTGTTCTTAATGCATGTGTTCTAGAGTAGCTAACTAGGACATTGCCTATAGACATTAGGGCGCTTTCGAAAGTTTGATTCTTTGTCTGAAATAGTTTAGGTTGTGCTAGGATTACTAGAAACAAGCGGAAACTGATTTAGTTAACCTAGTGAACACGTTCAAACTCGTTTGTAACGCTCCCTGGAAGGAACGTCGATCGACAACTCATTAGTTGCATCGATCGACGGGCTGAAAGGTGTATCGATCGACACCCCGTTATTGGAATCATTCGACATTTTCTCAGGACCAACAAGCGACAGCTGAGGTCTTAGATTCGGCAATAGATAATCTAAACATACGAAAGTTGATTGACTATTCTTATTTGTTTGAGTTCTAGAATATCCATATATGCTTAGTAATCTATATCTCTATAATCCTGCTTGTCTGAATAGAAACCCTAAGTCTAACAACGTCTCCCATATCTGTCTTTAAACCCAATCAATCAATCGAATAATTACTTGTTCACCCCTTCAAATTTACATTTAAACCATTCAACCTAGCTTAACTAGATAGATCCCCTGTTCGGGAACGCGCTAGGCGCTAGTCGGGCGGTCGGGTTGGGCCTAGCGTTTAAAGAGAAAATCGAGGATTAATCAGAAATTATGCGGGCCGGAATTTTTAGATTGTGTACTATGTTATAAGACATGTTAATCTTTAATTGTGTATAACATTAATACATTTTCATGTTTAAGATTGTATAAAATACACAAATAGAATATATAAACTTAATATAGTGTAATTTTCATCAAAATTATGAATATAAATGATATTTATAAAATTTTAGATCAAATAAATAAATAAATTTATTATTAAAAAAAGATTAGGCGGCTAAGCGGTCATTTAGGCGGTCTAGGCGGAGAAAATCGGATATCCGATTTTTTTAACCGATTTGGCATAAATCGGGGCGGAAGAGTGACGCGTAGCGCCCAGGCGGCCGCCTAGGCGGCTTGGCGGCTAGGCTGCCGATTTTTAGAACATGGGATAGATCTATTGTGTGCCTTAGCTCCCTATGAATTTGATCCCTAAGTACTACAATTGAACCTCTTATTTGATAGAGTAAATCACTCCTTAGGATAATTTGAGTGATATCAGTGATCAAACACAGACTTTGCAGTAAGAACAACTAGATGAAGAACTATTTTAATTCCCTAAAATTATTCATTTCAAAAATACATAGATCAACCTTTGAAGAACCCTATATGAGATTACTCAAACATATTCATTAGAAACATTATTATGGTATGAATAATACTGCAATATAATAAAATGAAAAGCAAACAAAGCAAAGTAAGAAACAAAGGAGTTCAAGATCTTCTCTGGTATGAAGTCCAGATCTCTCTCTCTCCAATCCTAAGCTCTCTCTTCTAACAAGTGTAGAGATGCCCGCCTCCAATAGTAGTCTATCTCTAAAATTCTGTGTCTATGTATAATAGAAAAACCCTAATAAATAGCATAACAGGCGGCCAATGACTTATGGTGCAATATTTAGGAACTTCTATGTAAAACTTGTAATTTCCCAAAATCATCATTAAATCTCAAAGCAAGAAGTCGATCGACGCTTCATGTCTTCCGTCGATCGATGTTTGTTGCAACAGTTGACTCCGACTTCATGTTTTCAGCAGAGCTTTCTTCAAAGCTCCAAATGAATCAAAAAGCTCCAAATAGGTCAAGTGAGTACCTGAACTTGTAAAGTCTCTAAAAAGACTCCAAATGCATATAAAAGGCTCTAAAAATATATAAAAATCATGGGTAAAAGTGGGTAAAATCCTTGACATATCATGCCGCTAGAGAGTGGTTAGCGTAGTAATAAATTTGAAAAGTTCATTATCCCTTTCTTGACTCAATACAACTTTAGATTAAAAATCATAGAATAAGATTCAAAAATAAACTTCAACTTCATTATTAGGTACCCCCCCCCCCCGACCTAAACAACAGTGTCCCCAGTGTTATTTAGTCAAAGATTGGTGCGAAAATAAATCATAAGTACTAATGTAACAAGGCAAAACGATATACATGCTCATTGGATAAGAGTGTCGATCGATCAATAAAGTGGCGATTGATCGTTACTCGTGAATAACTGTCGATCGATACCAGCCGGTCCTAACGGTCATGCTGGTTGCAGTCGTCGGATCTTTTTTATAACCTGAAATAAAAAACCACGAAAATCAATCATAAATGAAAAGTAAAACTAATTAAAAAAGTACCAGTGGGTTGCCTTCGATAGCCTTGGTTATAGTTTATGGCTTGACTTTTTAAAGGTAGTTGGCTAGTATGGAGGTAATGATTATTTGTTGGAAAACAAGTATCAACATTTTCTTTGTTCATCTAAAACAACGTACCAACAAGTTTATGATGCAGAAAAGTATTTGAAATATTTCTAAATATCTTATTATTTATTTTATTAATTATATTAAATTTAGATAGTTATCTTTATTGTTTTATGGATTTCTTATATATAGTCTTTTAGTCATAACTTTGTATTTAGTTTATGATTTGATTAGTAAAAGTTAAGAGTTTTCTCTTTGTTATTTCTTTTCAGTAGATCATTGGTGATCTCAACAAATTTAAAAAGACATTGATCTTATGTATTATTAGACTAAATAAGATCTTTATATTTATCATAGATTCCGTTACATCAGGTGGTATCAAAGCCAGGTTCTATTTATCCTAGTTTCCGCTACATCACACTGCCTATCTGCACCTGAAGGTTTCTAACGATTCCTCTTGAATTGACCTTAGAGCAATCCACAAAAGTGAATGAATCTTTAGAAGGCTCTATCGGCAAGCTTAGAGGATCTGCCATCGCCTTAGGCATGATGGTGACTGAAGAACCCGTGTCACAGAGTGCACATGGGTAACTGATACCTCCAATCAAACAGGGAACAACAAATTTTCCAGGATCACTCTTCTTCTTCAGTACAACCCTCTGTTTATCTTCTTTCTGATCTGATGGAACATGAGCTCAATGTCCTTCTCTGTCTCCTTTGTTTCTCTGAAAACTTCTAGAGTTTGTGTGTTAAGTAAGCATCTTCGAATGGCGTGTCCTCAAGGATCCTTAGTACCCTCTTCATAAAGCAATTCATCTCCTTCTCATTAGCTCCTCTCCTTAGATGCTTGGGAATCTTTTTTTACCTTCTCCTCAAAGTATGTCCCTCGGTAGCCTGCTCAATGATCATAGGTTCTGCAGCAACTTCAGATTGTTGAGTGTTGATGTTTGTTGATTTCTTTGAAAGTTTAGATGGGTTTTGTCCTTCATTTAGCCAAGCTACATCGATGCTTGGTAGTCGCACTTCATATGTCAGAGTTGGTTGTCGATCGCTGCTAGAAAACTGATGTCGATCCTCGCATGACTGAATGTTGTCGATCGGTGACTGAATGTTGGTGCCGATCAATGTCTTCCATGTTCACACGTATTATGGAGGTTCCAAATATGATCTCAGGATCTAAAGGAGAACATTCAGGTTGCCCTATGACCTCCGGGTCCCAAACGTGATCTCAGGATCATGAAAAACCTCCGGGTTCCCAGACGACCTCCAGGTTACAAAAGCAACCTCCGGTTTCCTTAACGACCTTCTGGTCCTTACATAATCTCCAGGTCTGGGGCAACCCCAACATCCAAAGATGACCTCCGGATTCTCACGACATTTTCTCAGGCAAGCCCCGGATTCTATCCATTTCTAGGGTCCCGACGCTCGAACCTACGGATCTGAAAGATTCAGTATACTTTCTCTCAAAAGAGAATCATCGGCAAAAACCCTGTTTTGAAGATAAGTTTGATAAATAGCTAATAGATCCGCTATGCAAAAGCTTGAACAGAGTAAAAATCCGGGCGCATTCATTTAAAGAAAAAAAAAAGGCCACAATGGAACAAGGTTCAAACAAAAGCCATTATTCAAAGCAAGGGAAAATCAGAAGAAACAGAAGCATAAATTCAGGCCGGAGACCCTCATGGTTTAACAGACGAATCCACGTCCATCTCAGGAACCAACGGAATGTCAGGTTCATCCTCGAAGGTAGGAGGAGCACCTTTGTTCCTGGCCTCTTCCCGGATCACAACCTTGTATTGCTCCAGCGCCTTGGCTAATTCCCATTGATCACTCTGTTTCTTCAGCCATTCTCTCATCAACTCCCAGCGAGCAACGACCCTCGCTCCATTCACAGCCATCACCATCTCAAGCTTGAAGGTCTCTGCAGCCGCCTTGGGAACGTTAATCTCTTCTTCTAGCTCCTGATTCTTCTGACTCGTAGCCAAGGCGTCAGCTGAAGACGCCTCAGCCACCTTCTTCAGATCCTTCATCTTGTCCTTAAGATCACAGATCTCCAATTCCCGGGCTGCGCACTGATCTTTCTCTTTTGACACTTGGAGCTTCAGATCCTCGATCTCCTCTTGAAGAACCGACAAACCTTCATTGGACAATCGCTCCCCAAGGTGGTAAAGCTGAGAAGCAGTGTGCGCAAAAAATAGACCTCCATCAAACTATAGGAATAAAGGGGAAAGCGGACATGCGATAAGCTTACCCGAAGAAGCCCGCCTTGAAGAACTTGTACCACCTCTGAGGGATCCCCTATAGGAAGAGGACAATACCATCTTGGGGGAACACCTTCAGGTTCAAATTAGAAAAAACCATAGCCAAACTCCCTGCAAAGCGAGCAATATCAGCTGATTGCTGCACAGATTGAGTTGTCACACCACCGCTACCAGTGATCTTCACTTCATCCCCAGAGACGGTCCTACTGCTTGACCCATTCTTCGCGGACATCACCTTCGCCGCTTCCTGGTAGGCTGTAAAAAGATCGTCGGCCACGTTTCTTGACATATTTCCTGCGTAGAAATAATCACCAGATGCCTGAGAGAAAGTAAAGCATATTTACCCAAGTGGATACTTACTCCAAAGTCTGCTGCGTCGCAGTACAGTCTCGCTGACCAAGAAATTCACCTGGTGATGATCTATAGGAAGCTGTCGTGCCCGGAGAACGGTACTCTCTCCTTCTAGGGGAGCAGGATGAGTCCCGCCCGGCAAAAATGTAAGGTTAAGAACGATGACCAACCAGCAAAAGGATTAATCGCGTCCTACACCTACCAATAAAATTCCATCGATAAGAAGATCCAAGGACCACCATAAAATTCCATCGATTAATCGCGTCCTACACCTATCTCTCCTGCCATTTTTTGTTAAAGACCGGCCTTTTTCGGTCACTTTTTGTAATTTCCTCCACGATCGGCAAGCCGCTACGAGGACGAAGATGAAATCTCCCCTCTCCTCCATTAAGGAGAGCCAGATGATACGCGAACAGAACCTCATTGATACCAAAAGACATATACTCCAAGTCACCTAGATTTTGAATAGCTATGAGGATTCTCCAAGCCGGAGGGTTCAGTTGGGAAGGTGAGATCTCAAAAAGGCTGCATAAACCAACGACCAGCGCATGAATCGCCCCCCCTGACGGCGATCTCTCATGGGATATATCTAGAAGCATGTTCCTCCGAAGAAGGGACCCGGAGGGAAACAATAGGAGCAAGTGAATACCAATTCCGCCATTCTGCCAGCTCGTCCTCACCCACCGACGAGGCATGACCCACCAATGGGGGAGCTGCGTAAACGCAAGACAGCGGTACGGGAGCCATCAGATCGCAGCCGGATCCTTCGCATGGCTCTGAGGAGCCGTCAGAATGGGAAACTAGAGAATCACTCCTTCTCTTCAACCTGGCCCTATCAGCCGCCGCAGGGATGGAGGAAGCAAAGCGCTTAGACATGGTTCTGATAATTCCTATCCAACAGATCGCGGCAATAAGAAAGCTAACCCGCGAAACCAAATAAGCTAAGAACTAGAAGAAGGGCAAAAGAAAATGGCACATGAATCAGAGATATGGTCGGTGGAGGAGCGAGAAATAGAGAAGGAAGATGGAAAACGAATGCCTATAATGAAGAAGTTGCGTGCCTCATAATTTCTGGATTTCGAGGGAGATTTGAAATTCAAATCATTTCCTTTTGGCAAAAAGTGCGACCTCAGCAGATCTCCTTCATTTAAGGAGAAAAACTCCAAAATCGGGAGAGAATCAATATAAGTTATCCCGAAGGCCGAATATGGAAACCCCATAGGTCCTAGACCTGGTTCGGAACCTCAGGACGGACGAGCAGGCGATATGCCCATTGAAGCGCCCGAAACCATCAACAAAACTTGTACCAGTCTCCAGACCTACCTCTATCTGTCACGCTCAAATGCTCAGGCCTCCTCTTCGAAAATCATCAGAGCTGCAGGCTCCATCATCTCCAAGGCACCACTGAAAGCTCCGAGCTTCGTCATCTTCAACAAGAAATCAGCAGTTCAAGAGGATAGCGCCAGGCTCTAGACTACTATAAGCGAACCGTTCCTCCCCTGGTTCAGAGTACGGCTCCGGCCTTAGCGGAAACCGGGATAGCAGGATTACTGGAGCGATGTTCTGCCTAGGGGAAGCCTGCTGAAAATGAGCAACTCCGGTTGACTTGAGTGTACATGTTATTCCCCGAGTTCGATGATGAAATCAAGAAATAAGGGGCAAACTGTTAGGGAAAAATACTCAGGTCTTGAATTCCTCCAGACCCCAGGCAGGACACCGGCCTTTGGGTCCCCGCTAGGAGACGCCCCTGACCCCGCTAGGAGACGCCTCGGGTCCCTGCTAGGAAGCACTCTGCCTAACTTGCCTAACTTGTCTTATCGCTCGCTAGAACCTCACATCTACGATCCACAGTTCTAACAGGCTGGGGGGCTAACTGTTGGGGTCAAAACTGGTCACAACGAAACTAACGCTTGAATGTCGTCGAAAATTACGTTTCAAAGAAGTAATTTTCGTAAAAATTACTGAAAAGAATTTTTACGATAAATTTCTTGGAAAGACTTATCCGAAACACCAAAATGACCAATCATCTCACAACATGCTCAGGGCAACCAGACCGAACTCACAAACCGCTCGACGATCTTTGAGTGGCCCGAGCATCGAACCACTCGACGACTGTTAGGGTCAAAAACGGACACGACGAAGTTAACATCCGAATATCCGTAAAACTCAGCATGAAGGTTTTTACGAAATGTAATCTTCGTAAAGACATCTTTACGAAAAACTTTGCGGTAAAATCTTGCACTAATCGCAGTTGATTCGTCGAAACTAAGCACCAATAGTCCAAGAACACGTTTATAAAACGTCAGAAAAGGATCCAAACAAGGACGGCACGTAGCGACCGGTCCGCGAACGAGCCGGTCGCTACGTAGCGACCGACCAAGCCTTTCCTTCGGTCGCTACGTAGTGACCGATCCAGCGCAGACCAGGTCGCTACGTAGCGACCGAATTGTCTCGGACATCGATCAACGGGTACGACCCAAATCCATGCATTCTCGTCTGTTCCTCAATGCTAGCTCCCATGTACCATAGCCATATCATTTCTCACATCATTCCGATCAAAGTTACCGTTGAAACTTTACGATAAAAACCGCGATAACTTGTTTTTGTCGAAAAGAAAATTGTAACAAACGTTTCATGTCGAAAGACAGCCCAACGAGGTCTAAAACGCGACTAGAAGCCCACTCACGATTCTTTAAGGATGAACTCGTAGATACTATGGCGGCTTATGCTTTTATTTTATAAAAAATACATAAAGATAAGTTTCCGTAGAAAAAAATGTTAAGTTTCCGCGGATAAACATGAAGATCGGAAAAAAATGGAATATCTCCATTTTTCACTTATGACGGCTTAAGGGCAGGTAGGGAAAAGCTAAAACCGACCTTGAAGGAGTATATAAGGAGTTCTAGGCGAGAGGCACAGAAAAAAAAAAAATTTTCAGAGCAAACTTAGCACTTAGAGCAATTTTAGGCAACTTTCTGTTTTTGTTATTCGAGCTGCGACTCAATTAGGTCTTGCAGTCTTATGGATTTAGAACTAGGAATCTTGCTGACATCTCTCGTAGCCAGGCTCTTACCTTGTTGTAACGCTCAAACGCGGATTCCGAATAAGATCTATTTTGCTCTCTTTTCGATTTCTTATTTTTCTCATCTTTATTTCATGTTCTGATTGCTTGGCGTGTGGTTTAACAGATATCCGAGACCTCTGGGAAATTAGGTTTTTCCTAACTTTCCTTATTTAAACGGAAATCGACAGTGCGAATTTCGGTACCCACAATCGTGCGGCTCTTCAGTTGACTGTGGGCTGTCGCGTGGTGACTCGATGGACAGTGGGCCGCTGTCGGTTGAAAGTTCCTTCTTCTGCCCTTTGTGGTAGGGAGATAGGATATTACCGATAGAGAGGAGGAACACAAGTTACCAGGGCCCAGGTTAGAGTGTTGTGTTAGAGTGTCATAAGGGTTATGGAACCCTCGAGTTAGCGCAGCACCGATAGACGGTGTTACGAGTTAGATCGAGTCGTAGTTACTCATAGTCTTATTATTGTGATTGTGTTTGGTTGTTGATTGATTTGTTTGCAGGTTCTGACATTAAGTCCTAAGTCTGGTTTAGGTACCAGATTAGGCTTGGTGTATATTTGGTTAGTGTAGGCCTGATGTTGGCCTGTATGTGTTTAAGTGATTGCTTGTGAAGGGTTGTGGATATTAAAGCTATGCGGTATCATTGGTTGGGCGATCATGTTCTTGTCTGATTGTTGGTCGACCGGTTAATGATACTTATATAGTCTAAGTGTCTAACACTACATGAGTACTGAACTCAGGCGTATATATGGTTAACTAGGGATTGGTTGTTGACTTGTTTTAATGCAGGTTCCCGTTACTTGAAGCTAGATCATGGCAGGAGGTCAAGTCTAACTTAGTAACAGTTTGCTTAACCTTAGCTTTTATTGCATTCTAGGGCTAGATTGATTGTTATTTTGGGTTGTCTAGGTTGCGGGTAGAGGCCGCCAGCTTACTGAGTAACGTTAGGTTACTCATCAAACTCCGTTGTCCTTTTTGCAGGTCGCTCTAGGTAAGGATGATTGGATAGCTTGATGCTGGACGTTAAGACCGCTGGAGTAGACTTCATGCCTTTTGTAAACGGTATATATTGAGATTGTGTTTAGTTGACTTGATTTGGCATTATGCCGGGCCCAGTCTTGAATTATTCAATATATGAATATTTCCTAAATCAATAAAAGTAATTGTTTTATATGCTCTTCATGCGTACTCTGATATTTGACTAGTCTGGTTTAACACAACGTTAGGTCGTTGTACGGGTTGAAAAGCCTTAGGCCTCGATCTAACGGGAAACACTAACTCTAGGTACGGGTTGCAACGCCTTGTGCCTTGAGTCAGCGGGACGAGTTAGTGGATGAACTGATCTAGGTCGTGGAGTAATTTTTGTGACTATGACCGGATCGTCCCTAGCCCGTCACGTAGCGCTTCCGGACCATGGTGTTGGGTTGGACGGTCAGTCATGTTCTTGTTTGATTGTTGGCTGGCCGGTTGGCCTTTCATCTCCAGCCCTTGGTGTGGGTCGTCCGTCGGTCATGTTCTTGTTTGATTTTTCACCGGTGGGTCGACCTATGTCTAGGACGGTTTGGAAGTGTTACAAACGTCTTCTACCAGGTTTTTCTCCTCTGGTTGGGTTGAAACGCTGGGCTCCGAAACTGGTTGTTTCTTGTCTGTTGCTTGAGTCGACGATTCTAGACCGTCTTTTTCCGAAGCATTTTCAGTTTGTGCCTGAATTAGCTTCGCCCGTTTGGGTTTCACCATTGCGGTGGTAGTGATTTGCTTTAGCTTGTGTTTGGCCAGGAAGCAACGTCTTGACTGTGTATGGCATCCACAGATCGCGGCAATTCCGTAATTTGTCGGGAATTTGATGTCTAAGTGATAAGTCGACGGGACTGCCTTCATGGCGTTTAGCCAAGGTGTGCCCATGATGACGTTGTAAATGGCCGGGTGGTCGACGATCGCGAAGTTGACAATCTTCGTGACTTCTTTCACAGCAACGCACAGTTTAATCAATATGAGTGTCATTGACGTCGTGCCCTCGAAACTGGTTAGCTGCTTGGGAGATGGTACGACTTCTCCTAGCTCAACGTTCATCCTCTTGAGAGTATCGCGGAAGATGACGTTGACCGTGCTTCCCGTGTCGATGAGAACCCTTGCGACTTCAAGATCTCTTATCACGAGATTGATCACGAGCGGATCGCAGTGGGGGTGGCCGATTACGCCGGCCTCTTCTTCATCGAAAGCGATCGCTCCTTTCGGGAGGTAGCTAGGCGCGGACCAGGTTAGTGAATATGCGCTCATCTCGGCCTTGCACTGGTAGGCTTTAATGGTAGAGATGGTATCGCTGCAGTATTGTGATCCTCAGATGATCATATTGACTCTGCGGCGACTATTGTCGTTACCCTTCTCGTCTCGTGGGAAAAAAAACCCTGCCCATTTGTCCTTTTAAGTATGTTCCTCCACATACTTGTACGTAGTAGGATATATTATCTTAAATGAGTCGTAAGCAGAGTCGAAGTCACTCACCGTGTAATATATGCCCAACTCCATGAATCTATACCCGACTATATTCTTGTTGACGTTACAAGCATGCCATTTCACATTTTCCTTCAAATACCATAAACAATGACCATGGCGAGCCTGTGAAAACACTTTTCTTATAGCCAAGATCAGGCTCTGATTTCTGTCAGTCATGAAAACCAGTTCAGAAGAGTCTGGTATAATACTTTTAAGCATCTCGAAAAACCAAGTCCAACTAGCATGATTCTCACCATCTAGTACTGCAAATGCAAGTGGATAAATGTGACCATTAGGATCTTGAGCTTTCGCGAAAACTAGAACACCACCATAGCCGTTCTTCAGCCATGTCACATTCACAGCTATCACTTTCCTCATAACTGCAAACCCTTCAATGCAAGCTCCGAATGCTATGAAGAGGTACTTGAATTTACTTGCATCATCCAATTCTACACGGGTTTTTGTTCCTAAGATCTAACATGTACAAATAGCTATATATCATCATGTAGCTCTCTTCCGGACTACCACGCATATCTCAGACGTTATTGCTCATTGTATCCTGCCAAAAAAGGAACAAACTCAAACTATAGTTATCCAAAGTTATAACATATGTTCCTAGTTATCTAGTTATCTACAGTTCTACCAGTTGTTCCGATTATATAGTTTTACTACCGTTATCAAGAACAAAATAAATTAAGTTTCAGGTACGGATCGATCTAGGTCCCATTCTAAACCCTATACACTCTCATTCCACCACCGAAATGCATTATACCAATTTCCTTTACAAATCAACCCCCAAACAAAACAATGCCGTTATGCATACTCCTAATTAGATTCAATTGCAAATCCATTAAAACCTACTTACGAAAGAAAGGTCAAGACATTCAGGATCAAAAACAAGAACATAACTTACGGAATGCTACACCGACAGACGGCGCCGATGGAGAAGCTGCAGGGGGGAGAAGTAGACCAGTTGAGGGATTCCCTACGGGAGAGAAGAGTAGGGAGTGAAAGTCTCGGGACCGCTGTCGAGAAGCTGGATCTTTTATTTTATTTTTCAAGTTTTATAAATTGATAAAGTGGAAACAAAACCACTTTTGAATCAAACCGCAATAACCAATCTTGAATCCAACCAAACCGCAATTTAAGTTTTTTCATTTTTTTTTAGCCAACTCCTCCCATGCCCCTATTTGGGGTGAAAATTTTGAAAATTTTTAAATTTCGGATACTACATTATACTGTATAGTTTTACTTAGTTGTGCTGAGCTATACTTCGTTCTACTCGGTAATATTGATGTTAAGTTATACCGAGTTATACTGAGTACTACCGAGTGTAGTTATACCAGATTATAATTAGTTATACTGAGTACTACCGAGGGTAGTTATACTGAGTACTACCGAGGGTAGTTATACTGAGTACTACCGAGGGTAGTTATACCGAGTTATACTGAGTTATACTCTGTCATGCCAAGTTACACTAAGTTATACTCAGTTATACCGAGTTATACATGAATTATACTACGTAATACTAAGTACTACTGATTTAGTTGTACCGAGTTCGAGTGAGTTAGTAACAGTGAGTTAAACTGAATCTAGATCTGAAGAGGATCTGAAGATGAAATAAATACAAACACGAAAAAACCGTAAAAGAAGAAGAATAAGAACAATAAGAACCCTAAATCATAGAAAACCTAAAATCTTATTCAAAACACTAAATCAAAATTATCCAAAACCAAAATAAACTATAAATCGAAACAAACACATAGAATTCCTCATCAAATCAGGCAGAGGCGTCGTTGTTCTGAACAGATCTGAATCGCGAGAAGAAGAAATCGCCATTGTTGCCATTTTCATCACCTTCAACGGTTGCTGTTACTGTTTTCATCACTTGCAGTTGTTGATTATGGTTTCCATCACCGTCGGAGTTTCCATCGCCTGCGACAAATGGTAGAAAACAAAGAGAGAGAAAAAAAAAGATGAGAAGAGAGAAGAGAGAATTGCAGAAAACAGAAAGAGGAGAAGAGAAAGAAGAGAGTTTACAAAATCTTTTTAGTATTAGGGTAAAAGGTAAATGCGTAAATGACTAAATTTTTGAATTAAAAATAATTCAAAACAATATTAAAAATAGACTGGGTCCTTGAGAGATTGGTTCATGAGATATGAGGATAATAGAGGATATGTTTAGTTAGAAACAAACACAGCCTCTTGGTTCGCTCTCTCACTCGAGCCAACTCCTCCCATACCCCCAATTGTTTAGAGCCAATCTCCTAAGGACCTCTCAAATCTCCTATACCCCTATTGCTTTAATGAAATATTGAAATCCGATTTTGCCGTTTTGCCCTTTTCTATTTTCGAATTTCTTTTTCTTTAATTAAAAAATTCAAACTTCTAAATTTTCAAATTTTCAAATTTTCAAAAATTTCAAAAATTTCAAATTTTCAAAAATTTCAAATTTTCAAAAATTTCAAAATTTTAAATTTTCATATTTTAGATACTATATTATACGGTATAGTTTTACTTAGTTATACTAATTTATACTTTGTTTTACTGGGTAATACTGATGTTTAGTTATACTAGTTATATTGAATGTTACTGAGTATTACTGAGTGCCAGTTATACCAAGTTCTATAAAGTTGTACTGGTTATACTGAGTTATACTGAGTGCCAGTTATACCAAATTCTACTGAGTTGTACTGAGTTATACTGAATACTACTGAGTATTACTGAGTGCAGTTATACCAAGTTCTACTAAGTTATACAGGTTATACTACTAATACGGAGTAATACTGAATATTACCGATGAGTTAGTTATACTGAGTTCGACTAAGTTCTACTAGTTATACAGCGTAATACCGACTTATACTGAATCCATATCTGAAGATAAAATGAATAAAAACACGAGAATGAGAACAATAAGAACCATAAATTATTAAAAACTCAGATCTATAGAGAACATGAAGAATCCTAATCATAAAAAACTCTGAATCTTCTATTACAATCCTAAATCAAAAACTCAGAACAATAAAAACTTATATCAGAGGAACAGGTCTGAAGTGCGGGATGAAGGAGATCTGAAGTGCGGGAAGAAGGAGATATGAAGTTCATACGTTGAGCCTCGCCGTTTTGAACGGATCTAGAAGAAGAAGAATCGCCATTGATTTTGTTTCCATCGCCTTCAACTATTTTTTTCATCACCTACCGCAGATCTTTTTTACTGTTTACAGAGAAAAAAAAAGAAAATCGCAGAGAAGATATAAGATAAAAGAAAGAGTCGTCGAGAAGATAAGAGAAAAATGAACAGTTGTCGCAGTAAAGAAAGAAAGAAAAGGAAAAAAAGATAAGAATAAAAACAGAATCAATTGATATCTAAATATTAGGTCAAAGGTATTACCGTAATTAACTTAATTTTTGTATTAAAAATAATTCAGAAAGAAATTGATTTTAGATGAGGTCCTGTTGAGTCATTTCTCTCACTCTCTGAGTCATTTCCAAGGGTTGTCCCAAACAATTAATAGATTCTAGGTATGGGGATTCCAGATTAGATACCCTAATTACTGCAACCAAACCATGCCGCGCAACAGAGAGGACGATGATGATGTAGACGAAGACTACGATGGATTGGAATTAGAGGATGAAGAAGAAGAGGAAGAGGAAGATGGAGCGAGTCGCGGCGGCGGCTGGAGGCGGAAGAGAGGAAGATGAAGTTTTATTGATGATTATGCGGAGGACGATTCGCAGGAAGACGAATATGATGATGATGAAGATTATGGGAGCCGCGGAGGAAAAGCAGTTGGAGCTAGGAGCTAAGAGCTAAGAGAAAGAAGTCTACAGCTTCGATTTTCTTAGATGACATGGCTCACCAGGTTGATGATGACGATGAAGAGGAAGACGGAGATGCAGAAGACGGTAATTGCTATAACTTTTTACAGCGGTTAACTTTTTTTGCATGGTTGATTTGTGATTGAGATTCTCTGCTGGAAAAAATTTAGCTGTTGAAGTTTTTTTTTTTTTTTTTTTTTTTTTTTTTCTGAAAGTGCAGATTTCATAGTGGATGCTGGTACTGATCTTCCCGATAAGCGTGGTGATAGGCGGCGGTATAACGACCGTGGTTTGTCTTATGCAAAAGTTCGTCGACCGAGGATCAGATTTGCAAATCAGATCTGTTGTTGCCCTTGATCATTTTAAAAACTATATTTATGTTGAAGCAGACAAGGAAGCTCACGTGAAAGAGGTATTTGTTGGTCTCCTGAGCTAATGATAGTGTTATGACGGGTTGTGAAAAGACATTATTTGCGTTGTTTATTTTATTTTTCTAGGCAATCAAGGGCATGCGGAATATATATGCTAATCAGAAGATCTTACTTGTCCCTATAAGAGAAATGACAGATGTCCTTTGTGTTGAAAGCAAAGCTATTGATCTATCTCGAGATACGTGGGTTAGAATGAAAATCGGGACGTACAAAGGTGATCTTGCTAAGGTATGGTCCATTTTCTTGTGTTTCCAATGGCAAAACTACCTATAGACTTCTTAAATGTAGGTTCTTTACAGGTGGTTGATGTTGATAATGTGCGGCAGAGGGTCACAGTCAAGTTAATTCCGAGAATTGATCTGCAGGCTCTAGCTTCTAAGCTGGTATGGATTTTTTCCATAGTTAAGGGGGAAAATGGTACTCTTTATGTTTGGTAAATATGCCTAATAGAGTAATAGTTCAACGTAGCCTGACTGGGCAATTATTATGACTTTCCTGCATTCTAAGATTTTGAATTGATTTAAGTCATACGATTATTTGATCACACTTTGCCCTTACTAACTGCAGGACGGAAGAGAAGTTGTGAAGAAAAAAGCCTTTGTTCCACCTCCACGTTTCATGAACATTGATGAAGCTAGGTACTCTTGTTAAAAGCCGTCCGTTGTACTTGAGAAGATTTTGTTAAAGTTCTGCACCCTTAAAATTTGTTACATGCGTACAGGGAATTGCACATACGTGTTGAGCGTCGGCGTGATCCCATGACCGGTGATTACTTTGAAAATATTGGTGGCATGCTTTTCAAAGATGGTTTCATGTACAAAGCAGTATCATTGAAGTCCATCATTGCTCAGAATGTTACACCAACTTTTGATGAACTTGAAAAATTCAATAGGCCAAGTGAAAATGGAGAGGCCGAATTTGGTGGTCTGTCAACTTTATTTGCAAACAGAAAGAAAGGTCACTTTATGAAGGGTGATGCAGTCATCGTTATCAAGGGGGATCTAAAAAACTTGAAAGGTTGGGTTGAGAAAGTAGATGAAGAAAACGTTCTGATCAGATCAGGAATGAAAGGTCTCCCTGTAAGCATCCTTACCACTTGGCTTTTGGTACTGGTTTCGTGTTTCTAAGATCATCGAGCAATGGAAAGAGGCCGACCATTACTCTTGTATTGCAGGATCCTCTTGCTGTAAATGAGAAAGAGCTCTGCAAATACTTTGAGCCTGGAAATCACGTGAAGGTTGTTTCTGGGACCCATGAAGGAGCAACAGGCATGGTTGTCAAAGTTGATCAACATGTGCTTATCATTCTGTCTGACATGACCAAAGAACATGTAAGTCACCTTTTGTGTATGAATTGAGTCTTTTTCTGACGACTATGGTAACTAAATCTCAAGAGAATATACGTATAGGTCCGCGTGTTTGCTGATCATGTTGTTGAGAGCTCAGAAGTGACAACTGGTGTTACCATGATCTTGTCCTTCTGGAGTAAGTTGAATACCTACTCACCTTGAAGTGATGCAGAGTTCCCATTTTCACGCTTCTGAAAGCTTTTTTTTTTTTTTTTTGATGCAGTAACCCTAGTTTTGGAGTAATTATACGTCTAGAAAATGAAGCTTTTCAGGTAAATTGCCAACTTTCTGAAAATACAACAATCATTAAGTCTTATGTGTAACTGCTGCAGTTTCAGATTTTCTTTTTGTTTTTCTTTTTGTTATAAACGCCAATGGATGTTTAACTCTGTTTTAATGTCCTTAGGTTCTTAAAGGGAATCCTGACAGACCAGAGGTTGCTCTTGTCAAACTCAGAGAAATCAAATGCAAACTCGATAGGAAAATTAGTGTCCAAGATCGCTACAAAGTGAGTACCTTTACAGACTGGCGCTGTGGGTTATCTTTCTCAACGCTAATTATCTCATGCCAATTAATGCGTACATAATAGGGTAAACAAGGTCCCGTAAGGCATATATATAAAGGAGTCTTATTTATATATGATCGGCATCACCTTGAGCATGCTGGATTTATATGCGCTAAATGCACATCATGTATTGTTGTTGGTGGATCACGTTCTGGTGCTAATAGAAATGTAAGCGTTATGTCCGTGGGATGGCCATCTTCTTGTTATTTGCTCCATAAAACTGTAGCTTCACCTCATTTAGCAATTTTGCTACTCTAGGGTGGGGATTCATTATCAAGGTTTAGCAATTTCAAGGCACCTGCCCCAGTACCCCCATCCCCAAGACGATTTCAACGCGGAGGCATGGGATATAACGGTATGTTCAGATTTCTTCTATCTATTTTGATCGAGTAAGAGTACCTATTGTTTTGTTTTATTTTGCATTCTTCACTGGTCCGCTGCTCTTACTATTTCTCCAGGACAAGGCAATTATTTCCACTATATATATAGGACTTGTACGGTAGTACAATGATCCATTGCCTAGCATCAATATTGCTTTGCATATCATTTGCGAAATGCTGATACACCTTGTCTACGTACTCCGTACGAAGCACATACAATAATTTTTTTCTTTAAATGCAGCTGGAGGGAGGGGAAGGGGTGGAAGGGGAGGGGTGGAAGGGGAGGGAGAGACGATTCTTTGTTGGGTACTACTGTCAAAATCCGCTTAGGACCTTTCAAGGGATATAGGGGACCTGTAGTAGAAGTTAAAGGAGATTCAGTGCGTGTAGAGCTTGAGATGAAGATTGTGACAGGCAATCCCTTGTTTAACTTCTCCGCTTGTGGGGAATGGACTCTTAACGATAATTGTGTATGCAGTTGAATGGACTTTTAACGATAATTGTGTAGGCAGTTGATCGGAATGCAATATCGGATAATGTTTCTGTGATAACACCTTCTCGGTAATCCTACTAATTGATCTTATTAGTTACTTTGACTTCATAAACGACATCGATTATATCATCTGAATTCTACACAGGGATATATCTCGGTATAGTATGGGAAGCGAAACACCTATGCATCCTTCACGGACTCCACTTCATCCTTATATGACTCCAATGCGGGACTCTGGAGGTTTGTTTTCTAGCTCTTTCTTCTCTGTAATATGTTCATTTGACATTTTATAATTTTAACTTGCTTTCAGCTACACCGATCCATGACGGTGTGAGGACACCCATGCGTGATCGAGCTTGGAATCCTTACACGCCTATGAGCCCACCTAGGTATGTTTGTTGTTGCGTCTCTACTTTCGAAAGTTCCTTTTCTCTTTCACCTTTCTTCTGTTTCTCTTCAACGCTGTAATAATTTCCATCAATGTTAGGGCTGTTTGTTTCATTGACGTAGGTTCCTGCGGCTGAGTCTGTTCGTTTCGAAGACGCAGGACATTGCCGCAGCCGCAGACGCGGAAAATAGATTTAGTTCTGTTAATTTGGTTGCCGCAGACGCAATTTTCTTTTATTTCATATTTTAATTTTATGAATTCGTAAAGTTGTATTTTAAATAAATAAAATGTAGATTTAAATTTGTAAAATTGTATTTTAAATAAATAAAATGTAGATTTAAATTTGTAAAATTGTATTATTTACATTCATCAAAATATTATATTTAATTAGTAATAAATTTAACAACATTTTTTTTATCATAAATCATTTTATCACAAGCGTATATTCATCTATAAAAATATTATTTACATCTTTAAAAATATTATATTTAATTGGTAATATAATAATAACTAAATTAAGACAAAAACTAATATATTAAAATATTTATCACAAGGTCTACCTGTTGAGGATCAAGTTGATGTAAAATAGCTTTTAAGAGTGTATGTAAGACTAGCAATTTCATCATAATGTAAACTTAATATCTTTGTGATGAATCTATATGCACTTTCATGTGGCAACAAAAGTTTAAAGCTTTTAGATTTGTCATTAAGAACCGAATACATGTGATAAAAAGGATGAACAGAGTGTACTTTACACGCATGCCTTTATGTAAAAAAACAACATGAGGTGTAGCTTATTTCATTTGTGAATGGAAAGAGTTAAAAGACAAAGAAGGAATCTGAATGTAAGAAAACAGGGGAAAGTCATTGCATGTATTTTAGCTCTGTTTCTTCCCAGTGACACCAGCAATAACCTGCAAAAAACCGCTTGAAGGATTTAGTTTTGGCTAGACATAACCAAGTACTAAACAATGGGCTGACTAACAAGTCAATTTTATGCCCAATCCTTGGTTTTGAAAGCAATAAAACGTGATAGTACATGAGGGAAAGCATATAAATTTACAGAGACACATAAATGAACAAGTAAAATCACAAGAATAAGAAGCAAAGCGAGGAAAAGCAAAAGCATGGAGATAAGTGTTATGTACAACACACAATAACAAAAATACAGAACTTGGAAACATAAAAACAAACGAAGAAAATTTGCAAACACAAAGTATATAAGAAGGAGGGGCTTTAACTTGTTTGGAAGCCTCAAGTGAATGTAAGATAGGCCTTACAACAGCAGGCAGAAAGAGTCCTACAAACAAGATGAGAAGAGAAACAGAACATGTCACACAAGCAAACTCTTCACACACCAAAACTCAAGTTACTTAGACAAATGCAGTCAGTAGAAAGAATCCAGTAACATATAAATAGGGAAAAGAGGGTACCTTTACTCCTGCCCACCAGTCAACAGTCCAGACAAGCTCTAGCCACAAGGTTTTGCAAGCACCCAGTTGATTTTACGCCTCTCTTCAAGCACTTCTTTCCAATAGCTGTGACAAAGTACATATCAATACAGTATCAGAGGGAACTGATAGTTATGAACAAAAGCATCAGTAAACCATCCCCATCAGGCACAAACCCCTATCCTAAATGCTTTAGAACAAAGACCATCACTATCAGCTTCTTCTTGTCTTAGTTATGAACTTGGATCTTGGATCCAAAACACACTCCAAAAAACTCATATGAAACACAAAAATAGAGACAAGTGACAGTTACCTCAACTATGCTTGAAACCCAAATCGGAGGAGAAGAGAGAGCTCGTGCTGCGTCAGAGAGGAGAGAGCTCGAGGTCTTCGTCTGAGATGGAGATGAGAGAGCTCGAGGTCTACGTCGAAGATGGAGATGGAGATGAGAGAGCTCGTGGCTGTGTGAGATGGAGATGAGAGAGCTCGATGTCTGTATCGGAGATGGAGATGGAGAAAGATCGAGCAAGGTTGCGTCAATTTGGAAAACAAGATGCGGCTACGTCAATTTAGGTTAGGTATTTTTGTTAATATTGAAACATATTAAGGGCAAAATAGTAAATTACGTTATCGGCCGCATAATTTACTTCGCAGCCGCGGGTTTTATTGGCGTCAGCCGCAGGACGCGGCGTTCGGACGCAGGTCAGACGCAGCTTCTTGCGTCAATCAAACGAACACGAATTTTTCAAAACATTGCCGCAGCCGCAGACGCAGGTAGCTGCGGCAACCAAACGAACAGCACTGTTGTCTGTTATGTTACACAAACATGGCCTCTGTTTCAATATTTACAGAAATTCTTAACGCATTTATAAGATTGGTGAATCCGGATCGAAGAATAAACTTTTTGAAATCTCATATTATTGGTTGTTATGACATAAGGGATAACTGGGAAGAAGGAAATCCAGGATCGCGGGGAACGAGTCCTCAATATCAAGTAAGAGTTATACATCTATTGTTTTTGCTTTCAGCCTTACTATTGTTGGTGATATGCGTAGTTTTGTGCTGATTGTGAGTTAAAATTGTTTGCTTGGCACTTGTTCCAGCCGGGAAGTCCTCCTTCACGGGCATATGAAGCACCGACTCCTGGCTCAGGATGGGCTAGTACTCCCGGTGGTAGTTACTCAGATGCAGGGATGCCCAGAGATCATAGTTCGGCCTATGGTAAGATTCATATAATCTTTTACAAAACATCGACTGTGTTTGCTTAGCCAGTATTTTTCTCACATATCTTGTCATGCAGCTAATGCCCCAAGTCCATACATACAATCTACACCTGGACAACCCATGACACCAAGCTCAACTTCATACTTACCTGGAACTCCCGGAGGACAACCAATGACTCCTGGAACTGGCCTCGATGTCATGTCTCCTGTTATAGGTAACCAACTGTCTACTGTTAAAAAGACAGTTTAAATGTTGTTTTTTTTCTTCTGGTTAGTCCCATAATGCATCTCCCATGCATGTTCCGGTCAATCCCCTTTATATACACAAGGAGTTCCCACTTCTACCGTGGTTTTCTTATCTTAAAGTAAATGCCACAGGTGGAGATGCTGAAGCATGGTTCATGCCTGATATTTTGGTTGACATACACAAGGTTGGAGAAGACAGCGATCTGGGGGTCATTCGAGATGTTTCGGTTCGCCTTTTTCCTTTCACCAATTCCAGATTTATTATAATTATAAGAACTAGTACCCGTAGAAAACTAGGAGGAAGCTTCAGTGATCAAAGTCTGACATTTTTCTGATGTGCTACTTTGCTAGGATGGAACGTGTAAAGTGTCTCTGGGGTCCAGCGGTGAAGGTGACACTATAATGGCCCTTCCGAGCGAACTGGAGATAGTTCCTCCGAGGAAGAATGATCGTGTAAAGATTGTTGGCGGCCAGTTTCGTGGGTCTATCGGTACGCTTATTGGAATCGACGGGTCAGATGGTATCGTTAAGATTGAGGAGAATCTTGACGTCAAGATTCTGGACCTGGCCATATTAGCCAAGTTTGTTCAGCCGTGAGCTAGAAGTTATAACGAATGTTGAGTTTCATCATGTGACCGTAACTACGAATATTGTTGCTAGATGACGTGCTTCTCTTGTAAGGTGCTCTCGTAGGCACTGTCGAAATAGTATTTTTGTTCTCTTGATTGTTTTATCATTTTATGTATTTCATATTGGATATGTATAATGTTTTGTCCCACAACCACAATTTTATATGAATTTGAAAACCCATGATTACCAACTCACCTTTCACCTAAGAGTAGCCTTTCCATGCAAAGATCAAAGCTCTTACATCTATAATGTGATTTCATGGTACATTAGTCATCAATCGGGCATGATCACCGTATATGTCACACCTCTTTCCTGTTGTGTGAATTTTGTGTGTGAGGAATGGCAAGCATAAGATTGATTGTATTTCTATAGAGACTCTAAGATCACACAATAGTTTTCGAATTAAGATAGACATTAGAATGAAAGTTGTACACAACATAATTGAAACGATTGTAAGATCAATAGAAGAGGGCGTTAGACTCATGGAAATTCACATGTAAATCCGAATCGTATATCAATCAAATTATCAAGGGTTTAATAAAGAACAGTTCTTGAACTCAAAGCACACCAGTAAATTCAATAAACTTCCATTGCACATATTATCTATATCTAAATCTAGAATTTTAAATTCATATGTGAATCAGTCAAAATTCAAACAAGCATAATGGTGAGTCTGATCATTTCAAAAAAAAATTCTAAACCAAATTACTTGGAGATATGTGTATATTGCTCATTTAAAATATGTTAAAAAATCAATAACACTATCGTGTCTACCAATTATCCAAATACCTAAATTACAAATGATTAATCTAGAAACAATATGAAGAACAATAAAATTACTATAACAGTTTGATCAATTAAACAATTCATCAATAAACTTTGAATAACCGTAAATCTAAAAAGAGGATTACTCACAATAATCAGTGAAACACAAATTATAATCTGAATAAACTGCGTAATTAGATTAGTTCTTTGAAAGAGTTCTGATTCTTCTCTTCATAGCTCTCTAAAATCGTAATTAAGCGTAAGTAAAGCATAGTCTAAACAATTTGCTTAAGAAAACCTATATACACTAAAAAACATTAAGGATTCTTCTGAAAAGAAGGAAACTTCTGGACTAATCTTGCAATTTCTTGAAACTTGTAAAAACTCGTCAGTTGTCTTGTGATCAAGATGAGTATCGATCGACAACAAGGGTTGTGTCGATCGATATCAGTTCCTTTGTGTCAATCTAACGTCAACTTTCAAGATCCATCTCTGATTAAGCTCACAAATGCTTCAAAAGCTCATTTCAGATCCAAAGTGTACATAAACCCGCAGTGACTTATTCACGATTTTAAAAGGATCAAAAGACTCTAAAAATAGACATATATCATGGACAAAAATGTAGAAACAATTATATATCAACTCCCCAGGATTTAGCTTTTGCTTGCCCTCAAAAAAACATAAGACTAACCCATGAAAGAGGTTAAAACGTAAGAACTCACTTACTCTTTAAAACACACCACTTTTACATCTACAATGTTGAAAGCCACATCAATAAGCACCAACATTAGAAGGTACTTCTATGTACTCGACTGCAGCTTAGCTACCTGACCAGCCAGCCCACATCTCATAAGATACCATCTGAAATCGCCTCAACTGACTTCATTTGATAGTTTAAAGTGCAGTCTTATCTTGGGGGAATCGATCAAAGGACGTAGACACTTAGCCATTCAGGTTTATGATCACATAAAAAATCTTACTCTGGTTCCTTTCCTCGCTATCTTCTCACTTCACTCAGTGGATGTCTCCCTGCTTTGTTGGGTGTCATTTTATTTTTTTAATCAACTGAGTTTGTTGGACAAGCTTCCATGATTTCACGCACTAATGGTGACTGCCACCAGCACATGATTCACTTCTTTTTGACATTCATCTATTTCCTTTCATTTTTACTGAGGAGGTGCGAGAGGGGAACCATACTCACACATACATGCCTTTTCAGACATGAACGAGGAATCCAATCCAATTTATACGGTCTCAAGATAAGAAAATTGAGTAGATTATGTTGTAGGCGAGTTTTATATCCTTCAGGCGCTCTCATAAGCGTTGTAGTTATTGGCAGATCGATCCCGTTTGGAGTTTTTCACGTAATACAACATGTAGTCAATAGCTCAGAGAATGATGCTAAGGTAGCAGCTACGTGACTTACACTAAAAACAAAACACAATGTTAGTGACTACCTCTTCCAGACTTAAGCAACACTATTCCCAGTGTTAATAACTCCAAAGTTGGTCAAGAAAACAAATGAAACTCTTGAAACCAAGATAAAGAAAATTGTACCTCTTTGACCACACCCAAGTTGTGTCAAATCAACACAACTTCTGCCAATTGAATCTTGCATTCTAAAACCTGACAAGGGTTCCAGGCATGATATTCAACACACAAAATACGAGAAATTAGCACTGTTAGGACACTCAAACACACGTGAGAAGCAACATAGCATGTGATAATTTCAAGGTTCAACAAAGTTTAAAAAAGCAAACAAACACTCTTCAAATGACTTGAAAAATAGAAAAACATAAAACAAAAGAGAAATAAAAAACTACTCCTCATCCTCATCCTTACTTCCCTCAACAGAAATCTCAGCTGCTGCTGATGGTGATCGTTCTCCGGTACGTGGGGGGGCCCATGCATTGTAGCTCGATGGCCCATATGGTTTGAAGAGCATCTATTATAAGGCATTGGAACTGATCCAGATTCTGTATAGAAATGTTTGCAATAGCATGGAACTGTGGAAGATGCTCCTTGATGAGCTCATCGAGATGGAAATGCAACAAGTTGTTATGCAGAAGATCGGAAGGCAAGGCGAAATGAGTTCCTTTGGAAGGAAGTAACAGCTGCTGAAACCTTGTGTCCCAAAAAGCTCCTTGTATATGTCACATTAGTGGGTGCTGGCAGTCCTATCACGACCCGATCTTAGCTCTGTCCACCTTAATAACAGCTGCTAAAACCTTGTGTCCTAAAACAATCCCATTAGTGTCCATAAAGTGACACTTCTTCCGGTTCAGAACCAAATGCTTCTCTTCACATCTAGCTAGCACCTTGCACAAGTTGTCTAGGCATAACGAAAAATCAGACCCATAGACTAAGTAATCGTTCCTAAAGACCTCCATGAAATCTTTAATTATGTCTGTAAAGATAGACATCATATACCTTTAAATGTGGTAGTAGCATTACAAAGTTCAAAAGACATCTTGCGATATGCAGAAGTACTTTAGGGACAAGTAAAAGTGATATTCTCCGATCATCTGGATGGATGGGAATTTGAAAGAACCCTGAGTACCCATCTAGGAAGCAATAGTACGGGTGATTTGCTAGCCTTTTCAGCATCTGATCAATGAAAGGTAAAGGAAAGTGATCCTTTCTTGTCGTAGCGTTCAACTTCCTGTAGTTAATACACACCATGTTTCCTATAACAGTTCATGTAGGAATCAACTTTTCCTTCTCATTCTTCACCACTGTGACTCCTCCTTTCTTAGGAACCACGTGCACTGGACTGACCCAATTGCTGTCTGGAATAGGATAGATAATTCCAGATTCCAAGAGTTTCATGATCTCCTTGTTGACAACCTCTTTCAATTTTGGATTCAGCCTTATCTAATGCTCAATAGACAAATTGACTCATCCTCCAAGTGGATCCTATGCATGCACAAGTCCAGAGAGATTCTTGAAATGCCATCAAGAGTATAGCCAAGAGCTTTGCGATACTTTTGCAACATGGTTAACAGCGAAGTGTGTTGATATACCATGGATTTTACCAGTTTTTAGCCATGGTATATGATTGTTTTAGAAACTATTATATATATATATATATGCTTTGGAGTATTTTTAGAGTCTTTTCAGGTTCATGTATGTTCTGGAGCAATGTGGAAATTATGGAGCATTTTGGAGCGAAAGATAGAAGAAACTCGTAGCTGTTCAGAAACCGGCTAGAGTCGACATTCAGATAGAGTGTCGATCGACAAAGATACCTTGTCGTTAATCGACAGCGATGCGCGTAGCAGGCTGACTTGTTCGAGGCCGACTTGAGCCCAAATAATCCACGTAATTACAAGACTACCCCTGGCCGACTTTTACCTAATATTAATAGTGTATGCCATTGTTTGGGCAGAACACCACACTTTTAATTTCTAATATTCACAACAAACAGTTTTAGGGTTTTTAGTAGATTTAGAAAGAATATCCAAGACTCCTTTAGAGCTTTGTATTGGAACTTCATTGATTTCTTAACCTTATTCTATTTATGCTTTCTATTCAGTTTATTGTCATGCTTTGCTTGATCATGTCTTAGTAGATTTCCTTTGTTAGATTTAGTGTTAATTTGGGTTTTGATGGATTAGCCAAACATATAGAATTGCTAGGGTGAACCATAAAATATCCTTCATCAGAATTGTTCTTATTCTAGAGTAGCTAACGAGAACCCTGAACCTAGGATTGTAGACAACTACAACGGTAGGTTCTTCACCTAAATTAATCCTGCTAAGCTAGGATTGCTAGAAACAAGCGACAACTGATCTGGTAAAACTAGTGAACCAATAGATCAGTTTGGTAACGCTTGCCTAAGACAGTGTCGATTGACACTCATTCAATAACTTCGATCGACTCCCAATCCATGTTAACATGCGACTGCTGAAACACTTGACTTAGTCAATAGATTAGACTCACAGCGGAAGCTGGATATCTTTCCATTAGACATCGAGTTCTATTCACACACCTTTATCATATATATATATATATATATATATATATATATAATCATGATCGCCTGAAACCATTGATCTAGCTATTTGTTCTCAAAACTTACAACAAACAAATCAAACTGCTTTACTTGTTTACTGCATTTAAATCTATTGCCTAGCATAATCATTGACTGGATTGAGTTTATTGTGTGCCCATGCTCCCTGTGGATTTGATCCCTAAGTACTACAACTGAACCTCTTATTTGAGAGAGTAAAGTTGTTCAATCTGCAAAGAGATACGCGCAAGATCGATCGACGTCAACTCAACTTCTTCGACTGATACCTGTGAGCTATCACCGATCACCACTTCTACCCGAACATTGATCGACATCATTCCGCGAGCAGACATGGTTGTGACTCTAGTGCTGATTCAGGACGAAAATGGAGACCCACATGACTAGGATGGTCATCTGCGTAATGTATCATGTCAGAGTTTAGATGATCAGAGGGCTGCAATCCCTGATCCTGAAGCAGCTAATCCACAAGCTTCTAATACTGAGAATGCTGCAGCCAATTCTCAGGCTGTAGTTGAGGAGAATGTTCAGGCCGCTCGACCCATAACTTTGGCTGACTACAACCGTCTAGATCAATACTATGCCAATAGATCTACAATTCGTCCTCCTACATTCCAGAGGCACGATTTCAAGCTTAAGCCTGCACACTTTACACTAGTGGGACAGACACCTTATCATGATCTTCTACATCAGCATCCTACGGACCATCTAGAGAGATTCGAGGATCTAGTATCTGATATCATAGGCAATGGAGTCCCTGAGGACTATCTCTTTGCAAGCTCTTCAAGTACTCACTTTTTGGGGATGCTTCGCACTGTCTTAAGCAGTTACCACTAGGATCTCTTACATCCTGGACTGACATCGAGAATGCCTTCCTACGAAATTTATTTGATGAGGCATGTGTTGAGGACTTTAGGAGCAGGATTGCTAAATTCACACAAGAGCCTGCAGAATCATTCAGAAGCTTCTGGATCAGATTCAAGTCATATCAGAGACTCTCTCTCTCTCTCTCTCTCTCTCTCTCTCTCTCTCTCTCTCTCTCTCTCTCTCTCTCTCTCTCTCTTCTCTCA